>NC_052324.1:25469520-26069520 GCF_016432855.1 Salvelinus namaycush
AATAAAATAATATAGCTGGTCAGGAATCTAAATCCACAGTGTTCTTGTAATGAGCTGTCTCCCTCCCCTCTGACCTCCACGGTGTTACTGTAATGAGCGTCTCCTCCCCTCTGACCTCCACGGTTGTTCTGAATAAGCTGGTTCTCCAGTCTGACGTCTCCACAGTGTCCGGTAATGAGCTGTCTCCTCCCCTCTGACTCTCCACGGTGTCCTGTAATGAGCTGTCTCATCCCCTATGACATCCAAGGTGTTACTGTCATGAGCTGTCTCCTCCCCTCCTGACCTACTGGGTCCATGTAATGAGCGTATCCTCCAGTAGACCTCTCCCACGGGTTCCTGTAATGAGCTGTCTCTCAGTCTGACCTCTCGGTGTTCCTGTAATGAGCTGTCTTCATCCAGTCTGACCTCTCCACGGTGTTCCTGTAATGAGCCTGTCTCCTCCACTCTGACCTCTCCACGGTGTTCCTGTAATGAGCTGTCTCCTCCAGTCTGACCTCTTCACAGTGTTCCTGTAATGAGCTGTATCGTCCCCTCTGACCTCCACGGTGTTCCTGTAATGAGCTGTCTCCTGCCCTCTGACCTCCACAGTGTTCCTGTAATGAGCTGTCTCCTCCCCTCTGATTTCCACAGTGTTCCTGTAATGAGCTGTCTCCTCCCCTCTGACCTCC
This sequence comes from Salvelinus namaycush, assembly GCF_016432855.1. Classification (NCBI taxonomy): domain Eukaryota; kingdom Metazoa; phylum Chordata; class Actinopteri; order Salmoniformes; family Salmonidae; genus Salvelinus; species Salvelinus namaycush. Next base: position 25,470,189 of record NC_052324.1, read on the forward strand.
ACGGTGTTACTGTAATGAGCTGTCTCCTCCCCTCTGACCTCCACGGTGTTCCTGTAATGAGCTGCCTCCTCCAGTCTGACCTCTCCACAGTGTTCCTGTAATGAGCTGTCTCCTCCCCTCTGACCTCCACGGTGTTCCTGTAATGAGCTGTCTCCTCCAGTCTGACCTCTACGGTGTTCCTGTAATGAGCTGTCTCCTCCCCTCTGACCTCCACGGTGTTCCTGTAATAAGCTGTCTCCTCCAGTCTGACGTCTCCACAGTGTTCTTGTAATGAGCTGTCTCCTCCCCTCTGACCTCCACGGTGTTACTGTAATGAGCTGTCTCCTCCCCTCTGACCTCCACGGTGTTCCTGTAATAAGCTGTTTCCTCCAGTCTGACCTCTCCACAGTGTTCCTGTAATGAGCTGTCTCCTCCCCTCTGACCTCCACGGTGTTCCTGTAATGAGCTGTCTCCTCCCCTCTGACCTCCACAGTGTTCCTGTAATGAGCTGTCTCCTCCCCTCTGACCTCCAAGGTGTTACTGTAATGAGCTGTCTCCTCCCCTCTGACCTCCACTGTGTTCCTGTAATGAGCTGTCTCCTCCAGTCTGACCTCTCCACGGTGTTCCTGTAATGAGCTGTCTCCTCCAGTCTGACCTCTACGGTGTTCCTGTAATGAGCTGTCTCCTCCAGTCTGACCTCTCCACGGTGTTCCTGTAATGAGCTGTCTCCTCCACTCTGACCTCTCCACGGTGTTCCTGTAATGAGCTGTCTCCTCCAGTCTGACCTCTCCACAGTGTTCCTGTAATGAGCTGTATCGTCCCCTCTGACCTCCACGGTTTTCCTGTAATGAGCTGTCTCCTCCCCTCTGACCTCTCCACGGTGTTCCTGTAATGAGCTGTCTCCTCCAGTCTGACCTCTCCACAGTGTTCCTGTAATGAGCTGTATCTTCCCCTCTGACCTCCACAGTGTTCCTGTAATGAGCTGTCTCCTTCCCTCTGACCTCCACAGTGTTCCTGTAATGAGCTGTCTCCTCCCCTCTGATTTCCACAGTGTTCCTGTAATGAGCTGTCTCCTCCCCTCTGACCTACACAGTGTTCCAGTAATGAGCTGTCTCCTCCCCTCTGACCTCCACGGTGTTCCTGTAATGAGCTGTCTCCTCCCCTCTGACCTCTCCACGGTGTTCCTGTAATGAGCTGTCTCCTCCAGTCTGACCTCTCCACGGTGTTCCTGTAATGAGCTGTCTCCTTCCCTCTAACCTCTTCACAGTGTTCCTGTAATGAGCTGTCTCCTCCCCTCTGAAATCCACCGTGTTCCTGTAATGAGCTGTCTCCTCCCCTCTGACCTCCACGGTGTTCCTGTAATGAGCTGTCTCCTCCAGTCTGACCTCTCCACAGTGTTCCTGTAATGAGCTGTCTCCTCCCCTCTGACCTCTCCACGGTGTTCCTGTAATGAGCTGTCTCCTCCCCTCTGAACTCTCTACGGTGTTCCTGTAATGAGCTGTCTCCTCCCCTCTGACCTCCTCGGTGTTACTGTAATGAGCTGTCTCCTCCCCTCTGACCTCCACGGTGTTCCTGTAATGAGCTGCCTCCTCCAGTCTGACCTCTCCACAGTGTTCCTGTAATGAGCTGTCTCCTCCCCTCTGACCTCCACGGTGTTCCTGTAATGAGCTGTCTCCTCCAGTCTGACCTCTACGGTGTTCCTGTAATGAGCTGTCTCCTCCCCTCTGACCTCCACGGTGTTCCTGTAATAAGCTGTCTCCTCCAGTCTGACGTCTCCACAGTGTTCTTGTAATGAGCTGTCTCCTCCCCTCTGACCTCCACGGTGTTCCTGTAATGAGCTGTCTCCTCCCCTCTGACCTCCACAGTGTTCCTGTAATGAGCTGTCTCCTCCCCTCTGACCTCCAAGGTGTTACTGTAATGAGCTGTCTCCTCCCCTCTGACCTCCACTGTGTTCCTGTAATGAGCTGTCTCCTCCAGTCTGACCTCTCCACGGTGTTCCTGTAATGAGCTGTCTCCTCCAGTCTGACCTCTACGGTGTTCCTGTAATGAGCTGTCTCCTCCCCTCTGAACTCTCTACGGTGTTCCTGTAATGAGCTGTCTCCTCCCCTCTGACCTCCACGGTGTTACTGTAATGAGCTGTCTCCTCCCCTCTGACCTCCACGGTGTTCCTGTAATGAGCTGCCTCCTCCAGTCTGACCTCTCCACAGTGTTCCTGTAATGAGCTGTCTCCTCCCCTCTGACCTCCACGGTGTTCCTGTAATGAGCTGTCTCCTCCAGTCTGACCTCTACGGTGTTCCTGTAATGAGCTGTCTCCTCCCCTCTGACCTCCACGGTGTTCCTGTAATAAGCTGTCTCCTCCAGTCTGACGTCTCCACAGTGTTCTTGTAATGAGCTGTCTCCTCCCCTCTGACCTCCACGGTGTTCCTGTAATGAGCTGTCTCCTCCCCTCTGACCTCCACAGTGTTCCTGTAATGAGCTGTCTCCTCCCCTCTGACCTCCAAGGTGTTACTGTAATGAGCTGTCTCCTCCCCTCTGACCTCCACTGTGTTCCTGTAATGAGCTGTCTCCTCCAGTCTGACCTCTCCACGGTGTTCCTGTAATGAGCTGTCTCCTCCAGTCTGACCTCTACGGTGTTCCTGTAATGAGCTGTCTCCTCCAGTCTGACCTCTCCACGGTGTTCCTGTAATGAGCTGTCTCCTCCACTCTGACCTCTCCACGGTGTTCCTGTAATGAGCTGTCTCCTCCAGTCTGACCTCTCCACAGTGTTCCTGTAATGAGCTGTATTGTCCCCTCTGACCTCCACGGTGTTCCTGTAATGAGCTGTCTCCTCCCCTCTGACCTCTCCACGGTGTTCCTGTAATGAGCTGTCTCCTCCAGTCTGACCTCTCCACAGTGTTCCTGTAATGAGCTGTATCCTCCCCTCTGACCTCCACAGTGTTCCTGTAATGAGCTGTCTCCTTCCCTCTGACCTCCACAGTGTTCCTGTAATGAGCTGTCTCCTCCCCTCTGATTTCCACAGTGTTCCTGTAATGAGCTGTCTCCTCCCCTCTGACCTATACAGTGTTCCAGTAATGAGCTGTCTCCTCCCCTCTGACCTCCACGGTGTTCCTGTAATGAGCTGTCTCCTCCCCTCTGACCTCTCCACGGTGTTCCTGTAATGAGCTGTCTCCTCCAGTCTGACCTCTCCACGGTGTTCCTGTAATGAGCTGTCTCCTTCCCTCTAACCTCTTCACAGTGTTCCTGTAATGAGCTGTCTCCTCCCCTCTGAAATCCACCGTGTTCCTGTAATGAGCTGTCTCCTCCCCTCTGACCTCCACGGTGTTCCTGTAATGAGCTGTCTCCTCCAGTCTGACCTCTCCACAGTGTTCCTGTAATGAGCTGTCTCCTCCCCTCTGACCTCTCCACGGTGTTCCTGTAATGATCTGTCTCCTCCCCTCTGAACTCTCTACGGTGTTCCTGTAATGAGCTGTCTCCTCCCCTCTGACCTCCACGGTGTTACTGTAATGAGCTGTCTCCTCCCCTCTGACCTCCACGGTGTTCCTGTAATGAGCTGCCTCCTCCAGTCTGACCTCTCCACAGTGTTCCTGTAATGAGCTGTCTCCTCCCCTCTGACCTCCACGGTGTTCCTGTAATGAGCTGTCTCCTCCAGTCTGACCTCTACGGTGTTCCTGTAATGAGCTGTCTCCTCCCCTCTGACCTCCACGGTGTTCCTGTAATAAGCTGTCTCCTTCAGTCTGACGTCTCCACAGTGTTCTTGTAATGAGCTGTCTCCTCCCCTCTGACCTCCACGGTGTTACTGTAATGAGCTGTCTCCTCCCCTCTGACCTCCACGGTGTTCCTGTAATAAGATGTTTCCTCCAGTCTGACGTCTCCACAGTGTTCCTGTAATGAGCTGTCTCCTCCCCTCTGACCTCCACGGTGTTCCTGTAATGAGCTGTCTCCTCCCCTCTGACCTCCAAGGTGTTACTGTAATGAGCTGTCTCCTCCCCTCTGACCTCCACTGTGTTCCTGTAATGAGCTGTCTCCTCCAGTCTGACCTCTCCACGGTGTTCCTGTAATGAGCTGTCTCCTCCAGTCTGACCTCTACGGTGTTCCTGTAATGAGCTGTCTCCTCCAGTCTGACCTCTCCACGGTGTTCCTGTAATGAGCTGTCTCCTCCACTCTGACCTCTCCACGGTGTTCCTGTAATGAGCTGTCTCCTCCAGTCTGACCTCTTCACAGTGTTCCTGTAATGAGATGTATCGTCCCCTCTGACCTCCACGGTGTTCCTGTAATGAGCTGTCTCCTCCCCTCTGACCTCTCCACGGTGTTCCTGTAATGAGCTGTCTCCTCCAGTCTGACCTCTCCACGGTGTTCCTGTAATGAGCTGTATCCTCCCCTCTGACCTCCACAGTGTTCCTGTAATGAGCAGTCTCCTTCCCTCTGACCTCCACAGTGTTCCTGTAATGAGCTGTCTCCTCCCCTCTGATTTCCACAGTGTTCCTGTAATGAGCTGTCTCCTCCCCTCTGACCTACACAGTGTTCCAGTAATGAGCTGTCTCCTCCCCTCTGACCTCCACGGTGTTCCTGTAATGAGCTGTCTCCTCCCCTCTGACCTCTCCACGGTGTTCCTGTAATGAGCTGTCTCCTCCAGTCTGACCTCTCCATGGTGTTCCTGTAATGAGCTGTCTCCTTCCCTCTAACCTCTTCACAGTGTTCCTGTAATGAGCTGTCTCCTCCCCTCTGACCTCCACCGTGTTCCTGTAATGAGCTGTCTCCTCCCCTCTGACCTCCACGGTGTTCCTGTAATGAGCTGTCTCCTCCAGTCTGACCTCTCCACAGTGTTCCTGTAATGAGCTGTCTCCTCCCCTCTGACCTCTCCACGGTGTTCCTGTAATGAGCTGTCTCCTCCCCTCTGAACTCTCTACGGTGTTCCTGTAATAAGCTGTCTCCTTCCCTCTGACCTCCACAGTGTTCCTGTAATGAGCTGTCTCCTCCCCTCTGACCTCCACAGTGTTCCTGTAATGAGCTGTCTCCTCCCCTCTGACCTCCACAGTGTTCCTGTAACGAACTGTCTCCTCCCCTCTGACCTCCACGGTGTTCCTGTAATGAGCTGTCTCCTCCCCTCTGACCTCCACAGTGTTCCTGTAATGAGCTGTCTCCTCCCCTCTGACCTCCACAGTGTTCCTGTAACGAGCTGTCTCCTCCCCTCTGACCTCTCCACGGTGTTCCTGTAATGAGCTGTCTCCTCCCCTCTGACCTCCACGGTGTTCCTGTAATGAGCTGTCTCCTCCCCTCTGACATCCACGGTGTTCCTGTAATGAGCTGTCTCCTCCAGTCTGACCTCTCCACAATGTTCCTGTAATGAGCTGTCTCCTCCCCTCTGACCTCCACGGTGTTCCTGTAATGAGCTGTATCCTCCCCTCTGACCTCCACGGTGTTCCTGTAATGAGCTGTCTCCTCCAGTCTGACCTCTCCACAGTGTTCCTGTAATGAGCTGTCTCCTCCCCTCTGACCTCCACGGTGTTCCTGTAATGAGCTGTCTCCTCCCCTCTGACCTCCACGATGTTCCTGTAATGAGCTGTCTCCTCCCCTCTGACCTCCACGGTGTTCCTGTAATGAGCTGTCTCCTCCCTTCTGACCTCTCCACAGTGTTCCTGTAATGAACTGTCTCCTCCCCACTGACCTCTCCACAGTGTTCCTGTAATGAGCTGTGTCCCTATTTAGTAGCAATGGTCTGTAATGGGCAGCAATACTAACACCTGGTTATTGATTACCAGTACTATTGATCATGTTAATGTTGTTGCCCCCTGTGGGAGTAGAACATGCTGAATGGGTGGGTTGTGTTTTTGTCTTGATATAATAAAGCTTGACAGGTTTTGTATAGGTTTTGATAAACCTTTAACCCTGTGAGTGACACCCAGGGGCTGTTGCTGTGAGCGATGAGTCTCTCATATGATGCATACTACAGTACTTCGCAGTGGAGTGTGTCTGTCTGATCTCCCCTGCCGATAGCCCATTGATTTAGTGCCAGTTGAACTGATGGAGACGGAATAGATCTGGTGTGTGTGTTTGTATTTGTTTTTCACTATTTGTGACAGTTGTCTGTTGTTGTTTACTGATTCCCCCCGCCCCTGCTTCCTCTTTCACCAGCCTTGTACAAGGATCTTGTTCTTGGACATATTCCACAACTACAGTGAGACTCCTGGAGTACTACTGGAGATGGTACAGAATCTACAAGGTAAGTCTGCCATTGTATTGTCCTCTAAGACAATCCTTTGGGGAAAAGTGTATTCTGACCTCGATAGGACATCCTGTTAAATAAAGAAGAAACAAAACATGTGTCACGCCCTGACCTTGGTTTTCTATATTTTCTGTATTATTTTGGTCAGGTCAGGGTGTGACGAGGGTGGGTATAGGTGTGTTTGTCTTGTCTAGGGTTTTTTGTTTATCTATGGGGATTTTGTATGTCTAGGGAATGGAGGTTTATGGTGACCTGAATTGGTTCCCAATCAGAGGCAGCTGTTTATCGTTGTCTCTGATTGGGGATCCTATTTAGGTTGCCATTTTCCATTTAGGTTCGGTGGGTAGTTATCTATGTGTTGTTGCCTGGCAGCACTCTGTTATTTATAGCTTCACATTCGTTTTGTTGTTTTTGTTAGTTTGTTTAGTGGTACATTTGTTTATTAAAAAAGAATGTATTCATATCACGCTGCGCCTTGGTCTCCTCACTACGACGATCGTGACAACATGTTTTCACAAAACTATTTTCTGATTATTTCCTAACCTGGCTTTGTCCAGCCACAGCCTTGGCTTGGTTGTAGAGATGTCCACTTAAACAGCTGAGAACGTATTGTACAACAGAACCATTCAACAGTCTTTAGAAACACATTCTTTAGATTACAATATGAGATTCCCCCTGTGAGACAGGCCTGTGTAAGTGATCAGTTGTTCTCAGAGTTGTCACTGCACACAAACACTGGATAATTACAGGGTGTCTTTAGGCCAGTGTTCTTCTCTGTCAGAGTTGTAATACAGGGACTGTCGGATTGGAAAATTCAATTTTAGCTGAAAGCCAAATATCGATTGTGAGAAGCTACTCAGGCGCCAATAACAGGGGTGTAAGTGAGAGGGACAGACTGGACAACGATCTGTCTGTCTCAGTCAGCATGTCAGACATGGGATATTCTATCATTTTCAGCGGTAGTTTATTGTCGCTGTGGAGGACCCTGTTAAGCTGCTGATGAAGGATGCAGCTGGGTAATAATGGTGTCTTATTACGGTGTCTCTGGTCTCTTGTTACGGTCTCTCTGGTCTCGTTACGTTCTCTCTGGTCTCGTTACGTTCTCTCTGGTCTCGTTACGTTCTCTTTGGTCTCTTGTTACCGTCTCTCTGATCTCTTGTTACCGTTTCTCTGATCTCTTGTTACGGTCTCTCTGGTCTCTTGTTACGGATTCTCTGTTCTCTTGTTTTATGGTCTCTCTGGTTTTTGATAGGGGTCTGTTTTGTTACGGTCTCTAGTCTCTTGATAGGGTTCTGTCTTGTTACGATCTCTCTGGTATCTTGATAGGGTTCTGTCTTGTTACGATCTCTCTGGTCTCTTGATAGGGTTCTGTCTTGTTACGATCTCTCTGGTCTCTTGATAGGGTTCTGTCTTGTTATGATCTCTCTGGTCTCTTGATAGGGTTCTGTCTTGTTACGATCTCTCTGGTCTCTTGACAGGGTTCTCTGTTACGATCTCTCTGGTCTCTTGATAGGGTTCTGTCTTGTTACGATCTCTCTGGTCTCTTGATAGGGTTCTGTCTTGTTACGATCTCTTTGGTCTCTTGACAGGGTTCTGTCTGTTACGATCTCTCTGGTGTCTTGATAGGGTTCTGTCTGTTACGATCTCTCTGGTATCTTGATAGGGTTCTGTCTTGTTATGGTCTCTCTGGTTTCCCGATAGGGTTCTGTCTCATTGCGGTCTCACTGCTGTGTTCACGGCTCTCTGGAGAACCCAAGGCTCTCTTGTTGCCATTGGTACTGAAGCTGAGACAGCCACCTGAGAAAAGATTTCAGGAAATGGACTGTGGCTAGCCTAGGAAGAGCCTAGGGTTCGTTCGCTTGTCCAGAGGCAGTAACAGGCACAGGATGAGGAATTGCAATACTAGAATGGACATAACCTATCGTATAACAGTATTAAATGTATTTAATAAAACATACTGTATTAAAGTAAAAGTAACATGGCTGTATACAGGGAGTACCAGTACCGAGTCAATGTGCAGAGGTACAAGGTAGTTGAGGTTGCGATGTACATATAGGTAGGGGTAAAGTTACTAGGCAACAGGATAGATAATAGACAGAAGCAGCAGGGTATGTGGTGAGTGTAAAAGTGTGTGTGTGTGTGTGTGTGTGTGTGTGTGTGTGTGTGTGTGTGTGTGTGTGTGTGTGTGTGTGTGTGTGTGTGTGTGTGTGTGTGTGTGTGTGTGTGTGTGTGTGTGTGCGCGCCATAGTCAGTGCAAGAGCTAGTGAAAAAAAGGGTCAATGCAGATAGTCCAGGTAGCCATTTGATTAGGTAAGGGTAAATATAGGTAAGGGTAAATATAGGTAAGGGTAAATATAGGTAAGGGTAAATATAGGTAGGGGTAAATATAGGTAGGGGTAAATATAGGTAAGGGTAAATATAGGTAAGGGTAAATATAGGTAAGGGTAAATATAGGTAAGGGTAAATATAGGTAAGGGTGAATATAGGTAGGGGTAAATATAGGTAGGGGTAAATGGGTAGCCATTTGATTAGCTATTTTGCAGTTTTGTGTTGTGACTTTTTGCTAATTAATATTGGAATAATGAATTGATCTGATGTATTTGATTAAAAAAATTATCCTATCCAAATTCATCTAAGAGGGGCAACATTAAGGGTTGGATATAGAGAAACCCTTGAATTAACTCCATCAGTTGTTATCAGTAAACGTTATACCATGCTATTAGACAGGGTACAATGTGATACCACACAGTTATTGAGGTGAGAAGCTCCACAGGTCAATATGAAATAGGCATCCGTACTCAACAGGCAAATACAACAGAACATTCACAGGCCCTTTTATTGTGTAAGATTTCAGATTTTTTTTTTTTTACAATACAAAACATACACAACATCACTCCTGCCCGGACCCAATTGCTCACTATCTCCAGTGTCCGCATCACTCTCCGCCACATGGCCTCAAATTGCACCATTTTGTTTCTCTCCATTGCCCATGCACTTTCAACATGTAGATAATAAAGTATTTGACCTTTTCATTCTGTCAGCCAACTTTCTAACTCAGCCCATAACCTTTGGCCTTCATAGCATTCCCAGAAGTCATGGTTCATTGAGCCATTGTTAGTTTTACATTTATGACATTGTGCTGTACAATTTATGAATTTTGTCTCTTGAACTTTTGAGAATGACATGATCTTATTCATTGAAAGAGAAAATGTAAGAGCACTATGTCGACATAGGCTTTCGCAACCGTGAAACTCTACAGTTCCTCACCCAGGAAGAGACATTAACTAGGCTATAAATTAGCATCTGATGTGGACAGTGCCGGGACAGTATTGATCATGGATTTGTAAATTAGACCTGCCATCTTACAAGACTCAATGACTTCCACCACTTTACACACACAACACTACTTTCAGAGGAAATTAAGAATGTAATGGGGTTAATTTACTTGTACGTCGATGTTGGCTGCCCAGTTTGATTCTGTTAGGATAGGCGTGTTGTCCAAGTCTCTCTCTCCCTCTCAGTTCTCAGTCCAAGACAGTAGAGTCTATGAGAGCTCTTCCATGCAATGTATTCATCCTCTGATTCCAGCCGGGATGGATTGCGAACTCATTCAGTTAGTTTCGAATGCAAACAGTGCATTGATTGCTTCGGTCTGAGTGGGATAGGTCTTTATCGATTGGTGTTTGGTTTCCGAGGAGAGTTTGGTCATTCATTCCTCATGGCGTGGCCGTACCGGGAAGAAGCTTGATCTGACGTCTGTCAGCAAGTCCTGTAATTTATGGGGATACTCACAGAGGGCAAGGTCTGATAGGCCGGACAGGGTGGTACGAAACTGCCAGTTGATTCTGAGAATTCAGCACATCCATGTCCGTTGAGGCGAACCTGAGATTTCCTCGGAAATGTACACAGTATGTTTCTACTGTATAGAAAACAGTCCCTAGGATGAAATACCTAACCTGTCAGTTCCAAACACGCATTTGGTGAAATACACACCCTCCATGTTACCCCCCTCTGTGCTACAGCAAATAGCCATTATACACTACCGTTCAAAAGATTGGGGTCACTTAGAGATGTCAATCAATCAATCAATCAATCACATTTATTTATAATGTCCTTCTTATATCAGCTGATGTCACAAAGTGCTGTACAGAAACGCAGCCTAAAACTCCAAACAGCAAGCAATGCAGGTGTAGAAGCACGGTGGCTAGGGAAAACTCCCTAGAAAGGCCAGAACCTAGGAAGAAACCTAGAGAGGAACCAGACTCTGAGGGGTGGCCAGTTCTCTTCTGGCTGTGCCGGGTGAAGATTATAACAGAACATGGCCAAGATGTTCAAATGTTCATAGATGACCAGCAGTGTCAAATAATAATAATCCCAGTGGTTGTCGAGGGTGCAGCAAGTCAGCACCTCAGGAGTAAATGTCAGTTGGATTTTCATAGCCAATCATTGAGAGTATCTCTACCGCTCCTGCTGTCTCTACAGAGTTGAAAACAGCAGGTCTGGGACAGGTAGCACGTCCGGTGAACAGGTCAGGGTTCCATAGCCGCAGGCAGCAGCACGACCAGGTGGACTGGGGACAGCAAGTAGTCATCAGGCCAGGTAGTCTTAAGGCATGGTCCTAGGGCTCAGGTTCTCCGAGAGAGAGAAAGAAAGAAAGAAAGAGAGAAAGAAAGAGAGAAAGAAAGAGAGAAAAAGAGAATTGGAGAGAGCATACTTAAATTCACACAGGACACCGGATAAGACAGGAGAAATACTCCAGATATAACAGACTGACCCTAGCCCCCCGACACATAAACTACTGCAGCATAAATACTGGAGGCTGAGACAGGAGGGGTCGAGAGACACTGTGGCCCCGTCCGACAACACCCCCAGAGAGGGCCAAACGGGCAGGATATAACACCACACTCTTTGCCAAAGTACAGCCCCCACACCACTAGAGGGATATCTTCAACCACCAACTTACCATCCTGAGACAAGGCCGAGTATAGCACATTTTTTGTCCATTAAAATAACATCAAATTGATCAGAAATACAGTGTAGACATTGTTAATGTTGTAAATGACTATTGTAGCTGGAAACTGCTGATTTTTAATGGAACATCTACATAGGCGTAGAGGCCCATTATCAGCAATCAACACTACTGTATTCCAATGGCACATTGGGTTAGCTAATCCAAGTTTATAATTTTAAAAGGCTAATTGATCATTAGAAAACCCTTTTGCAATTAACAACACAGCTGAAAACTGTTGTTCTAATTAAAGAAGCAATAAAATTGGCCTTCTTTAGACTAGTTGAGTATCTGGAGCATCACCATTGTGGGTTCGATTACAGACTCAAAATGGCCAGAAACAAATAACTTTCTTCTGAAACTCATCAGTCTATTCTTGTTCTGAGAAATTAAGGCTATATTCCATGGGAGAAATTGCCAAGAAACTAAAGATCTCGCACAACGCTGTGTACTACTCCCTTCACAGAACAGCGCAAACTGGCTCTAACCAGAATAGAAATAGGAGTGGGAGGACCCGGTGCACAACTGAGCAAGAGGACAAGTACATTTGAGTGTCTAGTTTGAGAAACAGAAGCCTCACAAGTCCTCAACTGGCAGCTTCATTAAATAGTACCCAAAAAACACCAGTCTCAATGTCAACAGTGAAGAGGCGACTCTGGGAAACCCAAACCGTACAGACCTCTAAAAGTGCAAATGGCTCTGCACTATGTACGCACTACTGTCTTTAGATGAATCATATGCAGGAGACACTGATGTTCCTCTTCCCTACCTCCAGTGATTACAGTGCTCCCTAGAGAGACTATAAAACCCTATCACTCTCTCATTTTGTCTCTCTATATCAGTCTCTTCATTTCACCATCCCTCAATTTCTCTCCTTACCCCACCCCCCTCTCGCTCCACCATTTCTAGTTTGATCACTCCTTTGACAGACTGTATCCCTCTCCCTATGTGGTTGTTAGCTCAGCACTGGTCCTTCCAGCGCTGCTAATGACATTGTTAGTCCCACCCACCAACACTGTGTGGTCATAGGCTGGCCCCATTGTTTATGGTTGACTGTTTCTCACACTACAAACTCCACATCTCATTTCAGCCGGCCCTTCCGTGTAATTACTCTAATGGACTTTATGGATGAGAACAGTAATCCAACACTGCTGCATCACAACTAATTGTGTTCTGTTTTCTTCTATATGCCATGTGTAGCAATCACACCAATCTGGCTTCATGTGGGAAAATGAAGGAAACATTTGGGCTGTTTATGAGAAGGGTCAAAACCACAGCGTATTCTATTCCGTTAAATTCTATTCAGTGAATAATAATACTGGCTCTGTAGGGAGCTATTCAATGTGAAATGACAAAACCAAAGATGGCCGGCCCAGACTATTGGATATCTGATGGCAAGCAAATAGAAAAGATGGCATCTTTCACTCGTAACAGTATGCCATTGAAGAAAGGCTCTCATGTCCAACCCCATCTGACCACAGTGTACAATGCAGTGGGGCTTGCTGCATACGAGCTGTTTCACAACATTGATTTTGACCAGTGGTTCAATAATGATCTTCTGGGCGAGCTACAAGTCAGCCACCACAGGTATGTCATAAGTACAGTATGTCATCATAACTGACATGATGATGCATTAATAATGATGGATTGCATTCATAAAACCCAGTTCAGATACAACATCCGAGATGCTAGAGAATTATGCAGTTTTAGAAAGAAGTTTGCTTGATCTGAATGGTCTAGTTTCAGTACATCTCATGTCGGCTGCTGGAGTTTCCAAATTTCAATATTCAAATGTTAGATAAAGACTAGCGACGAGATGAGACAGATCTGTTTAGCCAATCAGAGAACGGTGTGCTGGCGTTCTGTATTTATCCAAGCAGCTAGCTAGCCAAGCAGATGGCTAGCTAGCTATTTCACTGCAGTTAGCTACCCTAGCTTACTTCTCTGACAAGTTACAAAGTGTGCCCTGTTTTTGGTGCATGTATTTCATGATACTCGTTTGCAACAACACTTTGCTACAACAAGTGGCAACTATTTCAGTTTTCATCATGTCATTCTAAAGAGGCACTGTTGCCATGGAGACGGTCTCAACTGTACTCTCCTTATTTTATCTGAACGCCAGGTATTCAGTCAGCTGTTTAACAACACAACATTCTAAAACTGGCACATTTTCTGTTCTTGACTCGTCTTATGTTTGTTGTTGTATCTGAACTGGGCTATATCGTATTAGAGCTTTTAATAGGGCGTGACAACGCTTCTGTCACCCAATCCGTGAACCTGTTTCCTCTATCGCCACCCAATGACAGTTGGAGTTACTGTTGACTCATTAGAGTTTAATTTATGTTACCTTCATCCACTGTTTCCCCATCAATCAATGCAAATCATTCCTTTAGCCAAGAAACGATAGACACTTGGTTAGTAGTTTGTTATCATAGACATTACAGGTGTGCCGACATGGGCATACTCATAATCCTATCCGGAAATTGACAATTGGATCGAATGAAATGTTTTAATATACCGAAGCAGATGTTGGCAAAAAATTACGATACTCATTTTGTCCGACTACTTGGCACACCTATAATATACACAACAAACATCCAGACTCTGACTGTGAAGACTCAACTACTAAAAGAGGAGAGAGTCTTTGGAGGAGAGGAAGAGGAGATGGTAAAGGTGGGATGTGTGATCTCATGCAGTAAAAAGGAACCCTCATAGGCCCCCGACACTTGAGTCAAACACACAAAGGAAGTGATGTGTCAACACAGGTGTGATGATGTCACAGTGCAGGTGTGGTGATGTCACAGTGGGACTTTGATGGGGGTGTTCTATCTGCAGAATGAAAATGGTTCTCAGCCTCTCTGACACATCAAAGCACATAAAGTGGGTGGGCTGCTGCTCTTCAAAGAGAGTGTTAGGCTGACCCATTCACCTGCTACACCATTCAACTTTTTTGTTGTAGGTTTAGTGTATTTCCCCCACCCCAAGTCTATTCAAAGAATAACGTGAGGTTGGTTTAATTTTTAATGTCACATGCACAAGTACAGTGAAATGTGTGTGTGTGTCTGTCATATCTCCCACCCATCTCTCTCCATACCCACTTCTGCCCTCTCATTATGTCTGATAACACAGAGATCTGCTCTCTCATTATGTCTGACAACACAGAGATCTGCTCTCTCATTATGTCTGACAACACAGAGATCTGCTCTCTCATTATGTCTGACAACACAGAAATCTGCTCTCTCATTATGTCTGACCACAGAGAGATCTGCTCTCTCATTATGTCTGACAACACAGAGATCTGCTCTCTCATTATGTCTGACAACACAGAGATCTGCTCTCTCATTATGTCTGACAACACAGAGATCTGCTCTCTCATTATGTCTGACAACACAGAGATCTGCTCTCTCATTATGTCTGACAACACAGAGATTTGCTCTCTCATTATGTCTGACCACACAGAGATCTGCTCTCTCATTATGTCTGACCACACAGAGATCTGCTCTCTCATTATGTCTGACAACACAGAGATCTGCTCTCTCATTATGTCTGACAACACAGAGATCTGCTCTCTCATTATGTCTGACAACACAGAGATCTGCTCTCTCATCATGTCTGACAACACAGAGATCTGCTCTCTCATTATGTCTGACCACACAGAGGTCTGCTCTCTCATTATGTCTGACAACACAGAGATCTGCTCTCAGATAGTTAGTATACATCCCAAATGGCACCCTGTTGCCTTTATAGTGTATTACTTTTGACCAGGGCCCAAAGGGCACTATATAGTGCACTGCAAAACAAATAGGGTAGCATAGAGCTGAATTGTTTACTGGTGTTTGTTATTCCGTGTGGGTAAGAGCCAGAAAATGATGGAAGACAGCAGTTGGAATCACACTGTTTATTGTCACCCTTCCTTCCCTACTGGGCAGAAGTAGATACAGACATAAGAAGAAGAAAGAGAGGGAAGAGAGAGATGGGGAGAGAGAGACGGGGAGAGAAAGCAGGGGAGAGAGAAACTGGGAGAGAGACTGGGAGAAAGAGACGGAGAGAGAGAGAGACAGGGAGAGAGAGACAGGGAGAGAGAGATGTGGAGAGAGAGACAGGGAGAGAGAGACTGGGAGAGAGAGACTGGGAGAGAGAGACTGGGAGAGAGAGACTGGGAGAGAGAGACGTGGAGAGAGAGATGGGGAGAGAGAGAGACGGGGAGAGAGAGAGAGAAGGGGAGAGAGAGAGACGGGGAGAGTAAGACTGGGATAGGGAGACTAGGAGAGAGAGACAGAGCGACTGAGAGACTGATCCAGCCTGGACAGTTCTTAAAAGCCATGTGCTGCTTTCTTTGGAGAAAAGGAGAGGGTAAAGGGAAAAGACAGCATTGTGTTCTAGTAAAGACCACCACATATTAAAGACCACCACAAGATGCCTACCTGCCTTCAGGGAGCGTGAGAGAGGGAGGATGTTGCAATGGGATTGGATAGATCTGCATGTGTTAAAGGGCACCACATGTTGCCCACCTGCACCTCATCTGCCAGCCTTCTCTTAACTTCTACCGATTCAGAAACCCGGATCCGGGAGCACCCCCCACCCCCCCACCAGTAAAAAAGCTGAATAGCATAGCTAGCATAGCGTCACAAGTAAATACTAGCATCTAAATATCATTCAATCACAAGTCCAAGATACCAGATGAAAGATCCACTTCTTGTGAATCCAGCAATCATTTCTGATTTGTAAAATGTTTTACAGGGAAGACACAATATGTAAATCTATTAGCTAACCACGTTAGCAAAAGACACCATTTTTCTTTGGCCACCATTTTTTCTCTCCACCAGTAGCTATCACCAATTCGGCCAAATAAAGATATTGATAGCCACTAACCAAGAAAAAACCTCATCAGATGACAGTCTGATAACATATTTATTGTATAGGATAGGTTTTGTTAGAAAAATGTGCATATTTCAGGTAGAAATCATAGTTTACAATTGCACCCACCATCACAACTCGACTAGAATAAATACAGAGAGCAACGTGTATTACCTAATTACTAATCATAAAACATTTCTTAAAAATACACAGCTCACAGCAATGGAAAGACACAGATCTTGTGAATTCAGACAATATTTCAGATTTTCTAAGTGTTTTACAGCGAAAACACAATAAATCGTTATATTAGCATACCACATGTGCAAACGTTACCCGAGCATTGATTCAAGCCAAAAAGAGCGATAGCATTATCACCACCAAAATGTATTAATTTTTTCACTAACCTTCTCAGAATTCTTCCGATGACACTCCTGTAACATCATATTACAACATACATATAGAGTTTGTTCGAAAATGTGCATATTTAGCCACAAAAAAACGTGGTTATACAATGAGAATAGTAGCAAAACTGGCCTGAAAATGTCGGGCGCCATATTGGACAGTGATCTAGTCTAATGAATAAATATTCATAAACTTGACTAAAAAATACAGGCTGGACAGCTATTGAAAGACAAATTAGTTCTTAATGCAATCGCTGAATTACATTTTTTAAATTATCCTTACTGTGCAATACCGGGTGCGCCAAAGCGAAGCTACCCCAAAGAAAATGGCGGAATATGCGTTTAACATTTTTCTACAGAACAACGATTTATCATCATAAATAGTTCTTACTATGAGCTGATCTTCCATCAGAATCTTGGGCAATGTATCCTTTCTCCAGTCTAATCGTCTTTTGGTCGAAAGATGTCCTCTTGTCCCGTCGAAATGGCCACTAACGTTCGGCATGTACTAGAAAAGTGCCCAGCTCTTGGAAGTGCGTCACAAAGAAATGCCAGAAAATCGCACTAAACGGATATAAATTGCTATAAAACGGTTTAAATTAACTACCTTATGATGTTTTTAACACCTATAACGAGTAAAAACATGACCGGCGATATATTACTGGCTAAACCAAAGCTTGGAAAGAGGCCAGTCCGACGTCCATCGTGCGTCGAGCGCATTGAAGAAAAGAAATGTACTTCCGCCTTTCTGTCTTTTATAAAGTCCCTGATTGCGCAATCGACTCCATTCAAATTGTCACCACTTACTGACATCTAGAGGAAGGCGTAGGCAGTGTTTGTAGCCCCATAGGATTCACAGGGACTTAAAAACTGAACTGGGAACAGGGACCAAGATTTCTGAAATCTCACTCCCTGGCAGGAAAAGTGCTGTAGAATGAGTTCTGTTCCACTCAGAGACATAATTCCAACGGTTATAGAAACTAGAGAGTGTTTTCTATCCAATAATAATAATAATATGCATATTGTACGAGCAAGAATTGAGTACTAGGCAGTTTAATCTGGAGACCAATTTATGCTAAGTCGAAACAGCACCCCCTATATTCGCAAGAAGTTAATACCCATTGTGCGGGAGGGGGCAGGGGCAAGGGGAAGAGACGAGGGGGCACAATACATCAGCCCCTTTCTCCTCTCCATTAAATACATTTCAGATCTGTGTCTGTGTCAAGTAACACCTATGGGTGCTCCATCTTTCTCTAAAAAGCACATGCAGTGAGCAAAATACATTTTGAACCATACCATTTGAACGAGACATTAACATTTGAACCAACCCATAACATTTGAATCAGACCATACCATTTGAACGAGACATTAACATTTGAACCAGACCATAACATTTGAATCAGACCATAACATTTGAACCAGACCATAACATTTGAACCAGACCATAACATTTGAACCAGACATTAACCTATGAACCAGACATTAACATTTGAACCAGACCATACCATTTGAACCAGACCATAACATTTGAACCAGACCATACCATTTGAACCAGACCATAACATTTGAACCAGACCATACCATTTGAACCAGACCATACCATTTGAACCAGACCATAACATTTGAACCAGACCATACCATTTGAACCAGACCATAACATTTGAACCAGAGCATACCATTTGAACCAGACCATAACATTTGAACCAGACCATAACATTTGAACCAGACCATAACATTTGAACCAGACCATACCATTTGAACCAGACCATAACATTTGAACCAGACCATACCATTTGAACCAGACCATACCATTTGAATCAGACCATACCATTTGAACCAGACCATAACATTTGAACCAGACCATACCATTTGAACCAGACCATACCATTTGAACCAGACCATACCATTTGAACCAGACCATACCATTTTGAACCAGACCATACCATTTGAACCAGACCATACCATTTGAAACAGACCATAACATTTGAACCAGACCATACCATTTGAACCAGACCATAACATTTGAACCAGACCATACCATTTGAACCAGACCATACCATTTGAACCAGACCATACCATTTGAACCAGACCATACCATTTGAACCAGACCATAACATTTGAACCAGACCATACCATTTGAACCAGACCATAACATTTGAACCAGACCATACCATTTGAACCAGACCATACCATTTGAACCAGACCATACCATTTGAACCAGACCATAACATTTGAACCAGACCATACCATTTGAACCAGACCATACCATTTGAACCAGACCATACCATTTGAACCAGACATCATGTTGTGACATTGTGTGTTCCTGCAGCTAGTTTACAATGTGTTAGCAGACCAGTTGGTTTGTATCATACTGTGGTGGTCAGTGCTCACATGACTTGCCTGTCTGCATGTCTTCCTGTCTGTCTGCCTGACTGTCTGTCTGTCTGTCTGCCTGTCTTCCTGACTGTCTTCCTGTCTGCATGACTTCCTGACTGCCTGCCTGACTATCTGTCTGTCTTCCTGTCTGCATGACTTCCTGACTGTTTTCCTGTCTGCATGTCTTCCTGTCTGCCTGTCTTCCTGCCTGACTGTCTGCCTGCCTGTCTTCCTGACTGTCTGCCTGTCTGCATGTCTTCCTGACTGTCTGCCTATCTGCATGTCTCCCTGACTGGCTGCATGTCTCCCTGTCTGTCTGCCTGCCTGCCTGCCTGCCTGTCTTCCTGCCTGACTGTCTGCCTGCCTGTCTGCATGTCTTCCTGCCTGTCTTCCTGCCTGACTGCCTGACTGTCTGCCTGTCTGCATGTCTTCCTGCCTGACTGTTTGCCTGCCTGTCTTCCTGCCTGACTGTCTGCCTGCCTGTCTTCCTGCCTGGGTTCACATCAGGATATGTGCTTCTATAAAAGACTCAAAGACTCCCTGTTCCCGGAGACCAATGTTCTGATGTTCCGTTGGTTTATGATGCATTAGTCGAGTGCTAAACGGCCTGGTAGCCTGGCTGTGGTGATGTGTGATCAGCTGCTGGAAGAGGACTCCGTCTGTAGTGAGTCATGAAGAACAGACCCTTCCTCTGACCCCCTCTCTCCCCCAGACCCTCCCTCTGACCCCCTCTGACCCCCAGCTCTCCCTCTGACCCCTAAACCCTCCCTCTGACCCCGAGCTCTCCCTCTGACCCCCATTTGAGGGTATGTTCATCCATATTGGGTGAACCATTTAGAAATTAAAGCACTTTTTGTACAAAGTCCCCCCATTTTAGGGAACCAAATGTATTGGGACAAATTCACTTACCCTACCGTTCAAAAGTTTGGGGTCACTTAGAAATGTTCTTGTTTTTTTTGTCCATTAAAATAACATCAAATTGATCAGAAAAACAGGGTAGACCTTGTTAATGTTGTAAATGACTATTGTAGCTGGAAACGGCAGATTTTGTATGGAATATCTACAGTACATAGGCGTACAGAAGCCCATTATCAGCAACCATCACTCCTGTGTTCCAATGGTACGTTTTGTTAGCTAATCCAAGTTTATAATTTTAAAACGCTAATTGATCATTAGAAAACCCTTTTGCAATTATGTTAGGACAGCTGAAAACTGTTGTCCTGATTAAAGAAGCAATAAAACTGGCCTTCTTTAGACTAGTTGAGTAACTGGAGCATCAACATTTGTGGGTTCGATTACAGGCTCAAAATGTCCAGAAACAAATAACTTTCTTCTGAAACTCGGCAGTCTATTCTTGTTCTGAGAAATGAAGGCTAGATTCCATGCGAGAAATTGCCAAGAAACTGAAGATCTCGCACAACGCTGTGTACTACTCCCTTCACAGAACAGCGCAAACTGGCTCTAACCAGAATAGAAATAGGAGTGGGAGGACCCGGTGCACAACTGAGCAAGAGTACAAGTACATTAGAGTGTCTAGTTTGAGAAACAGAAGCCTCACAAGTCCTCAACTGGCAACTTCATTAAATATTACCTGCAAAACACCAGTCTCAACGTCAACAGTGAAGAGGTGACTCCGGGATGCTGGCCTTCTAGGCAGAGTTCCTCTGTCCAGTGTCTGTGTTCTTTTGCCCATCTTAATCTTTTATTTTTATTGGCCTGTCTGAGATATGGCTTTTTCTTAGCAAATTTTCAACTATGTGTATTAAATTACTAAAAGTAAAGTATTTGGTCCCATATTCATAGCACGCAATGACTACATCAAGCTTGAAACTACACATTTGAAAGCAGTACTACAACGTGACGTCATCTATAAATATGGGTGGATGTCTATTGTTCTCTAAACGCTGATGAAGGCTGTCGCAGAAACACGTTTTTTTTTTACCTCTGCTGATAAAAAATAAGCCATTAAAACGTGAAGAATATTTCAGTGAGTGAGGGTTTTTCCTTTCTTTCTGAATGAATTAACAAGCATTTGAATTGAGCATTAAAGCTAGAATCCTTAATTGAAACAATAACAAAGTGGAGACCTCGCCTCTGTTTTGGTAGTAAGCAGATGGATGGGCCTGGAGAAATGTAACCAATCTCAAATTCATATACAGAGGTATGGATGCAAGGACTGACCATCTATGATATGAAAATAATAGTTTTAACCATGTTTTGAGGCTATACAGTGTTTGTTTACATTTACGTGGTTTACAAACATTGGAGTAAAATAAGGTTATATTTTGGGTTCTTATGGGGTACAACAGTTGAACTAAGCTCATGAGGCATAAGTTACATTCTTTAAGAATCAATGGGTATATATAATTAATGTAATAGTCAAAAAACTGATGTAACAACTAAGGATTCTAGCTTTAAGAGTAGAACCCCGGGGCCTTTCAGCCTATAAGTACCCGAGAACGTTGCTGGGCGTCTCCTTTAGCATAGGCATCAGATGCATATCAACCTGTAAGGTAGACAGGTCAAATGATTTGCTGTAAACAAAAACACCAAGGCTTGATAAATAGTGCATAAACAACAATTGAAAATTATGAATTGCATAAAGAAATATCAGTGGAACTATATCCATGAAAATATATTAAAACAATAGGCTAGTTTTTAGTTTGGATAGAGTCAAGGATATGTTTCGTATTTGTTATTTATTTTTATTATATTTAACCTTTATTTATTAACTAGGCACGTCAGTTAAGAACAAATTCTTATTTACAATGATGTATAATTCTACACATTTCTAGTGAAAATTATAAGGCCTGTTTTAGTTTCTCTTACAATAAAAACATTACAGTGTAATACATTTGATCAATTGTATGTGTAGATTAGATTAGTAATATAGTTATATTAAGTAATAAAGTCCAGTTCAAGCTTCTTTTGATGAAGTATAAAGTAAAATATAGTAATATAACCTGCCAGATGAGCAGGTAAAATGATTTGCCATATTCCTACTGTAAATAAAAGCACCAGTGCAGGAACAATTGTAAATGGTGAATTACTTAAATATATGTTTGTGGAAATATATCCATGAGAAGATATAAAACCAAGTCTAATTTGTTGATTGTATAGGACACTGTTATGTGCCCTTATACACGTGCCTTTAAACATTAATACATCTAGTCTTCTCTTTATGCATTGGGCTAACAGTCAGCACAGAGCTTCACAGATTTGTGTGAACAAGCCCCACAAACAAATCAGTTGCACTGCACACAGTTTTCATGGGCCTTGTTTCGTGTGCACCTGCCGACTTTATACTGTCTTCTTGTTCCTGGGTGGGAGCTTTGGGGAAGAGAGAGAGCAGGAGGCCATGTGGGAGCTGTGGTGAGTGGGGAAGAGAGAGAGCAGGAGGCCATGTGGGAGCTGTGGTGAGTGGGGAAGAGGGAGAGCAGGAGGCCATGTGGGAGCTGTGGTGAGTGGGGAAGAGAGAGAGCAGGAGGCCATGTGGGAGCTGTGGTGAGTGGGGAAGAGAGAGAGCAGGAGGCCATGTGGGAGCTGTGGTGAGTGGGGAAGAGAGAGAGCAGGAGGCCATGTGGGAGCTGTGGTGAGTGGGGAAGAGGGAGAGCAGGAGGCCATGTGGGAGCTGTGGTGAGTGGGGAAGAGGGAGAGCAGGAGGCCATGTGGGAGCTGTGGTGAGTGGGGAAGAGAGAGAGCAGGAGGCCATGTGGGAGCTGTGGTGAGAGGGGAAGAGAGAGAGCAGGAGGCCATGTGGGAGCTGTGGTGAGTGGGGAAGAGAGAGAGCAGGAGGCCATGTGGGAGCTGTGGTGAGTGGGGAAGAGAGAGAGCAGGAGGCCATGTGGGAGCTGTGGTGAGTGGGGAAGAGGGAGAGCAGGACGCGCTGCTGCTTTGGCTTCCCCCTTGGTGGCCTGCTTGGTGGTTGTATCTGCTGTCTTGGCTTCCCCCTTGGCGGCCTGCTTGTTGGTTGTATCTGCTGTCTTGGCTTCCCCCTTGGCGGCCTGCTTGGTGGTTGTATATGCTGTCTTGGCTTCCCCCTTGGCGGCCTGCTTGGTGGTTTTATCTGCTGTCTTGGCTTCCCCCTTGGCGGCCTGCTTGGTGGTTGTATCTGCTGTCTTGGCTTCCCCCTTGGCGGCCTGCTTGGTGGTTGTATCTGCTGCCTTGGCTTCCCCATTAGCGGCCTGCTTGGTGGTTGTATCTGCTTTCTTGGCATTCATGTGGTTCTCACAAAGCTCACATGCCATATGCATGAGGAAATATTTTTAATGCATTGCTTGTAAAACACGTGTGCGTTGATAGCAGCCATGTCGAGCATGTTGTAAAGCACCGCAACAGGCCAGTGGCGAGTACCTCCTTTCACAGAGTCTTGCTATCCACACCAAACTATTTCATAAAATAGAATACAAACGGTTGGAATTATATAGAAGAAGAATACTAATGAACAGTATTCTTTTAATACAATACAATACAATCAGATAATATTTGTTGCATGGCAGATGAATGGCTATCTGTATAATATGTACCCCATACCTGTCAGACCAAAATGACTCCACATCCATGATCTTTCCACCGTATGCCACATGGACATACGTGCCACACGTGCCATAAATGCTTTGAGTTCCTCCATAAACATGTCCCACGTACTGTTTCCTGTTCTGTGTGCATGAGCGACAGTACAATCTCTGATGTGCTGCAATATGTCACATAAACAATGAACACTGTCGAGTGCACTGGCAATTTGTCTCTTTGCGTGAGGTGTAGGGCCTGCTCTCTCTGTGAGACGATTCTGAGAAAGCCCCTTCCTGTTGCACTCTTTTCTACCACAACCGTGCCATCCCTCCCAGACTCCTGTCTCACCGTGCCATCCCTCCCAGACTCCTGTCTCACCGTGCCATCCCTCCCAGACTCCTGTCTCACTGTGCCATCCCTCCCAGACTTCTGTCTCACCGTGCCATCCCTCCCAGACTCATGTCTTACCGTGCCATCCCTCCCAGACTCCTGTCTCACCGTGCCATCCCTCCCAGACTCCTGTCTCACCGTGCCATCCCTCACAGACTCCTGTCTCACCGTGCCATCCCTCCCAGACTCCTGTCTCACCGTGCCATCCCTCCCAGACTCCTGTCTCACCGTGCCATCCCTCCCAGACTCCTGTCTCACCGTGCCATCCCTCCCAGACTCCTGTCTCACCGTGCCATCCCTCCCAGACTCCTGTCTCACCGTGCCATCCCTCCCAGACTCCTGTCTCACCGTGCCATCCCTCCCAGACTCCTGTCTCACCGTGCCATCCCTCCCAGACTCCTGTCTCACCGTGCCATCCCTCCCAGACTCCTGTCTCACCGTGCCATCCCTCCCAGACTCCTGTCTCACCGTGCCATCCCTCCCAGACTCCTGTCTCACCGTGCCATCCCTCCCAGACTCCTGTCTCACTGTCTCAGTTGGCCCTGTTTTGGTTTTTCTGCGGAAAGGCTCAGACATCGTAGGTGGAGGCTCGAAGTTAACATCAGAATTGGATGAAGACTCTTCATCAGCAACATCGACGGTTAGGGACATTGCTTTCTTTACGTGTCAGATTATTTTATATTTTTTTAATGGAGTGAACAATATTTATAATAAGGGTTACATGGAGAAAATCGGACCTCTCTGAAATGAAAATCGATGGCCCTCCTTTCAGCGAAATACATTTGACCTAAACTCTCCCCGAATGTTTAAAAAAAGTGACCCTCCGCTATAAAAGCAATTCTGAATAATTTGACATATTAGCAGAATCCTTTTTTAATACCACACAAATTGCCTAAATTAAAGTATGTACAGAGAGATAGGCCTCTGTGTTCATCTTATCATATTTCTCCATTGCCAAATCAGTGTGTCTTGTTTCTTACGTAACTGTCCCTGTTTGCAAATAATAAATCTGAGACATTATTAGCAATCTGAGCATGGTACTTTCAAAATGTATGCCTACCTTTCCACCCCAGACAGAGCAGAAAATGTTAAGCTTTTACTGCTGGCTACTCTCTTCTGTGGCATAACCCAACAAGAGAAGGTCACAAGTGTTTCCCTAAAAGCTGCCTGGGTTTAAACATTTTCAATTGTACAGAGAGTCAACAGCTTAATCAATTGATAGTGACATAATTAGATTACTTCCAAGCAAAGTCACCCTCTGAATGTCAATTATCCTCATATTAATCGAAGTCATTTAGAAGTTTTCCAGGTATTTTTGTTGCCTACAGCTTGTTTCTAGCATAAAGCATCGCGGACCAAAGGGCTGTTATAGATCACTTTATATAGTCAGATCTGTTTTATTTACTTCAATAATATTTTATTTAATAAAAGGTAGGCCTATGGCACACCTACGCATACTGTTACGGTGACCGCATTACCTCCACACCAGCAGTCACGAGTCATGATGGCAGTCAAATTCCACGTGACCGTTTAGTCACGGTAATTAGGCTTCTCTAAGCTCTGATGCTGCTGATGGTCATTAGTAGCCTACCAAACTTGCTAACTGCCTGGTACTTAGCATTCTATTGTCCCTCTAATCTCTTTGCCATCAATGCAAATGTAATCCAAAATCTAATGAAAGACTTAATGAGAGCTCACGTTGCGTAACATTTCTATAGGCTATGCAATTGCGTGAGAAAACAGAGTGATGGCCTCTAAAGAGGAGGATCCCATCAGCTTTCTATAGGCTTATTATATTTATTTCTCAACTTTCATAATATTAAGCACATTGCTTCTCTTTAAAAGACGAGTATAGCCTGCCTGGCTTGCATGAAAATGAACCAATGGAAAAGCGTCCTCCATTCACTATTTATGTGCATTCTGTAGGTGACATGTACATTTTTCAGCTGCCCCTGTTTCAAGACAGGTGCATGATAATGGTACATTCTAAATCAACACAAATGACACACATATATTATTTAGTATATGTAAAGACAAGATTAAATCAAGAATAGTGTGATGGTTGACAATATTAGCCTTTCCTAGCCTATAGCCTGAATGATATATTATCACTTGTGAATGATATATTATCACTTGTGAATGATGCCCAGCTGAAGGCAAGAAACAGTGCATGCTTTTTTTTGTTGCAACTTTTTCAAATTGTAGTCGCACACCTCATGTAACCTAGGCCATAGGCATATACGTTTTGATAAGGTTTGTAACACAACTAAAGTGGGCAAATAACTTCTTAAAATGAAGCACAACAGGTGCTTTACAACAGGTGTAGAGCCTAACTGGCATACATATGCAGATCATTTTCATAAAGTGCACCTTTATAATAAAAGCACTACATGCATGATCACGTGTTCACTTTTGAGAATGGTTATTTCTTGCTAATGGGAAATTTGCGCTTTATAGCCTACTGCCGTGTGTGCATTTCTGCCCTTATAATGTGAAGAAATAGCCTCATAGTCTATCAACATTTTCAGCTAAAAGTTCTCATCTGTTGTGTCAGGCTCATTGATCAGTGCTTGTATTAATTTGGGATCTATCGCATCCCTTAACTGTCCCAGACTATGTTTGGAATATTTATTTCTCACACAGAATATAATAGGTCAACTTTTGTACTATGGGGGATAGTAGATTGACATGGGCTAGTGTCTTTGCTGTTCGTTAGGCCTTCTCATCTTGTTGGCTGGCGAAAAGTAAATGTTGACAGATCTTCCAATATCTTCAATATGCCCCTCGGAATTGGATAAGGACACACACAGTTGCATCCCGGATGTGTCTGTCTTCACTTGTAGCCCATGAGAAAGACCCAATCACGTGACTGAGAACCATGTGAGGGAGAGGTGCTTCGCGCAGCAGGAAGAAGGGAATTATAATTATTATATTCAGCACAACTGCCACTGGCCGCAAAAGGAATGGATTTTTTTAGTGGGCATTACGGCCACACAAAGGGGATGCTGCCGTGAAATTTGAGGCATTATCAAGTGCTTGTCGAATTGTGAACGAGAGACTGATAAAGTGTGTACAGCCTGCGTGTCACGCCCTGACCTTAGAGATCCTTTTTATGTCTCTATTTTGGTTTGGTCAGGGCGTGAGTTGGGGTGGGTATTCTATGTTCTATGTTTTCTATTTCTTTGTGTTTGGCCGGGTGTGGTTCTCAATCAGAGGCAGCTGTCTATCGTTGTCTCTGATTGAGAACCATACTTAGGCTGCCCTTTTTCCCACCTGTGTTTGTGGGAAGATGACTTTTGTTTAGGGCACATAGCCTTTAGCTTCACGGTTTGTTTTTGTAGTGTTTGTTGTTTTGTTCGGCGTCATTTTTATAAATAAAGAAAATGTACGCTCAGCATGCTGCACCTTGGTCCTCTTCCTTTAACGGCCGTGACACTGCGCAAGAAAACAAAGCAGAGCTTTCATGCAACTTTTTCAAATCCTCATTAGAGTCACGTCATGCAGCCTTAGAATGTATTAAAAATTAAAACATGTAGCCCAACATTTGTATCACAACTGAAGTTACATAAGTAACTCTAAAATAAACATGTAGGAGTACCTGTGTCTTTGTTCACTGCTCAACACAGAATAGCTGCATGTGCACACTCTCTCAAACCGTTTGGAGAAAACCTCCTTTCTATTTTATTCAGCTATGTTCAATTGTATTCTTCATGCTATAAAATAATGCCACGGAATTCTAAGCAAATCTTGTCTGCTAAATGAACTAGTGTAGCCCACAGCCATGTGGAATAGCCAGATCAGGGCCTAACATGAGGACAACTCAGAGTATCCTATTCTGTTCTTCTGAAATAGACAACATTTTCTTCATATCATGTTTCTTTAGACCTGTCTAAAATAAATAATGGATTTATTGTAATGGTGTACGCTATATTAAATGGATTTGTTAGACTTTTTAAAATGTAGTTGTTCCCTTCGGTCTGCATCAGTGGCTGGTATGCTATGCACGGGCCAAGAGACGCTAAATGTGTTTACGTTAATTGATTGTCAATTACCGTGAGACTGGCTGTTATTTGCATGAAAATTAACAGCTGACAAAATGTCATGACCTCCACAGCCCTACTCATTCCTCCTCAAATCGAGTCTTTGTTTTAAGCCCCCTGTTGTGTTCGTTTCATGTTAATTCATTCTGTGCTCCCGGTCCAAAATGACCGCCCCATTATAGCTGATTATTAATCCATAATAATACACATATAATCACCTAATGTTGTGTTAGATCTTTTTATCAACTTAAGTTCTTATGACATTGCATGTTTTGAATTTCTATTTGCTATTTATGGCCTGTAGGCCTCATTGACCTGAGCTCGTACAACTAATTTTTGAGTAAAAAAAGCATAATGTATGGATTATTTTTACTATAAAAAATACTCAGATAAAACATAGTGTGCTATTTATCACAGACTACTTTGTGTCAAAGTTTGACAAGGACTCTCTCCTCCTCACCAGTGTCATGATCAAAGATATGATTAAGAGCCTCACATACAGTATATCATTTGGTCATTTTTTATTTTACCTTTATTTAACTAGGCAAGTCAGTTAAGAACTAATTCTTATTTTCAATGACACCCTAGCCTTTCGGTTACAAGTCCAACGCTCTAACCACTAGGCTACCTGCCGCCCCAATGTGCTGCCACAGAATGAATTAAGAGCAAGGCCTCAAAAAATCTTTATATACCAGAGCTGTGAGAAAAGTTCTATATATTATTGAAACAATGTTGCAATTGTTTGCGAGAATGCCAACAGGTGTGGTTCCCATGGGGGAAAGATTCTATTGGTGAAAGTTTCCCGTGGGGGTTGCCATGGAAGCCAAGAAGCGGAATAAGGTGTGTGTGTGTGCTCAAACACACATGCATGTGGGGGCCTGGGAGAGGAAGTGTGTCCATCTGATGAATAGGCATGTGCCTGAACTAAATTTTATACACTATTTGTAGTCTCACCCATTAATTTCTAATGACCGGTCATTTTTGACCGGGAACACTACAGGTGTACTAAAGTTAAATAATACACACAACATTTTATGAAAATCATCAACATTTATTTTGTGTGTTCAGATGCCCTGTGTGGACAAAGTCATGGAACTTTATGACAATCAGATTAAATGAACTAGGTTTTTCAGAGAGAAAACTTGTAAATCGGTCCAATTCGACCGGAACAGAGCAGGAGGGTTAAGTTAACAGCCCTGACACGGAGGTAGGCTATTTAAAGAGTGCATGGTGGGTGGAGATATTTACCAACAAATCAATGGATATAGCAGCCTATAGCCTAATTTTGTCTGTCAAACAGACAGGCCTACCTCTTATTTATTAAATAGGAATGAACAGGATCCAACACAAATCCCTCTTGTTGTTAGTAAAGTCTAATTAAAATGAAGACTATTAAAAGGAATTATGCCTACTGGAATTTGCCTACTTTCAGCACCATGAGCTGTCCATTTCCGATTGATCGTGCCTCGACTGCTGCTTCAAGTTTCAGCACCACAATGTAAGTTACTAAAATCTGGCTTATTGTGGGGTCATTAACACTGATAAATACATCATGGGCAAGACACATATTGTTTTTAATAAATTACAGTAGTAGCAAGCTATCAAAGTTGACCTCCAGTCCTCCTTCTCATCTTCATGCTCTCCTTTTCAAACTGAACAGGCTATTGGCTAGTTTGTGAGCAATATTCTTTGGACTAGGCCTTATCATGTGGGGAAGAAACCTTTGACCCTCCCCCTGAACTGCTCTACACAGCCATTGGTTAGTCAGCAGTGCAGCACACACACAACGTTTTTGAACAGCAAGAGCAGAGCAGCCGTGGGCTCAGGGAAAGGAATATCCATTGCAGTGTGTAATGCAGCCTAGTTTTATTTATACCATCTCAGCATCCCGCACGTTGACTCAGTACCAATACCCCATGTATATAGCCTCATTATTGTTATTTTAATGTGTTACTTTCTTTTTACATTCGTTTATTTGCAAATATTTTCTTAACTCTTATTTTTCTTGAAACTGCATTATTAGTTTGGGGCTTTCACAGTAAGGTCTACACCTGTTTGGCGCATGTGACAAATAAAATTTGATTTGACATCTTAGAAATATAACTTTGCTCTGTGCTTCTCCCAGCATGCACTTCCTAGCCTATATGCTATGGATAATTTGATTGAGACCACACTAAATAGCCCATAGGCACACTTGATATTGCGCCCAGCTGAGAATCAGAGATGAGGGGCGGCATTGGGCACACATTGATTGATATATAGCCTAATAAGCAACTCATTCTAATACACTGAGAAATATAGACATTTCATAAATTACAAGTTACATGACCCTAATTGAAAAAATACTAAACCCTCCCATTGACTGAAATTGAAAAAGCAGGTACCCTAGTGGGTGGCAGGAGGGTAGCCTAGTGGTTAGGCTAATCCCCAAGCTGACAAGGTAAAAAACTGTCATTCTGCCCCTGAACAAGACAGTTAACCCACTGTTCCCCGGTAGGCTGTCATTGTAAATAAGAATACATTAAATACCTTTTTTTGTTTAAATGACCCTCCCCCATTTTCCTCCGGATAACCATTCTATAACTTTCGATCTGTCCCTTACAAAATCAAACGTCAGTGGCCAATGGCGGTCCTAGTGTAAAGCAATGTTCTTACTTGGAGAGTGGAGACACCTGTACGTGAACTCAATGGAGGGACTTAGCTTTGTCTGCTGTATCCCACCATCTGTCTTGACACCAACCTGAATGACAAAAAAAGGTCCTTCATACCATTTGTTTTATTTTCTGTGTACAACTTGGTATCCTGCTGTACAGCTCTGTGACGCTGTCTTCCCCCATACATTTCAATGATTTAAGGTGCGTCAGTGTGTGATTGATTACCTGTCTTGTCTCCACAGTGACACACACAGTTTAAATATTAATAGGTGCATCTGTCAGTCTGACAGTGACAGTATAAAGTGTGACTGACACTCCACTAAGCTGCCCACCCCAGGCTCCCATAAGCTCCAGCTATTAAAGGGGTTGTCACTGTTCAGGCCATCGGGCTGATTGATTCAGTCCCCTCTGGCCTCCTCCCCTGACTTGTGAGTCATCACAGTGCTGACAGATCGCTTTCTCAGAGATGGCATCTGAAACACGCACAGTGTTTCTCCTATATTTATTTAGCAGCGGTGCACTGCCACCAAAAAATAACAACCTTTGCTCCAGGAAGACCCTATCTGTGGAGGCGAGACCTCATGGCCAAGAAGATACTGGTGTCCTTGTCCCCTCCATGGTACATACTGGTCAATTTGCTCAATGTAGATGGCCGTGTTTTACAAATGGAGGATCTTGGATAGCAGAAACAAGTCGCACAGCTAGGGTGGGTTGCACCAACATCGATTAACTCTTAAACTGGGTTAAATCAAGGTTTATCTACTAATCTTGTTGCACTAAATTTTAAACCACGTTTTAAATCAATCCTAGTTAATTTAAATCCTTCCTCTAAACTAAGTTTAGTTTTCACTTTTAACCTAGATTCATTTTAAGCCTGTTGCTCAATGAAAAAAAATAATATAAATTTAGATTGGAGATGAATTCTAAACTGCCACTTGAGGTGGTTTAACTGTTAAAATGGCAGCATACAGTATCTACTGTGGAGAGACCAAAACGAGTTCCTCAGAGAATAATTACTGTTGAGTTTTGTGATAATTAACTCATTATTAGTAGGCTATTTACGTGCCCATTTTGTACAACAATTGAATTGTGGTTTATGATATGCCCAGCCTTGGTACAAATGATGATGTTATGCAAGATACTGTAATGAGCCTGATAACGTTAACATTGTAGTGAAGTAGCATCAACGTTAGTTTTAACGTGCGTTATAGGCATTGATATTTACCAGTTATTTATGCTTACTAAATATTGGTGAGTCAAGTTGTCCGTCGTCATCATAGGGCTTATGGAGAGGGGCAAACTGCTGGGGAATCATCTCGCATATCTTCTGGGTGATCGGATCTATTCCCTTGGACAGAGGCCCTCCCTCCGGCTCCGGTCTGAAATAGTCCCCGCCTCTCCTTTGGCGCATCCTTTTTGTCTTTCCTTTAAAACAAATCCAGCACGATTTCATCCGATTTAGGTCCCTCTTCGCTTTAATCCTTGTCGGTCCATTACCTCTGTCCCATGAAATGGCCCAGGTGTCTTACTAACTTTTTGACAGTCGTGTTGTCTGTCTTTTTATCCTCCAGTACGTTACTAAATTCCTCCATCAGCTCCGACAATAGTTTTTTTTTCATAAACGGAGACATTTTAACTTCTTTGACGTGCCATGATCAGGTGGCTAGCGGACAAATAACAAGTGACTAAATACCGTTAAGTAAGGACAATAATACATATTATTGTATGTGAGCTAGCTTGGTTATAAACTATCTAGCTACAGTAGCTAACAAATTCGTTTTCTGTCTAGTACTGGCAAATAACGGATTTTATTTTCAAATCAGCCATCCCACGAGAACCTTTCACAATGGAGTTGCAGTAGTTCTAACGTTACATTGTTATTATTTTATCAAGGAACAGCAACTCCGCGGCCTCATTTGTCAAGTAGGCTAGCTACTTCATTTAAACTCACGAAATACCCCATATGTTGGTGTAACATGTCACTAATCATAGTTTAAAACTTTTAATAATAGATTTACCAGTCCAGATTTAAAATTAAGTGGTGCAACACATCTTTGATTAATTTTAAACCTATATTTACAAAACTTGGATTAACTCTAATCCTAGATTAATTTAAACCATGTTGGTGGAATACATTTTCCAAGATGCCGCTGCAGGGGATGTCTGTTTGATTGTCTTGTCCCGTCCCTTGTACAATGCTCAAAAAAATAAAGGGAACACTTAAACAACACAATGTAACTCCAACTCAATCACACTTCTGTGAAATAAAACTGTCCACTTAGGAAGCAACACTGATTGACAATAAATTTCACATGCTGTTGTCTAAATGGAATAGACAAAAGGTGGAAATTATAGGCAATTAGCAAGACACCCCCAATAAAGGAGTGTTTCTGCAGGTGGTGACCACAGACCACTTCTCAGTTCCTATGCTTCCTGGCTGATGTTTTGGTCACTTTTGAATGCTGCCGGTGCTTTCACTCTAGTGGTAGCATGAGACGGAGTCTACAACCCACACAAGTGGCTCAGGTAGTGCAGCTCATCCAGGATGGCACATCAATGCGAGCTGTGGCAAGAAGGTTTGCTGTGTCTGTCAGCGTAGTGTCCAGAGCATGGAGGCACTACCAGGAGACAGGTCAGTACATCAGGAGACGTGGAGGAGGCCGTAGGAGGGCAACAACCCAGCAGCAGGACCGCTACCTCCGCCTTTGTGCAAGGAGGAGCACTGCCAGAGCCCTGCAAAATGACCTCCAGCAGGCCACAAATGTGCCTCCCAGGTGCCCACTGCACTGAGGATAGGAAACACTGTCACCACTGATAAATCTATGATAATCGCTAATTTCAATAAGCATTTTTCCACGGGCCGGCCATGCTTTCCACCTGGATACCCCTACCCTGGCCAACATCTCAGCACCCCTTGCAGCAACTTGTCACCCCCCCCCGCTTCTCCTTCACCCAAATACAGACAGCTGATGTTCTGAAAGAACTACAACATATGGATCCCTACAAATCAGCTGGGCTAGACTATCTGGACCCTCTCTTTCTAAAATTATCCGCCGAAATTGTTGCAACCCCTATTACTAGCCTATTCAACCTCTCTTTCGTATCGTTTGAGATCCCCAAAGATTGGGAAGCTGCCGCGAAAATCTTCGAATGCCAAGTTCATAAACAGATCACAGACCATTTCGACCATACCTTCTCCACTATGCAATCTGGTTTCCGAGCTGGTCATGGGTGCACCTCAGCCATGCTCAAGGTCCTAAATGATATCTTAGCCGCCATCGATAAAAGACAGTACTGTGCAGACGTCTTCATCGACCTGGCCAAGGCTTTCGACTTTGTCAATCACTGCATTCTTATCGGCTGACTCAATAGCCTTGGCTTCTCAAATGACTGCCTGCAACTACTTCTCAGATAGAGTTCAGTGTGTCAAATCGGTGACCAAATACTTATTTTCCACCATAATTTGCTAATTAATTCATAAAAAATCCTACAATGTGATTTTCTGGATTTTTTTTCTTCTCATTTTGTCTGTCATAGTTGAAGTGTACCTATGATGAAAATTACAGGCCTCTCTCATCTTTTTAAGTGGGAGAACTTGCACAATTGGTGGCTGACTAAATACTTTTTTGCTCCACTGTATATTTAATTGGTTCCAATTACATAATTTAGTTTTTGCTACATGTCATCTTTTGGTTCAACCATTTTGCCATATAAGCATATTTGGTGTATGCTGATTAGCTGTAGAAAGAATATATCAGTTTATAAGAGAGAGAATTGTTCATAAGAAGGGCCTGAGATCTGAGTCAATAATCAGACCACTAGGGGTCAATATTTTTAGACAGGATATCCAGTCAGCTTCCATTTGCAGTAGAAGGATCTTGATGTTACCTCCTCTCAATGCCTGTGTATATGAGGGAGGAGATGGGATGGTTAGCTTCAACAAAGTGAGCTGCTACTGGATGAACAATGTCCTTCCACCTGATTGAGCTGCGGTGTTCTGCTATGCGTTGTTTTAATTGTCTTTTCGTTTGTCCTACATTGGCTTTACCACATGAACAGGTGATGAGATAGATTACTCCCTTGGTCTTGCATGAGATGATGCCCCTAACAGGGATTTTTCAAGCTGCATGTGGGTGTCTGAAGAAGGATGTTTTTATAGTGATATTGCACTGTGTGCAGTAGCCACATTTGTTGTTCCCATTTGGAATGGGTGTCAAGAGTGTCTGAGTGGGCCCAGGGGGTAGGTCAGATCTCACCAAGATACGTCCAGTATTGCGATCATGCTTATAGACCAAAAGTGAGAGTTTCTTGAAGAGTTGTGCGATTTTTTTGTCTGATTGCAGAATATGCCAGTGCTTTTTCAGGATTGCTTTCATTTTCTCCGAACACTTGGTGTACTTGGTGCAAAAGACGGCTGCGTTGTTTTTCTTCTTTGGTTGAGTTTTTAGTAATTCCTCTCTTGGTTTTTGAGATATTTTCATCATTGCAGCGTCAAGATTTTGTCCTTGTAGCCTTTTAGCATTGCTATCAGATTTGTTTAATTGATTTCAATCAACCACACATTCTAAATATAAACATTTCTACCCTGGTTTGATTGTGTGATGTCATCATGATCAAATGGAATTGAGGTAATAAACTCAGCAAAAAAAGAAGCAACCCTTTTTCAGGACCCTGTCTTCCAAAGATAATTCGTAAAAATCCAAATAACTTCACAGATCTTCATTGTAAAGGGTTCAAACACTGTTTCCCATGCTTGTTCAATGAACCATGAACATGCACCTGTAGAACGGTCTTTAAGACACGATCTTTATACCTCCCGGGTGGCGCAGTGGTCTAGGGCACTGCATCGCAGTGCTAGCTGCGCCACCAGAGTCTCTGGGTTCGCGCCCAGGCTGGGCTGGGTTCGCGCCCAGGCTCTGTCGCAGCCGGCCGCAACCGGGAGGTCCGTGGGGCGACGCACAATTGGCATAGCGTCGTCCGGGTTAGGGAGGGTTTGGCCGGTAGGGATATCCTTGTCTCAGTATGTAAAAATGTAATAAAATGTATGCACTCTACTGTAAGTCGCTCTGGATAAGAGCGTCTGCTAAATGACTAAAATGTAAAATGTAAATGTCTTTAAGGTCACAGTTATGAAAACTTAGGACACTAAAGAGGCCTTTCTACTGACTGAAAAACACCAAAATAAAGATGCCCAGGGTCCCTGCTCATCTGCGTGAATGTGCCTTAGGCATGCTGCATGGAGGCGTGAGGACTGCAGATATGGCCAGGGCAATAAATTGCAATGTACGTTCTGTGAGACGCCTAAGACAGCTCTAGAGGGAGACAGGACGGACAGCTGATCGTCCTCGCAGTGGCAGACCACGTGTAACAACACCTGCACAGGATCGGTACATCCGAACATCACAGCTGCGGGACAGGTACAGGTTGGCAATAACAACTGCCCGAGTTACACCAGGAACACAGAATCCCTCCATCAGTGCTCAGACTGTCCTCAATAGGCAGAGATAGGCTGTACTGAGGTTCTTGTAGGCCTGTTGTAAGGCAGGTCCTCACCAGACATCACCGGAAACAACGTCGCCTATGGGCACAAACCCACCGTCGCTGGACCAGACAGGACTGGTAAAAAGTGCTCTTCACTGACGAGTCGCGGTTTTGTCTCACCAGGGTGATGGTCGGATTCGCGTTTATCGTCGAAGGAATGAGCGTTACACCGAGGCCTGTACTCTGGAGTGGGAACAATGTAGAGGTGGAGGGTCCGTCATGGTCTGGGGCGGTGTGTCACAGCATCATCGGACTGAGCTTGTTGTCATCGCAGGCAATGTCAACGCTGTGAGTTACAGGAAAGACATCCTCCTCCCTCATGTGGTACCATCCTGACATGGCCCTCCAGCATGACAATGCCACCAGCCATACTGCTCGTTCTGTGCGTGATTTCCTGTAAGACAGGAATGTCAGTGTTCTGCCATGGCCAGCGAAGAGCCCAGATCTCAATCCCATTGAGAACGTCTGGGACCTGTTGGACCAGAGGGTGAGGGTTAGGGCCATTCCCCACAGAAATGTCCGGGAACTTGCAGGTGCCTTGGTGGAAGAGTGGGGTAACATCTCACAGCAAGAACGGGCAAATCTGGTGCAGTCCATGAGGAGGAGATGCACTGCAGTACTTAATACAGCTGGTGGCCACACCAGATACTGACTGTTACTTTGGATTTTGACCCCCCACCCCTTTGTTCAGGGACACATTATTCCATTTCTGTTAGTCACATGTCCGTGGAACTTGTTCCGTTTATGTCTCAGTTGTTGAACCTTGTTATCATCCTCCAAATATTTACACGTTAAGTTTGCTGAAAGTAAACGCAGTTGACAGTGAGAGGACGTTTCTTTTTTTGCTGAGTTTAGGTTGCATCTCCATCACTCGGTTAGTGTCATGCCATTGTTATGAACGTTCTCAAGCCACCCTCTACCGGTGGCGCCGTAGAGGTACCCTAAAGTGGTGATTAACCCAGTCATTCTGGATGGAGGCTATCTACTGTTTTGTCTAAATTACACTATAGTGCCTGGAAATATGATGACATTGCTAATGTAGTCAAATATTTAATAAGAAACCATTTGCCTGCATTATCATGTCGTCAAATTTATTTTAGACAGTTGGAAATTTTGTCATTAGCTAGCAAAGTTCAAAAATAGATAACAATGCTAACGTTAGCTAGCTAAAATCCGATGGCCTACCCTCAATCTTAGCTAGATAGCTAATGTTATACTGGATCTAAAGTCAATCTGGCGTCATCAAAATGATGATAAAATGTTTTCCTATTAGTTATTTGCCTCCTTTTGAATGTCATTGTATTTCCAAACCACTGTCATGCGCTTTTTATTACATCTTCATCAGCACTAATTGACAATGCATTGAGTAGAATGCTCAGTCGGGCATCAGTCAAAAATGTTTTAAAAAATATTGTGACGAAACATGCAACCGATGAATTGTTTTGATTTTGAATGTTCCAACAATGTAATTCCATGGTGATGGCATTGTCAGAGTGGTTCACTCTTCCAATCCTTTATGCGGCCAAGGTTAGCCTTGTTGCCATCTCTGTTAAGCTATTACATTCCACTCCTTGCCACTGCTGTAATTTGCCAAAGGGACTAGCATTTTGGCAATCTTTAAATTAACATTCTATCAGCTCGAGATGATCAGATGATGTGATCCTGATTTGATATCCCACAGGTATCATCTAATCACAATGTTTATGCAATTTAGAATGATAGGAAAATGTTCTAACTTAATTTAACACATTTTGTAATTGTTTTAAATTTTTTGTTGGGGGGTGGGTTACGGGAACATTATCCATTTCAATGTATACGTTTTTAAAACATGTACTGGTAGGCTGCCACTCAAACAAAACCAATAGTATGAAATACATATTTTAAATCAGAATAAATTCAGTATAAACAGGGCAAGAGATCTAAAATGAAATGGGCCTCCACCCCCAACCTCCCATCCAATTTCCCCAACCCCACCCGGCCAACATGTCTCCATCCAATCCATATTCACTGGTGAATTGGGAGAGAGTGAGGTGATTGCCATCTAAAAGCCAAACATTTTTTTTGCGGCAGTGCTGCCTGCCAGCAGTAATCTTCTCTGATTGATTGAGAAATTCAAGGAGCTATCATCGTTAAGTAACATAATAGATGCAGAGCATTTCATATTTACATTCATGCACTTCGAAATACATTTTCTAACTTTTGCCCAGAAGCATTTAACTGCAGGGCACTCCCACATCATATGAAGTAATGTGTCGACCTGATAAATAAAGGTTAAATATAAATAAATAACAGTGTGGGACAGTGTGAACAGTTGGGAGTTGGGGCCAATTTCATCGTAAAACGTTTCCTTGGTGTTAAGTACAGTCTGTGAACAAGCTTAAAATGTATATGTTGATGGTTGGCATTATGGGATGCCAAGGTCCTATTTTCCATATTCTGTTCCAGAGGGTTGGTCAGATTAAATTAGATCTATGGACCATGCTTTTTTAATAGATAGCTCAGAATATTTTATAAATTTGATTGGACTATAAAAATAAAGAGAGTCGCACACACCATATATAAACTGCCAGTAATTTATTGCATAAATCACCAAAGTTTTAGCATCACTGTGCCTTCTTCAGGGTCAACCAACAGATTTACCTAATACATTACTGGGTTTATATATGAAGTGTGTGACTCTCTTTATAGTTTATTCAGCGTTAGTTTATTGGCCGTTAGTCAGCACCTCCACACAAAATAATTTTTCTGGGTGTGCACCAGCTCATGTTTTTTGTTCTATACATTTGAATGGAAACATTCTAACATTGGTCATTCTGAGATAATACATTTCATTGTAAACATAAACATTGGGCGTGGGTAGAACATATTTACCACCAGCCAATGTGAGAGAAGCTCTTGTCATTCAAACTTCCCTGCTAGTTCACTTTGTGAACTCTGTAGCCTATTTTATATCCAGCAAGCAAGAGCAAGGATCACTGAAATACTGGTTATGATCACATTTCCTCAGTTTAAATATTAGGCCTATGGCATACACCTATACGTTTGGCTTCCAAGCGTGAGTGATCAGTGTAGCCTTTTATCATTGAGACATGATGTTGAAATATCTTCATGAATAAAAACCCATCAGGCTTCCGTCATAGACTCAATTAAATGATCAAAAGATTTACAGGGGAAGTTTGGAAAAACGAATGTCCATTAAGAAGGTATCCTAGAGTAGCCTGTCTGGACTCCATCTCTTAATGAAGCAACTGAAGCATTTTCCGTATCATTATTTATCTCGTTCTCATTACGTAGTCCTCTCTAGCCACTTTGAATAACAGGATCTTGCATTGACACTGCATGTTGTCATGGAAAATATGAATATTGTTTCCAACTTCCAATCAGCAACTACGCTGAAAATCCGGCTGCATATTGAACATTGATATTGCCAAATGGCCAGTCTTTTTGTCAAATGACAAGGTGTGGCCAGGAGTGGAATGTTAACTAAAAAGACTGGTATCCAGACTCGGGTTAGTCTGGATACCAGGGGCGTGGGGAAACATGTGACCAGTGGCTCCGCTCAGTGGGCAAACCAAAAGCATTTTGAGAGTAATATAATTATTTCACTGCTCTTTTTCATCTGGTGCATTCAAAATACCAGTAGTAGCAGTGAACATGTGTCATCTGGCCCTGAAACAACATGTATTATGAGGTCATAAAACCAACCTCATGGTCTCTTTCATGACATCATCTCTGTCTTCTCCTTTCCCCCCCCTCATCCTACTAGCTATTACCTTTCATTGAGATCTCCACCTTCAGATAAGACTACAACAGGTGTAAACCGAATACAACAGGTGTAAACCGAATACAACAGGTGTAAACCGAATACAACAGGTGTAAACCGAATACAACAGGTGTAAACCGAATACAACAGGTGTAAACCTTATCGTGAAATGCTGACCGTGAAATGCCCTTACCCAACAATGCAGTTTTTAAGAAAAATAAGAGTTAAGAAAATATTTAAAGAGCAACAATAAAATAACAATAACGAGGCTATATACAGGGGGTAACGGTACATCGTCAATGTGCAGGGGTACAGGTTAGTCGAGGTAATTGAGGAAATATGTTAATGTAGATAGGGGTAAAGTGACTATGCATAGATAATAAACAGCGAGCAGCAGCAGCGTAAAAAATGTAAATAGTCCGGGTAGCCATGTGATTAGCTGTTCAGCAGTCTTATGGCTTGGGGTAGAATCTGTTAAGAAGCCTTTTTGACTTAGACTTGGTGCTCCTATACCGCTTGCCGTGCAATAGCAGAGAGAAGTCTATGACTAGGGAAGCTGGAGTGTTTGGCAATTTTTAGGGCCTTCCTTTGACATCGCCTGGTATAGAGGTCCTGGATGGCAGGAAGCTTGGTCCCAGTGATATACTGGCAGTGTTTCACCAACCAGTCAGCCACCCTGTGAGCCAGGAGCTGAAGGTGTTCAGGAAAATCCCCCGTCCTCTCTCTCCTAAGGCTGCTCCAGAAGAGGAGGATAGTATTTTTCGGAATCTGACGACAGCACACCTCCAGTGAAGAGGCAGGGCTCTTAGGATGTTTAATCCAAGGTGATTGAGTCCAGGCCTGGATCTTCTGCTGCCTCTATCAGTCTGCTCTTCCCTCATGTGTTCAGGACAATCCGCCAGAGGAACAGGCCTCAGAAACAACGATTAAAAAGCAGTGACTCTGAGCAGCCCTGAGAACTGTTGAAATTGTCTCAAGGTGAGTGGTATATAGTATGAGATGGTAAATAAGATTTATTTTTACAATGGAGCCCTGGTAGTGTGAAAATAAAATGAATCAATTTGGCCTTACATTCTGTATTTTCCTTGTGTTCCTTCTATTATCATTACTTGGAGATTGTATACATCATGTTCACTGCAGTATGCCGACCTACATCAACCTTTAACCCAAAAATATTGTATTTACAGTCTGAAAAAGTATTCAGTATCTGATCTGCTTCTATGCTTCATTGCAGAATTATTATGAAACACGCACATATGGGCACATGCACGCACACACATACACACTGTGACCAGTTTTCCCCTGCCGGAAGTCAGTAGTCATGTGACTTATTTCTGTCAGAAAGCATTTTGGTCCCATGTGCTGCTTACTGTATGATGGTGTGATGAACAACTAGGCTCCTCTCATACTCTCATATGGTTTTTCAGGTCTCACCTTCATGTTTTGCCTTTGTCAGGACATTGGAGTTGTCTCCTTCATAAGATAAGGTACGTGCTATTTGAGTATGTCACCAGCACCTCTCAGCTATGATCTCTTCTCCTGTCCTTCACACTCACCTCTGGAAGAGAACACCGGTGTGAGACGGGGAGCCGGGGTGACTTACACATCTCTTTTGAGCTCTCTTTCAGAGGGATGAAGGGTGAGGTTGGAGGGTGAGTTCTGTCACGGCAGCGATTCCATCTGTACTTACTCTCCTCTCTTCCATCTGTTGTTTCTCTTCTCTGGTCGGCAGTGAGGCGACAAACAAACCACGACCTGTCTGGCTCTCTGTCTGACTCTCTGTCTACCTCTCTGTTTGCCTCTCTGCCTACCTGTCTGACTCTCTGTCTGACTCTCTGTCTGACTCTCTCTGACTCTCTCTGACTCTCTGTCTGACTCTCTGCCTGCCTGTCTGGCTGCCTGTCTAGCTCTCTGTCTGACTCTCTCTGACTCTCTGTCTGACTCTCTGTCTGACTCTCTGCCTGCCTGTCTGGCTCTCTGTTTGGCTCTCTGTCTGACTCTCTGTCTGACTCTCTGTTTGCCTCTCTGCCTACCTGCCTGTCTGGCTCTCTGTCTGGCCCTCTGTTTGGCTCTCTGTCTGACTCTCTGTCTGACTCTCTGTCTGACTCTCTGTCTGACTCTCTGTTTGCCTCTCTGCCTACCTGCCTGTCTGGCTCTCTGTCTGACTCTCTGTTTGGCTCCCTGCCTACCTGCCTTCTCTGGCTTTCTGTCTGACTCTCTGTCTGGCTCTCTGCCTGCCTGCCTTCTCTGGCTTTCTGTCTGACTCTCTGTCTGACTCTCTGTCTGACTCTGTTTGGCTCTCTGTCTGACTCTCTGTTTGGCTCTCTGCCTACCTGCCTTCTCTGGCTTTCTGTCTGACTCTCTGTCTGGCTCTCTGCCTGCCTGCCTTCTCTGGCTTTCTGTCTGACTCTCTGTCTGACTCTCTGTCTGACTCTCTGTCTGACTCTCTGTTTGGCTCTCTGCCTACCTGCCTTCTCTGGCTTTCTGTCTGACTCTCTGTCTGGCTCTCTGCCTACCTGCCTTCGCTGGCTTTCTGTCTGACTCTCTGTTCGGCTCTCTGCCTGCCTGCCTTTCTGGCTGTCTGTATGGCTCTCTGTCGGGGTTTCTGTCTGGCTCTCTGCCTGCCTGCCTGTCTGGCTCTCTGTCTAGCTGTCTGGCTATCTGTCTGGCGCTCTCTCTGGCTCTCTGTCTGGCTCTCTTTATGGCTCTCTGTCTGGCTCTCTGTCTGATTCTCTGCCTACCTGCCTGTCTGGCTCTCTGTCTGGCTCTCTATCTGGCTGTCTGTCTGGCGCTCTCTCTGGCTCTCTATCTGGCTCTCTGTATGGCTCTCTGTCTGGCTCTCTGTATGGCTCTCTGCCTACCTGCCTGTCTGGCTCTCTGTCTGGCTCTCTGTCTAGCTGTCTGGCTATCTGTCTGGCGCTCTCTCTGGCTCTCTGTCTGGCTCTCTTTATGGCTCTCTGTCTGGCTCTCTCTGATTCTCTGCCTACCTGCCTGTTTGGCTCTCTATCTGTCTGTCTGTCTGGCGCTCTGTCTGGCTCTCTGTTTGGCTCTCTGTCTGGCTGTCTGGCTCTCTGTCTGCCTTTCTGTCTGTCTGTCTGTC
The DNA here is from genome assembly GCF_016432855.1 of Salvelinus namaycush. Classification (NCBI taxonomy): domain Eukaryota; kingdom Metazoa; phylum Chordata; class Actinopteri; order Salmoniformes; family Salmonidae; genus Salvelinus; species Salvelinus namaycush. The sequence continues at coordinate 25,513,033 of NC_052324.1, forward strand.
TGTCTGTCTGTCTGTCTGTCTGTCTGTCTGTCTGTCTGTCTGTCTGTCTGTCTGTCTGTCTGTCTGTCTGTCTGTCAGCTTGTGTGTCTCTGTCAGCCTGCTTCTGTGTCTCTGTCATTCTACCTGTGTGTCGCTGTCTGTCTGTTTGCCTGTCTGTCTGCCCAAAGGAGTGACAGACCACTGAATGAATGAAAGCTAGCCATCGGTCACAACTCTTAAGGTTTTGCACATCGTGTCTTTTGACCCAAGGTTACACATGTATGACAGGAGGAAAAAAGCCTCAGTGGCAATAGTTTTGACACATTTAATTTATTTTCCTCAGCACAGGGTCATTGCTCATGTTCCGGCAACAGCTGGTGACAGTGTTGGCCTGTTAGCCAGATGGGTTTGTGACTCCTGTCGTACATCGCGCTAACAAATCTTAGGGGAGTTGGCTCTAATCTAACTGATCTGGCTACAAGACTAGGTCAGCGTTGGTTTGACAATAGATGATCATCCATACTTCTATGTGACATCACTATACACCGTTATTAGTGGTTCCCTTTGGACACATTTTTTATTCATAGGAAGATCTAGGTAAAATGCCCACAGCCAATGGGCATTGGCACACACAATGCCTCTGGCACTTCCAAGCCCATTTCAGTGTCTCTGGCTCCAGTAAGCAGTGGTTATAAAAGCCTGTGGTACATCAGATTGATTTGTCTGTCTTTGTTTGCCTTTGAAAGTAATGATATCAGGCTCATTTGTTACCATGCTTTCTATTGGATATTAGATATGTATGGCTGTTTTGTTAAGGACTCTTGGAAGATTATTCCAAATGAGGACTAAAAGAGATCCAAATCTCTCTCTCCCTCTCTCCCTCCCTCCCTCCCTCTCTCCCTGTCTTTGTCAAAATTGGCATAATAGTTCCCTATGGCCATGCTGTTCTGTTGGTGTGTGGAGTAGAGCAGAAGCACTGTAATATCCTGTCTGATATAGGGCTCCAACCCTATCTTTGTCACACACACACACACACACACACACACACACACACACACACACACACACACACACACACACACACACACACACACACACACACACACACACACACACACACACACACACACACACACACACACACAGTGCTAGAGAGCAGGGGTGTGTGTTAGGATGCCTGTCTGCAGCATGAAACTAGGGTGACTGGTTGCATCACCGCCTGGTATGGCAACTGCTCGGCATCTGACCATAAAGCACTACAGAGGGTACAGTACATCCCAGTACATCACTGGGATCAAGCTTCCTGCCTTCCAGGACCTCTATACTAGCCGTGTCAGAGGAAGGCCCAACATTTTTTGAAAGACTCCAGCCACCCTAGTCATAGACTGTTCTCTCTGCTACAGCATGGAAAGTGGTACTGGAGCACCAAGTCTAGGTCCAAAAGGCTCTTTAACAGCTTCTACCCCCAAGCCATAAGACTGCTGAACAAATAATAAAATGGCCACCCGCACAATTTGCATTGACCCCCTTTTTTACGCTGTTGCTATTCACTGTTTATTATCTATGCATAGTCACTGTACCCCTACCTACATGTACATATTACCTTAATTACCTTGACTTACCTCTACCCCTGCACATTGACTCGGTACCGGTACCCCCTGTATATAACCTCATTATTGTTATTTTATAGATTTACTTTTCAACTTTAGTTCATTCACTAAATATTTTCTTAACTCAATTTTATTAAAACGGCATTGTTGGTTAAGGGCTTGTAAGTAAGCATTTCACAGTAAGGTCTTTGGCGCATGTGTGACAAATATAATTTGATTTGAATAGGTTATAGTGTAACGGTGCAAGTCTGCAGCTGGAAAGTAGGGGCATTAGGGTGGAGTTTTAGGGTGTCCAACTAGTGTCAAAATATTTATATATTCTTAATTCCATTCCTTTACTTCAGATGTGTGTGTATTGTTTTGAAATTGTTAGATATTACTGCACTGTTGGATCTAGAAACACAAGCATTTTGCTACACCCGCAATGACATCTGCTAAACACGTGTGTGACCAATACAATTTGATTTGATTTGAAGTGTTGCTCACACACTTCCCAACGCAGAACAAATGGCCAGTTACTTCTAACGCTAATTGCTCAGCTGCTTCTAATGATGCATCCATGATGGCTTTCTGGCTAATTAGCCAGTCAAAGTGATGCTCCATTCACAAACAGTGTCCTAAAGTCCAGACATGTCTGTAGCTTGGCTACATCTGCAAGAGAAACACTGTTTGGAAGACCGCTTTTAAAGTCTACTGAATAATATTCATATCCATTATTTGCCCTAAACAGACTTGAAATTGCCTTCATCATCATAGTGCCCAATCATACATGAATGCATTTCCAAACAGCCTACTCACTGCAGAGATATGAATACTTCACTTCCAGTGAAGACACTGGGTGATTGGGGAGCGTTCAATAACATGCTGTTCGTAGAGAGTTGCAAAGTGTAGCTGGCTGGTTACCCTCTGCTGCTGTGTTAGATTTTTCATGAACACTACTGTCAGAAAGGACTGTTCCCAGAAAAGCCTGGCCTCTGGTGCACGTACTGGCCTTTCTCTATGTAATGTAGTTGGTCAACGCTCATGCATCAACCTTACTCTGCTCTTTTTCTCTATTGATCACTGATGGACTGACAATCCAATTATTTATACTTCCTGATCAATACTGCCTCCTCCAATTAGGGACTGCTGGGGCCCTGATTGGCGGCATTCTTTTCACAGTAATCGATGATAGCCACACACATGTTCTGGCTCTGAAAACTGACCCACTTTTCAATCAAAACAGCTACTGGTTATCAATAACTCCAGTCAGCAATAACCAGCTACTGGTTATCAATAACTCAAGTTACCAATAACCAGCACCTGGTTATCAATAACTCCAGTCACCAATAACCAGCTCCTAATTGCATTCTAAACTAAAGACCATGATTAGTCAATTAATGGAGTCAGGTGTGGTAATAGGTGCTGGGGCAAAGTTGTGTCACCAATCAGGCCCCCGAGGACTGGAGTTACACATCCCTGCCCTAATGTGTTACATGCCCAATCCATATGGGTACAGTACATTTCTCAAACGGCCGGTAAATTAAAATCTTCCTGGTCACATTTCCGGCACCAAACGGAAACCTTGGCATGTGCGCATGAACACACACACAGACAGCATTTATTAGTGTATTCATGAGATGAGTGAGTCACACAAGTTCTAGATCACTGTAGATAGCTGGCTGTCAATGTTCCTCAGTTCTTGTCCTCGCTTCATAATCCGCTTCTGAAACCCATCAGATTTTTCCTCTGTTTACCCAAACGGCGGCAAAAAATACTTCCTGGTTTATGATTGCTTCAATTTTGCAAGGCCTTCTTCAGCTCAGCGGGAGGGAGCTGTTTTGCCAGATCGTTAGGCCTGCTTTATGGGATTTTTCACGCTGTGGCAGTGGCACTCTTCGGCCCACTTTGTCCCACTTTCTATCACTCCAGCTAGGCTGTTTGTCATGTGAGATATAGAGAAGTAGCCTCATAGGAACCATGTGGCAAAATAGAATGTAAGCTCACGAGATAAGGATGGTTCGTACGAGGCTAGTAGAGAACGGGCTGTAGATGTAAACCAGATTTGACTGACGTCTTTACTGAGCATCACAGTCATTATCCATGCTGTGGGATGTTTGAATTGGCATCTCTTTACCACAACAAATAATAGAAATGGAGGCGGTTGCCTTGACTGCAGAAAGAGAACACAAATCGACAGAAATGTGAGAATCCAGAGGTGCTCATTTAAATGTAATTTACTGCATCTGCACAGTGACACGTCAAATGGCCGGAGTTTAGATGCCCACCTTTAGACCTTGCCCTGATGATGAGGGACTGATGGGGATAGGCAAGGCGTGTGTGTGTGTGTGTGTGTGTGTGTGTGTGTGTGTGTGTGTGTGTGTGTGTGTGTGTCTGTGTGTGTGTGTGTGTGTGTGTGTGTGTGTGTGTGCTCGCTCAAAGTGAATGTGCAAGGTGCATGCATGCGAAGTGGAAAGTGCTAGCCAATAGAAGAAAGCGTTAAGAATGAAATGCAGCCTCCCGGGTGGCGCAGTGGTCTAGGGCACTGCATCGCAGCGCTAGCTGCGCCACCAGAGTCTCTGGGTTCGCGGCCGGGTATCTGTCGCACCCGGCCGTGACCGGGAGGTCCGTGGGGCGACGCACAATTGGCCTAGCGTCGTCCGGGTTAGGGGGGGTTTGGCCGGTAGGGATATCCTTGTCTCATCGTGCTCCAGCGACTCCTGTGGCGGGCCGGGCGCAGTGCGCGCTAACCGAGGGTGCCAGGTGCACAGTGTTTCCTCAGACACATTGGTGCGGCTGGCTTCCGGGTTGGAGGCGCGCTGTGTTAAGAAGCAGTGCGGCTTGGTTGGGTTGTGCTTCGGAGGACGCATGGCTTTCGCCCTTCGTCTCTCCCGAACCCGTACGGGAGTTGTAGCGATGAGACAAGATAGTAATTACTAGCGATTGGACCACGAAAATTGGGGAGAAAAGGGGGTAAAAAAAAGAAAAGAAAAAAAGAAAAGAATGAAATGCAGTTTATTCTTATGATCTGTAGAATGTAGAATCTCACCAAGGGTGGCAATCAGTGTTTCTAAATTAGTAGATTGAACACAGTTATTACTGCAAGTCATACGCACAGTCATTCCTTTCACTTAATGCTGTAGTGTGAAATCATCAGCCCAGATGCCATCTTGTCAATATACTGTAGGCGCTGACTAGTATTCATTCATTACAGAGTTCACACAGACATAAAAATACATTTGAAAGATTGTATATGCAGGGTTTCAAAGTGGTGCTTTCAAATAATGGTTTATGTTGCTGAGTTTTAAAGGCTATTCAACTCTTCTGGGCATATACGTCATCAGTGCTTTGTTATTGACTGTGTCCTCTGTATCCGACACTAGCAGTGAGAGAATGGCCCTGCCATCACATACACACACACTCTTGCTCAACCTTCCGCCTCCCATCACTCTACTCTGGACCAGACTTGTTTTCCGCCCTCTGTTTTCCTCTCTTCCGTCTGGTCATGTTTTCCTGTGAGCTCCATCACAGTGGCAGTGGTAGATTACAGAGAGAGGGAGAAACTCCACAACACTGGGCGTCGTACAATGAGCTTTGTCTATCACACTTCCTCACCCACAACAAACATCTTCAAATTAATCTTATTACCTGGCTCCATCTCTGGGTCTCTCAACAAATCTGTGTTCAACCCCATCCCAGAGCAGTTGGCAGAATACTAACTTATTTGTTTTGGTTTTATGTTCTATAGGTGCTGGTTGAGACGGACAATTTTTTTTCTCCAGATTTTAAAATCAGAGATATTTTGCTGGAATACTCCTTTATTGCTTCAAAACTCCATATTGTTATGCACCTCCCCTTCCCTGTCACTATGAAGTCACTCTGTGAAGATCTTCAGTTGGCCCTCTTGTAAGACCTGTCGTTGTCTCTTCGTTAGCGTGTCATCACATATCGATGACTTTGAGTTCTAACCTGTGAGTGTCACGTCTGCTCCTGCTCCTCCCCTCCGGCATACGACATCGCCAGAGTATTAACCTCTAACACCTCCCAAACCCGGATCCGGGATCCCCCCCATCACAAAAGATGACTAGCATAGCCTAGCCTAAAGCCACAGGGATATCATATAATAAAATGTTCATGAAATCACAAGTCCAAGACACCAAATGAAAGATACAGATCTTGTGAATAAAGCCATCATTTCTGATTTTTAAAATGTTTTACAGGGAAGACAAAATATGTAAATCTATTAGCTAACCACGTTAGCAAAAGACAATCTTTTTTTACTCCACCATTTTCTTACTGCATCAGTAGCTATCACAAATTCGGCCAAATAAAGATATAAATAGCCACTAACCAAGAAACAACCTCATCAGATGACAGTCTGATAACATATTTATTGTATAGCATATGTTTTGTTAGAAAAATGTGCATATTTCAGGTATAAATCATAGTTTACCATTGCAGCCACCATCACAAATCGACTAGAATAACTAGAGAGAGCAACGTGTATTACCTAATTACTCATCATAAAACATTTCTTAAAAATACACAGCGTACAGCAATTGAAAGACACATATCTTGTGAATCCAGACAATATTTCAGATGTTATAAGTGTTTTACAGCGAAAACACAATATAACGTTATATTAGCTTAGCACAGTAGCAAACCAAACAACAGCATTGATTCCAGCCAAACATAGCGATAACGTATTCACCACCAAAATAATAATTTTTTCACTAACCTTCTCAGAATTCTTCAGATGACAGTCCTGTAACATCATATTACACAATGCATATAGAGTTTGTTCGAAAATGTCCATATTTAGCGGCACAAATCGTGCTTATACAATGAGAAAAGTTGCCAAGCTCCCCAGAAAATTTCGGGCGCCATCTTGGAGAGTCACCTAGTCTAATCAATAAATAATCATAAACTTGACTAAAAAATACAGGGTGGACAGCATATGAAAGACAAATTAGTTCTTAATGCAATCGCTGAATTACATTTTTAAAATTAACCTTACTGCGCAATACTGGGTGCAATACAGGGTGCGATAGCGCAAGGCTACATGGAAAATAATGTCGTCTTATGCATTTTACTTTTTCAACAGAACAACGAATTATCAGCATAAATAGTACTTACTATTAGCTGAACTCCCATCAGAATCTTGGGAAAGGTGTCCGTTGGCCAAAAGAATCGTTGCTGGGTTGGAGAATGTTTCCTTCGACGTTCCAATCAGCAGTACACCATGGCATTCGAGAGAGAGATACCCAACTAAATACAACGTCACAAAATGAAATGCCCGAAAATCGCAATATACTGACAAACTGATATAAATCGGTTTAAAATAACAAGATTATGATGTCTTTAAAGCCTATAGCGAATAAAAACAGAGCCGGATATATCTAGTTTCTAAAACCAGAGCTTCTAAAAAGACATGCCAAGACCCTCTCTGCGTCAGCGCGAAGTTCCAAAAGGCAGGACACCTCGGTTCCAACCAATTTATCAACTTTCTGAACTGCGTAGAAACTCCATTTCAACTCTCCCTATTCGCTAACAACCAGGGGAAGGCGTATGCAGTGCATCTCAACCAATAGAAGACAGGCAAAGTTAAAGACAGGTCTCAGAGCAGATGAGAAAATGTGCCATTCTCACACAGACATAGGAAAAGTGCTCTAAGTCCAGTTCGCTTTCACTTACAGACATAATTCAAACGGTTTTAGAAACTAGAGAGTGTTTTCTATCCAATAGTAATAATAATATGCATATTGTACGAGCAAGAATTGAGTACGAGGCAGTTTAATTTGGAGACGCATTTGTGCTATGTCGAAATGGCACCCCCCTAGTGGCAAGAAGTTAACCACCGGTCCTGGGATTCATCATTACGCACACCTGGCACTCATCATTACGCACATATGTGAATCATTATGATTCATGCCTGGACTCCATTACCTTCACCATTTCCTCCCCTTTATATGTCACTCTCCCAGGTTCACTCACCAGTTGGTATTGTTCTTGTGCATCGGCATTCTGCCTTATGTTAGTGTCGTGTTCTTGGTTTTGTTGTTTTATTAAAACATTTACATTTTACATTTTTACATTTTAGTCATTTAGCAGACGCTCTTATCCAGAGCGACTTACAGTAGAGTGCATACATTTTATTACATTTACATACTGAGACAAGGATATCCCTACCGGCCAAAACCTCCCTAACCCGTACGACGCTATGCCAATTGTGCATCGCCCCACGGACCTCCCGGTTGCGGCCGGCTGCGACAGAGCCTGGGCGTGAACCCAGAGACTCTGGTGGCGCAGCTAGCACTGCGATGCAGTGCCCTAGACCACTGCGCCACCCGGGAGGCTGCTTCCAACTCACCTGCTTCCAACTCACCGCCCCATCATTACAGAATACCAACTCAAAATATGGGAGCAGCAGGACAACGGGACATCACCCATACGATTAATGAACAAGGTGACCTTCTTCGTCAACACCATGATCAGCTGGCTCAACTGGGGACGGCCATGGAAGAGGTTCTCCACGGTCTGTGTAACGGATGTGAAATGGCTAGCTAGTTAGCGGTGGTGCGCGCTAATAGCCTTTCAATCGGTTACGTCACTTGCTCTGAGACCTTGAAGTAGTGGTTCCCCTTGCTCTCAGGCCTTTGTGGAGCGATGGTTAACGAAGCTTCGTGGGTGACTGTTGTTGATGTTTGCAGAGGGTCCCTGGTTCGCGCCCATGTCGGAGCGAGGGGACGGTCTAAAGTTAAACTGTTACATTGATGCCGTGATCCGGAGGGTGAGTGTGAGTGAGTGTAACAGATGTGAAATGGCTAGCTAGTTAGCGGTGGTGCGCGCTAATAGCCTTTCAATCGGTTACGTCACTTGCTCTGAGACCTTGAAGTAGTGGTTCCCCTTGCTCTGCAAGGGCCCTGGCTTTTGTGGAGCGATGGGTAACGATGCTTCGTGGGAGACTGTTGTTGATGTGTGCAGAGGGTCCCTGGTTCACGCCCGGGGCGAGGGGACGGACGTAAAGTTATACTGTTACATCTGCAACGTCTCAACAACGGAGGATATTCTAGAGCCAGTCTACCCAACGAGTCAGCACACCAGCCCATTCAGCAACCCACTCAGGTCAACGATGCCCGTCTATCTCTCCCGGAGAAATATGACGGGACACCATCCAAATGCTGAGCCTTCTTCCTTCAGTGCTCCCTCTTTTCGCACATCAGATGGGAGCTCCCACCACCGAGAGGTCTAAGGTTGCCACAGTTATTTCTCTGCTGACTGGGCGGGCATTGGAATGGGCTATGGCCATCTGGGAGAGAGGAGGAGCTTGCGTCTTTTGAGGGGTTCATGGCTCTGTTAAAATGTATTTTCGATCATCCCGCAGAGAGCAGAGAGGGGGGTGAGCGTCTGCTTCAGCTCCAGCAGGGGTATCAGACGGCTGCTGAGTATGCGCTTACCTTCAGGACAGTAGCAGCTTGCAGTGGATGGAATGAGCCAGCGCTCAGCACGTTATTTAGAAGAGGTATGCGCGAGGAAGTCCAGACAGAACTGGCCTGCCGAGATGACAACCTCACCCTGGACTCATTGCGATGGCCATCCGTCTGGATAACCTCCTCCAGGAGCGTCGGCATCTACATCGCTTCTCTCCCTCCTTCGGCGAGTGTTCGGGATCAGAGCCTGAACCCATGGAGATAGGGGTCACATGCCTTCCCGCGGTGGAACAACGCAGCTGGGGCTCTGTCTGTAATGTGGCCAGGGAGGGCACAAGCGCCAGCGGTGTCTGTTACTTCAGAATACGTGATCCACTAGAGCAGAGGGACGGTCATGTGATGTTACATCCCCTGGAACAGGAGTGAGTATTCCATCTACTGCTCTTCCTGTTAGACAGTTTTTAGTTCTCATCACTCTGGCTGACTGTCCCTCCTGCCCTGTGTCTACAGCTTTAGTGGACTCCAGCACCGCGGGGAACTTTATGGATCAGAACCTTGCCTTCTCTCTAAATATTATTACCTACCCGCTCTCCTCTCCTTTTCCGGTTCAAGGTCTAGACTGTCAGCCTCTAGGATCCGGAACCATCACACACATCACCCAACCGCTCATCCTCACCGTGGAGCCCAATCAACAGGAAAACATCCCCTTCTTCATCACCAGTGCACCAGTTCACAAGATCATCCTCGGCCTACCTTGGCATCAGCGCCATACCCCTACCATCTCATGGTCGATTATGAGAATCACTGACTGGTCACCTGAATGCCGGAAGACCTGCTTTCCTGTCCCCTGTGGTTCCACTTCGGTTGAGAGTCCTGTGGTTGCCTTCCTCCCCAACCACCCAGAGGAATATCAGGATCTAAGGGAGTTATTCTGCAAGACCTGCGCTTCCTGTCTCCCTCCTCATCGCCTCTGGGACAGTGCCATTGACCAGTTTTCCGGTGCTACACCTCCATGCAGACACATCTGCCCTCTGTCAGTGGCTGAGATCCAGGCCATGGAGGACTACATTCAAGAGGCGCTCCAACAGGGTTTCATCCACAAGTCCACGTTCCCTGCATCGGCTGGTTTCTTCTTCGTTGCCAAGAAGGAGGGAGGATTATGCCCTTGTATATCGATTACCGTGGACTCAATGAAATCACCACGAAGTATCAGTACCCTCTCCCGCTGGTGCCGTCAGCCATTGAGCAGCTTCACGGGGCCCGGTTCTTCACCAAACTGGACATGCGGAGTGCCTACAATCTCATTCGCATCCGGGAGGGGGATGAGTGGAAGATGGCGTTCAGTATGATGTCTAATCACTACGAGTACTTGGTTATGCCTTTTGGCTTAGCCAATGCTCCGTCAGTGTTCCAGGCATTTGCCAACGAGGTGTTCAGAGACATGCTCGTACGTCAGGTGACTGTGTACATCAATGACATCCTGATCTTCTCGACCAACCTGGAGGATCACATCACTCACATTCGAGCAGTCCTGGAATGCCTCTTGGCTAACCACCTGTTCGTCAAGGCAGAGAAGTGCCAATTCCACCAGAGCGCTGTCTCCTTCTTGGGCTACCAAATCAGCCCGTAGGGAGTGAGGATGGAGGACAAGAAGGTAGATGTGGTACGGACATGGCTAGTCCCAACCACCATCAAGGAATTACAACGTTTTTTGGGGTTTGCCAACTTTTACCCCCGCTTCATCAGGAACTTCAGTGCCATCGCCTCCCCTCTAACCTCCCTCCTCAAGGGTGGGCCTCCTAGGTTGGTTTGGTCTCCAGCAGCCGACAAGGCTTGTCTCCTCAAAAGGCATTTCACCTCCGCCCCCTTGCTAAAACACCCAGATCCCAAGCTACCTTTTGTGGTTGAGGTAGACGCATCGGAGGTGGGTGTTGGGGCAGTTTTGTCAAAAAGACAGGGGGACCCACTAAAATTGTATCCTTGTACTTTCTTCTCCAAGAAACTGTCCCCGACAGTTACGACGTTGGCGATTGGGAGCTCTTGGTGGTGAAGTTCGCATTATAGGAGTGGAGACACTGGCTGGAGGTTGCCAAGGAACCATTCGTCATCGATCAAGGCACAAGGCGAGACCCAAATGCAGACACAGGAGGCAGATGGTTGGAGTCTTACAATGTTTATTAATCCAAAGAGGTAGGCAAGAGAATGGTTGTGGACAGGCAAAAAGGTCAAAACCAGATCAGAGTCCAGGAGGTACAGAGTGGCAGACAGGCTCATGGTCTAGGCAGGCAGAATGGTCAGGCAGGTGGGTACAAAGTCCAGAAACAGGCAAGTGTCAAAAACCAGGAGGACTAGAAAAAGGAGAATGCAAAAAGCAGGACAACAGGAAAAATGCTGTTTGACTTGGAAACATACAAGATGAACTGGCACAGAAAGACAGGAAACACAGGGATAAATACACTGGGGAAAATTAGCGACACCTGGAAGGGGTGGAGACAATCACAAGAACAGGTTAAACAGATCAGTGCGTGACAGTCACCCTCATTGACCATCAGAACCTTGAGTACATACGGACAGCGAAGAGACTAAATCCGTGCCAAGCCAGGTGGGCCCTCTTCTTCACCAGGTTTGACTTCACTCTGACCTATCGCACAGGTTCAAAGAACATCAAGGCCGATGCCCTGTCCCATATCTACGATTCGGGAGAGGCTCCTGTCCAGAGGGCACCCATAATCTCATCCTCCCTAGTCGTGGGTCCAGTGGTTTGGGACGTAGATGTGGACAACCGCCAGGTTCTAGAGGGAGCCTTCACCCTGGAATTGTCCTCCCGCGCGCATCTATGTTCCCACAGGGATAAGGGATGGGCTGCTGACCTGGGCACACACAGATGTCGTCGCTGAACATCCAGGTATTTCTCGCACCATCCATTCCATCACTGAGAAATACTGGTGGCCCACCATGATGTAGAATGTTACGCGGAATGTCAACTCTTGTTCCCTGTGTGCTCAAACCAAATCCCCCCGGAATGCTCCAGCAGGGAAGCTCCTGCCGCTTCCCGTGCCTCAGCGACCTTGGTTCCATCTGACCATTGACTTTGTTACTGATCTTCCCCCTTCTGATGGTTTCTCCACCATCCTGGTGGAAGCGCATAGATTCTCCAAGTAATGTCGTTTAATCCCTCTTCACTGCTCTCCAGGTCGCTGAGGCACTCTTCTAGCAGGTCGTCCGGCATTATGGCCTTCCGGAGGACATTGTCTCAGACCATGGCCCCCAATTCACATCCCGAGTATGGAGGTCCTTCTTGGAGAAGCTTGGGGTCACGGTTAGCCTCACATCCGGGTATCGGCCTAAGTCTAACGGGCAGGTGGAGAGGATGAATCAGGAGCTGGGAGGTTCCTGAGGAGTCACTGTCAGGACTGGCAGGGTGAGTGGTCACGTTTCTTTCCTTGAGCAGACACGCCCAGAACTCTTTACGTCACTCCTCCACTGGGTTTACCCCCTATGTCACCTCATTGACCTCCACTGGGTTTACCCCCTATGTCACCTCATTGACCTCACCTGGGTTTACCCCCTTGTGTTGGGTTTCCAGCCGGCCGTGGACCCCGGGCCAGACCACGGCTCCTGAGGTAGACGAGTGGTTCCGGCATGTGCAGGAGATGTGTGGAACAATGCACACATGAGACTCCAGGGCGCTGTCAGAAGGCAGACCGTCACCGCAGTGAAACCCCCGTGTTCCATCCTGGGGATCATGTCTGGCTCTCTACCAGGAACCTCCCACTCCGCCTGCCCGGCAAGAAACTGAGCCCCCGGTTTATGGGGACGTTTAAGGTTCTCAGGAAGGTCAATGAGGTGACATACAGGTTACAATTACCCAGTCACTACCGTATCTCACTCTCTTTCCATGTCTCCCTGCTCAGGCCGTAAGGTTCCTGGTCCCCTAGCTGATGCTGTCCCCCACGACACACCTCCAACTCCCTGACCATCGAGGGGAGCCCGCGTACTCTGTCAGATCCCTACTGGACTCCTGGCGTCGTGGGGGTCGGCTCCAGTATCTGGTGGACTGGGAGGGGTATGGCCCAGAGGAACGGTGTTGGGTTCCGATGGAGGACTTTCTGGACCCCTACATCATCCATCATTTCCACCTTCACCGCCCGAACCAACCCGCTCCTCGGGGTCGTCCCCCTGGTCGGCGTCATCCTGCGGCTGGAGCCGCACGTCAGAGGGTGGGGGTACTGTCACGTCTGCTCCTGCTCCTCCCCTCCGGTGTACCTTGTCGCCAGAGTACTAACCACCGGTCCTGGGGTTCTTCATTACGCACACCTGGCACTCATAATTATGCGCAACTGTGAATCATTATGATTCACACCTGGACTTCATTACCTTCATAATTTCCTCCCCTTTATATGTCATTCTCCCAGGTTCGCTCACTAGTTGGTATTGTTCTTGTGTATCGGCGTTCTGCCTTATGTTAGTGTCGTGTTCTTGGTTTGGTTGTAAAACGTTTCACCTGCTATCCGACTCACCGCCCCATTATTACAGTGAGTGTCTTTTCTAGGGGAGAAGGGTTTTTAAAGCAAGTCGTTGATCGCCTTTATCCTGGCCTTGCTTTATTTTTTTGTTTTATATATATTTTTATACCAGTCAACTTTGGACACGTACTCATTCAAGGATTTTTCTTCATTTGACTATTTTCTACATTGTAGAATAATAGTGAAGACATTAAAACAATGACATTACACATATGGAATCATGTAGTAAACACAAGTGTAAAAGAAATCAAAATATATCTTAGATTCTTCAAAGTAGACACCCTTTGCCTTGATGACAGCTTTGCACACTCTTGGCTTTCTCCCAACCAGCTTCACCTGGAAGGCTTTTCCAACAGTCTTGAAGTTCCCACATATGCTGAGCACTTGCTGGCTGCTTTTCCTTTTACACTGCGGTCCAACTCACACATAACCATCTCAATTGGTTTGAGGTTGGGTGATTGTCGAGACCAGGTCATGTGATGCAGTACTCCTTCATTCTCCTTGTTCAAATAGCCCTTACACAGCCTGGAGGTGTGTGGGTCATTGTCCTGTTGAAAAACAAATGCTAGTCACTGGAGGCTTCGTGCCATGGATCATCACTGGAGGCTTGGCTCTGGGAGAAGGCACAGGACTCACCAGGCTGGGGAAACATGCAGGAGGCTTCATCCTTGACCGAGGCACCGGTCTCGAGAAAAAAGCCTGCACAACCCGTCCTGGCTGTATGGTGACTTTGGCCTGGACGGGTATGGTGACTTTGATGCACTGGAGACACAGTGCGCAAAGCTGGCGAAGGATAACCCGGGCCGAGGAGACGCACTGGATACCAGATGCGCTGAGCCGGCATCATCCCTCCTGGCTCGATGCCCACTCAAGCCCGGCAGATGCGAGGAGCTGCGATGTAGCGCACCGGGCTATGAACACGTACTGGAGACACTGTGCGCTCCACCGCATAGCACGGTGCCTGACCAGTATGACGCTCGCCACGGTAAGCATGGGGAGTTAGCTCAGGTCTCCTACCTGACTCCGCCAATCCCCCCGTGTTCCCCCCAAAATAATTCTGGGGCTGCCTCTCGTGCACTTCTCCTCGAGCCAACTCCTCATAGCGTCGCCGCTACGCTTTTGCTGCCTCCAGCTCCTTTTTCGGACGGCGATACTCTCCCGGCTATGCCCATGGTCCTTTGCTGTCCAAAATTTCCTCCCATGTCCAGGAGTCCATTTTCCCACGCTGCTTGGTCCTTTGTTGGTGGGTGGTTCTATAACGATTGTCGTCTGGAGAAAGAGAGGTGGACCAAAGTGCAGCGTGGTACGTATCCATAATTACTTTTAATCAAGATGAATACACGAACAAAAACAACAAAAACGATAAACGAACAGTTCTGCAAGGTGACATACACTAAACAGAAAACAACCACCCACAAACACAGGTGGGAACAGGCTACCTAAGTATGATTCTCAATCAGAGACAACGATAGACAGCTGCCTCTGATTGAGAACCATACCAGGCCAAACACACAGAAATACAAAACAAGGACAACATAGAACACCAGACATAGAATGCCCACCCAAACTCACGCCCTAACCAACCGAAATAGAGACATGAAAAGGATCTGTACGGTCAGGGCGTGACACTAATCTACTTGGCTGGTAACTGTATGTAATGTTTTGTGTGCTGGGCGCTGTCCTCAGATAATCGCATGGTATGCTTTCGCCATAAAGCCTTTTTGAAATCTGACACAGCGGCTGGATTAACAAGAAGTTAAGCTTTATTTTGATGTATAACACATATATTTTCAAGAATGTTAAATATTTGAATTGAGTATTTTTGAATTTCGCGTTCTGCAATTTCACTGGATGTTGGCCAGGTGGGACGCTACCGTCCCAGGTACCCATAAGAAGTTTAATGCATTGCTTAGTTAATACTGAGGTGATCAAGGCTTTGGCAATGAAGGAAGTGATGTCAATAGTATATTTTGATATTGAAAAAGCATATGATGCAATGTAGCAGGAAGGCCTACTGATTAAATTGAATGGAATGGGCATTAGCGGGAGAACGTATAACTGGATGATGAATTTATTGTTTAACCAAACCTACCAGGTAAGGGTGGGATTGGAGTTATCAAGAGAATATGAGGTGGAAAATGGAACTCCACAGGGTAGTGCTATTAGTCCTATCTTATTCACCTTGATGATTGACGATATCTTTGGGGATATTGGACAGGGTATAGGGGTGGCATTAAATGCTGATGATGGTGCCATTTGGAAAAGGGGAAGGAATATTCCTTATGTCATAGAGAAAATGCAAGGTGCTGTTGTAGCAGTAGAGGAATGGTCCTTATCATGGGGTGTCAAGTTATCTTAATCTAAATCTTGCCATATGTTGTTCACTAACAAAAATATTAAGGAAGAAGTTAGTGTTCAATTTTATGGAGAACGAATGGAAAGGGTAACAGAATTTAAGTAAATGGCACTATGGTTTGATGGAAGGCTTACATGAAGACATCATATTACATGCATTGAAACTAAATGTAAGAAAGTATTCAATCCTATAAGGACAATAGTTGGTTATGATTGGAGGGCAGATAAGCAACCCTTACTGAATATTTATCGTACTTTGATGAGATCGTCCATAGATTATGGGTGCTTTGTAAATGGTTAAGAGGCTTTTCCATCGCTGCTGTGCCTTGATAGGATGCAAGCGAGGGCACTCAGGATGTACCAGGGTGCATTTAAAACTACACCGGTTGAGGCTTTACAAGTAGATACTGGGGAAATGTCACTAATGTAGCCCTGGCATTCTGGGCAAGACTGAAGGGTAGTGCAGTATGTCATCCTACACTGACAGTATTGTTGGGAATATGAACAATATCAAAAGAGGGGTTTTGGCCCAGAGATTGGAGAAAGGATTGATGTACAGTATTTGGACACAGAGATATTGTTATAGGGCCATCTGTGGCAATAGGAAATGTGCCAAAACGGTTTTATACAAAACCACGTTGATCTGAGCCTGATGGAAGAAATTACTCGTCTTGCAGTGTGTACAGAAGGTTCAAAGGAGCCCATGAATGCGAGGACAGGAGCAGGTGTATTTATTCCTGAGTTCGATGTTAATCAATGCAAGAGACTAACTAATGATTTATCTGTATATTCAACAGAAATGCGATTATTGTTGTGCAATGGATAGAGGAAGTGCAACCAAGAAGAGTAGTAATATGTTGGAACTCTGCATCAGTTTTGTGTAGTTTAAGATCTGGAAAGTCAGAACGTGAGGATTTATGGGTAGAAATAACGAGGCTCATGTTGCAAAGAAATTCAGAGCTGTTGGATTCCGGCTCATTCAGGTGTTTATTGACATAATATAGTAGATATAATAGCAATAAGAGTAGTGAAAAATAATATTGTGGATATACTGGTGGAGTTGAGTAGAGGGGAAATTAAAACATTGATTCAGAAAAATTGGTTAGATTGATGGCAGAGACAATGGGATGAAAGTAGTAATGGCAGACATGTTTTATAGTACAAGGAAATCCGTATGTGTGATAATGTCATATAATGGGAACAGAAGGGAGGACGTTATGTTGTGTTGGGTGAGATTAGGGCATACGGGATTGAATTCATCTTTGAAATTGCTAGGGAAACATTGTACTGGAATGTGTAATGGATGTATGGTAGAGGAAACGGTCGAACATGTATTATTATTCTGTGAAATGTATGATTCTCATGCCCCCCTCAGAGAGAGAAACACAGCTTAATGTGAGCTCTCACATCTTTCAACATGTTTTTTACAAAAGGATAGATTTGAAGTTAGAGAAACTTGGATTTTTCGGCAGGTACATATGCAGGATGCTACTCTCCACATCATGGCTTTCGCTCCGGATCAAAACTCCAAACCTACAACCTAATTTTGACCAAAATTAACCGGAGAGATTACAACTTCCAGGGTTTTATTTTTCCAATTTATACAGAGGGTGCTTTAGCAAACAAACAGCAGAGACCTGAGGACACCATTCCAACCTGGAACTGAGCTCTCAGGCTTGAAGGGACAGACCAGATACAAATTCAATTAGCACTAAGGTGTGAAGTAAAAAGGTTTTGGGACCAACAAGTGCCAGGAGTCTTTGAAGCGCCCTCTGAAGCCCCTTCCTGCTGTTCAAAGACCAGTCACTGGCATTTTCTACAAGAAATCTGACTCCAGAAATAAAAGCTTCTTCCAAGTGGGTGTGACACACACCTACTCCCATTGCCTGCTGCACTGCTGCTTGGATTCCACCTGGTGATCTGTTCACCGTCTGCCCTGGTCTGCCTCCCCCTGTCTGGTACAGGTACCTCCACCACACTCACCTCTCTCTCCTGAGCTTTCGCTCGCCTCCAGCACACATGCACTGTTAGGGCGAGTGACTCTGAACTTACAATGGCTAGCCCCAAGTCGTTATATATATGATTTTTTTCTTGTGCATTTTGCTATTTGCCTCATGACTCCTGCATATGTTGTTGAATACAAACTTGCTTTACCCAACCGTGGACAGACAGATTGGTTACAGAGACTTTTGGCCTCCCATCCTATTCTAACCACCTCTCGCCGGCTTTGTATTTATGTTACCTGATGAAATTGCTGTACAATATGATCTTGTTTGTCACGTGCGTTGTCTTGAAAATGACCGGACCAAAGTGCAGCGTGGTGAGCGTACATTTTCCTTTATTTTTTAAATGTCGCCAACAAAACAATAAACACCAAAAACGACCGTGAAGCTCCATAAGGCTATACATGCATTCAACGAAGACAACATCCCACAACTAAGGTGGCAAAACAGGCTGCCTGAGGATGATTCTCAATCAGAGACAACGATCGACAGCTGCCTCTGATTGAGAACCATACCAGGCCAAACACAGAAATACAAACATAGAAAAACAACATAGAATGCCCACCCCAACTCACGCCCTGACCAAACCAAAACAAAGACATAAAAAAGGAACTAGGGTCAGAACGTGACAGCTGCTCTTTAATTAATTGTTACTTTTATTTCTTATTCTTATCCATATTTTTTTTATCCACCTGTTGTATTTGGCGCTTGTGACTAATAAAATGTGATTTTATTTTATTTTATTTGAGCTTGCTGCTGAAGAGTGGGCCAATAGAAAGGTGCAGCAAGCTCAATAACCATTTGTTGGCAGTAATCTTGGCCAAAGGCTGTGCAACCAAGTACTAGCTCCATGGTGCCAATAATTTTCTCTATGCCATTTGTCTTTATTTTCCTAAATAAAATTGTAAACTTAAGTTTGCAAAAGAAAATTGGTTCTGCAATGTTGAAAATCCAATAACCAGGTGTGGAGACCAAAAGTTATAGATGCTCAAATATCATAAACCCCAACACATGCTAACCTCTCCCCATTACAGTAACAGGGGAGGTTAGCCTTTTTGGGGTGTATGATATTTTTGCCTCTGTAACTTTCTTCCTCATCATTATTCATGATTCATTCAGGGTTATCTGTTATCATGGTAGCATCCACATTAATGAAGAAGTATTTAGAAACATATTCTGTTCTTATTTACGATAAGTGACTCCAAAATGTCCCAATACATGATTTACCATTATTGGGCACAAAATAATCCACTGTCCCAATACTTTTGGAGCTCACTGTATGTGTTAGGGACCAGTTCTCCAGGGAACTCAGTCAGCCAATTACAGGCTCTACCCGCTGGGGGTAACAGACCCCCATTCCTGCTTCTATACTGAGCCCCCCCCCCCCCCCCCCCCCCCCTTGCCATCAGAACAAACTCCGATTTGTCGGGGCATGGACTCTACAAGATGTCGAAAGCATTCCACAGGGATGCTGGCCCATGTTGACTCCAATTCTTCTCACAGTTGTGTCAAGTTGCTGGATGTCCTTTGGGTGGTGGACCATTCTTGATGCACACAACAAAAAAAACAGCAGCGTTGAAGCTCTTGATACAAACCGGTGCGCTATTACCTATAACATGTTAGGCTACTAGCCCCTGTGTATTACTTTAGCTACTTTTACACCCCGTCAAAGTGGATTGGCCGTGCTCTGCCCTCTGTTTCCTGTAGTCCACGATCAGCTCCTTTGTCTTGCTGAAGTTGAGGGAGAGTTGTTGTCCTGGCAACACACTCCCTATAGGCTGCCCAGCATTTTCATACATTTCCTGAACTAATTTGTCATCATTTACTCACTGTGTCACATTTATTTTGTCTTAGTACGCCTCTATTTTGTAAAAACATAACCTTTCCTTTATCAAAATAATGATTATCCTCTTTGACTTCATTTTGAAATTCAAATGCAGCTCTGGCTTTTGACAGCTAATGCTCCCGAAGTTGTTGACTTGTTGTGCTAGCAAGTTAGCTAGCAGTTGCCGAGCTATTTGCAGTCTCTTACTGGATATAAACATTTATGGTTGAACAATTTTTTTGAGTCATTACTCAGTTATTACATTTAACAAATCAAACATTACTGTTACATGAGGACAGTAAAAATCCACACCGGTGCGTTGAATGTAGAGGACACTGATGTTCCTTGGAGGGAGGGCTCTGTTAGAATATGCACATCTAATGGAATTCTAGTAGCTGGGTTCAAAACAGTGGGGTACCCTTTCAGTGGGGTACCCTTTCAGTGGGGTACCCTTTCAGTGGAGTACCCTTCCAGTGGGGTACCCTTTCAGTGGAGTACCCTTTCAGTGGGGTACCCTTTCAGTGGAGTACCCTTTCAGTGGGGTACCCTTTCAGTGGAGTACCCTTCCAGTGGGGTACCCTTTCAGTGGAGTACCCTTTCAGTGGAGTACCCTTTCAGTGGGGTACCCTTTCAGTGGAGTACCCTTTCAGTGGAGTACCCTTTCAGTGGGGTACCCTTTCAGTGGAGTACCCTTTCAATGGGGTACCCTTTCAGTGGAGTACCCTTTCAGTGGGGTACCCTTTCAGTGGAGTACCCTTTCAGTGGAGTACCCTTTCAGTGGGGTACCCTTTTTCTCCTCAACTCTGTCTTGACTTAACTCCCTCATAAATTGCTTCCACTCCAGTCAACTGTCATTTGAAATTGTATATTGGAAGTGGGCCTGTTTTAAAGTTCACCAAAATTACACAATCTACAGCAAACCATTCATTGGTTTTATTTTCCTCAGTGGTGGAAAAAGTACCCAATTGTCATACTTGAGTAAAAATATAGATACATTAATAGAAAGTTACTCAAGTAAAAGTGAAAGTCAGGCAGTAAAATACTACTTGAGTAAAAGTCTAAAGTATTTGGTTTTAATTATACTTAAGTATCAAAGTAAATGTATTTGCTAAAATATACTTAAGTATCAAAAGTAAAAGTATAAATAATTTAAAAATCCTTATATTATGCAAACAGCACTATTTTCTTGTTTTTATAGTTGATGGATAGGCATGGGCATGCATTTGTGTTTAGTGAGTCCGCCAGACCAGAGGCAGTAGGGATGATCACGTGTTCTCTTGCTAAGTTTGTGAATTTGACAATTTTCCAGTCCTGCTAAGCATTCAAAATGTAACTAGTACTTTTGGGGAAAATGTATTGAGTAAAAAGTACAATATTTTATTCAGGAATGTAGTGAAGTAAAAGTAAAAGTTGTCCAAAAATATAATTAGTAAAGTAAAGTACAGATACCCTAAAAATACTTAGGTAGTACTTTAAAGTATTTTTACTTAAGTACTTTACACCACTGATTTGCCTGGCACTGTTCTCAATACTAATGTTTTAGCATTTGTTGCACAAATCCTATCTACAGTAAGTCCTTGTACCAATATTAGCATTTCATCCGAAAGCCATCCGAAAGTATCTAAAATGTATTTTGAAGCTCAACAAAGTCACTTATAGATGAGTGAGAGCCTGTGACAGCCCAGTCCCATGAATATTATATCACTCCTCACTGGGAATTCTTAAAGCCATAAAAGAAAGAAATGATGGGGAGAAAAAGGCACAATTAGGCCATGGCTCGGAGAGAGGAGATATTAGATATGTGATTTTTTCTCTCTCTTTTGTATTCACAGATGTCCGTTTAGAATGGCTTTGTTCATCCTCATCTTCTTTAAAGAGGTTCTGAAGTGGACACGTTTTCTTCCAGCGCTGAATTTGAAAGCTGCCAATGAGTCTTTTGGGGATTCTCTTTTCCCTCTGCTCCTTAAAAAAACGTGTAACGGTGCAAGAAATATTAATGAGGCACTCTCAGAAAGAATGAGAGAGGGAGGGAGAGAGGTAGGGATAAGCTAGAGGGGTGAGACAAAAGAGAAATCAGAGAGGGGAGAGCAACAGGAAGAGTAGAGCAGCAAGTGGAGAAAGAAAGAGAGACAGAGAATGAAAATAGGTTAAGAAAAGTACACAATTCAATTAGATTTTCAAGCGCCCAAGTAGTCTTAATTTTGGCCCATTGCAGGTACTGTAGTTGTAAATCAGAGGCACCCATGTGCCGTCAACTTTCTCAATTTCACAGAGGAAAGAGAGCGACTTGCTCGGGTGAGGGCTCCATTTTGGCCCTGTCACCATGCCTCTGACTCCATCTAAGAAAGATAGAATTATAAATGCTCCTTAAGCAGCTTTTCCGTAGAGAAAGAGAGGGAACGAGGGAGAGGGGGAAAGAGGGAGAGGGGGAAAGAGGGAGACAGAGAGCGGTAGAAAGTGTGCGCGTGCGGTAAACTCACTTTGAGCTCTATAGTCTGAGAGTGTGTGTAGGGAATAGGCGTTAATTAGATATTTACTCATTTTGCTCTTATCGCCGAGCAGTAAATGAACACATTTCAGGGAACATTAGCAGCTAGTGAAAAGAGTTTGTCTGTTTGTGTTGTGTCGTGTACTATGAATTAATACGTTGGCCATGGCTGCCTAGGAGAGAGCATGCACAGAGACTACATATGGCAGGTCTGGGCAATTATTTTCCATGAAGGGCCACATAAGAATATATTTTTGCCATTGCAGGCCAAAATCCAGATATGCTACTTATTTTACTTTTTTTAAATGCACAGAAATCAACCACATCCATGTTCTCCTTTAGGTATATATTTTCATTATGAAACATGCAATGAAATAAATGGAGGGAAATGTACACTGTGCATTCAGCACCACGGACAGAACTCTTGTTAACGGGTACGCACAAAAACACAAGAGAGAGAGCTCAACATTACATTTAAACTACTCAATCAGTGTGAGGAGTGAAGTCTCTGATGGGCATTGACTAGAGCAGTGAAGTCTCTGATGGGCATTGACTAGAACAGTGAAGTCTCTGATGGGCATTGACTAGAACAGTGAAGTCTCTGATGGGCATTGACTAGAGCAGTGAAGTCTCTGATGGACATTGACTAGAGCAGTGAAGTCTCTGATGGGCATTGACTAGAGCAGTGAAGTCTCTGATGGGCATTGACTAGAGCAGTGAAGTCTCTGATGGGCATTGACTAGAGCAGTGAGGTCTCTGATGGGCATTGACTAGAGCAGTGAAGTCTCTGATGGGCATTGACTAGAGCAGTGAGGTCTCTGATGGGCATTGACTAGAGCAGTGAAGTCTCTGATGGACATTGACTAGAGCAGTGAAGTCTCTGATGGACATTGACTAGAGCAGTGAAGTCTCTGATGGACATTGACTAGAGCAGTGAAGTCTCTGATGGACATTGACTAGAGCAGTGAAGTCAGGTATAGTTTCTGACCTCGCTATGAGCAGGACGGCTGAGAGGTGAGAGTCAGTAAGAGATGATCTGTGCCTTGACTTGTTATATTTCATCATTGAAATATACATAGGTTGACCCAAACAGTACAGACAACTTCTGAGCATGACTCCTAATCTTTGGAAAGTTTTGACAATCGAGAGATGCATAGAACCTCGTCAGTGACATTGTTTTGAAGAGTTCTCCAATCACTGCATCAGACTGAAGATCGATAAGCTCAAGTTGCAGGTCAGTGGGAGCGTTATCCACATTGAAGGTGAAAGGAGAGGAAACCAACAGCAGGTCAGTGGGAGCGTTATCCACATTGAAGGTGAAAGGAGAGGAAACCAACAGCAGGTCAGTGGGAGTGTTATCCACATTGAAGGTGAAAGGAGAGGAAACCAACAGCAGGTCAGTGGGAGTGTTATCCACATTGAAGGTGAAAGGAGAGGAAACCAACAGCAGGTCAGTGGGAGCGTTATCCACATTGAAGGTGAAAGGAGAGGAAACCAACAGCAGGTCAGTGGGAGCGTTATCCACATTGAAGGTGAAAGGAGAGGAAACCAACAGCAGGTCAGTGGGAGTGTTATCCACATTGAAGGTGAAAGGAGAGGAAACCAACAGCAGGTCAGTGGGAGTGTTATCCACATTGAAGGTGAAAGGAGAGGAAACCAACAGCAGGTCAGTGGGAGCGTTATCCACATTGAAGGTGAAAGGAGAGGAAACCAACAGCAGGTCAGTGGGAGTGTTATCCACATTGAAGGTGAAAGGAGAGGAAACCAACAGCAGGTCAGTGGGAGTGTTATCCACATTGAAGGTGAAAGGAGAGGAAACCAACAGCAGGTCAGTGGGAGCGTTATCCACATTGAAGGTGAAAGGAGAGGAAACCAACAGCAGGTCAGTGGGAGTGTTATCCACATTGAAGGTGAAAGGAGAGGAAACCAACAGCAGGTCAGTGGGAGTGTTATCCACATTGAAGGTGAAAGGAGAGGAAACCAACAGCAGGTCAGTGGGAGCGTTATCCACATTGAAGGTGAAAGGAGAGGAAACCAACAGCAGGTCAGTGGGAGCGTTATCCACATTGAAGGTGAAAGGAGAGGAAACCAACAGCAGGTCAGTGGGAGCGTTATCCACATTGAAGGTGAAAGGAGAGGAGACCAACAGCAGGTCAGTGGGAGGGTTATCCACATTGAAGGTGAAAGGAGAGGAAACCAACAGCAGGTCAGTGGGAGTGTTATCCACATTGAAGGTGAAAGGAGAGGAAACCAACAGCAGGTCAGTGGGAGTGTTATCCACATTGAAGGTGAAAGGAGAGGAAACCAACAGCAGGTCAGTGGGAGCGTTATCCACATTGAAGGTGAAAGGAGAGGAAACCAACAGCAGGTCAGTGGGAGCGTTATCTACATTGAAGGTGAAAGGAGAGGAGACCAACAACAGGTCAGTGGGAGTGTTATCCACATTGAAGGTGAAAGGAGAGGAAACCAACAGCAGGTCAGTGGGAGTGTTATCCACATTGAAGGTGAAAGGAGAGGAGACCAACAGCAGGTCAGTGGGAGTGTTATCCACATTGAAGGTGAAAGGAGAGGAAACCAACAGCAGGTCAGTGGGAGCGTTATCCACATTGAAGGTGAAAGGAGAGGAAACCAACAGCAGGTCAGTGGGAGCGTTATCCACATTGAAGGTGAAAGGAGAGGAGACCAACAGCAGGTCAGTGGGAGTGTTATCCACATTGAAGGTGAAAGGAGAGGAAACCAACAGCAGGTCAGTGGGAGCGTTATCCACATTGAAGGTGAAAGGAGAGGAAACCAACAGCAGGTCAGTGGGAGCGTTATCCACATTGAAGGTGAAAGGAGAGGAAACCAACAGCAGGTCAGTGGGAGCGTTATC
This sequence comes from Salvelinus namaycush, assembly GCF_016432855.1. Taxonomy (NCBI): domain Eukaryota; kingdom Metazoa; phylum Chordata; class Actinopteri; order Salmoniformes; family Salmonidae; genus Salvelinus; species Salvelinus namaycush. The sequence goes on from NC_052324.1 coordinate 25,538,100, forward strand.
CACATTGAAGGTCAAAGGAGAGGAGACCAACAGCAGGTCAGTGGGAGCGTTATCCACATTGAAGGTGAAAGGAGAGGAAACCAACAGCAGGTCAGTGGGAGCGTTATCCACATTGAAGGTGAAAGGAGAGGAAACCAACAGCAGGTCAGTGGGAGCGTTATCCACATTGAAGGTGAAAGGAGAGGAAACCAACAGCAGGTCAGTGGGAGTGTTATCCACATTGAAGGTGAAAGGAGAGGAAACCAACAGCAGGTCAGTGGGAGCGTTATCCACATTGAAGGTGAAAGGAGAGGAGACCAACAGCAGGTCAGTGGGAGTGTTATCCACATTGAAGGTGAAAGGAGAGGAAACCAACAGCAGGTCAGTGGGAGCGTTATCCACATTGAAGGTGAAAGGAGAGGAAACCAACAGCAGGTCAGTGGGAGTGTTATCCACATTGAAGGTGAAAGGAGAGGAAACCAACAGCAGGTCAGTGGGAGCGTTATCCACATTGAAGGTGAAAGGAGAGGAAACCAACAGCAGGTCAGTGGGAGCGTTATCCACATTGAAGGTGAAAGGAGAGGAAACCAACAGCAGGTCAGTGGGAGCGTTATCCACATTGAAGGTGAAAGGAGAGGAAACCAACAGCAGGTCAGTGGGAGTGTTATCCACATTGAAGGTGAAAGGAGAGGAAACCAACAGCAGGTCAGTGGGAGCGTTATCCACATTGAAGGTGAAAGGAGAGGAAACCAACAGCAGGTCAGTGGGAGCGTTATCACATTGAAGGTGAAAGGAGAGGAGACCAACAGCAGGTCAGTGAGAGCGTTATCCACATTGAAGGTGAAAGGAGAGGAAACCAACAGCAGGTCAGTGGGAGGGTTATCCACATTGAAGGTGAAAGGAGAGGAAACCAACAGCAGGTCAGTGGGAGTGTTATCCACATTGAAGGTGAAAGGAGAGGAAACCAACAGCAGGTCAGTGGGAGTGTTATCCACATTGAAGGTGAAAGGAGAGGAAACCAACAGCAGGTCAGTGGGAGTGTTATCCACATTGAAGGTGAAAGGAGAGGAAACCAACAGCAGGTCAGTGGGAGTGTTATCCACATTGAAGGTGAAAGGAGAGGAAACCAACAGCAGGTCAGTGGGAGTGTTATCCACATTGAAGGTGAAAGGAGAGGAAACCAACAGCAGGTCAGTGGGAGCGTTATCCACATTGAAGGTGAAAGGAGAGGAAACCAACAGCAGGTCAGTGGGAGTGTTATCCACATTGAAGGTGAAAGGAGAGGAAACCAACAGCAGATCAGTGGGAGCGTTATCCACATTGAAGGTGAAAGGAGAGGAAACCAACAGCAGGTCAGTGGGAGTGTTATCCACATTGAAGGTGAAAGGAGAGGAAACCAACAGCAGGTCAGTGGGAGCGTTATCCACATTGAAGGTGAAAGGAGAGGAAACCAACAGCAGGTCAGTGGGAGCGTTATCCACATTGAAGGTGAAAGGAGAGGAAACCAACAGCAGGTCAGTGGGAGCGTTATCCACATTGAAGGTGAAAGGAGAGGAAACCAACAGCAGGTCAGTGGGAGTGTTATCCACATTGAAGGTGAAAGGAGAGGAAACCAACAGCAGGTCAGTGGGAGCGTTATCCACATTGAAGGTGAAAGGAGAGGAAACCAACAGCAGGTCAGTGGGAGCGTTATCCACATTGAAGGTGAAAGGAGAGGAAACCAACAGCAGGTCAGTGGGAGTGTTATCCACATTGAAGGTGAAAGGAGAGGAAAACAACAGCAGGTCAGTGGGAGTGTTATCCACATTGAAGGTGAAAGGAGAGGAGACCAACAGCAGGTCAGTGAGAGCGTTATCCACATTGAAGGTGAAAGGAGAGGAGACCAACAGCAGGTCAGTGGGAGTGTTATCCACATTGAAGGTGAAAGGAGAGGAAACCAACAGCAGGTCAGTGGGAGTGTTATCCACATTGAAGGTGAAAGGAGAGGAAACCAACAGCAGGTCAGTGGGAGCGTTATCCACATTGAAGGTGAAAGGAGAGGAAACCAACAGCAGGTCAGTGGGAGTGTTATCCACATTGAAGGTGAAAGGAGAGGAAACCAACAGCAGGTCAGTGGGAGTGTTATCCACATTGAAGGTGAAAGGAGAGGAAACCAACAGCAGGTCAGTGGGAGTGTTATCCACATTGAAGGTGAAAGGAGAGGAAACCAACAGCAGGTCAGTGGGAGTGTTATCCACATTGAAGGTGAAAGGAGAGGAAACCAACAGCAGGTCAGTGGGAGCGTTATCCACATTGAAGGTGAAAGGAGAGGAAACCAACAGCAGGTCAGTGGGAGCGTTATCCACATTGAAGGTGAAAGGAGAGGAAACCAACAGCAGGTCAGTGGGAGCGTTATCCACATTGAAGGTGAAAGGAGAGGAGACCAACAGCAGGTCAGTGGGAGCGTTATCCACATTGAAGGTGAAAGGAGAGGAGACCAACAGCAGGTCAGTGGGAGTGTTATCCACATTGAAGGTGAAAGGAGAGGAAACCAACAGCAGGTCAGTGGGAGTGTTATCCACATTGAAGGTGAAAGGAGAGGAAACCAACAGCAGGTCAGTGGGAGCGTTATCCACATTGAAGGTGAAAGGAGAGGAAACCAACAGCAGGTCAGTGGGAGCGTTATCTACATTGAAGGTGAAAGGAGAGGAGACCAACAACAGGTCAGTGGGAGTGTTATCCACATTGAAGGTGAAAGGAGAGGAAACCAACAGCAGGTCAGTGGGAGTGTTATCCACAATGAAGGTGAAAGGAGAGGAGACCAACAGCAGGTCAGTGGGAGTGTTATCCACATTGAAGGTGAAAGGAGAGGAAACCAACAGCAGGTCAGTGGGAGCGTTATCCACATTGAAGGTGAAAGGAGAGGAAACCAACAGCAGGTCAGTGGGAGCGTTATCCACATTGAAGGTGAAAGGAGAGGAGACCAACAGCAGGTCAGTGGGAGTGTTATCCACATTGAAGGTGAAAGGAGAGGAAACCAACAGCAGGTCAGTGGGAGCGTTATCCACATTGAAGGTGAAAGGAGAGGAAACCAACAGCAGGTCAGTGGGAGCGTTATCCACATTGAAGGTGAAAGGAGAGGAAACCAACAGCAGGTCAGTGGGAGCGTTATCCACATTGAAGGTGAAAGGAGAGGAGACCAACAGCAGGTCAGTGGGAGCGTTATCCACATTGAAGGTGAAAGGAGAGGAAACCAACAGCAGGTCAGTGGGAGCGTTATCCACATTGAAGGTGAAAGGAGAGGAAACCAACAGCAGGTCAGTGGGAGCGTTATCCACATTGAAGGTGAAAGGAGAGGAAACCAACAGCAGGTCAGTGGGAGTGTTATCCACATTGAAGGTGAAAGGAGAGGAAACCAACAGCAGGTCAGTGGGAGTGTTATCCACATTGAAGGTGAAAGGAGAGGAGACCAACAGCAGGTCAGTGGGAGCGTTATCCACATTGAAGGTGAAAGGAGAGGAGACCAACAGCAGGTCAGTGGGAGTGTTATCCACATTGAAGGTGAAAGGAGAGGAAACCAACAGCAGGTCAGTGGGAGCGTTATCCACATTGAAGGTGAAAGGAGAGGAAACCAACAGCAGGTCAGTGGGAGTGTTATCCACATTGAAGGTGAAAGGAGAGGAAACCAACAGCAGGTCAGTGGGAGCGTTATCCACATTGAAGGTGAAAGGAGAGGAAACCAACAGCAGGTCAGTGGGAGCGTTATCCACATTGAAGGTGAAAGGAGAGGAAACCAACAGCAGGTCAGTGGGAGGGTTATCCACATTGAAGGTGAAAGGAGAGGAAACCAACAGCAGGTCAGTGGGAGGGTTATCCACATTGAAGGTGAAAGGAGAGGAAACCAACAGCAGGTCAGTGGGAGTGTTATCCACATTGAAGGTGAAAGGAGAGGAAACCAACAGCAGGTCAGTGGGAGTGTTATCCACATTGAAGGTGAAAGGAGAGGAAACCAACAGCAGGTCAGTGGGAGTGTTATCCACATTGAAGGTGAAAGGAGAGGAAACCAACAGCAGGTCAGTGGGAGCGTTATCCACATTGAAGGTGAAAGGAGAGGAAACCAACAGCAGGTCAGTGGGAGTGTTATCCACATTGAAGGTGAAAGGAGAGGAAACCAACAGCAGATCAGTGGGAGCGTTATCCACATTGAAGGTGAAAGGAGAGGAAACCAACAGCAGGTCAGTGGGAGTGTTATCCACATTGAAGGTGAAAGGAGAGGAAACCAACAGCAGGTCAGTGGGAGCGTTATCCACATTGAAGGTGAAAGGAGAGGAAACCAACAGCAGGTCAGTGGGAGCGTTATCCACATTGAAGGTGAAAGGAGAGGAAACCAACAGCAGGTCAGTGGGAGCGTTATCCACATTGAAGGTGAAAGGAGAGGAAACCAACAGCAGGTCAGTGGGAGTGTTATCCACATTGAAGGTGAAAGGAGAGGAAACCAACAGCAGGTCAGTGGGAGCGTTATCCACATTGAAGGTGAAAGGAGAGGAAACCAACAGCAGGTCAGTGGGAGCGTTATCCACATTGAAGGTGAAAGGAGAGGAAACCAACAGCAGGTCAGTGGGAGTGTTATCCACATTGAAGGTGAAAGGAGAGGAAACCAACAGCAGGTCAGTGGGAGTGTTATCCACATTGAAGGTGAAAGGAGAGGAGACCAACAGCAGGTCAGTGAGAGCGTTATCCACATTGAAGGTGAAAGGAGAGGAGACCAACAGCAGGTCAGTGGGAGTGTTATCCACATTGAAGGTGAAAGGAGAGGAAACCAACAGCAGGTCAGTGGGAGTGTTATCCACATTGAAGGTGAAAGGAGAGGAAACCAACAGCAGGTCAGTGGGAGCGTTATCCACATTGAAGGTGAAAGGAGAGGAAACCAACAGCAGGTCAGTGGGAGTGTTATCCACATTGAAGGTGAAAGGAGAGGAAACCAACAGCAGGTCAGTGGGAGTGTTATCCACATTGAAGGTGAAAGGAGAGGAAACCAACAGCAGGTCAGTGGGAGTGTTATCCACATTGAAGGTGAAAGGAGAGAAAACCAACAGCAGGTCAGTGGGAGTGTTATCCACATTGAAGGTGAAAGGAGAGGAAACCAACAGCAGGTCAGTGGGAGTGTTATCCACATTGAAGGTGAAAGGAGAGGAAACCAACAGCATGTCATTTTCCAACACTTTGAAAAAGTATATGTTGCAGTGAAGGCAGAATCAGCCAACCATTATTTATCTTCCATTTGAGGGAAATCCACATATTTTCTTTTCATTTGCAAAAACTCTGAAATCTCTTTCTTCTGGTCCCACACCCTTTAAAGCACCTTCTCCAAACTCAGCCATCTCACGTTTATGTGGTGGGGGAGATCTGCATGACCCGACTCTGTCTCTTCCAACAGTGGGACAAACTGCCTGTGGTTTAAAGATTTTGCTCTTATGAAGTTTACCACTTTAGTGACTGTATCCACAACATGGCTCATTTTCAGAACACATTTACAGAGCACCTCCTGATGAATAATGCAATGCAGGAAAATAATTTTCTAATCTAGGTTCAGCTCAGCTACTTGATCTTGTATCCTCTTCAAAAGGCCAACGTTTTTTCCTGTCAAGTTTGGGCACCCATCAATGGTCAGTGAGTGTAATAACAATACCTAAAAAATATATTCTTGTGCAATTTATATCTATAGGCTACATTGCACTATTTTCCGAATTTCACAGAGCAAAGCGAATGACTGGCTCCATTTAGGGCTCCATTTGGGCTCTGTAGCCATGCCTCAGACTCCATCTAATAAAGATGTAATTATAAATGACTCCTGTAGAAGCTTTTCCATAGAAAAAGAGAGGGAAAGGGGGAAAGAGGGAAATGGAGTGGGGGAGAAAGTGTGTGTGTTTGTATTGGTTGATTAACTTCCAGCTCTACAGTATGAGTGTGTGTGTTTGTATTGGTTGATTAACTTCCAGCTCTACAGTATGAGTGTGTGTGTTTGTATTGGTTGATTAACTTCCAGCTCTACAGTATGAGTGTGTGTGTTTGTATTGGTTGATTAACTTCCAGCTCTACAGTATGAGTGTGTGTGTTTGTATTGGTTGATTAACTTCCAGCTCTACAGTATGAGTGTGTGTGTTTGTATTGGTTGATTAACTTCCAGCTCTACAGTATGAGTGTGTGTGTTTGTATTGGTTGATTAACTTCCAGCTCTACAGTATGAGTGTGTGCTTATAGGGAAGTGGTGGATATGTACTTGTTTTGCTTTAGGGCCTGACTAGTACACGCACCAATCGCCAAATGCTTTTGAGAACGGGCAGAATAACGTTGATCCAATGTCCGAGTTTAATTCAATAAGAGGAAGCTGCGATATGGAGATTTGAAAAAAAGAGAAGAGAGTGACAGAAAAGTAATGTTTGGGAAAGATTTGGTGAATTGGTAAAAGAGGACGATAGCAGAGTGTAATAATTGCGAGGCGCTATACAAATTCGACAAGAAGGGGACTTCAAATAGGCCTATGGCATGTCAAGGGAACTGTAGCCTACTGTTCAGATGGGTTAAATGGAAACTGAAATCGGGACACTGACTGTAGGTCTAGAACCTCTCACATAGACCTTAATATTAAACCCTGAAGTAAAATGATACACCAAATGCAGACAACATTTTGACTACATTTGACTTTATTATTTCAGCATCTTGAGAGAATGAATCCACAGTTAGATACCGTCAGTAGTGGTGCTGTCTTTACCAGCATAATAAAAGCTGATATTACTACAACCACATAAAATATACATCCAAGCCAAACTGAAATGTTATCAGAAACATGTTAGTTCGTTTTCACAGCATCTATTTCCTTACAACCGGCCAAACTGATGTAATTTGGACATTTTGCACTTTCCTGTTTTTGGAGGGAGAGTTATTGCAATTTCTCCTTGGTCCTTAAATGTCTTTGCTCCTTGAAAGAAACAGAGATGACAGAGAACTTTACCAATGTCAACTAGATTAAAGCATTCATTCTGTTGATTTATGACATTATTCTGGTGAGAAAGGGTGTATTTAGTATTCTAGGGAAACATATAATTACAGAAGAGATGCTGCATGTATCAAAGTTGTCTAACAAATATCCTACCAAAATGTTGGAAATTATAAGTAGAAACATATCTAAATCAGGCAAAAACAATCCTGTACGCCCTGTCAAAAGAACGTTGCGCTGTCTCTGACTGTAGCCAATACAGTACATTTTCTATATTAGCAGGTTAGGGTCGGGTGCAGGTCTCATATTTTCACTTCATCATGTATAATCAGGGTGGTGCATATGGGATATTAGCAATTGTGAGCGGGTATAGGTGAACAGACAGCTGACCCGCGCACCACTAGTGTATGCCCCAACTAGTTCAACTTGTTACTGGACCTTCATTTGGGCTTACATATTTCAACTGTATAAAGACCTTTGTGTTTCTATAAAATTGTATGCTTTGGTGTTTGTTGTTGTTTAATGTGTAGACTGTTTGGTCCAGTACTTGCCACTGCTGTTGTTTAATGTGTAGACTGTCTGGTCCAGTTCTTGCCTCTGTTGTTGTTTAATGTGTAGACTCTCTGGTCCAGTTCTTGCCTCTGCTGTTGTTTAAGGCTGTCTGGTCCAGTACTTGCCTCTGCTGTTGTTTAAGACTGTCTGGTCCAGTTCTTGCCTCTGCTGTTGTTTAAGACTGTCTGGTCCAGTACTTGTCTCTGCTGTTGTTTAAGACTGTCTGGTCCAGTACTTGCTACTGCTGTTGTTTAATGTGTAGACTGTCTTGTCCAGTACTTGCCTCTGCTGTTGTTTAAGACTGTCTGGTCCAGTTCTTGCCTCTGCTGTTGTTTAAGACTGTCTGGTCCAGTTCTTGCCTCTGCTGTTGTTTAAGGCTGTCTGGTCCAGTACTTGCCTCTGCTGTTGTTTAATGTGTAGACTGTCTGGTCCAGTACTTGCCTCTGCTGTTGTTTAAGACTGTCTGGTCCAGTTCTTGCCTCTGCTGTTGTTTAAGACTGTCTGGTCCAGTTCTTGCCTCTGCTGTTGTTTAAGGCTGTCTGGTCCAGTACTTGCCTCTGCTGTTGTTTAAGGCTGTCTGGTCCAGTACTTGCCTCTGCTGTTGTTTAAGACTGTCTGGTCTAGTTCTTGCCTCTGCTGTTGTTTAAGGCTGGTACAGGTAAGACACACATACACACATGCACACACGCACACCCACACGCATATACACACAAACACACACACGCTTGTGCGCGCACACACACACACACACACACATTTTAAATACTTTTTTTGAATCCACCAATCAAATGTACAAAAAATGGATCCAAACATTTCAAAGGTCCCTGGATGCATGGCACTCAAGGGTACCGAAAGCACTTCCTGTAGCCACCAATTGCTTTGCCCTAGTTTTTGTCAGGCCCGCAATCTGGAGGCCATGCACTGCAAGCCTGTGTACGTGGCTGAGACTGCCGAATATCAGCACCACCAGCTTGCAGCTACACCCGAGGCTGTCCAAGCACACCATGAGGGACTTGTATTTAAGCAGCTTCTCAGCAAAAGCCTGCTCCATGTAGCCGTCAAATGAGCAGCCCACTTCCAAAATGAGCACCTCCCCCTGGCCTCCCCCAACAACAACAATATCTGGCATATTTGGCACACAGGAAAACACATCCAGAAGGACGGAGGCTCTGACTAACCCCTTAAGTGTCACATCATCACTGTTTAGCATGTTCAATCGGTGAGTCAGTCTGGTAGCAGTGTAAACCCAGTCAATATTCGGGACACCTAAACCCCCCTCTCTTTGGCTCAGAAAGACAACGTCACGTGTGGTTTAAGTGTTTAAGCATTGCCACTTTCTCAGCACTTGAACAGTTGTGTTATTCATTTCCCTCAGAACGTTTTGTGGGAGAGGCACATTTGCAAGCAAATGCTGAATCTTTGCTAGGGCCACCTCTCTCACAGCTTCTAGCTACATGACCACAGGCAGAGCAGAAATGTCAATCATATCAAGTCTGGTTGAATACTCATGGACGAGCTCCTTCAATTGTTCCCACCCACTCGCCAGCAACATTAAACTTATGTCCAAGATAAGTATATGTTTTGTGATGAGAGTAAAAACAGATTGGTTTATTCGTTAGTGTAAATGTTGGGGGCTTATGTCTTTCATAGAACACTGCATATTTTGTGTCTTTCACTTCCAGCACAGACCATTTACAAAAAGTAATCTGTGCGAGAGAGCATGTCTTTGATAACATTCTGCTCCCTGGAGGAGATCTGAACATCATCAGCATACCCCTGTACTGGGTTCAGTGACTGCACATGGGCTGGGGCACACTGGCATAGCCATTTCAGCTACTGGTTGATGGCTAAGATGAAGTTAATAGCACTCCATGGGCAGCCGGTTTTTATGCCAACCCTGAGTGGGATTGGCTCAGTCAGCTGCTTCCCACAAATATCTTGGAGGAAAGAGCCTTTGTATGCATCAGATATAATGTCCACAGAAGGCTTAGGCAGTTGTATTTCCTCAAGTCATGTGATAAAGTACCAAAGGCATCTCTAATGTCCAGAAACAGTGTAAAACGTTGTGTACTCATGCTTGAATATATCAATTCCTGTTTTTAGGCAGAAAACATGCTCATTCATGAGAGAATGTCTGTATCTACAAGCCATGGTAGTATGCGGGCGAACAAGCATTTCATGAACATGTTATAAACAGAGGGCAAGAGGGAGATGTCTCTCCATGTAGATGGATCATCTGGAACATGATATTTTGTGGGTATTCTGTGGATAAGAGCACCCTTCCATGAGACCAGGTACCTTTCCTTTCACCAGACAGGCATTGAAGATGTACATGAGGGCATGGGAGGACTGGGGCATTTGTGGCCTTTGAAGTCTCGTAAGTGACACCATCTGATCCATTTGCCTTTTTGTTTGGTAGGGAAGTCAAAACATATCTGGGAAATAGTCTGATTGTACCAGACTTAGAATAAAAATGTGGAAAAAGTCAAGGTGTCTGAATACTTTCCGAATGCACTGTACCTTTCTCTGTCCTCCTTCGCATTGCCACCGAGTGATGGTTGAATGGTATCCAGAATAAAGCGCAGCTGCACCTTGATCCAGTCAGTGAGGGAGGTCACAGTCACCTCCGCTGGGCAATCCTCGCGTGTAGGGAACCTTTTCAGGAACCGTACAGCTTACTTCAGGAGTGGAGCACCAAAGGGTCTCCCGTCCCGATGTTTTGCAGAAAATATGTTGTTCCTGTAGAAAGCTCCATTCAGAATAGATGGATGTCAAGGAGGAGACAAAGTTATTTTTCTCCCGGAGCCGTTTAGCGTCTAAGCTTTTTCTGAAGGCTCTCTCGTGAGTCTTTCATTTTTTCCATTCATGTTGCGACAATCGATGTTCATACTCAGGTATCCCCGCTCAGCAGATGAACTGGGGATGGGTTGTGAATTCTCCATTTCTCTTGGTAGACTCGGCCACTGAGTAGGCTTGTTTGAAAGCTGATTTTAACGTTGCGACAAGGCACATCTGTACCAAAGTCTCCAAAACATCATCCAATCTTTACTACATTAACGGCTGCAGTTACAACGGGTGTGCTTATGTTAGTAAATAACCATGCAGCCTTGATAAGCTTATCGTGTGTGTGTTGCGTGTAACTGTGTGGGACTATGTCTCTCTACCAGCTGCTGATGTGTCCACGTCATCCCAAACTAACTAACTAACACATAATACATAAATAAACAAAACCCACACGGTGTCCTGGTCTCTTCTGAGTGTTTGAACTGACTGACAGACAAACAGAAGCAGTCTGGTCCAGAGTATGTGAACTGAGTTGAGCTGTTGGAAATCACAGTCATCGCTCACAGTAGCGGTGCGAGGGTAAAATCACTGGAGAAGCCAATCCAGAACAAAAAGCGTTGTTTGATAACCTGTTAGTTCATATGCCTTGACACTGCAATATATAGGCCTAAGGCTAGGCAATAAGAAGACACAGTGGCAGAATAAATTCAACCACACATTTGTTTCATTACAAAACCATAGAGCAACATCTGTCTGATGAAGTCCACAAAACATATTGCAAGTAACAAACAGTCAAGCAAGGTAATGTTTACGACCTTTTTGGACTACTAAACAACTATTGATTTAGAACCACGGAGAGTAACCTCAAGTCACAAAGAAAACAGGAGCACTATTCCAGTAACATTTCAACTTCAACATTTCCACATCATCTCACCTCTGCTTAGTCTAATACAGTGACTAAAAGATACCAAAAACAATTTAGTCCAACCAACATAATCTAAATTTGATGTGGCTGTCCATGGTACTGATTTCTGTATGTGTGTGCGTGCAAGTAGAAAAACATGTTGACTCACCCTACTGACTCACCCGACAATGTCATCCTCTCCTTTCATGTTGCCTAAATGGTCTATGACTCTGTCATACAGTACACACTTTTAGTTTTTGTTGTCCTAGGCAATGCATCCATAGAAACCTTCTGCAGGATTGTTGAAAATGATGTAGGTGACCTACTGAAAGGCAACCAGAAACACAAATCCTATGATAACCGGAGTAGAGAAGAGAGAATGGCTCTTAAGGACTTACAATCAGATCCTTCAATTCTCAATTCTCATTCTCATGTGTATACAATTTGTATACAAAAAAAATATCTACAACAACCGACAACTATCTAAATGTGGATACTTTTGATATGGAGAGCTTGTACACTTACATCCCACACACTGGAGGCTTGCAGGCGCTACAACACTTCCTTCAGCAGAGAGACCCTACCCTTGCTCCATCCAATGATTGCATCTTGCAACTCACTGAACTGATATTATCCAATAACTACTTCATCTTTGTCAGACTTTTTCCTTCAAATTTGGGGTGTAGCCATGGGCTCCCACTTTGCCCCCAACTATGTGAACCTGTATGTGGGACAATTTGAGGAAGCACTCATTTACAAAACAGAGACACTTTCTAAAATCCTTCTATGGAAGAGATACATAGATTATGTCTTCGTGCTCTGGGAAGGAAGTCAGCAAGGAACTAAATGAATTACAACCTCTGTAAATGAGACCTCTGAATATCTCAAATTCAAAGAATAATAATTATCTGGACTTATGGATCATCAAAGAGAATGATGCATTACATACAGACTTATACACAAAGCCCACAGGCCGCAACACCCTGCTATGTGAGGATCCTCTCAGGAATGGTCTACCATATAGCCATTAATGCAGGGTTAAACCAATCTGTGGCCACCAGACAGATGTTGACAGCAATGCTAAGAAAATGACAGATACATTCAAATGAGAGGCTACAAGGAAAAAAACTAAAGATAAAAGAAAAACACTAAGTACACCAAGTGTTCGGAGAAAATTAAAGCAATCCTGAAAAAGCACTGGCATATTCTGCAATCAGACAAAAAAAAATGCACACCTCTTCAAGGAACCCCCACTGGTGATCTATAAGCGTGGTCACACTATTGGAGATAGCTTGGTGAGATCTGACCTACCCCCTGAGCCCACTCAGACACTCTTGACACCCATTCCAAATGGGAACAACAAACGTGGTTCATGCGCACAGTGCAATATCACTATAAAAACATCCTTCTTCAGACACCCACATACAGGTCTGAAAATCCCTGTTAGGGGTATCATCTCATGCAAGACCAAGGGAGTAATCTATCTCATCACCTGTTCATGTGGTGAAGCCAATGTAGGACAAACGAAAAGACAATTAAAACAACGCATCGCTGAACACCACAGCTCAATCAGGTGTAAGAACATTGACTATCCAGTAGCAGCTCACTTTGGTGAAGCTAACCATCCAATCTCCTCCCTCATATACACAGGCATTGAGCATGTTGCTCTACAAAGGAGAGGAGGTAACATGGAGATCCTACTACTACAGAGGGAGGCCTACTGGATATCCTGTCTGAAAACATTGACCCCTAGTGGTCTGAATATTGACTTAGATCTCAGGCTCTTCTTATGACCAATTATACTTTCTATGAACAGGTCTGATGAATGAATATATTCTTTCTACGGCTTATCAGTGTACACCCAATATTTTCCCTCTTATGAAGCTTATTATGCATTATGGTAGAACCAAGAGATTACATGTAACAAAAACATTTAATGAAATTGGAAATATTTAAATATATACTGTATGTGAAATTAAATGAAACAATGTATGTTGACGCTAATGTTACGCTAATGCTAATGATAACAATGGCATACTATATTCAATATGCTGTGGCCTATTGTCTTTTAACAGTTTCGCTATATTCATTCTGATCAACCTAGAAATTACGACACACCCCTCACTATTGTCATTGGTTTTACTAATTTAACTGTTTGTCTACATAACCTGGTTCAAGCATTAATGACATTACCCTGAAGAAGGCACAGTGATACTGAAAGTTGGTGTTTTTTACCCAATAAATTACTGGGAGGTTATACATATGTAGTGTGTGACTGTTTTTGTTTTTATAACTAGGCTACTTGTCTAAAATACTTGCTCACTAGCCTAACTTCCTTTCATGGACAATGATACGCCAGGCAAGCTAGTTAACATTAGCATACTACATCTAACTACATGTTTAACTTCCATCTTCTCAGGCCAGGGACACAATGTATGAATTTATGATTGGATCAGAAAAGCCGGTACGGATAATTAAGTAAAACCACAAGCACAAATCTCTATCTCCATCGATGGCTAATTTAGGAAAGGGACCATTTTAGCTAGCTAGCTAGCCACCGTGTACAACAACACAATGAGATGCAATTCAAGTTTTTTCTGTCAGTAACGACTGTTGGCTTGTGATATGATTAGTCTGAAGCCAAATCCAAACTGGCTTCCTTTGATACTTTTTTTTTTGGTGTGCCAGGGCCATATAATAGCTGAGCTCACTCAGTTTAGCTCAATGCTGATTGGCTATTATTTTAGATTTTTTTTAAACAAGGGAGGCCGAATGCTTGCTAGCTTTCCTTGCATTCAATGCTATGGGCGGCAACAATGTCATACTCTTTCTGAGCAGACAGCATCAGATAGATACGCTACACATACTGAGACAGAGGGACGCTGTTTAGTTCACTCGGATGCTTTCTCTGGTGAGATATATTCAGCCTCTTGCAAACTGAAGGAAATTTATGAAACACAGAGAGACGAAAGATCAATTATTTTGTATGTTTTTTGTATTTCAATTTTATAGGGGAAGACTGGCTTCCCTTGGCATTCATGAATACATGCCACTGATCGCACACTGCTCTGGCGCTCAACATCCTTTCCCCTCTCCGCCAAAAAAATCGCTCAGTTCTCACAAGAAAAAAAATGCTGCTCCAAATTCGCTCCATTCAGATTATATTTAAAAAATATAATTTAACAAACACCCCATCTACTTTTGTGACTATGTACCATTTATTTTTGAAGCAGGCTATCGTAAGAGGCTTCAACATTCCAACAACATGTCGTAGGCTACTGAACAAGGACCTACCTAGTTGATAAGCTGTGTCCACTGTGTTAAAAAAATATATATATATATTGATGATCAGGTGCTTCAGTTGGAACTGGCTCTTTTGCGCTCACATTTGACATTTGATAGACAACTTTAGCACTGTTACAAACTTAGACTTAACCAAAACGACTCTGATGCTGCTGCATGGGCTCATTCATTGTCTTTCTATCAATTACACAGGCTATGTAACCTATTTTATGTTTGACTAATATCAACATCTCTGCACATTAGTGGTGGGGCCTAAATACATACAACAGAATAGGAATGAAAGAACAGTGATGAAGGAAATAAAAAATGCTGGGCGGAGCCCTTGGCTGAGAGGTACCGGAGCAAAATTGCAGCGGGAGCGAAGGCGGAAGCACCAACATGTCCTAAATATGCTCTGCTCCTCGCTCCACTCCAGCTCACTCCGCTCACAATCCTATGGTGTGGTCTGGACCAGACTGGTAGTACTGGACCAGTGTCGTTCTGTAAGCCTGCCACCTCATCATGGATCCTCTCATCAGAGCTGTTTGCAGGTGTTCCTCTGTAAACCTCTCTCTGTCGCTCCCTGTCTGTCTCCATGGCTCTCTGTCTCTGGATCTGTCTCTGTCTCTATCTCTGTCTCTGGATCTGTCTCTGGATCTGTCTCTGGATCTGTCTCTGGATCTGGATCTGTCTCTGGATTTGTCTCTATCTCTATCTCTGTCTCTGGATCTTGCTTGGTGCTGCTGCTGGACACCAGTATATCCGTGCTCAGGATGTTTAGGTGATTGAGTTTTCTGTTCTGTTGTCCAAGGCTGGGTTCCTATGGCACCAGACTCAGGCCGGCCTCATGGGGGGTTTGTTCTGTTCTGTCCCCTGTATGAACTCATAAGTATCTCTCCAGACCAGAGAGAAAGGCCAGCACGTAATCTGCATTGAAAGTTAGGTCATTTAGAGACATTCATGGTCATAAAACTCCAGAGTCGTTCCACCTCAAAAAGCACTAGGAGGACTTCTACACCCATCATCTCAGATGGTTCTGAAATGGTTTCTGTCGTTAGAAACAGATAAGATAAGCATTAATGCAACATTATTTTGTTGAAAGAAAATTTGATTGCACCCAAATTGGCCATTTCAATGTATCGGATTAATATAATATTCAATAACCATAGTTCCCAACATCCAATTTAGACCAAACCTCTTTTTAACAATGATTAAAGACACGAGGAATCCAAACCCCACACCAAGCTCACCCCAACTACCAGAAAAGTTTGTAATTGAAGTCTCTTGCATTTTTCCCTACTAATTAGTGTGAAAGTGCCAAGTTTTGCCCACTAGATTCCGTTGTTCCTTCTACTGCCACACATTTTGAATCACTTTGCTGGTCTCTTGTGTTATGTGTTTAGCTGATATGTTCAACATCTACCAAGGCGCTGTGAGTTTTGGCCGACGTCTACAATGTAGAGGTTAGCCTGCAACATGGCCATAATATTTACCCTCTCATGTGGTTTGTGCTGATGTCATCACAGGGTCTGGGGATGGAAAGTAAGAACCTGTATCCGTTCCTGCTTCCTGTGATCAACAGATGTCTCGCAACCACCACACGTCTACCTGCTAGAAGACGGGCTGGAGCTGTGGTACATACACAAACGCATGCAAGCACACACACAGACACTCTGCTTTGTCACCACACTGATGCTAACAGCCTCTGTCACTCTTCTAAAGGCAGACATGTATTAGGCACTTACAGCTTTCACCTTTCTCCCACCCTCTGAAGCTGACTTTTTCTCTCACACCCTTCTCTTTGATGTTTTGCTCTCTCTCTTTCCAATTCAAGGGGCTTTATTGGCATGGGGAACATATGTTAACATTGCCAAAGTAAGTGGAGTATATTACAGTGTATAAACAAAACTGAAATAAATAATCAAAAACCTAACACTCAAGTTTCAGAGGAATAGACACATGGCTATGTACAGTGTTGTAACGATGTGCAAATAGTTAAAGTACAAAAGGGAAAATAAATAAACATAAATGTGTGTTATTTACAATGGTGTTCACTCTCTCTCATATATCAATGCAATTTCAATTCAATTCAATTCCAATTTAAGGGGCTTTATCGGCATGGAAAACATATGTGTACATTGCCAAAGCAAGTGAAATACGTAATAAAAAAAAGTGAAAAAAATAAAAATAAATTATGAACAGTAAACTTTACACTCACAAAAGTATAAAGACATTTAAAATGTCATATTATGTCTATATACAGTGTTGTAATGTGCAAATAGTTATAGTACAAATGGGAAAATAAATAAACATGAATATGGGTTATATTTACAATTGTGTTTGTTCTTCACTGGTTGCCCTTTTCTTTTGGCAACAGGTCAGAAATCATGCTGCTTTGATTGCACACTGTATGAGGAATCAAGGTGATATCCAAATGCAGACCGTGTGAAGTAACAATGTTTATTGTAACACCAGGGGCAGGCAAACGACAGGTCAAGGCAGGCAGGCTCAGGGTCAGGGACAGGCAGAGTTCAGTAATCCAGAGGTGGAACAAAGGTACCGGACAGCAGACAGGCTCAGAGTAGGCAGAGCTAAATAATCCAGAGGTGGGACAAAGGTAAAGGACGGCAGGCAGGATCAGGGTCCGGGACAGGCAGAGTGGTCAGGTAGGCGGGTACAAGGTCAGGACAGGCAAGGGTCAAAAACCAGGAGGACGGGAAAAAGACAGGTAGCTGACAGGACAAACGCTGGTAAACTTGACAAACAAGACGAACTGGCAACAGACAAACAAAAAACCCAGGTCGAAGTACACAGGGGATAATGGGGAAGATGGGCGACACCTGGAGGGGGGTGGAGACAAGCACAAAGACAGGTGAAACAGATCAGGGTGTGACACACTGTGGTATTTCACCCAATAGACATGGGAGTTTGTCAAATTTGGATTTGTTTTTGAATTCTTTGTGGGTCTGTGTAATCTGAGGGAAATATGTGTCTCTAATATGGTCATACATTTTGCAGGACTTTAGGAAGTGCAGCTCAGTTTCTACCTCATTTTGTGGGCAGTGTGCACATAGCCTGTCTTCTCTTGAGAGCCAGGTCTGCCTTCGGCGGCCTTTAATAGCAATGTTATGTTCAATGAGTCTGCACATAGTCAAAGATTTCCTTAAATTTGGTTCCGTCACAGTGGTCAGCTATTCTGCCACAGTGTACTCTCTGTTTAGGGCCAAATAGCATTCTAGTTTGCTCAGTTATTTTGTAAATTCTTTCCAATGTGTCAAGTAATAATCTTTTTGTTTTCTCATGATTTGGTTGGGTCTAATTGTGTTGTCCTGGGGCTCTGTGGGGTCTGTTTGTGTTTGTAAACAGAGCCCCAGGACCAGCTTGCTTAGGGGGTTCTTCTCCAGGTTAATTTCTCTGTAGATGATTGCTTTGTTATGGAAGGTTTGGGAATGGCTTCCTTTTAGGTGGTTGTAGAATTTAACGTCTCTTTTCTCGATTTTGACAATTAGCGGGTATCGGCCTAATTCTGCATGGATTATTTGGTGTTTTACGTTAAACACAGAGGACATTTTTGAAAAATTCTGCATTTGGTGTTTGTCTCATTTTGTGAATTCTTGATTGGTGAGCGGACCCCAGACCTCACAACCATAAAGGGCAATGGGTTCTATAACTGATTCAAGTATTCTTAGCCAGATCCTAATTGGTATGTGGTGCGGTGCCACCCCTCATAGCCTGGTTACTCTCTAGGTTTCTTCCTAGGTTTTGGCCTTTCTAGGGAGTTTTTCCTAGCCACCGTGCTTCTACACCTGCATTGCTTGCTGTTTGGGGTGGGTTTCTGTACAGCACTTCGAGATATTAGCTGATGTACGAAGGGCTATATAAATTGATTTGATTTGATTTATGTCGAATTTTATGTTCCTTTTGATGGCATAGAAGGCCCTTCTTGCCTTGTCTCTCAGATCGTTCACAGCTTTGTGGAAGTGACCTGTGGCTCTGATGTTTTTTGTGTGCTCTAGGGTAACGGTGTCTAGATGGAATTTGTATTCGTGGTCCTGTCAACTAGACCGTTTTTGGAACACCATTATTTTTATCTTACCGAGATTTACTGTCAGGACCCAGGTCTGTGCTGTCAGGGCCCCAATCTGTGCAAAAGATCTAGGTGCTGCTGTAGGACCTCATTGCTTGGGGACAGAAGCTCCAGTTCATCAGCAAACAGTAGACATTTGACTTCAGATCCTAGTAGGATGAGGCCGGCTGCGGCAGACTGTTCTAGTGCCCTCACCAATTCGTTGATATATAAGTTGAAGAGGGTGGGGCTTAAGCTGCATCCCTGTCTCACCCCAAGGCCCTTTGGAAAGACGTGTGTGTTTTTCCCAACTTTAGCCATACACTTGTTGTTTGTGTACATATATTTTATAATGTTGTATGTTTTTCCATTCATTTCTATCAACCACTTCCAGCAGACCCTCATGCCAAATTGAGTCAAAAGCTTTTTTTTTTAAGTCAACAAAGCATGAGAATACTTTGCCTTTGTTTTGGTTTGTTTGTTTGTCAATTAGGGTGTGCAGGGTGGTCTGTCGTACAGTAATTTTGTAAATAGCCAATTTGACATTTGCTCAGTACATTGTTTTCACTGAGCAAATTTACAAGTCTGCTGTTACTGATAATGCAGAGGATTTTCCCAAGGTTGCTGTTGACGCATATCCCACGGTAGTTATTGGGGTCAAATTTGTCTCTACTTTTGTGGATTAGGGTAATCAGTCCTTGGTTTAAAATATTGTGGAAGATGCCAGTGCTCTCTCTTTCTACTCTCTCTTCTCTCTCTCTCTCTCTCTCTACTCAATTCAGTTCAGTAGACTTTATTGACATGGCAAGTTATATTGTTGTAGTATACGTATTCAAAGAAGTTGGGTGTGATGCCTGTGATGGCCAGTCTCTATAGCCAGGCTGTACTCACTGAGTCTGTACCTAGTCAGTGTTTTTCTCAGTTTTCTATCAGTCACAGTGGTCAGATAGTCTGACACCATGTACTGTCTGTTTAGAGCCAAATAGCAATTAAGTTTACTTAGATTTTTTGTGGTGTCTTTCCAATTGGTGACATATTTATATTTTTGCTTTTTTGATGATTTGGTAGAGCCAGATTTCTGCCCAGAGGTATTTATGGGGTTGGTTTGGCTTAGTGAACTGAGCCTCAGAACCATCTGGCTGAGGGGATGCTTCTGTTGTTTCATCTCTTGACATTGTAGGGCGTTGTGATGAAATGTTTTGGGGTCACTTGTTTTTAGATGGCTGGAAAATGTGATGGCTCTTTTTTCTA
Source organism: Salvelinus namaycush (assembly GCF_016432855.1). Taxonomy (NCBI): domain Eukaryota; kingdom Metazoa; phylum Chordata; class Actinopteri; order Salmoniformes; family Salmonidae; genus Salvelinus; species Salvelinus namaycush. Next base: position 25,557,894 of record NC_052324.1, read on the forward strand.
TTTGAATAAGGAGGGGGTATTGGCCTAATTCTGCTCTACATGAGTTATTTTGAGTTTTTCTTTGCACTCGCAATACAGTCTTGCAAACTCTGCATGCAGTATTTCTATTGGATGTTTGTCCCATTTGGTAAATTCATTATTAGAGAGTGGACCCCATACTTTGCTGATTGGAACATTTTGAGCCACATTCTAATTGGAGTTTTGATTTTAATGTTACTTTTAATGGTATAGAATGCTCATCTTGCTTTGTCCCTCAGCTTGTTCACACCCATGTGAAAGCTAACTGTGTTGCTGATATTTAGTTCTAGCCACGTGTAGATTTTGGTGTGTTCAAATAAAATGTATATTTCTGATCATGATTTCCGGACTTCTTTTGGAGTATCATTATATTTGTTTTACTTAGGTTAACTGTTAAAGCCCAGGTCTGTGCAGATGATCTAGAGGGGGGGCAAAGTACTGTATCCGGCACATATTCTTGACACAATGCCCGCTTAACCCAAAAGCCAGACGCACCAATATGTCAGAGGAAACACTGTACACCTGTCGACCGTATCAGCGTGCAATCGCCAGCCCGCCACAGGAGTCGCTAGAGCGGGATGGGACAAGGAAATCTCGGCCTGCCAAACCCTCGCCTAACTCAGACGACGCTGGGCCAATTGTGCGCAGCCTCATGGGTCTCCCAGTCACGACCAGCTGTGACACAGCCTGGGATCAAACCCGCGTCTGTAGTGACTCAGAGCCTTAGACCACTGCACCACACGAGAGGTCCCCGCAAATTGATTTTAACAAAGAATTCCTACCCCAAAAAATGCGGCCCTCCGTTAAATTTGAAAATCCCAATGTGGCCCTCGAGCCAAGAAGTTTGCCCACACCTGATCTAGATGCTGCTGTAACCCATCCTTAGTGGGAGACAGCAGCACCAGGTCATCTGCGTACAGCAGACACTTGATTTCAGTGTTATGTAGGGTGAGACCAGGTGCTGCAGATTCTTCTAATGCTTTTGCCAATTAATGAATGTAGATTAATTGGCAATTGACTGCTGATTCAAGGATTTGTAATTTTTCTTGTATCTTTTCATTCTGGGCTCTTCGTTATATTGCTGTAGAGGTTTGCAAGGTTATTTCTCCACATATCTCTCTTCATTGAAGTAGGGTGACTCTGGGGGGGAATGTATCGGTTAATTTGGTGGATGTTACGATCTCTCTATAACCCAGTGGACAGCCAGTGGAAACATCACCTCTGCACCAGGTTTCCTGTAGTACTACAATATCAACATCCTCCTTTTCTTTCAGGAAGTCTGGGTTTCTGCTCTAGCCAAAAAGGAGAGGACTTCCAGCCTTGTAAACTCCAACATGCAACGTAAAAATATGTTTTTAATTTATTCTTTATCTTCAAAATTAGATAAACTCTTACAATCTAACAATGTAATTAAGGTAAAGTTATTATGCAAATGTAGTTTTTTTAATTATTTAAGATAACTTTTGTGTTATGGTGAAGATGGTGGGGTTCTTGTTCTCGTCTTATCATGACCACCGGCCTATCACGGGTGAGTATGTTAGACTCAGCATATGCTAAATGTCACTCATTTCATTGGTGGGGGCTGTGCCAGTTGCTCCTCTCACAGCCTGTGTGTAGATCTGCCTGCTGGGCTGTGGATCCTCCAGGTGTGGCTCTGCGGTGGGGGGGACGGACGGACGGGAAGGTAGGCCTTGTTTGGGCGGGTCTGAAGCTGGACTGGGGTGATCTGTGCTGCCCTGGCTGTGGTGGGCGTTGAGGTTAGTGGTGCTGTGGCCGTGGCTGGGGGGTCCAGGGTGCTGGTCCGCAGTGTTGTCTCTGTGATCTCGGGGGGTGGAGATTGCTCCGCTGTTCCTGGGTGGAGAGGTCAGGCTGAGGTTTAAAGCAATGTCCTTGAGAGTCGTTGCAAGGATGGAAACTGTCTCCCTGTACAGCTGAACATGGTCGAAGAGACAGTCCAGATTGAGGGTGGGATGGTGTGCCAGGTGTACATTGGGTTGCAGGGCACAGTCCTTCGAGAGGCTGGTGTTTATTCTTTGGATCATGGCAGGATGGATGTCGTTCCTCTGTAGAAGGGTGGACACGACAATCCTTGAGTTGGGGAAGATTGCAGAGGCCTTCTCAATCAGTCCCCATAGTCGCGTCGCAACCCTCTCCTGTTGAGCACGCAGGTCGCTGCTTCCTGTATGTATGATTATGTGGCTTGGCGACCCGAGCTGGGCCTTATCAAGCAGATCCATGACACTCTTGTTTTGTGTCTAGGGAAATGTTAATTCTCATTAACAAAATTCCCATTTGATTCCATCAACAGCATGCTGTCAGCCACTGTGTGTTCTGTACTGGAGGGGGTAGAGGTGGGTTTGGGGGGTGTTGGAGCTGGGGTGTGGCTGGTCTGTGCCAGTGCCGCTGTCAGTGGGAGGATCTCCTGTAGACTGGGGTGGAGGCGTGGAGCAGGCATGGCTGGGGTGGCCTGGCTGGTTGAGGTGGGCTCCTTTGCTGTCTGAGGGCAGGTCACAGAGTGGTGATCTAGCTGCTCCTGCAGCCTGTCCTCTGTTCTTTTTCTCTCCTGCAGCTCCTCTCAAATCAAATCAAATGTTATTTGTCACAAGCGCCGAATACAACAGGTGAAGACCTTACAATTTTAAGAAAATACCTAAAAATAAGTAAGTATAATAAGTATAAATAATTATAGAGCATCAGTAAATAACAAAAGCGGGGCTACATACAGGGGTTACAGGTACAGAGTCAATGTGCAGGGGTAATTGAGGTAATATGTACATGTAGGTAGAGTTGTTAAAGTGAATATGCATAGATAATAACAGAGAGTAACAGCAGCTTAGAAGGGGGGGGTGCAAATAGTCTGGGTAACCATTTGATTAGCTGTTTAGGAGTCTTTGGGGTAGAAGCTGTTTAGAAGCCTCTGTTTAGAAGCCACACGGCGCTCCGGTACCGCTTGCCGTGTAGTAGCAGAGAGAACAGTCTATGACTAGGGTGGCTAGAATCTTTGACAATGTTTAGGGCCTTTCTCTGACACCGCCTGGTATAGAGGTCCTGGATGGCAAGAAGCTTGGCTCTGGTGATGTACTGGGCCGTACGCACTACCCTCTGTAGTGCCTTGCGGTCAGAGGCAGAGCAGTTGCCATACCAGGCAGTGATGCAACCGTCAGGATGCTCTCGATGGTGCAGCTGTAAAACCTTTTGAGGATCTGAGTACCCATGCCAAATCTTTTCAGTCTCCTGATGGGGATTAGGTTCTGTCGTGCCCTCTTCACGACTGTCTTGGTGTGCTTGGTTAGTTTGTTGGTGATGTGGACACCAAGGAACTTGAAGCTCTAAGCCTGCTCCACTTCAGCCACGTCGATTGGAATGGGGGCGTGCTCTGTCCTCCTTTTCCTGTAGTCCACAATCATCTCCTTTGTCTTGATAACATTGAGGGAGAGGTTGTTGTCCTTGCACCACATGGTCAGGTCTCTGACCTCCTACCTATAGGCTGTCTCATCATTGTCGGTGATCAGGCCTACCACTGTTGTGTCATCAGCAAACTTAATGATGGTGTTGTGCCTGGTTGTGCAGTCATGATTGAACAGGGAGTACAGGATGGGACTGAGCACGCACCCCTGAGAGGCCCATGTGTTGAGGATCAGCGTGGCAGATGTGTTGTTACCTACACTTACCAAATGGGGGCTGCCCCTCAAGAGATCCAGAATCAAGTTGCAGAGGGAGGTGGTTAGTCCCAGGGTCCTTAGCTTAGTGATGAGCTTTGAGGGCATTATGGTGTTGAACGCTGAGCTGTAGTCAATGAATAGTACTCTCACATAGGTGTTCCTTTTGTCCAGGTGTGAAAGGGCAGTGTGGAGTGCAATAGAGATTACATCTGTGGATCTGTTGGTGCGGTATGCAAATTGGAAGGGGTCTAGGATTTCTGGGATAATGGTGTTGATGTGAGCCATGACCAGCCTTTCAAAGCATTCTCATGGCTACAGACGTGAGTGCTATGGGTCGGTAGTCATTTAGGCAGGTTACCTTAGTGTTCCTGGGCACAGGGACTATGGTGGTCTGCTGGTATTACAGACTCAGACAGGGAAGGTTGAAAATGTCAGTGGAAACACTTGCCAGTTGGTCAGCGCATGCTCGGAGTACACGTCCTGGTAATCTGTCTTTTTATGTCCTAACACATCCGATGAGCGTCGGAGCCAGTGTAGTACGATTCGATCATAGTCCTGTATTGACGCTTTGCCTGTTTGATTATTTTTTGGATTGCATAGCGATATTTCTTAGAAGCTTCCGGGTTAGAGTCCCGTTCCTTGAAAGTGGCAGCTCTACCCTTTAGCTCAGTTCGAATGTTTCATGTAAACCATGGTTTCTGGTTGGGCTATGTATGTGCAGTCACTGTGGGGACGACATCCTCGATGCACTCATTGATAAATCCAGTGACTAATGTGGTGTACTCCTCAATGCCATCAGAAGAATCCCGGAACATATTCCAGTCTGTGATAGCAAAACAGTTCTGTAGTTTAGCATCTGCTTCATCTGACCACTTTTTTATTGACCGAGTCACTGGTGCTTCCTGCTTGAATTTTTGCTTGTAAACAGGAATCAGGAGGATGGAATTATGGTCAGATTTGCCAAATGGAGGGCGAGGGAGAGCTTTGTACGCATCTCTGCGTGTGGAGTAAGTGTGGTCTAGAATTTTTTTCCCTCTGGTTGCACATTTAACATGTTGATAGAAATTAGATAAAACTAATTTAAGTTTCCCTGCATTAAAGTCCCCGGCCACTAGGAGTGCCGCCTCTGGATGAGGGTTTTCCTGTTTGCTTATACAGTTCACTGAGTGTGGTTTTAGTGCCAGCTTCGGTCTGTGGTGGTATGTAAACAGATACGAAAAATACAGATGAAAACTCTCTAGGTAGATAGTGTGGTCTACAGCTTGTCATGAGGTACTCTACCTCAGGCGAGCAAAACCTTGAGACTTAGATATCGTTTACCAGCTGATGTTTACATATACAGTTGAAGTCGGAAGTTTACATACACTTAGGTTGGAGTCATTACAACTCATTTTTTAACTACTGCACAAATGTCTTGTTAAAACATCTTGTCAATATGGGGGCGCTGTTTCCACTTTGTAAAAAATCGTGCCCAAATTAAACTGCCTCGTACTCTATTCTAGATCGTACAATATGCATATTATTATTACTATTGGATAGAAAACACTCTCAAGTTTCTAAAACCGTTTGAATTATATCTGTGAGTAAAACAGAACTCATTTTGCAGCAAACTTCCTGACAGGAAGTGAAAAATCTGAAATCGAGGCTCTGTTCCAGGGCCTTCCTATTCAATTGCTTGAAATCTATGGATATACATGCACTTCATACGCCTTCCACTAGATGTCAACAGGCAGTGGGAGGTGGAATGGGGTGTCTAGCTTGATCTGAGGTCGAACAAGAGCTCTTGGAATTACGTGACCACAATTTCCTTTGTCTACCAAGGTGCGGGAAGGACATCAGCATTGGCTTCTGAAAAGCGTTCGGTATAGACGGCTAATATCTCCGGCTTTGATTTTATTTGATACATGTGATAATATCATCGTAAAGTATGTTTTTTCAATATAGTTTTATCAGATTATTCAACGTTTATCGGGAGTTTTGGAGTTTTCCGTTCTCTGCGTTAGGTGAAGATGGACATCTTCGCGCCACTTGGCTAGCTAAGGTTGCTAATTCGACAGGAGAAGAGGACATTCTAAAACCAAACAACGATTTATTCTAGACCAAGGACTCCTTGTACAAGATTCTGATGGAAGCTCAGCAAAAGTAGGAACCATTTATGATGTTATTTCGTATTTCTGTGGAAAATGTTTAGTCCTATTTTCCGCCCTTATTGCGGGCGCTGTCTCGCTATAACGTAAGCTGTTTGTTATGGTAAAGTTATTTTTAAAAATCTAACACGGCGATTGCATTAAGAACTAGTGTATCTTTCATTTGCTGTCCAACATGTATTTTTTAGTAGTTTATGATGAGTTCTTTGGTCAGATTAGGTGACTGTCCAAAATATCTCCGGATAATTTGGTGAATCGATGCTACATATTCACAACGTATAACCACGGTTTGCAGCTCAAAATATGCAAATTTTTGAACAAAACATAAGTGTATTGTGTAACATGATGTTATAAGACTGTCATCTGATGAAGTTGGTCAAGGTTAGTGATTCATTTTATATCTTTTGCTGGTTTTTGCGAATGCTATCTATGCGGTGAATAAATGCGGTTGTGTGTTTGACTATTGTGGTAAGCTAATATAATGCTATATTGTGTTCTCGCTGTAAAACACTTAAAAAATCTGAAATATTGGCTGGATTCACAAGATGTTTATCTTTCATTTGCTGTACACCATGTATTTTTCATAAATGTTTTATGATGAGTATTTAGTTATTTCACGTTGCTCTCTGTAATTATTCTGGCTGCTTCGGTGCTATTTGTGATTGTAGCTGCAATGTAAAACTATGATTTATACCTCAAATATGCAAATTCTCGAACAAAACATAGATTTATTGTATAACATGTTATAAGACTGTCATCTGATGAAGTTGTTTCTTGGTTAGTGACTAATTATATCTCTATTTGGTCGGTTTTGTGATAGCTACTTATGCGGTAAAAAAATGGTGAAAATATGCGGTTGAGTCTTTTGCTATTGTGGTTAGCTAATAGAAATACATATTGTGTTTTCGCTGTAAAACATTTTAAAAATCGGAAAATTATGGCTGGATTCACAAGACGTGTATCTTTCATTTGCTGTATTGGACTTGTGATTTCATGATATTTATATGCTAGTATTTACTTGTGGTGCTATGCTAGGCTATGCTAGTCAGCTTTTTACTGATGAGGATGCTCCCGGATCAGGGATGGTGATGAAGTAGAGGTTAACAAACTATCGTTTTGGCAAGTCGGTTATCTACTTCGTGCATGACACAAGTAATTTTTCCAACAATTGTTTACAGACAGATTATTTATAATTCACTGTATCACAATTCCAGTGTGTCAGAAGTTTACATACACTAAGTTGACTGTGCCTTTAACCTGTTTGGGGTGCAGCCCGACACCGGTACACTTATGACAACATCCAGCTCAAGTGCAGGGCGCGAAATTCAAAAGATTTTTTTTTTAAATATTTAACTTTCACACATTAACAAGTCCAAGACACCAGATGAAAGGTACACATCTTGTGAATCAAGCCAACATGTCCGATTTTTAAAATGTTTTACAGGGAAGACACAATATGTAAATCTATTAGCTAACCACGTTAGCAAAAGACACCACTATTCTTACTCCATCAGTTTTTTACTCCATCAGTAGCTATCACAAATCCGACCAAATAAAGATATAAATAGCCACTAACCAAGAAACAACTTCATCAGATGACAGTCTGATAACATATTTATTGTATAGCATATGTTTTGTTCGAAAAATGTGCATATTTCAGGTATAAATCATAGTTTACATTTCAGCTACAATCAGAAATTGAACCGAAAGCAGCCATAATATTTACAGACACTAACGTCAAATACCTAATTACTCATCATAAAACATTTCTGAAAAATACATAGTGTACAGCAATTGAAAGACAGGCATATTGTGATTCCAGACAATATTTCCGATTTATTAAATGTTTTACAGCGAAAACAAAATGTAGCGTTATATTAGCGTAGCCACAATAGCCAGAAACACTTGGGCGCCGACGGCCAGTTCACATGCACGACAGATATTAGAAATAGCATCATAAAATGTTTCTTACTTTTGGTGATCTTCTGTCAGAATGTTGGACAAGGTGTCCTTTGTCCAGAACAGTCGTTGTTTGGATCTGGAACGGCAAATTTCCCTCTTCATTTAGCATGGGCACTTGCCAAGTGCTACAGATCTCTCCAACGTCAACAAAGTCAGAGAACGGAACACGGCAAAACTCCCGAAAAAATTTCAATAATCTGATTAAACTATATTGAAAAAACATACGTTACGATGATATGGTCACATGTATCAAATAAAATCTAAGACGGAGATGTTAGTCGTCCATAACGAGAGCAAAACAGAAGCCAAATCCATGTCCTCTTTCGCGCGCTCCAGAAACAGGAAGTGGACGGTCACGTCAAACAAAGAGCTTTAATTCCACCTCAGACCAAGATAAACACGAAATGTTTTCTCTCACCGCCTCTTGACAACCAGGGGAAGGTGTATGAAGTGTATGTAGACTCTTACGTATCACGCCCATGTATAGGCATGAAGTTGAACAGAGCATCGATTTCTGACATTCCACTTCCTGGTCAGGAAGTGTGCTGCAGAATGACTTCTGTTTCACTCAGAGAAATAATTCAAACGGTTTTAGAAACTAGAGAGTGTTTTCTATCCAATAGTAATAATAATATGCATATTGTACGAGCAAGAATTGAGTACGAGGCCGTTTGAAATGGGCACGATTTAACTGGCTACTCAATACTGCCCCTTGCAGCCATAACAGATGTCATGGCTTTAGAAGCTTCTGATAGGCTAATTGACATCATTTGAGTCAATTGGAGGTGTACATGTGCATGTATTTCAAGGCCTACCTTCAAACTCAGTACCTCTTTGCTTGACATCATGGGAAAATCAAAAGAAATCTGCCAAGACCTCAGAAAAAAATTGTAGACCTCCACAGGTCTGGTTCATCCTTGGGAGCAATTTCCAAATGGCTGAAGATACCACGTTCATCTGTACAAACAATAGTATGCAAGTATAAACACCATGTGACGACGCAGCCGTCATACAGCTCAGGAAGGAGACGCGTTCTGTCTCCTAGAGATGAAAGTACTTTGATGCGAGAAGTGCAAATCAATCCCAGAACAACAGCAAGGGACCTTGTGAAGATGCTGGAGGAAACAGGTACAAAAGTATCTATATCCATAGTGAAATGAGTCCTAAATCGACATAACCTTAAAGGCCACTCAGCAAAGAAAAAGCCACTGCTCCAAAACCGCTATAAAAAAAGCCAGACTATGGTTTGCAACTGCACATGGAGACAAAGATCGTACTTTTTGGAGAAATATCCTCTGGTCTGATGAACAAATATAGAACTGTTTGGCCATAATGACCATCGTTATGTTTGGAGGAAAAAGCGGGAGGCTTGCAAGCCAAAGAACATCATCCCAACCATGAAGCACGGGGGTGGCAACATCATGTTGTGGGGGTGCTTTGCTGCAGGAGGGACTGGTGCACTTCACAAAATAGATGGCATCATGAAGCAGGAAAATTATGTGGATATATTAAAGCAACATCTCAGGAGGATTGGGCCAAAATTCACCCAACTTATTGTGGGAAGCTTGTGGATGGCCACCCGAAGCGTTTGACCCAAGTTAACCTCTCTGGGACTGTGGGACGCTTGCGTCCCACTTGGGGAGCACCCCCCACCCACCCCCCACTGATTAGCATCGCTAGCATAGCGTCACAATTAAATAGTAGCATCTAAATATCATTAAATCACAAGTCCAAGACACCAAATGAAAGATACAGATCTTGTGAATAAAGCCATCATTTCTGATTTTTAAAATGTTTTACAGGGAAGACAAAATATGTAAATCTATTAGCAACCACGTTAGCAAAAGACACCACTTTTCTAACTCCATCAGTTTCTTACTCCATCAGGTGCTATCACAAATTCGACCAAATAAAGATATAAATAGCCACTAACCAAGAAAAAACTTCATCAGATGCCAGTCTGATAACATATTTATTGTATAGCATAGGTTTTGTTAGAAAAATGTGCATATTTCAGGTATAAGTCATAGTTTGCCATTGCAGCCACCATCACAAATCTCACCAAAGCGACTAGAATTACTACAGAGAGCAACGTGTATTACCAATTTACTCATCATAAAACATTTCTTAAAAATACACAGCGCATAGTAATGGAAAGACACAGATCTTGTGAATTCAGACAATATTTCAGATTCTCTAAGTGTTTTACAGCGAAAACACAATAAATCGTTATATTAGCATACCACATGTGCAAACGTTACCCGAGCATTGATTCAAGCCAAAGAGAGCGATAACGTTATCATCGCCAAAATATATAAATTTTTTCACTAACCTTCTCAGAATTCTTCCGATGACACTCCTGTAACATCATATTACAACATACATATAGAGTTTGTTCGAAAATGTGCATATTTAGCCACAAAAAACCGTGGTTATACAATGAGAATACTAGCAAAACTGGCCTGAAAATGTCGGGCGCCATCATTGACAGTGATCTTGTCTAATGAATAACTATTCATAAACTTGACTAAAAAAATATAAGTTGGACAGCTATCGAAAGACAAATTAGTTCTTAATGCAATCGCTGAATTACATTTCTAAAATTATCCTTACTGTGCAATACAGGGTTCGCCAAGCGAAGCTATACCAAAAAAAATGGCGGAATATGCGTTTAACATTTTTCTACAGAACAACGATTTATCATCTTAAATATTTATTACTATGAGCTGATCTTCCATCAGAATCTTGGGCAATGTATCCTTTCTCCGGTCTAATCGTCTTTTGGTCGAAAGATGTCCTCTTGTCCGTCGAAATGGCCACTAACGTTCGACCGGTACTGGAAACGTGCCCGGCGCTTCAAAGTGCATCACAAAGAAATGCCTCAAAATCGCACTAAACGGATATAAATTGCAATAAAACGGTTTAAATTAACTACCTTATGATGTTTTTAACACCTATAACGAGTAAAAACATGACCGGCGATATATAAGTGGCTAAACCAAAGCTTGGAAAGAGAGCCAGTCCGACGTCCATCGTGCGTCAGGCGCAGCAGGAAAAGAAAGCCACTTCCGCCTTGTGCTCTTTTATACAGGCCCTGATTGCGCAATCGACTCCATTCAAATTGTCACCTCTTACTGACATCTAGAGGAAGGCGTGGGCAGTGTTTGTATCCTCATAGCATTTACAGGGACATTAAAACTGACCTGGGACCAGAGGCCAAGATTTCTGAAATCTCACTCCCTGTCAGGAAAAGTGCTGTAGAATGAGTTCTGTTCCACTCAGAGACATAATTCAAACGGCTATAGAAACTAGAGAGTGTTTTCTATCCAATAATAACAATAATATGCATATTGTACGAGCAAGAATTGAGTACTAGGCAGTTTAATTGGAGACCAATTTTCGCTAAGTCGAAACAGCACCCCCTATATCCCCAAGAAGTTAAACAATGTAAAGGCAATGCTACCAAATACTAATTAAGTGTATGTAACCTTCTGACCCACTGGGAATGTGATGAAAGAAATAAAAGCTGAAATAAATCATTCTCTCTACTATTATTCTGACTTTTCATATTTTGAAAATAAAGTGGTGATCCTAACTGACCAAAGACAGGGAAGTTTTACTCTGATTAGATGTCAGGAATTGTGAAAAACTGAGTTTAAATGTTTTTGGCTAAGGTGTATGTAAACTTCCGACTTCAACTGTATGCACAGGCCCTCGCCCCGTGTCTTACCAGAGGCTGCTATTCTATCCAGCCGATAGCATGTATAACCCACCAGCTGTATGTTCTTAATGTCGTCATTAAGCCACGACTAGGTGAAACATAAGATATAACAGTTTTTAACGTCCCGTTGGTAGGATATACATGCTTTCAGTTCGTCCCATTTACTTTCCAGCGATTGAACGTTAGCTAGCACTACGGAAGGAAAATGCAGATTAGCCACTCGTCGCCTGATCCTCACATGGCACCCTGATCTTTTTCCGCAAAATCAAATTTTCCTTCTCCAGCGAATGATGGGGGTCTGGGCATGCTTGGGTGTCTGTAGTATATCCCTCCCATCCGACTCATAGAATAAAAACTCTTTGTCTAATCTGAAGTGAGTAATAGCAGTTCTGATGTCCAGAAGCTCTTTTCGGTCGTAAGAGACGGTAGGAGCAACATTATGTACAGGTTATGGTAGGTTAAGAGCCGATAAGACGGCAGCCATCCCCTCGGCAGCATTTGTGGGAGAATGTGTCACTGGTGGTGTTCTTCTCTGTCTCTATGCTCCTTCCTAATGGTCTGAAAGTCTGTTTCAAACAGCCTAAGGTTACCTTGCACCATGACAGTCCCAGTCTTGTAGAGGTTGATTGTTATCATGGTGCAGTCAGGGTCATCTGTCTCTTTGACTTTCAGCTCCACCCATTACAGATTCCCTCTTTCTTTATAGATGGGTAGTGAGAGCAGACTGCTGAGTGCCATGCATTTGGCTGGTCAGTGAGAAAGATGAGATTACTCACATCACCATCTTTGTACAGGTCTTTGAAAATGGTTTATGGCATCCCCTTGAGTAGATTCTGTTTAAAAGCTTTCCTCCTTGTGCCTTTTTTGGCCTCTGGATGTTAGAGAATGGACTCAGCGCTGAGGGGGAGGGGGAACATGGTGCCTGTGGGCTCTGCTGCTGCTGCTCTGTTCTGCTGCTGCTGCACTGTTGCCATGGCAAACGTTTTTGTTTGTCTGCTGCAGTTGCTAGCCAGCTCCAGTTTAGCTCAAAACCAGCAAAAAGAGTGAAAAATCGTACAAAATATATCAAAATGCTTTGCTAGGTTTGTTCTAGGTACATTTTTCTGGCTAGTGTGTTAGCTTGCTGGCTAGGTTTTTGTTGTGGTTTTTGTTGTGAAAACTTCTTAACTTTAGGTGCAAAGTTACCTTTTTGTTTGGTGGTCATATGGTGTCATAGGGTAAGGTTACACTATACTTAGGGGAGGATCACTTTGTTTTACATCACAATGTGTTGTTGTGATTTGATGGTTTTAATCCTGAATGGACCCCAGGAAGAGTAGCTGATGCCTTCTCAGGAACCAATGGGGATCTTAATAAATACAAAATACAAATAATGTTGGATGGAACACACGCACACATACACACACTGGGCACACTGCCTCTGTAACAAGTTGCCAATGTTGTGTCAGTGATCTGATAGTTATTGTAATGAGATATTTATACTCATAAAGGCCTAAGGAGATGAGCAGTCCTTTAGTGAGGAGTCTGACCACATTCTTATAATCACAAACCATCTGCTCCCTACTGCTAAGAACACACACACACACACACACACACACACACACACACACACACACACACACACACACACACACACACACACACACACACACACACACACACACACACACACACACACACACACAGCTAGTGTGTCATAGTAAACTAACACTTTTAATCTGCTTAAGCAAACCACCATGACCTTTCCTTTTTCACTCTCTCCCCATCTCTCCCTCCACATCTCTCTTTCTTCCCCCGGGCAACTTTGAGCCTGTAGAATATTCAGGAGGGTGTTTTCCGCAGCGTAAGCAACGCTGCTTTCTCTCCCGGCTTTGCCTTTGTATCCTCACAGGTAAACAGTCGTGACATAAGTATGTGTTTACCTCATTTACACGCTTATATTTTTTCACCTGCTGTCTCACACTGTCTTTTGCTCTTGCTCTCTCTGATTATGATGATGAGCCCAAAATATGTACCATGCAAAGAATACATTCAAATGTATTATGTTTTCAAAATGGTTCTCCTTACAGAGCCATTTTGTATTAAACAGTCCTACTGTGAAAGACTGTCTTGCTCTCAAATGCTTGAAAGCTGAGGCCTTAGTGTGGCTCGTCTTTTCTGTGCGTCTTGATGGCGGAGGACACATGGTTAGCAGTGATAAGAGGGATTTCTTTATTTGTTATATGATATGTTTATTCACAATGAATTAAAAATAAAATGTCCAGCCCCCCAGATTGCCTCCAAACACATTTAACAAGAAAGAGAAACTCATTCAGTTACATGTCAGAAAACAAAAGTATACAACAATGTCACTTCAATACAAGCAAAAATGTAATAGCCTAACAATTTCAGGTGATTAGGTGATCTTATAGGTCTATATAGCAGTAATCTTGAGGGGTCGAGATGGGGCCAAGAGTACTAATCTGGAGGAAGTGTTTGGAGCTGTTCAAAATAGGATTTCTTCGGGTCCCAGGTGGAATAAAATGAGTTGGTGTCACGGCCGTCAAAGAGAGGAGACCAATGCGCAGCGTGGGATGCGTACATATGCGATCATCACTGGAGGCTTCGTGCCATGGATCGCCACTGGAGGCTTCTTGCCATGGATCATCACTGGAGGCTTCTTGCCATGGATCATAACTGGAGTGGAGAGACACACAGGAGGCCTGGCTCTGGGAGCAGGCACAGGACTCACCAGGCTGGGGAGACATGCAGGAGGGTTAATTCTTAGCACAGGCACAGGACTCACCAGGCTGGGGAGACATACAGGAGGCCTTGTCCTTGGCCGAGGCACCGGATACACTGGGCCGTGGAGGCGCACTGGAGGTCTCGAGCTAAGAGCCTGCACAACCCGTCCTGGCTGGATGGTGACTTTGGCCCTGCACGTGCGGGGCGCAGGCACAGGACGCACTGGGCTGTGCAGACGCACTGGAGACACAGTGCGCAGAGCCGGCGCAGGATATCCTGGGCCGTAGAGACGTACTGGAGGTCTGGAGAGCAGGGCTGGCACAATCCTTCCTGGCTGGATGCTCACCCTAGCCCGGCAGATGCGGGGAGCTGGGATGTAGCGCACCGGGCTAAGAACGCGTACTGGAGACACCGTGTGCTCCACCGCATAACACGGTGCCTGACCAGTACGACGCCCGCCACGGTAAGCACGGGGAGTTGGCTCAGGTCTCCAACCTGACTCAGCCACACTCCCCGTGTGCCCCCCCCAAAATGTGTTGGGGCTGCCTCTCGGGCTTCCTTGCCAGCCGTGTTCCCTCATAACGCCGGTTCATAACGCCGGCTCATAACGCGATCCCTTCCAGCCAGGATCTCCTCCCATGTGTAGGACCCCTTGCCATCCAGGATGTCCTCCCATGTCCAGTCCTCTCTTCCACGCTGCTTGGTCCTTTGGTGGTGGGTAGTTCTGTCACGGCCGTCAAAGAGAGGAGACCAATGCGCAGCGTGGGATGCGTACATACTAATTTATTAAAGAACGAACACTAAACAAACTAACAAAATAACAAACGAACCGTGAAGCTATACAAAAATTAGTGCTGACAGGCAACAACACATAGACAACTACCCACACAGACAGGTGGGAAAAGGAAACCTAAGTATGGTTCTCAATCGGACACAACGATAGACAGCTGCCTCTGATTGAGAACCACACCCGGCCAAACACACAGAAATACAAATCATAGAAAAAAGAACATAGCATGCCCATCCAAATCACACCCTGACCAAACCAAAATAGAGACATAAAAAGCTCTCTACGGTCAGGGCGTGACAGTTGGTTGACCCTCGAATGGTATACTTAATTTTTTCTAATTTTAGGAACAGCATCAGATCTGTGAGCCAAAGAGAGGGTAAGGGAGGATTTCCAATCCAATAAAATCTATCTGCCGGCTAACAGGGAGGCAAAGGCAATGCCAACCAGCTGGGATAAGACGGATTTCACGTTCTTTATCTGAGCCAGTGTGTCAACAGTGCAGTCTTTGAACAAGGCAGTCCTTGATAGGCCTATGCGAATTGTGAATAACACAAAGGCATGATGGCAAAAGCTTCACGAATAGACCATTTAGAAACTTTTTATGGATAGGCCAATTGGGTAATGCATGTCTAGGATAAAAAAGACAGCCGACTCATTGCTGTTGAACCAATTTTCGTTATAGTAGGGTAAGGGTAGCCTACTGATTATTTTTTTAGCAAATGAAATGGTAAACAAGTAATTGTTACTGGAAAATTACTTAAATCAGGGGTCTTCAACCTTTTGCCCAAGGACCCCCTCCCAGGCAAAACGGTGACCAAGGGAACCCCATCATACGTTAGCAAAAAAAAATGTTTTCACATATCTTGTCTTATCATCAGGTTAATGATAATGACAAGGAGAAGATTTGTTAGATCGTTTTACATTATTTTGACCTCACCACATTATAATTGGAAGAAGTGTAAACTCTAAGATAGCCTATTAGCTAGAAAAGTGACTCCAAACATATTTTTTCGCTAAGTGCAGCTGTTTAGCTGGTTAACTAAAGGTTAGCCATCTGTTGATAAAAAAATGGATGTCCAAGTCAAGAAAGCTTACCAGCAGCCATCAGCACTTGCCACACTGGTAGCCTATTCGCGGGTGCTTTTTCAAAGTCTATGTCAGTTATGGCAGTGCAGTGGAAAGCAGCTGTCTCTCCTGACCAATTCAACTATTTTGTGTTTTTTTACAAGTAACTTCTTTTGTACATAATGTCTCCATCATTTCCTATAACCGAAAACAGCTTCTAGACATCAGAACAGCAATTACTAATCTCGATTCGGATGAAGATTTCTACTTCAATGAGTCAGCAGCTCTGGAATTTCTGCTTACTCCAGACCAGGCCCTAATCCCGGGGTCTCGAAAAATGAAGTGATGGCGCAAGAGAGGCAAACAAGCTGGCATCCTGACAAGACTATGTTGGTGAGCAAATAAACTGACACCACCCTCCATTCTATTGGTGAACGTACAATCACTAGAGAACAAACTGGACGAGCTTCGCGAGAGACTATCCTATCCACGGGACCTGAAGAACTGTAAAATTCTATGTTTCTCTGAGTTGTGTCTGAACAAGGACATGGATGGATAATGTAAAGTACCAGTCAAACGTTTGGACACACCTACTCATTGCAGGGTTTTTCTTAAATTTGACTATTTTCTACATTGTAGAATAATATTGAAGATATCAAAACCATGAAATAACACATATGGAATCATGTAGTACCCCAAAAAGTGTTGAACAAATCAAAATATATTTATATTTGAGATTCTTCAAAGTAGCCACCCTTTGCCTTGATGACAGCTTTGCACACTCTTGGCATTCTCTCAAACAGCTTCACCTGGAATTATTTTCCGATGGTGTAGGAGTTCCCCACATATACTGAGCACTTGTTGGCTGCTTTTCCTTTACTCTGCGGTCCAACTCATCCCAAACCATCTCAATTGGGTTGAGGCTGGGTGATTGTGGGGGCCAGGTCATCTGATGCAGCACTCCATTACTCTCCTTCTTGGTCAAATAGCCCTTACACAGCCTGGTGTGTTGGTTCATTGTCATGTTGCTCAGCGCAAGTGAGCACATATAAGTCAGGTAATTACCAATCCTACCGCAATGGTTGAAAAGTAGCAGAGCGCCGGCTTTATCAGGTCGAAAATTGCCAATGAGCAAAGGATGGACATGAGTACTCGAGACGTCAATGCTCGATCTATAACCAGAGATCAATTTGTGGATTGTGCTCTGTGGCTGCCTGAATAGGAAAGTCACATTTTGTCCCTGAATAAAATAAAATGTGGTCTTTCAAGACTTTTTGACAAAACAGTATTCCATTTGTACATGTGCATTTGCGGGGCACAAAAAAACAACATAAAAACAAGCCAAGCATCACACATGTATTCTTCCTATATCCCCTTTCCCTTCAGTGTCTCATTCACTGAATTGCATTCTAACCGAAACCATCCACACATGTGTGCTGAGTGCACACGCAGCCTCCCTTTAGGCCTCCATAAATGCTGATTAAAACAGATTGGATACAGAAGCTACATTACTTGCCAAATGACGACAGTTTATTCACAAATTCCAAAATGGACTGCTTGAATGAAGTAGGAAAATATGTATTTCAACATTAGTTTGATAAAGACAAAGAACGTATTTTCATCAAAATCATTAAGCATACGCCTAATTACCAAACAGATGGTGGCTGTTATTTATCATCATGCAGTGTTCAATGTGGAATTTTAATCCATTTGGAAAATTCCAAAGAAGAGGCAGAATAAACAAAGTCAAACATCTGTATTTTATTCTGTTATATTACATGCTAAATGAACAAAACAAGGCTATGCCGTAGGCTTCTATGCAAGCACCACTGCTGAGGTTTTAGAAGATTTTAGAGATTTTAGACCTTTTTAGAAGATTGTTCCACAATATATTACGGTTTCAATAAATTAATCTTAAATGGCACTTGCTTTTTTATTGACTGAATATACAGTACCAGTCAAAAGTTTGGACACAACTACTCATTCAAGGGTTTTCTTTATTTTTACTATTTTCTACATTGTAGAATAATAGTGAAGACATCAAAACTATGAAATAACACATATGGAATCATGTAGTAACCAAAAAAGTGTAAAACAAATCAAAATATATTTTATATTTGAGATTCTTCAAAGTAGCCACACTGGCTACCCTGGCTACTTTGAAGAATCTTAAATATAAAATATATTTTGATTTATTTAACACTTTTTTGGTTACTACATGATCCGTAAAGATTCTGTATGGAGGAATGATCTATGATCCCTCCCAATGTGTTCTCCAACTCATAAAACATTTTAGAAAAGGCTGTGCCATTATCCTGACAAGGTGAGGTATTGAAAGCAGGGGTGTCAATAATTTTGACACTAACATTTTGGAGAAGGTCTTACTTGTTAAATAAAATCTCTTTCTCTGAGCAAGTGTATCCGTATAAAATGATAGAATTTCCCTTTATTTTTAGCATACGAAATAGCACAGTATTTTTCTTATTTAATTTACACAGTCATTTTTGCTCATCTTTGTCATGGGTGTCAATAATTTCGGACCTCAATGTGCATACTCTGAATTTCAAACAGAGTTTGTGTAGTATTATCTAAGGCTCTGCTACTGTATATTGTTGTCTTGTACGGCTCAGTTAGTAGAGCATGGCACTTGCAATGTCAGGATTGTGAGTTTGATTCCTGGAGCCACTCATGTGTCAAATGTATGCAAGTCGCTTTGGATAAAAGTGTCTAATAAATGGCATATATTATTATATTACTCAGCTATATGTGCTTCTGTGATGCTCCTCTGTCTCACACCCCTCTCAATCTCTCTATCCATCTACCTTCCTTTATCTCCTCTCCATCCCCCCATCCCCCTCTAGGTTGGTGACATTGGAGAACAGTCCAGTCATCACCCCAAAGCATCTCAGAATCTTCCAGAACATATGATCTCTCCTGGGTTAAGATGTACATTAAAAGAACAGAAAGGCTGGCACAATCCAGAAGATCTTCATCAGGTCATCCAGCAAGGAAGTGCAAACATTCCCCTAGCTAACAACTCCCATCTAGTTAGCATTCAAAGGGAATGAGTAGTATAAACAGCACTCTGGCTGCTCTCTGTGACGTCAATGCCTACTTATCACTCTGCGCCCTACGGGGAATTGAATAACGTGAATTGGGTGATGTGAAGGAGCTGTGCTCTGAAGTAAAAATAGAGCAGTCTTACCTAGACTATACAGACACTAACAGCAATAACCACAAATACACATTGGCAGCCCTTAAAAAGTTATTAAGTAGGCAGAAGCGGTAAAAACTGATTGTTTTCATAGTTACACACCTTTCATAGTTACACACACATTTGCAAGTCATTCTGAGTAAGAGCATATATAAATGGCTAAAAGGTCAAATGTCTTCCTCATGTTTTGATCTCATAAAATTACAATGGTATTATGTTGTTTTCCTTTGTCTTAAAAAAACATACCCATACTTTTCTCTGTCTAATGTATCTGTCCCTGTTGTGTAACTTGTTGCTGTCATAGTATTGAGTCAGGGAGGGAAGACAGTCTACTACTCAGCTCTGTGATATAGGGTCATGGTCCGTCATGTTCCAGGAATTGCTTGAAGGCCAGAGGAATCATGATGTTGTGTCCACCGTTGCATCACTGAGTGGATCTAGTAGCTGGGTGACTTGCGGTCAGTAGTAAATCATTGTCATTGTCAGTACAGAGCGGTACAGATCGTGCTGAGAGGGGATTGATTCAGTGCTGTGGGGAGTCAGGTGGGGGTAATATTAGTGTAGTTTGGGTAAGATTGGTACAGGCTCAGTGATGCACTATAACTCCAGGGAAGATTGGTACAGGCATGGGCGCTGGACAAGATGGCTGAGGCGTAGAAGCCCGACGAGCCAGCTGAGGCTTGGGAGCCTGGTGAGCCGGCTGAGTCATGGGAGCCTGACAATCCGGCTGAGGCGTGAAAGCCTGACGATCCCGCTGAGGTGTGGGAGCCTGATTGGCCAGCTGAAGCATAACGTGGAGTGGGCGCCTACCGAGCCAACCGAGGCAAGAAGACCTCTCGAGCCAGCTAAGGCGTGGAAGCCCGACGAGCTAGCTGAGGCATCCCCGGGTTCCATCGGCGACGGGTTCCATCGGCGACGGCCCCCGTCCCAACGTCACCAGCCAAAACAAAAAACAAAAACTCCTTTGATGCTTCCTTTGGTGGTGTCAGAATTCTGTGAGAATTGACGCTGGAGACGGGAAGCAGGTACAGGGAGTGAACATTTAATGAAACACGGACATGAAACAGAACAGGACCAGTGACTGGACAGGTGTAAAATAAAAACATCAATGATGACACAGGGAACAAACTGAGGAGCAGCCAGATATAGAGGGGGTAATCAACAAAGTAATGGAGACCAGGTGAGTCCAATGTCAGATTTTTTCCACCCTGGAATCTACATATTATTGTCTCGCGCATAGGCAAGCCAGCAGGGGTGATGAAATATGAACACGAGACTCACAGCCTTTTGAAAATATAGATTGCTATTATTTTCTGTGCATATCATGAAAGAAGATAGTTGCAATTTAACACCCTATGCCTGCTCCATAATAAGCATAGAATCTACAACCAGACGTAGCTCATAGAATGGCTACACCCAGGTGGTGCAACAGATAAAAAATGTTTGTCTGGCATAGAGTGTTTTACGTGGGATGTAGAGTTATGACCCACTTACAACCAACTGGTGCTGTTGCCACTGCCTAGGTTAGTGTATAAGTAACCAGATGTAGCCTTTCACTCCCAATTAGGGAAAGCTGCCTAATTGGGATTTTCGGTTAGCTGCCGAAAATAAATTTGACCGGTGATGCTTGTCCGGTCTATAGGTTTATTTTAATTATGTAATGGAATTAAATTGCTGCTTTTGAATTTTTAGTTCGTCATGTATCTTTTTTTTTATCACACGCGAACAGCATACAGAGCCTAGTTTTAGTAGAATAACACATATCAGACAACGAGAGCTGCAGCTCATCAAACTCCTCCTCAAACAAGCTGGCTGCTGCTGGAGTAAAATGTGTTCTCATAAGCCCAGGTATTGTGCAAGTCCAATCGCATGTTAAAAACTGAGTTTTGATGGCCATGATTAAAAAAGAGGAGGATCCCAGCTTTCTGTTGCTACAAAAAAATATTGTCCTCCTTTAGGCTTGGATGATATTGTGATAGTATAGGATATCAAAAATTATTGACAGCCATTGTTGATGGTGACAACACTGGGATGTGACAGACAAGACAATGTAGCTTATTGCAACTTGACTGGCACCACACAGCAAAGAGCTGACCGGCCATGCCAAGTGGATGATTCCTTTGCTATAGACTGCATAACCTAGTTCAATAAAAACACTACATGACCAAAAGTTTGTGGACACCTGGTCGTCGAACATATCAGTTTGAGTTGGTCCCCCCTTTGCTGCTATAACAGCTTCCTCTCTTCTGGGGCTTTCCACTAGATGTTGGAACATTGCTGTGGGGACTTGCTTCCATTCAGCCCCAAGAGCATTAGTGAGGTCAGGCACTGATGTTGGTGGCTCGCAGTCCGTGTTACAATTCATCCCAAAGGTGATCGATGAGGGGGAAGGCAGGGCTCTGTGCAGGCCAGTAAAGTTCTTCCACACCGATCTCGACAAACCCTTTCTGTATGGACCTCTATACCTTTGTGCAAGGGTGCATTGTCATGCTGAAAAAGGAAAGGACCTTCCCCAAACTGTTTACACAAAGTTTCAGAGGAAGGCCCAAAAAATTGTCAAAGACTCCAGTCACCCAAGTCATAGACTCTTCTCTCTGCTACCGCACGGCAAGCGGTACTGGAACGTCAAGTCGAGGTCCAAAAGGCTCCTTAACAGCTTCTACCCCCAAGCCATTAGACTACTGAATAATTAATTGAATGGCCACCCGAACTATTTACATTATCACCCCTCCCCCCTTTGTTTTTGCACTGCTGCTACTCAATGTTTATTATCTATGCATAGTCACTTTACCCCTACCTACATGTACAAATGACCTCGACTAACCTGTACCCCCGCACATTGACTCGCTACCGGTACCCACGTATATAGCCTCGCAATTGTTATTTTATTGTGTTACTTTTACATTTATGTTTTACTTTAGTTTATTTAGTAAATATTTTCTTAACTCTATTTCTTGAACTGCATTGTTGGTTAAGGGCTTGTAAGCAAGCATTTCACGGTAAGGTCTACACATGTTGTTTTCACCACATGTGACAAATATAATTTAATTTGATGTGAAGTTGAAAAACATAATCATATAGAATGTCATTGTATGCTGCAGCGTTAAGATTTCACTTCACTGGAACTAAGGGGCCTAGCCAGAATCCTGAAAAACAGCCCCAGACCATTATTCCTCCTCCACCAAACTTTACAGTTGGCACTATGCATTGGGGCAGGTAGCGTTCTCCTAGCATCCGTCAAACCCAGATTTGTCCGTCAGACTGCCAAATGATGAAGTGTGATTCATTACTCCAGAGAACATGTTTTCACTGCTCCAGAGTCACATGGCGGTGAGCTTTACAACACTCCATGTGTTATGGAGTGCTGTTTTTTTAACTATTCACCCCCCCAAAGTCAATACTTTGTAGAGACATATTTTGCAGAAATTGCTGCTCTAAGTCTCTTGGGGTATGTTTCTATAAGCTTGGCACATCTAGCCACTGGGATTTTTGCCCATTCTTCAAGGTAAAAATGCTCCAGCTCCTTCAAGTTGGATGGGTTCCACTGGTGTACAGCAATCTTTAAGTCATACCACAGATTCCCAATTGGATTGAGGTGTGGGCTTTGACTAGGCCATTCCAAGACATTTAAATGTTTCCCCTTAAACCACTTGAGTGTTGCTTTAGCAGTATGCTTATGGTCATTGTCCTGCTGAAAGGTGAACCTCCGTCCCAGTCTCAAATCTCTGGAAGACTGAAATTTCCCTGTATTTAGCACCATCCATCATTCCTTCAATTTTGACCAGTTTCCCTGTCCCTGCCGATGGAAAACATCCCCACAGCATGATGCTGTCACCACCATGCTTCACTGTGGGGATGGTGTTCTCAGGGTGATGAGAGGTGTTGGGTTTGCGCCAGACATCGCGTTTTCCTTGATGGCCAAAAAGCTCAATTTTAGTCTCATCTGACAGAGTACCTTCTTCCATATGTTTGGGGAGTCTCCCATATGCCTTTTGGCGAACACCAAATGTGTTTGCTTATTTTTTTCTTTAAGCAATGGCTTTTTCTGGCCTATATTCCGTAAAGCCCAGCTCTGTGGAGTGTTCGGCTTAAAGTGGTCCTATGGACGGATACTCCAATCTCCGCTGTGGAGCTTTGCAGCTCCTTCAGGGTTATCTTTGGTCTCTTTGTTGCCTCTCTGATTAATGCCCTCCTTGCCTGGTCCGTGATTTTGAGGCTGGCCCTCTCTTGGCAGGTTTGTTCTTTCCATTTTTTAATAATGGATTTAATGGTGCTCCATGGGATGTTCAAAATTTCTGATAGTTTTTTATAACTCAACCCTGATCTGTACTTCTCCACAACGTTGCCCCTGACCTGTTTGGAGAGCTCCTTGGTCTTCATGGTGCCGCTTGCTTGGGGGTGCCCCTTGCTTAGTGGTGTTGCAGACTCTGGGTCCTTTCAGTACAGGTGTATATATACTGAGATCATGTGACACTTAGATTGCTCACAGGTTGACTTATTGAACTAATTGTGTGACTTCTAAAGGTAATTGGTTGCACCAGATCTTATTTAGGGGCTTCATAGCAAAGGGGGTGAATACAAATGCACACACCACTTTTTTTAATGTTTAAATTGGTAAAAGAAAATTAAACAGGTACTTTTTTTCATTTTACTTCACTAATTTGGAATATTTTGTGTATGTCCATTACATGAAATCCAAATAAAAATCTATTTAAATTACAGGTTGTAATGTAACAAAATAGGAAAAACTCCAAGGTGATGAATACTTTTACAAGACACTGTAATGTGCTTCCAGATGCAGTTTGGAACTCGGTAGTGATTGTTGCAACCGAGGACAGACCATTTTTATGTGCAACGCACTTCAACACTCAGGGGGCCCGTTCTGTGAGCTTGTGTGGCCTACCACTTCACGGCTGAGCCGTTATTGCTCCTAGAAGTTTCCAAAATAACAGCACTTACTGTTGACCAGGGCAGCTCTAGCAGGGGAGACATTTGATAAACTGACTTGTTGGAAAGGTGGCATCCTATGACGGTCCCACGTTGAAAATCACTGAGCTCTTCATTAAAGCCATTCTACTGCCAATGTTTGTCTATGGAGAGTGCATGACCTTCTGCAAAATGTATTTTTTTACACCTGTCAGCAACAGGTGTGGCTGAAATAGCCGAATCTTCTAATTTGAAGAGGTGTCCACATACTTTTGGGATTCTGATATAGTGTATGTTATAAACTATTTACAGAATGCATGAAAACAATGTAGACAAAGCTAAGATTTTCATCAAAGCAATGTAAAATTTCCCCTAAGAAAATGTTAGTTTTTTCTCTGTCCACTGGGCCATATATCCAAAGCCTATTTACATTTTATAGCGGACACTGTTGTCTAATTATTTTAAAAGCCATATGTCTGTGGCTCTGCCTCCAGACCCTGCTAATACAACGTGTTGGGATGACACTCCCAGTCAGTCATCATCTACTCACAGCCTCCTCACATCCCCACGGACTCATTTAGATCTGAAGCTTATTTTATCTCCTAAGCACCCGTCAAACTGTCTCTTAGGAAGATGGTTTTAATATCTCTATTAACATCAGCTGATTAGCCTCTAACCCCCTCTATAGACGCCTCAGTGTCCCCATAAAGGCTGTCTCCATGATCATGTTATCCTCACGTTGACGTCCCCATAATATCTGCCCTTGTTAAAAGGGTTCTAATGGAAATGGATTTCTTGTGGGACCTAGACGAAAGATGAGCGGTGTTGCTGCTGCTCTAAATCCCGCCCTAAAGATCGGTCAGATGATCCACTCACTAACCTATCTATCAACTATATATGCAGAATGACCTTTTATGTCCTCAGAAAGGGTGTCCTTATTCGACTTTAACACCCAAGACCCTGCTTAATGACCTCAGGAAACGGCCACATCTGTTACTCTCTCTTTTCATCTATTACCCTCTCTCCCCCATCCTTCTCCCATTGGCCTATTCTGGCCTAATGGAAAGTGTGACACTTCTCTTAACGAGGTTTTCCACAGATGTAATGAATTTCATAACCAGTGACAGCTCCTTCTCAATATATTAATATAAATAAATAGGCTTTAGGATTTTAATTATGTTTTTAAAATGTTTGGTGTATTCAGTTGGGCGGTAGCAATAACTGGTATGAATTAATATGATTCCCCATAGTCGTCTCTTCTGTTCGCATATTAAGCCTAGCACTGGTGTTTTGTTGGATATTCCCCCCCCCCCCCCCCCCCCCCCCTCCCTTTCCGCCTCACATTTACAGCAGATATTTGTTAGTGTTAATTGCATATTTCATTAGGGCTGGGAATTGCCAGGAACCTCACAATATGATATTATCATGGTACTTCGGTGCCGGTACGATATGTATTGCAATTTTGTGATTTGATGTTCCAAACATATTGCTCACTATATATGCCTGCTGCAGAGAGACAAAGCATAAGAAAACGAGTTTTGAAAATAAGTAATTCCATTTTCTGTGCCATATTTCTGGCAGATCTGAGTTTTATAGAAAATCTTGGCATAAGTTATATATAAAGTATATACTGTTTGTGGCTTGGCCTGAATGTAATGCATGATTCTTCCCAATTGATTACTGTGAGGTGAAATATAAAGCTGTTTTGATGAAAGAGGATTATGGGTCTCAGAAGTGGAATCGATCGTCAAAACAAAAAATTTGCATTCAGTATCAAAGCCTACACTCCAACCCTTTCATACCAACATGAATACAGGCGGAGCACTACATACAAGCCGGTCGTCATGCATTTATGTACATGCATTTATGATTTAACACAGAGACAAATGCGCTTTCTTTCAGGCTGGGGTCAATCTTTACACCCCACTCTGCTTTCAACTGGGTTTGACATCGTACATTTTTGATCAGTTGAAAAAGTGTGCGAAATGTGTGCCTCTGGATCTTGTTGGCCTAGTTTTTGTCAGCTAGGTGTGTGGTCTGGTCTGGTCTGGTCTGTTCTGGCCTGGTCTGGCCTGGTCTTGTCTGATCTGGTCCATTCTGGTCCTGGCTGGTCTGGTCTGGCTAATGAAGATGACTGCTTTATCTTCACTAAAGTGGAGCAGGAGAATGTTACTAGTTAAGTGGTTGTTGAATCTAAGCTAACCAGACCAAGCTAACATAAGCTACTATATGCTAACACCAGGCTGAAAGACACGGTAAGTCAGGTATGAAACGATGTGATGATGTGTTTGAATTAAAATAATGTGTTTTAATTGGAACCGTTACAAGAGCAGTGAGAGATGTGACACAGCATATCTGATATTAATACGCCTTCACGCTAGGGCAGGGCAGTAAATCCTAAAAAATAATGGGGTTTTATCACCACTATTAAACATGCTAACAGCTGAGAACCGCTAGCTAGCTAGCACAACAACAACGTTGGGAGGGCAAGCTTGCCAAGTAGACCCCTGGAAATCTACCGACTACCCTTAGTGGTGAAAGTAAGAACTGCAATTGAAGCCAAAAATACAGGAGAATAATTATTCTCATAAAGGAAACTTTTTTATTTATTAAAAATATTATACTGATTAAATAGAGGCATACTAAGACCAAATAAACTTGACAAAGTGTGTAAACGATAACAAATTAGTGCAGGAAATTAAGACATTTATTAAATGTATTTAACATTTTTTATTTAACCTTTATTTACAAGGCAAGTCAGTCAAGAACAAATTCTTATTTATCATGACAGCCTACCAGAAGACAAAAGGCCTCCTGCGGGGACGGGGGATGTGATTAAAAATATAGGACAAAACACACATCCCGACAAGAGAGACACCGCAACACTACATAAAGAGAGACCTAAGACGACAACATAGCATGGCAGCAACACATGAAAACACAGCATGGTAGCAACATGGTAGCAACACAACATAGCAGCAGCTCAACATGGTAGCAGCACAAAACATGTTACAAACATTATTGGGAACAGACAACAGCACGAAGGGCAAGGAGTTAGAGACAACAATACATCACGCGAAGCAGCCACAACTGTCAGTAAAAGTGTAATGATTGAGTCTTTGAATGAAGAGATTGGGATAAAACTGTCCAGTTTGAGTGTATTTTGCAGCTCGTTCCAGTCACCAGCTGCAGCAAACTGAAAAGAGGATTGACCCAGGGATGTGTGTGCTTTGGGGGCCTTTAACAGAATGTGACTGGCGGAATGGGTGTTGTATGTGGAGGATGCGGGCTGCAGTAGATATCTCAGATAGGGGGCAGTGAGGCCTAAGAGGGTTTTATAAATAAGCATCAAACAGTGGGTCAGAGAGATGACCAGTTTACAGAGGAGTATAAAGTGCAGTGATGTGTCCTATAAGGAGCATTGGTGGCAAATCTGATGGCAAAATGGTAAAGAACATCTAGCAGTTGGAAGTGAATTCTGGAATTGAACAAATAACTATGCCAAGTGGAAACCATTAGTCGAGTACCAGAGTTTGAGGCTCCAAAATAGGACTTTGATTCATATGCAATGTTTTACAAATAGGTCTACTTCACTGTCAGTTTTGTCCTCCTAATATTTTTGGTTGAAGTTATGTTGAACAGTAGCCTGTTAATCAATCAGATTGGAGAAAGACCATTAAAACCACTTAGAATTAATTTGTTGCTATGCACTACCCATAAATCATATTTGTAACTTTTATTATTCAGAAACATCAAATACCGACAAAAATGAGAAAAATACTGTGATATGATATTTTGGCCATATCACCCAGACTCTCTGCCTGGCGTCATTCTGTGAAGACTCCTACTTCCTACTCTAATACTCATGCTAAGCTAATGTCTTCTGACAGCTGACCTTCACATCAACACGTCCAGAGGAGGAATCTTGATGGCAGGAGCTTGACTCCATTTTGTGTTCTCCGTTTCTTTTGACACATGAATCTCTTCGGACGCCTTTTATGTTGACCCACAGGAGAGTGAGACGTCATGCTCTAACTTTATCTGCCTGGGTTGTCACTTTCAGATAAGAGATAAATCTTTTTAGAATAGGCTACATCCCAAATGGCATCGATTACAGAGGGTAATTCTGAACACATTACGAAACAACAAAGGGTACCAGACAATAGGACAATGTCTCCAATCAATTTTACTCTAATTAGTTGAATCTCTGTATTTAACACTGAATCGCTTTACTTTGGATGGGATCTGCAGTCGCATCGAAGATCTTTGCTTCCTAAAGGATCCACATGGACTGTTCTGAATCTATTGTATGACAGTTGTTCTGGTTTCATGGCAATCTTTTTTCATTAGGGCGTAGACTCTGTTCACCACTGTATAACATAAACTCAGCAAAAAAAGAAACGTCATCTCACTGTCAACTGCGTTTATTTTCAACACACTTATTAACATGTGTAAATATTTTTATGAACATAACAAGATTCAACAACTGAGACATAAACTGAACAAGTTCCACAGACATTTGACTAACAGAAATTGAATAATGTGCCCCTGAACAAAGGGGGGGGGATCAAAATCAAAAGTAACAGTCAGTATCTGGTGTGGGCACCAGCTGCATTAAGTACTGCAGTGCATCGCCTCCTCATGGACTGCACCAGATTTGCCAGTTCTTGCTGTGAGATGTTACCCCACTCTTCCACCAAGGCACCTGCAAGTTCCGGGACATTCTGGGGGGAATGGCCCTAGCCCTCACCCTCCGATCCAACAGTTCCCAGAAGTGCTCAATCGGATTGAGATCCGGGCTCAGAACACTGACATTCCTGTCGTGCAGGAAATCACGTAACAGAACGAGCAGTATGGCTGGTGGCATTGTGATGCTGGAGGGTCATGTCAGGATGAGCCTGCAGGAAGGGTACCACATGAGGGTGGAAGATGTCTTCCCTGTTACGCAGAGCGTTGAGATTGCCTATAATGACAACAAGCTCAGTCCGATGATGCTGTGACACACCGCTCCAGAGTACAGGCCTTATTCTTTCGACGATAAACGCACATCTGACCATCACCCCTGGTGAGACAAAACCGCAATTCGTCAGTGAAGAGCACTTTTTGCCAGTCCTGTCTGGTCCAGCGACGGAGGGTTTGTGCCCATAGGCAACGTTGTTTCCGGTGATGTCTGGTGAGGACCTGCCTTACAACAGGCCTACAAGCCCTCAGTCCAGCCTCTCTCAGCCTATTGCGGGCAGTCTGAGCACTGATGGAGGGATTGTTCGTTCCTGGTGTACCTTTGGCAGTTGTTGTGCCATCCTGTTTCTGTCCCGCAGGTGTGATGTTGGGATGTACCGATCCTGTGCAGGTGTTGTTACCCGTGGTCTGCCACTGCGAGGACGATCAGCTGTCCGTCCTGTCTCCCTGTAGCGCTGTCTTAGGCGTCTCACAGAACGGATATTGCAATTTATTGCCCTGGCCACATCTGCAGTCCTCATGCCTCCTTGCAGCATGCCTAAGACACATTCCCACAGATGAGCAGGGACCCTGGGCATCTTTCTTTTCGTGTTTTTCAGAGTCAGTAGAAAGGCCTATTTAGTGTTCTAAGTATTCATAACTCTGACCTTAATTGCCTATCGTCTGTAAGCTGTTAGTTTCTTAACGATTGTTCCACAGGTGCATGTTCATTAATTGTTTATGGTTCATTGAAAAAGTGTTTAAGCCCTTTACAATGAAGATCTGTGAAGTTATTTGGATTTTTACGAATTATCTTTGAAAGCCAGGGTCCTGATAAAGGGATGTTTCTTTTTTTGCTGAGTTTATGTCTATCTACTCTAGGCATTTTGCAGAGTCCTAACTCTGCAATGGGTTAGTTGCTTTGCCTTCTCATCATTGGTGTTCATAGACTTGTCTTGCGCATCTCTGTCCATATGCTGAGCCATGCCTATCTCTTTATTTTCTCTCCCTCTCTTTCTAACTCTCCAACTCTCTCTCCCGCTTTCCCTCTGAGATTTCTGCTCAGCCATGACTTTTCAAAGCCTGTCTCCACCACAGGGTGTCCTCTCCATCTCACGAACTCTCCTTCATCTCTTCATCTCTTCATCTCCTTCGGTCATATTGTTATTGATGCTGTGTAATGGGGACTTGATAATGAACATCAACGCAACTTGGCTCTTTAGGTCTCCATATCTCTCTGTCTCCATATCTCTCCCAGGAGAAAGTGGAGGGCCTCTAGCTACCATACACTAACAACCATAGCTAGCTACTTAATGCAGAGTTGGAGTGTTAACCTGTTTGGGCTAGGGGGTAGCATTTTCACGTTTGGATGAAAAGCGTGCCCAGAGTAAACTGCCTGCTACTCAGTCCCAGTGGCTAATATATGCATAGTATTAGTATATTTGGATAGAAAACACTCTGAAGTTTCTAAAACTGTTTGAATGATGTCTGTGAGTATAACAGAACTCATATGGCAGGTGAAAACCTGAGAGAAATCTAACCAGGAAGTGGGAAATCTAAGGTTTGTAGTTTTTCAACTCTTGGCCTATCGAATACACAGTTTCTATGGGGTCATATTGCACTTCCTAAGGCTTCCACTAGATGTCAACAGTCTTTAGAACCTTGTTTTATGCTTCTACTGTGAAGTGGGGGTGAATGAGAGGGGATTGAGTAAGGTCTCTCCCAGAGTGCCATGAGCTGACCATGCGCGTTCACGTGAGAGTTAGCTTGAGATGCATTGCATTTCTGAAGACAAAGAATTCTCCGGTTGGAACATTATTGAAGATTTATGTTAAAAACATCCTAAAGATTGATTCTATACTTCGTTTGACATGTTTCTACGGACTGTAATGGAACTTTTTGACTTTTCGTCTGCTCCTAGTGATCGCGCGTCATGAATTTGGAATACTGGGCTAAACGCGCAAACAAAAAGGAGGTATTTGGACATAAAGATGAACTTTATCGAACAAATCAAACATTTATTGTGGAACTGGGATTCCTGGGAGTGCATTCTGATGAAGATCATCAAAGGTAAGTGAATATTTATAATGCCAGTTCTGATTTCTGTTGACTTCAACATGGCGGATATGTCTATGGCTTGATTTGTCGTCTGAGCGCCGTACTCAGATTATTGCATGGTTTGCTTTTTCCGTAAAGTTTTTTTAAAATCTGACACAGCGTTTGCCTTAAGGAGAAGTATATCTTGAATTCTGTGAATAACACTTGTATCTTTTATCAATGTTTACTCTGAGTATTTCTGTAAATTGATATGGCTCTGTGCAAATTCACGGGATGTTTTGGAGGCAAAGCCAAATGTAAACTGAGGTTTTTGGATATAAATATGAACTTGATCAAACAAAACATACATGTATTGTGTAACATGTTGTCCCGGGAGTGTCATCTGATGAAGAATATCAAAGGTTAGTGATTCATTTTATCTCTATTTCTGCTTTTTGTGACTCCTCTCTTTGGTTGGAAAATCGCTGTATGCTTTCTGTGACTAGTTGCTGACCTAACATAATGATATGTTCTGCTTTCGCCGAAAAGCCTTCTTGAAATCGTACACTGTGGTTGGATTAACGAGAATTGTATCTTTAAAATGGTGTCTAATACTTGTATGTTTGAGAAATTTGAATTATGAGATTTCTGTTGATTGAATTTGGCACCCTGCAATTTCATTGGCTGTTGGCGAGGGGTTCTGCCAGCGGAACCCCGTTCCCAGACAGGTTAATGGTCTTACGAGAAGCACTGTATCAGCATGTTCATGCTTTAACCTCTCTCATCTTTGTGCCCACTGTGATATTAGTGTCACATCTGCTCCTGTCACGTCCTCTAGTGCTCATCTGGTGTCTCCTTGACCTTCCGCCACTTCCCCAGTGCACTCTCCCTCTCCCTCTCTGTGTGTGTGTGATTGTGTGGGTGGGTGGGTGGAGACTGTTGTGCTGGAGTCAGAGCAGATCCCCACCAGCTGCAACCTGTTCCATAATCAAGACCTCTACTAATACTCAGTCCTGCCACTTCCACACTGCCAGATCGTAATCTCTGCTCAGTCAGTCTACGTTTCTAGACGTTTGTTACTATTCAGATCCTGTTATCCTGTTGTGCCTGTTTTCCTCTCCGCTACAGTTCTGCCCGCTCTGACTCAGGTCCCTGTCTCCAGTCCCACGTCTCGTCATCCTGCTACTCTGTCCTGGATTCCCCACTCTACTACTCCCTTGGATTCCCCTCCGAACCTGCTCACCCTGTCTCAACCCCTCTCGCTCCAGCCTCAGCCTCCGCACCTGGTTTCCAGCAACCCGCCCGACTTTCCCCTGACCTGCACTCCATCTCCCCCTGTGTTCCAATAAATACATTGGTTACTTCATCCCATTCTCCTCATCTGTCTGCTCTTGGGTTCCCCTGTTCCACTCTTCGTAACAATTAGCCCAAGGCTCTTCAGTTGGTGCTGTCTGTTGCGCAATGCCAGGCATGGATTGCTCTCTTATAATGCTCTGTGAATCACAGGGAACCAAATAATCTATTTATCCAACGTGTTTAGAAAAAGTACATTGCTGAAGTTTTAAAAGTTAACGCTCGCTTTGTTAATGGACCCATTGTCTTAGTCCTTCTGTATACACAACATTACATGCAAATATCCATGGCTTGAAATAAACTATTATTCAAATATGGCAAACCAAACAGTTCTCTCTGGTTGTGGTCCCAGGATGAGTTTTAAATTACACTGCATATTGTTTTGCATAACCTTCTTTAATGATGTGATTGAAGCTCAGTAGATGATGACCCATGTTCCTCTGTAGTTTTGAAATGTTTCTTCACCATGGTACCTCATCTAATGCTGCTTTGAATTGTTTTCTCCTTGGTTTATGTGCAATTGCTGTGAAAACTCAATAAAACAGCCCTCTGCCTTTACTCTTTGAATTTGTCTTATGGTTTATACAGACAGTCTTGCCTCTCTGTCATCTAATGCTACAGTCTCACCATATGTAATCTCTCAAACTCACATTCTGTCTGCTAGTGATAACTGCCCTTTTTGATGCACTTACCCAATTTTGAACCCTCTCACGGAGCGCCTAAAACCTGCTGGCAACATTTGGGAAGGGACCAACACCCTCGCTGTGTCCCTAACATACATTAAAGTTGTTTCAGGGACAGTTATTACAGAGAGATGCAAGCCCAGCATTGAACACACTTTCTGTTCCCCGCTAATTCCCAGTCCTCCAGCTGCTCTCCACCATATGCCCAGGGCCAGACTGATATCTTCTGTGAATGTTTTTATAAATCCCTTTGCATCTTCATTCATGCATAAACAGACAGTCCTCACAAAATCTAAAGGAGTGTGTTCTGAAATGTCTGTGCTATATCTGAGAGATAAAAGAAAGATCTGGAAACTGATATCCCATTGGTAGTTAGTCTTTTCCCATCCATCCAACTCCCGTATGGACACGGTAGAGGCAAAGGTTGAGAGCCATTCATCCTCCAAAACACGACCCTGCCAAGCCGCACTGCTTCTTGATACACTGCTCGCTTAACCCGGAAGCCAGCCGCGACAATGTGTCGGAGGAAACACCGTAAAAATGACGACCAAAATCAGCGTGCATGCGCCCGTCCCACCACAAGGAGTCGCTAGAGTGCAACGGGACAAGGACATCCCGGCTGGCCAAACCCTCCCCTAACCCGGACAAAGCTGGGCCAATTGTGCGCTGCCTCATGGGTCTCCCGGTCGCAGCCAGCAGTGACACAGCCTAGGATCGAACCCGGGTCTGTTGTGACACCTCTAACACTGTGATGCTGTGCCTTAGACTGCTGCACCACTCGGGAGGCCCCATATATATGTATATATATATATATTTTAGGCACTAAACTATCTCCACATACCGAGCATTTGAAAATTATTCAGACCGCTTGACTTTTTCCAAATTTTGTTACATTACAGCCTGTGAGGAAAAAATCCTGTAAAACCTCTTTAACCTGTTTGGGCTGCAGGGGCAGTATTGAGTAGCCGGATAAAAGGTGCCCATTTCAAACGGCCTCGTACTCAATTCTTGCTCGTACAATATGCATATTATTATTACTATTGGATAGAAAACACTCTCTAGTTTCTAAAACCGTTTGAATTATATCTGTGAGTAAAACAGAACTCATTTTGCAGCAAACTTCCTGACAGGAAGTGGAAAATCTGAAATCGATGCTCTCTTCTAGGGGCTGCCTATAAAGGTCCTTGATATTTATTAGAATACATGCACTTCATACGTCTTCCACTAGATGTCGACAGGCAGTGAGAGAAGAAATTGAGTGTATAACTTGATCTGGGCTCGAATAAATGCTCTTTGTATGACGTGTCACCAGTTTCCTGTTTTCTGGAGAGCGCGCGAAGGGACCTGGTTTTGCCTTCTGTACAGCTGTCGTTATAGACGACTAATATCTCCGGCTTTGATTTTATTTGATACATGTGACAATATCATCGTAAAGTATGTTTTTTCAATATAGTTTCATTAGATTATTGAAATTTTTTCGGGACGTTAGGCGTGTTGCGTTGTCTGCGTTTGTTCACGAAGGAGAGCTTAGCGCCACTTTGCTAGCTTTCCGTGCTAATTGACTGGAGAAGAGGACATTCTAAATCCAAACAACGATTGTTCCCGACAAAGGACCCCTTGTACAACATTCTGATGAAAGATCATCAAAAGTAGGACCCATTTTATGATGTTATTTCATATATCTGTCGAACATGTTGTACTAGTAGGTTGCGGCCAGGTTTTGGGCACGCTCTCGCCATAACGTAAACTGCATATCGTAATGAAGTTATTTTTAGAATTCTAACACGGCGATTGCATTAAGAACTAGTGTATCTATCATTTCCTATACAACATGTATTTTTTAGTTATGTTTATGAATAGTTATTTGGTCAGAATATGTGAGTGCCAGAAAAATATCCGGACGTTGTGGGAAAAAGGTGCTACGTTAGCACAATGTATAACCACTGATTTCAGCTCTAAATATGCACATTTTCGAACAAAACATAAGTGTATGTATAACCTGATGTTATAGGACTGTCATCTGATGAAGCTTATCAAGGTTAGTCAAAAATTATATATCTTTTGCTGGTTTGTTACGATCGCTAACTTTTGCTGCTGGGGAATGGCTTGTGTTTCTGGCTATTGTGGTAAGCTAATATAATGCTATATTGTGTTTTCGCTGTAAAACACTTAAGAAATCGGAAATATTGGCTGGAATCACAAGATGCCTGTCTTTCATTTGCTGTACACCATGTATTTTTCAAAAATGTTTTATGATGAGTATTTAGGTATTTGACGTTGGTGTCTGTAATTACTCTGGCTGCTTCGGTGCCATTTCTGACGGTAGCTGTGATGGTAGCTGCAATGTAAAACTGATTTATAGCTCAAATATGCACATTTTTCGAACAAAACATAGATTTATTGAATAACATGTTATAAGACTGTCATCTGATGAAGTTGTTTCTTGGTTAGTTTGGTTGGTTCTTGGTTAGTTAGGTTGGCTTTGTGCATGCTACCTGTGCTGTGAAAAATGTCTGTCCTTATTTGTATTTTGTGGTGAGCTAACATAAATATACGTGGTGTTTTCGCTGTAAAACATTTTAAAAATCGGACATGTTGGCTGGATTCACAAGATGTTTATCTTTCAAATGCTGTATTGGACTTGTTAATGTGTGAAAGTTAAATATTTCTAAAAAATATATTTTGAATTTCGCGCCCTGCACTTGAAGTGGCTGTTATATTGTGCCCGGCTTCGGGCTTGCAGCCACAAGAATTAAGCTTGTAAAGCAGAGACAATGTAAAGAATAATTACTTTAATAGTTCTTAATGCTAAACTTTGTTATGCCTTAAACCTGTACATTTCCACTTTCTGTTTGAAGGTCTTGTAAGAAGCAGCTGGTATTTTCCCCTCTGCTTCTGTTCAACTTAGTCACAAGGTGAAGACAAAGAGCCTCTGAGAGTGACCACCATTTTCAGTCCATCCTGTCTTTTATTATCTTCCAAGGGCACAGCTTTGTGGAGATATGAAGAGAACAGAGGCTGGCTTGAACAGAGAGGAGTAACGGAACTATCGTTATCACTTGTTTGTGTGCTATGACCCGATACACATAGCCACAAGAAGAAAACAAGGTAGCTTATGATGCCCTGATCTGCCGGGGAGGAGTGGAACCAGCCATGACTAAGCATTTTTAGGTCCACTATATAAGACCTCAGCATTTCCTGTATTGTCGGGCTCTCAACGAATCACCTACATGTGGGTTGTTGACCAGCTCCATTATTATAATAAAACATCGATACCATATTAAAGTTCGATTGCTTGAAGAATTATCCAAGTCTCTCCTGATTTTTTAGAACTTCCACAACATTCTTGGCGACGAGGATGGGAAGCTGACCTTCACCTGCTGACTGTTCCTGAGGACCTGGTTAAACTGTGCACAGGAGTAGCCTCCTGGTACTCAAGGTAGACCACACTCCAAGAGTGAGCAGATGGAACCCGCCTTAGATCCAAGAACGGCGTGTCAGCAGGTGTATACAGCATCCCGAGCATAGACTATAGAGGTGAGATTGGTTTTTCTTGAAAACAATTATTTCCGTAGAAAGCCAGTAGCAACTGGTATGCCTTAGGCAACAAGACTAGTGTGGGAGGCTCTGAGGAGCACTCTCAGTAAGGTGAGCCTGGTGACCGGGGCAACAAGACTAGTGTGTGAAGTTCTGAGGAACGTTCTCAACTAAGTGAGCCTTTGGAACTGATCAGTAAGTTGAATATAAATGCATTGAAATGATATGGTATAAAATAGTAACGTGCACCTGTGATAGCTATAAACCAAACCCCATTTTAGAAATATGAAAATACTTCTGTAGAATTGAAGCCCACAGCCAACAGACAGCCCTAAGATATCAGTGAACAGAAATAACTGTTTCTCACACAGGTGAAACTAAGTATCATAGCAAAACTGTGTTTACTTTTTATGTGGGTAAGATGCCAATTTGGATTAGTTCTCCAGTGATTCAACAACGAATTAGGCAATATTTTAGCAGCCATGCAATTACATGATTTAGGTTGTAGGAACTGACCACTCCTCTATTTTGTGTTTGTGAGTGTGAGTGAGATTGGAACTCAACATGGCGGACTGCAATAGCATCGAATAGTCCCCGTGATATGCGACTGTTCAGGGAAGTCAGGAACCAATACACACAGTCAGTCAGGAAAGCAAAGGCTAGCTTTTTCAAACAGAAATTTGCATCCTGTAGCTCTAACTCCAAAAGGTTTTGGGACACTGTAAAGTCCATGGAGAACAAGAGCACCTCCTCCCAGCTGCCCACTGCACCGAGGCTAGGCGACACGGTCACCACCGATAAATCCATGATAATCAAAAATTTCAATAAGCATTTCTCTACGGCTGGCCATGCTTTCCTCCTGGCTATCCCAACCCCGGCCAACAGCAACACACTCCTCGCAGCTACTTGCCCGAGCCTCCCCAGCTTCTCCTTCACCCAAATCCAGATCGCAGATGTTCTGAAAGAGCTGCAAAACCTGGACCCGTACAAATCAGCTGGGCTAGACAATCTGGACCCTCTCTTTCTAAAATGATCCACCGCCATTGTTGCAACCCCTATTACCAGTCTGTTCAACCTCTCTTTCATTTCGTCCGAGATCACTAAAGATTGGAAAGCTGCCGCGCTCATCCCCCTCTTCAAAGGGGGTGACACTCTAGACCCAAACTGTTACAGACCTAAATCCACCCTGCCCTGCCTTTCAAAAGTCTTTGAGAGCCAAGTTAATAAACAGATCACTGACCATTTCGAATCCCATGGTACCTTCTCCGCTGTGCAATCCGGTTTCCGAGCTGGTCACGGGTGCACCTCAGCCACGCTCAAGGTACTAAACGATATCATAACCGCCATCGATAAAAGACAGTACTGTGCAGCCGTCTTCATCGACCTGGCCAAGGCTTTCGACTCTGTTAATCACCTTATTCTTATTGGCAGACTCAATAGCCTTGGTTTCTCAAATGACTGCCTCGCCTGGTTCACCAACTACTTCTCAGATAGAGTTCAGTGTGTCAAATCGGAGGGCCTGTTGTCCGGACCTCTGGCAGTCTCTATGGGGGTACCACAGGGTTCAATTCTCAGGCCAACTCTTTTCTCTGTATATATCAACGATGTCGCTCTTACTGCGGGTGATTCCCTGATCCACCTCTACGCAGACGACACCATTCTGTATACATCTGGCCCTTCTTTGGACACTGTGTTAACTAACCTCCAAACGAGCTTCAATGCCATACAACACACCTTCCGTGGCCTCCAACTGCTCTTAAACGCTAGCAAAACCAAATGCATGCTTTTCAACCATTCGCTGCCCGCACCCGCCCGCCCGACTAGCATCACTACTCTGGACGGTTCTGACCTAGAATACGTGGACAACTACAAATACCTAGGTGTCTGGCTAGACTGTAAACTCTCCTTCCAGACTCATATCAAACATCTCCAATCCAAAATCAAATCTAGAGTCGGCTTCCTATTTCGCAACCAAGACTCCTTCACTCA
Organism: Salvelinus namaycush; assembly: GCF_016432855.1. Lineage (NCBI taxonomy): Eukaryota > Metazoa > Chordata > Actinopteri > Salmoniformes > Salmonidae > Salvelinus > Salvelinus namaycush. The sequence continues at coordinate 25,596,660 of NC_052324.1, forward strand.
CGTCGCCAAACTTACCCTAGTAAAACTGACTATCCTACCGATCCTCGACTTCTGTGATGTCATCTCCAAAATAGCTTCCAATACTCTACTCAGCAAATTGGATGCAGTCTATCACAGTGCCATCCGTTTTGTTACAAAAGCGCCTTATACCACCCACCACTGCGACCTGTATGCTCTAGTCGGCTGGCCCTCGCTACATATTCGTCGCCAGACCCACTGGCTCCAGGTCATCTACAAGTCTATGCTAGGTAAAGCTCCGCCTTATCTCAGCTCACTGGTCACGATAACAACACCCACCCGTAGCACGCGCTCCAGCAGGTATATCTCACTGGTCATCCCCAAAGCCAACACCTCGGTTTGGCCGCCTTTCCTTCCAGTTCTCTGCTGCCAGTGACTGGAACGAATTGCAAAAATCGCTGAAGCTGGAGACTTACATTTCACTCACTAACTTTAAACATCAGCTATCTGAGCAATGAACTGATCGCTGCAGCTGTACATAGTCCATCTGTAAATAGCCCACCCAATCTACCTACCTCATCCCCATATTGTTTTTATTTACTTTGCTGCTCTTTTGCACACCAGTATCACTACTTACACACCATCATCTGCTCATCATCATCTGCTCATCTATCACTCCAGTGTTAATCTGCTAAATTGTAATTACTTTGCTACTATGGCCTATTTATTGCCATACCTCCTCATGCCATTTGCACACACTGTATATAGACTTTCTTTTTTTCTATTGTGTTATTGACTGTACGCTTGTTTATTCCATGTAACTCTGTGTTGTTGTTTCTGTCGCACTGCTTTGCTTTATCTTGGCCAGGTCGCAGTTGTAAATGAGAACTTGTTCTCAACTAGCTTACCTGGTTAAATAAAGGTGAAATAAAAAAACATGGGATTGGTGTCAGAAGTGGGATGCTCTACCGCATAGTGCGATGTGGGTGGACCGAGTTTAATGGCGTCACGAAAAAGGATGTGTGAGTCTGTCTGGGGAGAGCATCAGTAAAGGTCTGCAAAGAAGACACCGGTGGCACTCTCGGTGGGAGAGTGAGGGAAATTCCTGTGGACCCGCTCTGACCAGACCTCCACTGATGATTGCCTGGGGTAACACACCCCATTCACCAATCTGAACAGGTCAACCCAATGAATGTCAGTAAGCCAATTTAAAAATGAATTTGTAAGGATCCAAAATTCCAGAGAGGGGATTTGGCATTGGCAGTACTGTTAGTAGCCGGTAATATCACTTTTTGAAGTTTTTGTCCAATATAACGCTGACCAGAATTAGCGTTTGGATATGTAAACCAGACGCGCTAACAAAAGAAGGTATTTGGACATAAATAACGGATTTTTTCGAACAAAACAAACATTTATTGTGGACCTGGGATTCTTGGTGTGCTTTCTGATGTAGATCATCAAAGGTAAGGGAATATTTATCATATATTTTCTTGTTTATGTTGACGCCATCTTTGCGGTTGTGGTGTTTTACTTTTGAGCGCCGTCTCAGATTATAGCGTGGGTTTCTTTTTCCGTAAAGTTTTTTGGAAATCTGACACAGCGGTTGCATTAAGGAGAGGTATATCTATAATTCCATGTGTATAACTTGTATTATCATCTATATTTATGATGAGTATTTCTGTTGAAACGATGTGGCTATGCAAAGTCACTTGATGTTTTTGCAACTAGTGAATCTAACGCCTCAATGTAAACTCTGATTTTTTTATATAAATATGAATTTAATCAAACAAAACATGCATGTATTGTGTAACATGAAGTCCTATGAGTGTCATCTGATGAAAATAATCGAAGGTTAGTGATTCATTTTATCTCTATTCTGGTTTTTGTGAAGCTATCTTTAGCTGGAAAAAATGGCTGTGATTTTGTGGTTTTGTGGTGACCTAACATAATCGTTTGTAGTGCTTTCGCTGAAAAGCCTATTTGCTTTCGCTGAAAAGCCTAAAGGGATCCGTGCGGCAAGAAGTTTTAATATGCAACAGAGGTTGGAAATAAAATATATAATAACATTGTTAAATCAAATCAAATCAAATTTTATTAGTCACATGTGCCGAATACAACAACCTTACAGTGAAATGCTTACTTACGAGCCCCTAACCAACAATGCAGTTAAAAAAAATATGGATAATAATAAGAATTAAAAGTAACAAGTAATTAATGAGCAGCAGTAAAATAACAATAGCAAGACTGTATACAGGGGTGTACCGGTACAGAGTCAATGTGCTGGCACCAGTTAGTTGAGGTAAAGCCTATACAGTGATGTACTGGGCCATTTGCACTACCCTCTGTAGTGCCTTGCGTTCGGAGGCCGAGCAGTTGCCATACCAGGCAGTGATGCAACCAGTCAGGATGCTCTCGAGGGTGCAGCTGTAGAAACCTTTGAGGATCTGAGGACCCATGCCAAATCTTTTCAGTCTCCTGAGGGGAAATAGGTTTTGTCGTACCCTCTACACGACTGTCTTGGTGTGCTTGGACCATGATAGTTTGTTGGTGATGTGGACACCAAGGAACTTGAAGCTCTCAACCTGCTCCACTGCAGCCCCGTTGATGAGAATAGGGGTATGCTCGGTCATCTTTTCCTGTTGTCCACAATCATCTCCTTTGTCTTGATCACGTTGAGGGATAGGTTGTTGTCCTGGCAGCACAGGTGTCCTGGCCAGATCTCTGACCTCCTCCCTATAGGCTGTCTCGTCGTTGTCAGTGATCAGGCCTACCACTGTTGTGTCATCGGAAAACTTAATGATGTTGTTGGAGTCGTGCCTGGCCATTGCGTCATGATGGAACAGGGAGTACAGGGGGGGGGGGGGGGGGGGAACTGAGCACGCACACCTAAGGTGCCCCTGTGTTGAGGATCAGCGTGGCGGATTTGTTGTTACCTACCCTTACAACCAGCCAGTCAGGAAGTCCATGATCCAGTTGCTGAGGGAGGTGTTTAGTCCCAGGGTCCTTAGCTTAGTGAAAAGCTTTGAGGGCACTATGGTGTTGAACGCTGAGCTGTAGTCAATGAATAGCATTCCTTTTGTCCAGGTGTAAAAGGGCAGTGTGGAGTGCAATAGAGATTGCATCATCTGTGGATCTGTTGGGGCGGTATGCAAATTGGAGTGGGTCTAGGGTTTCTGGGATAATGGTGTTGTGAGCAATGACCAGCCTTTCAAAGCACTTCATGGCTACAGGCGTGAGTGCTATGGGTCGGTAGTCATTTAGGCCATTTACCTTATTGTTCTTGGGTACAGGCACTATGGTGGTCTATTTTAAACATGTTGGTATTACAGACTCAGACAGGGAGAGGTTGAAAATGTCAGTGAAGACACTTACCAGTTGGTCAGCGCATGCTCGCAGTACACATCCTGGTAATCCGTCTGGCCCCGCGGCCTTGTGAATGCTGACCTGTTTAAAACTTCTACTTGGTCACAATCCCGGATCCGGGAGCACCCCCATCAGTAAAAAAGCTGACTAGCATAGCCTAGCATAGCGTCACAAGTAAATACTAGCATCTAAATATCATGAAATCACAAGTCCAAGACACCAGATGAAAGATACACATCTTGTGAATCCAGCCATCATTTCTGATTTTTTAAATGTTTTACAGGGAAGACACAATATGTAAATCTATTAGCTAACCACGATAGCAAAAGACACAACTTTTTTTTCCCACCATTTTTTCCTGCATAGGTAGCTATCACAATTTCGACCAAATAAAGATATAAATAGTCACTAACCAAGAAACAACTTCATCAGATGACAGTCTGATAACATATGTATTGTATAGCATATGTTTTGTTAGAAAAATGTGCATATTTCAGGTATAAATCATAGTTTACCATTGCAGCCACCATCACAACTCTCACCAAAGCAACTAGAATAACTACAGAGACCAACGTGAATTACCTAAATACTCATCATAAAACATTTATGAAAAATACACAGCGTACAGCAAATGAAAGACAAAGATCTTGTGAATCCAGCCAATATTTCAGATTTTTTAAGTGTTTTACAGCGAAAACACAATATAGCATTATATTAGCTTACTACAATAGCCAACCACACAACAGCATTGATTCAAGCCAACAATAGCGATAACGAATAAACCAGCAAAAGATATTAATTTTTTCACTAACCTTCTCAAACTTCTTCAGATGACAGTCCTATAACATCATATTACACAATACATATAGAGTTTGTTCGAAAATGTGCATATTTAGCGGCACAAATCGTGGTTATACAATGAGAATAGTAGCCAAGCTGCCAACAATATGTCGGGAGAAATCTTGGGAGAGGCACCTAATCTAATCAGTAACTAATCATAAACTTGACTAAAAAATACAGGTTGGACAGCAAATGAAAGATACATTAGTTCTTAATGCAACCGCTGTGTTAGATTTTTAAAATTAACGTTACTACGACATACAGCGTGCGTTAAAGCGAGACCGCACCGAAATTACATTTTTCAACAGAACAACGAATTAACATCATAAATAGTTCTTACTTTTTGATGAGCTCCCATCAGAATCTTGGGCAAGTTGTCCTTTGTCCAAAAGAATCGTTGCTCGGTTGTAGATTGTCGCCTACAACTTTGGAATTAGCAGTAAACATTAGCCATGTGGCCCAGACGTGCCCAACTCACTAGAACGCAGCACAAAGAAATATCCGAAAATCGCAATATACTGATATAAACTGATATAACTCGGTTTAAAATAACAACATTATGATGTCTTTAACACCTATATCGAATAAAATCAGAGCCGGATATATCTAACGCCTATAACGAGAGATTTTCAGAATGCAATCCTGAGGTCTGTCTTGCGCCATGACGAACGTTGAAAAGACTGCACACCCGGTTCCAAGAGCTTTTGTACGGCCTCAGATCTACCTAGACACCCCATTCCAATTCTCAGTGCTTACTGACATCTAGGGGAAGGCGTATGCAGTGCATGTCGACCCATAGATTACATGCAAATTAATAAACTGACCCTGGAACAGAGTGCCCGATTTCAGATTTCTCACTTCCTGAAAGGAAGTTTGCTGCAAAATGAGTTCTGTTTTACTCACCGATATAATTCAAACGGTTTTAGAAACTAGAGAGTGTTTTCTATCCAATAGTAATAATAATATGCATATTGTAGGAGCAAGAATTGAGTACGAGGCAGTTTAATTTGGGAACGTTTTTTTACAAAGTCGAAATGGCGCCCCCCTATTGAGAAAAGGTTTTAATATCATATTTTAGTAATTTGAAGAAGTTGAGGTTTCAATACAAGGCAAAACAATGTATAGAAGGATTGAGCTTTGAGACTGACAGGTAATAGACGTTTTTTGACAATTTCCAATTATCATTACATAATTTTATAGTTTGGGTGAAATATAATTTATAATATTTATAATTTAGCAATAGTCCTATGTGTGATTCAGACCATGAACACGACAGCTACCCTTTACTGTTGAAGACAGTGATGTTTGACCTGTTGTAGACAGAGGTTTGCTCTCACAAGGTCGGCTCAGTGGGAGTGGAATTTTGGCTGAACGCCCAGACTCTGTGATTGCAAGGTGTTCTCTTCTAAGCTGGGAGCAAGCGCTTTGCTGAGAAAGGATCCACTTGGCTATCTTTAACAATGACAATGGTTAGAACTGTATATGGTATGTGTAGAAGGTTAAAGGTTTTAATCTCAGTGGCACAACAGAAGCCATTTACAAAGATAATGTACTAGTGTAGGAAAGCACTCGCCTACAGTGTTTCTTTAATTGCTTGATTGAAATTATGCTTAGATTATGACATAATTGGCTTAAATTACGATCTATTGCTTACATGTACTGTTTTATGCATTAAATATTTGCTTGTTTATTCTCAAAAGGATTAGCCCCTTTTTTTCAATTTTCGCCTAAAATGACATACCCAAATCTAACTGACTATAGCTCAGGCCCTTTAGTTTTATCTAAAAAGGATAACTTTTAATGTTTTGCTGTATTTATTTTTATTAAATTCACTGAGGAGGATGGTCCTCCCCTTCCTCTTCTGAGGAGTCTCCACTGGTTCACACTCATTGGGGTTATTCTGGAAAGAAAATCTGGAAGCCTAATCAAGTCCAACGTCTTCACTCCACATTATCCTTCCAACCTTGAACCCATCAGCGGAATCCAATTCAATGTCTTCTCTCCACAAAATCCTTTTCCCCTCGAATTTAATTTAATACGAAACACTCCCTTGAGGATATTGCAATGTGAACACCTTATCAGCTGGCCAGGCCATGGTGGGGGGAAAGTGAAGGGGAGAGGCTGTCAGAAGCCGAGGCTGTGGTTTACCTCCAGGGGTTTTTGCCATATCCAATAAATGTAAATAAACTGCTTGATGAAAGTTCCAGGGTTCTTGCATGTAATCACAGAGCAGGGGCTGCGGCGGAGGAAAAGATGATGCAACAAAGTGTGTGTTTATTGGTCCTTAGGGCTACCAATTCAGGGCTGATTTATTCCACAAAGTTATCCCCTCTTTGGCCCACTTCACTCCCCTATAGGGATCTAGAAGGACTGTATAGGGGAATGAAAAATGGTGTAAACTAGATATAACTATTTCTTACACCTGCCCGAAGTGAAATGGCAGGATAGAAAGAAGCAGAGAGAGTAATGTGTTTAAAGCCATTAGAAACTTTATTTAAACCTCAGTCCTTGACTCCTTCTCCCGATCCATAACCCATGATCCATGAAACCACCCTGGAGAGTTCTGGGTTTATATGGCAATATGTTTTAATAACCCAGCCATGAGAAACCTCGACTAGGTGCATCTGTGTGTAGCATATGTGTACGTGCATGTGTGTGCTTGAGAGCCCAGTCTGATGCATCCCCTGAGGAGATCAAATCATTGCGTGTGAAATGGAGGATATTGTAGAGTGCCATTCCTCTCCTGCACTAAGTGGGCAATGCCAATATGAGAAAGAAGATCATTCAGTATGCATTTGTGATTATCCTCGCTGGAATGAATCTCATATACAGTATGGTGCCTAGGATATTACTCTGTTTGGATATAAATTACTTTTGATGTAGCAGAGAAAATATTGTTTTGCCACCCTAGGCAGAATCATAATGTATACAAACACGTAAAGTACTAACTGTGTCACATGTTATGGTAAGGCATGTTGAAAATGAAAGATATATGGTGCTTGATGGAGTGTGAAATCTCTTGATGGGCCACTGCTATAGGCTGGTGCACATCATGCTGAGAGCACATGTCTGGATCTACGAGCATCATAATGTACATATACTTGTTTAATTAGAAACATTCTACCTGGAGATGATCATTTGTGTTCTCTCATTCTCTCCTACTTATATAGACTAACTTCCAATACATCTTCCCCTTATATGTTCGCAGTGCATTCCACAGTTCCAAGGGGAATTTCCCTCTGTGAGAGCATCCTAGGCGAATGGGAAAAGGGAGCTTTATTGAAGCAGTCTATTTGTTTAATTGCACTCTCACTCGTGTTCTTCATTTTTTGGATGCCAAAACCATCCTTCATTGAACAATGAAAACCTAAAGAAATACAGAGATATTCAGATGATCATTTTCACCTGGATACAACTTTTAGATTGCATCTCTGTCAATTGCAGGTGTATGCTGAAATTAGTCAGAGAAAAAACTTTCATTTGTAGTAGCTAGGCAACTTGAGTAAAGCACTGTTGAACTGCATGTACCTGATACTTGCATTAATTTGAAAGCAAATGTTAATTTGTAGCTTCCAACCCATTGCTGAAGGAGGAAGCCTTTGCAACTGATCATACATTCTCTCTAAATGAACTTCCTCATACAGGTTGGTTTTGCTCAAGGCCTGTAGGGACTTGGAGACTGTAGACCTTTGAGCTGCTCTAAATTAGCACAGGAAAGAGAGAATATTCAGATACTGTATGATGTCATTCCAGGGGTCTTCTGGGTAACCATCTGGCGTGTGTTGTAACTGCCAGGGGTCACCTACATGGTGACGTCAAACCCTTTGAAGGTCTAGGATGTCTACCTCACTGGCCATGTCAGGTCTATTTCCCTGCTTTTGAGAGGAGCTGGCTAGTGTACCTGGAGACTTTCAGCAATTGCACTAAGCTAACAATAAGCTAACATCAATTATCTTCAAAATCAGAGACATAACAATTGTATCGATGAGTCAGGGTTTCCGTTAGCCGTCAATTGCCGGCTTTTGGAAAAAATAAATGAAAAGCTGATCAATTAAAATGTTGCCGGTCAAAATGACCTGGAGAAATAATGATTTTTATTAATTGATGAAAATACCAGTCGATGGAAATACATTTGACCGTTATGCTTATCAGTCTATAGGTTAATTTGCATAATTTTGTGTAATTAAATTGACCTGTGTGTATTTTCGTTGGTCATCATGTATCTTATTTATCTGATAGAACTATCCCACTCGCAAAGCATACAGAGCATATTTTGGGTGGGATTTCTCCTGCAGCTCCTCAGCTGGTTGCTGCTTTATAAGTCAATTCATTGTGCAACATTTCTAAATGCAATCGCTTGTTAAATTTTTTTTTGGTTCACGATTAAAAATATCTCCTATTTTTAATTTTCAACTGTTAATTGAAGCACGCAACAGGCTATCAGCACATCACCCACTACTTTACGATGTGAGCTGCAGGCAGTATTCATTTTGGAAGCATACTTAATGATTTTATTTATTTATGTATTTGGCTAATTTATTTCCATTTACTTTCCTATTCGTTTTCATATCAACTTTCTTTTGTTCTCCAAAAGCCAAGGCACAATCCTAGTCATATTCACAACCCATCCAAGTTTTGCATCTTTAGATTCCCCCTCTAAGTTTCTAACAAAGATGTTCATCTCTGTCACATATGGAACCGCTATCAGGTGCACTGTTTAGAATGGTGTTTTCCCAGGTGTGTTGTTTAGAAATGTGTTTTCCTTGAAGTAGGCCACAGGACCAATGGAAGCAAAACAGACCCATTATGTCAAATATCCACCACCATATTTTACAATAGGTATGAGGTTACTTTCTGCATATGCATCCTTCTTTCGATGCCAAACCCACCACTGATTTGCGTGGCCAAAGACCTCTATTTTCATCTCATCTGACCAGGGGCGTCACTTCAGTGTTAATGTGTTAATGGACATGGATTCTTTGTGTCATTTCCAGTCACAACTTGCAGACTTGTTTACGTGCTGCTGTGCATTTTGTTGCTAACCTTACTTTGCTACCTGACAACTTTATGGTTTTTACATTAAATTACAGTTTATATTTTTAGTTTTTCCCTCACTCTGTCACGGCTGTCCTCGCTGACAGAAGATGTGGACCAAAACGCAGAGTGGTTAGTGTTCATTCTTTTAATAAAAGTCAACAAAACACTTCAAAATACAAAAAACAACCAACGTGACAAAACCGAAACCGTCCTGTGTGGCAACAAAACCTCCACAGGAACACATAACATAGACTGCCCACCCAAACTCACGCCCTGACCGACTAACACATACAAAATAACAGAAAACAGGTCAGGAACGTGACATAACCCCCCCCTCAAGGTGCGTACTCCGGACGCACCACCAAAAGTCTAGGGGAGGGTCTGGGTGGGCATCTGACCACGGTGGTGGCTCAGGCTCTGGGCGAGGTCCCCACCCCACCATAGTCAATCCCAGCTTCCGTATTCCCCTCTGAATGACCACCCTCCTATTCCACCCACTTAATTTAAAGGGTACCGTCGAGATAAGGGGCAGCACCGGGATAAGGTAGCTCAGGACAGAGAGGTAGGTCAGGATAGAGAGGTAGGTCAGGATAGAGAGGTAGCTCAGGATAGAGGGGCAACTCCGGACTGAAGGGCAGCTCCGGACAGAGAGACAGCTCTGGACTGAGGGGCAGTTCTGGATGGCTGGCTCTGGCGGATCCTGGTTGGCTGGCTCTGGCGGATCCTGGCTGGCTGTCGGCTCTGGACGCTCATGGCTCGCTGACGGCTCTGGACGCTCATGGCTGGCTGACGGCTCTGGACCCTCATGGCTGGCTGACGGATCTGGACGCTCATGGCTGGCTGACGGCTCTGGACGCTCATGGCTCGCTGACGGCTCTGGACGCTCATGGCTAGCTAACGGCTCTGGACGCTCATGGCTGGATGACGGCTCTGGCTGATCCGGTCTGGCGGAAGGCTCTGGCTGATCTGGTCTGGCGGAAGGCTCTGGCTGATCCGGTCTGGCGGAAGGCTCTGGCGGATCCTGGCTGGCGGAAGGCTCTGGCGGATCCTGGCTGGCGGAAGGCTCTGGCAGATCCTGGCTGGCTGGCTCTGGCGGATCCTGGCTGGCTGGCTCTGGCGGATCCTGGCTGGCTGGCTCCGGCAGCTCTTGGCTGGCTGGCAGCTCCTGGCTTGCTGGCTCTGGCTGGTCCTGGCTGGACGGCTCTGGCTGGTCCTGGCTGGACGGCTCTGGCTGGTCCTGGCTGGACGGCTCTGGCTGGTCCTGGCTGGACGGCTCTGGCTGGTCCTGGCTGGACGGCTCTGAAGGCTCGGAACAGACGGGCAGCGCTGGGCAGGCAGACAGTTCAGACCACGCTGGGCAGGCAGACAGTTCAGGCAGCGCTGAGCAGGCAAGCAGCGCAGGCGGCGTTGGGCAGACGGCCGACTCTGACCTGCTGAGGCGCACAGTAAGCCTGGTGCGTGGTGCCGGAACTGGAGGCACTGGGCTGGAGACACGCACCACAGGGAGAGTGCGTGGAGGAGGAACAGGGCTCTGGAAACGCACTGGAAGCCTGGTGCGTGGTGTCGGCACTGATGGTACTGGGCTGGGGTGGGAAGGTGGCGCCGGATATACCGGACCGTGAAGGAGGACACGCGCTCTTGAGCACCGAGCCTCCCCAACCCTACCAGGTTGAATGGTCCCCGTAGCCCTGCCAGTGCGGCGAGGTGGAATAGCCCGCACTGGGCTATGCAGGCGAACCGGGGACACCACCTGTAAGGCTGGTGCCATGTACGCCGGCCCGAGGAGACGTACTGGAGGCCAGATATGTTGGGCCGGCTTCATGGCACCCGGCTCGATGCCCAACCTAGCCCTCCCAGTGCGGCAAGGTGGAATAGCCCGCACTGGGCTAAGCACGCGTACTGGGGACACCGTGCGCTCCACCGCATAACACGGTATCTGACCAGTACGACGCCCTCTCACTCCACGGTAAGCCCGGGGAGTTGGCTCAGGTATCCAACCCGGCTTCGCCACACTCCCCTTTAGCTCCCCCCCAAGAAATTTTTGGGTGAGCCTCTCGGGCTTCCGTGCTAGCCGCGTACCCTCATACCTCCGGTTCCTCTCTCCGGTTGCCTCTGCTCTCCTCGCTGCCTCCAGCTGTTCCCATGGGAGGCGATCCTTTCCAGCCAGGATCTCCTCCCATGTGTAGCAAACCTTGCCGTTCAAAACGTCTTCCCATGTCCATTCCTCTGTCTGTCTCTGCTGCTGTCGCTGCCCTTCTCCACTCCGTTTGGTCCGTTTGTGGTGGGTGTTTCTGTCACGGCTGTCCTCGCTGACAGAAGGTGGGGACCAAAACGCAGAGTGGTTAGTGTTCATTCTTTTAATAAAAGTCAACAAAACACTTCAAAATACAAAAAACAACCAACGTGACAAAACCGAAACCGTCCTGTGTGGCAACAAAACCTCCACAGGAACACATAACATAGACTGCCCACCCAAACTCACGCCCTGACCGACTAACACATACAAAATAACAGAAAACAGGTCAGGAACGTGACACACTCAACTTTTTTGGGGGGCGTTTTGTTGCTAACCTTACTTTGCTACCTGACAACTGTACGGGTTTTACTTTTTAATTACAGTTTGTAATTTTTGTTTTTCCCTCACTCAACTTTTTTTTCATTCAACTTTTTCACTCCGGACGCTTTATCTGGACATGGTTCGTCAGGACCTCCACCAGCCGAAGCTAAGTAGTTACATTAACATGATGCCTTCTAATTGCAGTCGCTGTACTCATAATATACATGAGAACGATCACCTTACGGCGAGGATAGCTGTGCTGCAAGCCCAGCTTCAGACGCAATCGTTAGGCAAGGGTAATTTCAGTGTAGGAAAGGATGAAACAGCGTCTGTGCCACCAGTAAGTACAGACAGTAGAATAAATCCTCTCGCACAGTCCCCGCAGCCGGACAACTTTCTCATGGCTTCTGGAGGGAAATGCTGTAGGAATACTCAACCGGTGTCGCTCATTCAGCCGACAGAAACTTTCAACCAGTTCTCCCCATTAAGCAGCAAGTCGGAGTCAGACGCCGAGCCTTTTCTGGTCTCTACTCCTCCCGTTACGGGGTCTGAGACGCAGAAGCCTCCCACCATTAGCTCTGACAAATTGAAAACCCTAGTTATTGGCGACTACATTACCCGCTGTATTAGACTTAAAACGAATCATCCAGCGATCATACACTGTTTACCAGGGGGCAGGGCTACTGACGTTAAGTCTAATCTGAAGATGGTGCTGGCTAAAGCTAAAACTGGCGAGTGTAGAGAGTATATGGATATGGTTATCCACGTCGGCACCAAAAATATTAGGATGAAACAGTCAGAGGTCACCAAGCACAACATAGCTTCAGCGTGTAAATCAGCTAGAAAGATGTGTCGGCATCGAGTTATTGTCTCTGGCCCCCTCCCAGTTAGGGGGAGTGATGAGCTCTACAGCAGAGTTTCACAATTCAATCGCTGGTTGAAAACTGTTTTCTGCCCCTCCCAAAAGATAGAATTTGTAGATAATTGGCCCTCTTTCTGGGACTCACCCACTAACAGGACCAAGCCTGGCCTGTTGAGGAGTGACGGACTCCATCCTAGCTGGAAGGGTGCTCTCATCCTATCTACGAACATAGGGCTCTAACTCCCCTAGCTCCACAATGAAATAGAGTGCAGGCCAGGCAGCAGGCTGTTAGCCAGCCTGCCAGCTTAGTGGAGTCTGCCACTAGCACAGTCAGTGTAGTCAGCTCAGCTATCCCCATTGAGACCGTGTCTGTGCCTCGACCTAGGTTGGGCAAAACTAAACATGGTGGTGTTCGCCTTAGCAATCTCAATAGAATAAAGACCTCCTCCATTCCTGCCATTATTGAAAGAGATTGTGATACCTCACATCTCAAAATAGGGCTACTTAATGTTAGATCCCTCACTTCCAAGGCAGTTATAGTCAATGAACTAATCACTGATTATAATCTTGATGTGATTGGCCTGACTGAAACATGGCTTAAGCCTGATGAATTTACTGTGTTAAATGAGGCTTTCGGAGCATTCACCAAAATGTATACGAAATGCTTCAGTCTGGTTTTAGACCCCATCATAGCACTGAGACTGCACTTGTGAAGGTGGTAAATAGCCTTTTAACTTCTTATGGCTGCAGGGGCAGTATTGAGTAGCTTGGATAAAAGGTGCCCATTTCAAACGGCCTCGTACTCAATTCTTGCTCGTACAATATGCATATTATTATTACTATTGGATAGAAAACACTCTCAAGTTTCTAAAACCGTTTGAATTATATCTGTGAGCAAACTTCCTGTCAGAAAGTGAAAAATCTGAAATCGAGGCTCTGTTCCAGGGCCTGCCTATAAATGTGCTTGAAATCTATTAGTATACATGCACTTCATACGCCTTCCACTAGATGTCACTAGGCTGTGAGAGGTGAAATGGGGTTTCTAGGTATTTCTATGGTCAAAAGAGAGAGCTTGGAATGACATGACCCCCGAATTCCTTTGTTCAGGAAGCGCATAAAGGTCATCAGTATTGGCTTCTGAAAAGCATTCGCTATAGACGTCTAATATCTCCGGCTTTGATTTTATTTGATAAATGTGATAATATCATCGTAAAGTATGTTTTTTCAATATAGTTTTATCCGATTATTGAAAATTTTTCGGGAGTTTAGGCGTGTTGCGTTCTCTGCATTTGGTGACGATGGACAGCTTAGCGCCACTTGGCTTGTTTTGCTTGCTAATTCGAGAGGGGAAAAGGCCATTCTAAAACCAAACAACGATTGTTCTGGACAAAGGACACCTTGTACAACATTCTGATGGAAGATCATCAAAAGTAGGACCCATTTATGATGTTATTTCATATATCTGTCGAACATGTTTACTATTAGTTTGCGCCCAGATTTTGGGCGCTCTCTCGCTATAACGTAAGCTGCATGTCGTACTGAAGTTATGTTTAGAATTCTAACACAGCGATTGCATTAAGAACTAGTGTATCTATCATTTCCTATACAACATGTATTTTTTTGTAAAGTTTATGAATAGTTATTTGGTCAGAATAGGTGAGTGTCAGAAATATATCCGGACATTCTGGGAAAAAGATGCTAAGTTTTCACAATGTATAACCACGGATTTCAGCTCTAAATATGCACATTTTCGAACAAACCATATATGTATTGTGTAATATGATGTTATAGGACTGTCATCTGATGAAGTTTATGAAGGTTAGTGAAATAATTAATATCTTTTGCTGGTTTTGTCGCTATCGCTACTGTTGCCTTGAATCAATGTAGCTGTGTGGTTGGCTATTGTAGTAAGCTAATATAATGCTATATTGTGTTTTCGCTGTAAAACACTTAAAGAATCGGAAATATTGGCTGGATTCACAAGATGTTTGTCTTTCATTTGCTGTACACCATGTATTTTTCATAAATGTTTTATGATGAGTATTTAGGTATTTCAATTTGGTCTCTGTAATTGTTCTAGCTGCTTCGGTGCTATTTCCGATTGTAGCTGCAATGTAAAACTATGATTTATACCTCAAATATGCACATTTTTCGAACAAAACATAGATTTATTGTATAACATGTTATAAGACTGTCATCTGATGAAGTTGTTTCTTGGTTAGTTTGGTTGGTTCTTGGTTAGTTTGGTTGGTTTTGTGCATGCTACCTGTGCTGTGAAAAATGTCTGTGCTTTTTTGTATTTGGTGGTGAGCTAACATAAATATACGTGGTGTTTTCGCTGTAAGACATTTAAAAAATCGGACATGTTGGCTGGATTCACAAGATGTTTATCTTTCATTTGCTGTATTGGACTTGTTAATGTGTGAAAGTTAAATATTTCTAAAAAATATCTTTTGAATTTCGCGCCCTGCACTTGGACGGGCTGTTGTCATATTGAGCCCGACACCGGCCTGCAGCCATAAAAGGTTAATGGCGTCAGACCAAGGCTCTGCATCTGTCCTCGTGCTCCTAGACCTTAGTGCTGCTTTTGATACCATCGATCACCACATTCTTTTGGAGAGATTGGAAACCCAAATTGGTCTACACGGACAAGTTCTGGCCTGGTTTAGATCTTATCTGTCGGAAAGATATCAGTTTGTCTCTGTGGATGGTTTGTCCTCTGACAAATCAACTGTACATTTCGGTGTTCCTCAAGGTTCCGTTTTAGGACCACTATTGTTTTCACTATATATTTTACCTCTTGGGGATGTCATTCAAAAACATAATGTTAACGTTCACTGCGATGCGGATGACACACAGCTGTACATTTCAATGTTGTTCATTTCAAAACATGGTGAAGCCTCAAAATTGCCCTCGCTGGAAACCTGTGTTTCAGACATAAGGAAGTGGATGACTGCAAACTTTCTACTTTTAAACTCGGACAAAACAAAAATGCTTGTTCTAGGTCCCAAGAAACAAAGAGATCTTCTATTGAATCTGACAATTAATCTTGATGGTTGTACAGTCGTCTCAAATAAAACTGAGAAGGACCTCGGCGTTACTCTGGACTGTATTCTCACTTTTGACGAACATATCAAGACAGCTTTTTTCCATCTACGTAACATTGCAAAAATCAGAAACTTTCTGTCCAAAAATTATGCAGAAAAATGAATCCATACTTTTGTTACTTCTAGGTTAGACTACTGCAATGCTCTATTTTCTGGCTACCAGGATAAATCACTAAATAAACTTCAGTTAGTGCTAAATACAGCTGCTAGAATCCTGACTAGAACCAAAAAATGTGATCATATTACTCCAGCGCTAGCCTCCCTACACTGGCTTCCTGTTAAGGCAAGGGCTGATTTCAAGGTTTTACTGCTAATCTACAAAGCATTACATGGGCTTGCTCCTACCTATCTTTCCGATTTGGTCCTGCCGTACATACCTACACGTACGCTACGGTCACAAGATGCAGGCCTCCTAATTGTCCCTAGAATTTCTAAGCAAACAGCTGGAGGCAGGGCTTTCTCCTATAGAGCTCAATTTTTATGGAATGGTCTGCCTACCCATGTGAGAGACGCAGACTTGGTCTCAACCTTCAAGTCTTTATTGAAGACTCATCTCTTCAGTAGGTCCTATGATTGAGTGTAGTCTGGCCCAGGAGTGTGAAGGTGAACGGAAAGGCACTGGAGTAACGAACCACCCTTGCTGTCTCTGCCTGGCCGGTTCCCCTCTCTCCACTGGGATACTCTGCCTCTAACCCTATTACAGGGGCTGAGTCATTGGCTTACTGGTGCTCTTCCATGCCGTCCCTAGGAGGGGTGCGTCACTTGAGTGGGTTGAGTCACTGATGTGGTCTTCCTGTCTGGGTTGGCTCCCCCCTTGGGTTGTGCTGTGGTGGAGATCTTTGTGGGCTATACTCGGCCTTGTCTCAGGATGGTAAGTTGGTGGTTGAAGATATCCCTCTAGTGGTGTGGGGGCTGTGCTTTGGCAAAGTGGGTGGGGTTATATCCTGCCTGTTTGGCCCTGCCCGGGGGTATCATTGGATGGGGCCACAGTGTCTCCTGACCCCTCCTGTCTAAGCCTCCAGTATTTATGCTGCAGTAGTTTATGTGTCGGTGGGCTAGGGTCAGTCTGTTATATCTGGAGTATTTCTCCTGTTTTATCCGGTGTCCTGTGTGAAGTTAAGTATGCTCTCTCTAATTCTCTCTTTCCTAGGACCATGCCTCAGGACTACCTGACATGATGACTCATTGCTGTCCCCAGTCCACCTGGTTGTGCTACTTCTCCAGTTTCAACTGTTCTGCCTGCGGCTATGGAACCCTGATCTGTTCACCGGACGTGCTACTTGTTCCAGACGTGCTGTTTTCAACTCTCTAGAGACATCAGGAGCGGTAGAGATACTCTCAATGTTCGGTTATGAAATGCCAACTGACATTTACTCCTGAGGTGCCTGTTGCACCCTCGACAACTACTGTGATTATTATTATTTGACCATGCTGGTCATTTATGAACATTTGAACATCTTGGCCATGTTCTGTTATAATCTCCACCCGGCACAGCCAGAAGAGGACTGGACACCCCTCATAGCCTGGTTCCTCTCAAGGTTTCTTCCTAGGTTTTGGCCTTTCTAGGGAGTTTTTCCTAGCCACCGTGCTTCTACACCTGCATTGCTTGCTGTTTGGGGTTTTAGGCTGGGTTTCTGTACGCACTTTGAGATATCAGCTGATCTAAGAAGGACAATATAAATACATTTGATTCAGCTAAACTGAGGATATGGCAAAGTGACAGGGATTAAGAGTGAGGATTCATTCACCTCAGTCATTAGGGGACCTAGCATTCTACAAACACATACAGAAATTAGCTGCATATGCAAAAAAATCTCTAGTTTAGTTTCATGTCAAGAAACAGCAGCAGTTACCTGTTCACTGCAGCTGCCTCAATGCGCTCTCTATAGTCCTAAAGCCAGTCAGACAGACATGGTTCACATGGTCCTAAAGCCAGCCTGCTAATTCCACTAAACTGCATTTGCCTTTTAATCGTGATTTAATTGATTTTAGGAGCCTATATTAAATTGTTGGTGTTGAGCTAGGTTAGGCGATTGCCAAACTCTGCAATACCCAATTGACACCCTTCCATGTGACCATAAGCACCCGATTCCAATCCAAGTTCCGTTTAGCAAACTTCAGGTGTTGATATTTCTTCATTTGCTCTCATTAACCTCTCTAGGGTACGTGGGATGGTAGCGTCCCACCTCGTCAACAGCCAGTGAAACTGCAGGGCGCCAAATTCAAAACAACAGAAATCCCATAATTAAAATTCCTCAAACATACATGTATTTTACACCATTTTAAAGATACACTTCTTGTAAATCCAGCCACGGTGTCCAATTTCAAAAGGCTTTACGATGAAAGCAAACCAAACGATTATGTTAGGTCAGAGCCAAGTCACAGAAAAACACAGCCATTTTTCCAGACAAAGAGGAGTCACAAAAAGCAGAAATAGAGATAAAATGAATCACTTACCTTTGATCTTCATCAGATGACACTCATAGGACTTCATGTTACACAATACATGTATGTTTTGTTCGGTAAAGTTCATATTTATATCCAAAAATCTGAGTTTACATTGGCGCGTTATGGTCAGAGTTCCAAAACATCCGGTGATTTTGCAGAGAGCCACATCAATTTACAGAAAGAGTCATCATAAATGTTGATGAAAATACAAGTGTTATACATGGGATTTTAGATCCACTTCTCCTTAATGCAACCGCTGTGTCAGATTTCAAAAAAACTTTACGGAAAAAGCAAACCATGCAATAATCTGAGTACGGCGCTCAGACGACAAATCAACCCAAAGAGATATCCGCCATGTTGGAGTCAACAGAAGTCAGAAATAGCATTATAAATATTCACTTACCTTTGATGATCTTCATCAGAATGCACTCCCAGGAATCCCAGTTACACAATAAATGTTTGTTTTGTTCGATAATGTCCATCATTTATGTCCAAATTCCTCCTTTTTGTTCGCGCTTTCAGTACACAATCTAAACTCACGACGCGCGTGCAAGTCCAGCGGAAAGTACGGACGAAAAGTCCAAAAAGTTATATTACAGTCCGTAGAAATTGTGTATTGGAAAATAATTCTGAATGTTCTTCGCCCAGCACACATGCTCACCTCATACATAATGCATATTTATGAACCTCACAGGTTTGAGATGCTGACTACTGTAAATAAATACCTTGCATTTGTCATTAACTGCCTGTGCAGAGAATAAGCAGATGCTGTGAAATACATTGACCTCATTAACTACCTGTGCAGAGAATAAGCAGATGCTGTGAAATACATTGACCTCATTAATTACCTGTGCAAAGCAGATGGAAGCATATTGCAAACATTACTATCCTTATTAATTGTAGCTTGAATAGGAATGACAATCAAATTCAATGTCAATCTAATTTGAGTCATGGCTTATACCCCTCCGTCTTTCTTACAGGAAATGTAAAATGCGCACAGTGAGTGTACATACAACACCTTTGGAACACTTTCCTCATATTGAGTTGTACTCCCCCTTTTGCCCTCAGAACAGCCTCAATTCGTCAGGGCATGGACTCTACAAGGTGTCCAAAGCATTCCACAGGGATGCTGGCCCATGTTGACTCCAATGCTTTCCAGAGTTGTTTCAAGTTGGCTGGATGTCCTTGGGGTGGTTCATTCTTGACACACCCGGGGAACTGTTGAGCGTGAAAAAACAGGCAGCGTTGCAGTTCTTGACACAAACCGGTGCGCATGGCACCTACTACAGTACCATACCTCATTCAAAGGCACTTAACTCTTTAGTCTTCCCCATTCACCCTCTATATCGCACACTACTTTGGGAACTGTGGTACACAACAGTAGCTCACTAGCTCAGAGCTAATAAAAGATTAAACTGGTATACCATATACTACACTTCAGTAAGGAAGTAGGCTCGTACCTTCCTTAAATTGTTGCTTACACAATTGAAGCCTTTGGACAAAGGGTTGAACAAAGTGGAGCACTGCGTCCCTATGCTCCCTGGTAAGAAGTAGTGCACTATAAAGGAAATATGGTACAACTTGGGAAACAACCTTAGTATCTGCTAGGTCAGACCCTCAACAAACATCTCAGTCCGGAATATTCCTTTTCCCATTCCTTGATTGGCAGATCGGACACACACACACACACACACACACAAACACACACACACATACCTACATACAAGCAGACTGCTGTTCCAGGCGTTAGATCAGTAACCCTGCCACTTCATATTACTGTCAGTAACAAGCTCCCTTTGTGTGTGTGTGTGTGTGTGTGTGTGTGTGTGTGTGTGTGTGTGTGTGTGTGTGTGTGTGTGTGTGTGTGTGTGTGTGTGTGTGTGTGTGTGTGTGTGTGTGTGTGTGTGTGTGTGTGCATCGTATCTGCCAATCAAGGAATGGAAAAGGAATGTTCCGGACTGAGATGATGCTCTTCTCGAGGGTCTGACCTGCCAGATACTACGGCTGTGTGCATGGGGAGGTCATAGTCTGGATCAGCCACCCTGCCACTCCACATTACTGTTAAATTGAGATCCTCTCAGCCATCTAGGAAGAGTTTGCTGACATGTCAGACATGACACACACACACACACACGTTCTCCTCGTCTCTACGTGTGTTTGTAGGCAGAAACAGAAACCAGCCAGCTCACCCTCCCTCATCATGCCCCTCTCTTCCTCCCTCCCTCCATCCTCATCCTCCACCTCTCTTCCTCCATCCTCATCTTCCACCTCCATTCCTCCCTCATCCTCCCCCTCTCTTCCTTCCTCCCTCCCTCATCCTCCACCACTCTTCCTCCCTCCCTCATCCTTCCCCTCTCTTCCTCCCTCCATCCTCATCCTCCCCCTCTCTTCCTCCATCCTAATCCTCCACCTCCATTCCTCCCTCATCCTCCACCTCTCTTCATCCATCCTCATCCTCCACCTCCATTCCTCCCTCATCCTCCCCCCTCTTCCTTCCTCCCTCCCTCATCCTCCATCACTCTTCCTCCCTCACTCATCCTTCCTCTCTCTTTCTCCCTCCATCCTCATCCTCCACCTCTCTTCCTCCCTCCCTCATCATCCCCCTTTGTTCCTCCCTCCCTCCCTCATCCTCCACCTCTGTTCCTCCCTCCCTCCCTCATTCTCCCCCTCTGTTCCTCCCTCCCTCATCCTCATCCTCCCCCTCTTTTGTGTTCAGCCCCTCCTTTACTCCTGCTTGCTCTGTCCCTACACTCTTCAATCTCTTCCTCTTCCATCTCTTCCTCTTCCATCTCTCCCTCTTCCATCCCTCCCTCTTCCATCTTGCCCTCTTCCATCTCTCATTCTTCCATCTCTCCCTCTTCAATCTCTCACTCTTCAATCTCTCATTCTTCCATCTCTCCCTCTTCCATCTTCAATCTCTCATATGGTTCCCCCCTCTTCCCCTCTCCTTGTCTAACCCTAACCTTAACCACACTGCTTACCTAAATCCCTAACCCTAACCTTAAATTAAATGTTTTTTTTCCAGACAGTTTTACAATATAGACAGTTTTGATTTTGCAGCAGGCCCATCTAGCAGAAATCGCTCAATTCTGCCTCCAGGACAAGACTGATCCCAAGAAACATCAATCTGCTAAATACGCTGGGACTGGTCCACCCCTGATTCCTCCATCTATACCCTTCCTCTTCCTCTCCTCCTCTCTTATGTCTGTTCCACCGTGTTCTGTGAGCTGCCTCTCAGCACCCCTTCCTGATTCCCAAGTCACCCTGTCAAATTAACTGACACACACACACACACCAGTATGGCTCTGTGGCTCTGGTTAGTTTAGTTATTGCACATCTATGGAAGGAAACCCTGTCAAAAGCAGCTCTTATAAACCCACAGTGAGTCATTAGCTAGCTTCCATAATCCATAATGATTAGTAAAATATCCTCATTAATCCCTTCATAATTAATTTCTCATTAACATTTTAGTTCCCTAGTGGTTTTAAATGTATCAGGGAAGAAAACCCAGATTTCCCGATCTATTTTAATTAGATGTATTGCTAACTTTGTTCCTGTATAGCTTTCTACTTTGCCTAATCAGTGTTCTGTCATTTACTCCTTTCCCCTGGTGAGATGGGGATTCTTCTGATAGGATTAACACTCCTAGGGTCGTGCCCAATAGGCAGCCTATTCCTATATTTGTGCCCTATATAGAGTCCTATGGGCAGAACTGAGTTTTATTTATATTTTTTGAACTGGACGCATAAAATAAGATTGTTGGTGATTAGACAAGGTTGTTGGTAATTAGAGAAAATTGTTACACATAATTGACTAGCACTAATATTCCAGAAACACAAACACTAGTGCTGAGTGATTAACCGAAAAGTCGGTTATTTTCAGTTTTTTAAACAACTTATTGACCAACATAAGTTCAATTATTTGAATTCCATTTTGTTCAGGGTTTTTCTTTGAGCTCAATGCACAGTTTCTCTAGTGATAAATTAGATCACGCCCGAACTATGCGACGTAGTAGGGAGTTGTAGTTTCTAACAGACCAACATTCCACATAGTTAAGCGCAGAAAACGTGGCAATTCACTACAATGATCATAATCCATTGCATGCCTACTTGTCCGGTCTACTTCACAGACCACCTGCGTGTGTCAGACACGGAGGCAGAAAGAAGAGACAAGAAGAACACGCGATCGAGAAGGATAGAGAGCCGTTGCTTCGAGGTACCTCTACCTCAAAATACATGGTCTAAGTTATTGATAGTTGGTATTCAGCAGTCATAAAAGTATGTTTTATTTACTTTAAAGAATTACAAAATAGTGATTTTGTCAGACAGCAAACATAGGCAGAAGCTCCATAGATGACTTGGAATGAAATTATAAAGTCCTCAAATAAAACAAATGTAATACACACAACTGAAATATTTTATTGAAGGAAATATTTGATAAGCAGTATTGGGCAGTCTCTACCATCATGGGACTTGTATGAATTGTTTTATTCTGTGTTGTTACAGCATGCAACCTACATAATGCATTTAATGTTTAAACGGAAAACCGTGATTCTTTTTTCATTATCAAACCGAAACTGAACCAACCTCGAAAAGCACAAATTGCCAGCACACACACACACACACACACACACACACACACACACACACACACACACACACACACACACACACACACACACACACACACACACACACACACACACACACACACACACACAATTCAGTTATAATAACACACACGCACCATAAATAATTCAATTATAATAACACACACACACACACACACATAAATAATTCAATTATAATAACACAGAGTAATCTTTGTTATGCTGCCAGGGTGAGTTGAGGGTGTTAGAATAATTTAGATGTTATGTTTGAGAAATGATTTATTATCATCATAGCTCCCATGGTGCTGTAGTTAGGTAGACCTGTAGAAGTGCTGTGTTCTGGTAGATGTTTTATTTACATGTAACCTTTATTTAACCAGGAAGGAATGAGTTTCCCCAAGTGTTTGTGACTAATGTTGTGTTGTGGATGGAATGACAGCATTGTTTTAACAAGCACTTAGCTGTTTAAACTATTCTGGTGAGTCAAAACTTTGAGACTCACCATATCACTTGAGTCATAGCACTGTATCAAAACATGGATGTTGGCACTGCATGTTGATAATCACTGGGCCTGTTGAGGGGTGGCATGTTCAGGGGCATACATCCCTCAGTGCCAGCCTGTCTCTTTCTCTCTCTCTCTCTCTCTCTCTCTCTGTCTCTTGTCTATCACTGTCTCTGTCTTTTTCGGTCTGTCTCATCTCTAGCTCTAATGTGATGTGTTTATCTATTGGCCCTGTGTATCTCAGTTAGTAGAGCATGTTGTTTGCAATGCCAGGGTTGTGGGTTTGATCCCCATGGGGGACCAGTTCAAAAATGTATGCACTCACTGCTTACTGTATTTTCGGTGTTCCTCAAGGTTCCGTTTTAGGACCACTATTGTTTTCACTATATATTTTACCTCTTGGGGATGTTATTCGAAAACATAATGTTAACTTTCAATGCTATGCGGATGACACACAGCTGTACATTTCAATGAAACATGGTGAAGCCCCAAAATTGCCCTCGCTAGAAGCCTGTGTTTCAGACACAAGGAAGTGGATGGCTGAAAACGTTCTACTTTTAAACTCGGACAAAACAGAGATGCTTGTTCTAGGTCCCAAGAAACAAAGAGATCTTCTGTTAAATCTGACAATTAATCTTGATGGTTGTAAAGTCGTCTCAAATAAAACTGTGAAGGACCTCGGCGTTACTCTTGACCCTGATCTCTCTTTTGACGAACATATCAAGACTGTTTCAAGGACAGATTTTTTCCATCTACGTAACATTGCAAAAATCAGAAATGTTCTGTCCAAAAATGATGCAGAAAAATTCATCCATGCATTTGTTACTTCTAGGTTAGACTACTGCAATGCTCTACTTTCCGGCTACCCGGATGAAGCACTAAATAAACTTCAGTTAGTGCTAAATACGGCTGCTAGAATCCTGACTAGAACCAAGAAATGTGATCATATTACTCCAGTGCTAGCTTCCCTACACTGGCTTCCTGTTAAGGCAAGGGCTGATTTCAAGGTTTTACTGTTAACCTATAAAGCGTTACATGGGCTTGCTCCTACCTATCTTTCCGATTTGGTCCTGCCGTACATACCTACACGTACGCTACGGTCACAAGATGCAGGCCTCCTAATTGTCCCTAGAATTTCTAAGCAAACAGCTGGAGGCAGGGCTTTCTCCTATAGAGCTCATTTTTTATGGAACGGTCTGCCTACCCATGTGAGAGACGCAGACTCGGTCTCAACCTTTAAGTCTTTACTGAAGACTTATCTCTTCAGTAGGTCATATGATTGAGTGTAGTCTGGCCCAGGAGTGTGAAGGTGAACGGAAAGGCTCTGGAGCAACGAACCGCCCTTGCTGTCTCTGCCTGGCCGGTTCCCCTCTCTCCACTGGGATTCTCTGCCTCTAACCCTATTACAGGGGCTGAGTCACTGGCTTACTGGTGCTCTTTCATGCCCCCTAGGAGGGGTGCGTCACTTGAGTGGGTTGAGTTACTGACGTGATCTTCCTGTCTGGGTTGGCGCCCCCCCTTGGTTTGTGCTGTGGTGGAGATCTTTGTGGGCTATACTCGGCCTTGTCTCAGGATTGTAAGTTGGTGGTTGAAGATATCCCTCTAGTGGTGCGGGGGCTGTGCTTTGGAAAAGTGGGTGGGGTTATATCCTTCCTGTTTGGCCCTGTCCGGGGGTATCATCGGATGGGGCCACAGTGTCTCCTGACCCCTCCTGTCTCAGCCTCCAGTATTTATGCTGCAGTAGTTTATGTGTCGGGGGCTAGGGTCAGTTGGTTATATCTGGAGTACTTCTCCTGTCTTATCCAGTGTCCTGTGTGAATTTAAGTATGCTCTCTCTAATTCTCTCCTTCTCTCTTTCTTTCTCTCTCTCGGAGAACCTGAGCCCTAGGACCATACATCAGGACTACCGGGCATGATGACTTGCTGTCCCCAGTCCACCTGGCCTTGCTGCTGTTCCAGTTTCAACTGTTCTGCCTGCGGTTATGGAACCCCTACCTGTCCCAGACCTGCTGCTTTCAACTCTTAATGATCGGCTATGAAAAGCCAACTGACATTTATTCCTGATTATTATTTGACCATGCTTGTCACTTATGAACATTTTGAACATCTTGGCCATGTTCTGTTATAATCTCCACCCGGCACAGCCAGAAGAGGACTGGCCACCCCTCATAGCCTGGTTCCTCTCTAGGTTTCTTCCTAGGTTTTGGCCTTTCTAGGGAGTTTTTCCTAGCCACCGTGCTTCTACACCTGCATTGCTTGCTGTTTGGGGTTTTAGGCTGGGTTTCTGTACAGCACTTCGAGATATTAGCTGATGTACGAAGGGCTATATAAAATAAACTTGATTTGATTTGTTCTGGACAACAGTGTTGAGTAAAATGTGTTTCAGTGCTGAGCTCAGTGAACCTCAGTACATTCTTCCAGATAGCTACATTTCTGCTACTGGCTTCCTGCAGAATTATGCTGAAGTCCTGTGCAGATCCGTCTGTGATCTAGACAAAGATGCCACCAACAAGGGACAGGTCCAAGTGCTGAATATAGTTTGTGCTAGAGTTAACATTGTCAGCCTAGGGGGACTGATGGTTTTATATCGAGCCAAACCTCAAAGTCTGTGAATTGATTCAGGCTGGTCGGGTTTCAGGCTTGCCGCTCTGTTAAGAAAAAAAGAAGTTCTGGACATAATTTAGTACAGCAGCGGCACCAGGATTCCAATATTGGCTGGGTCAGAGAAACTTGTGGCCAAGATTTTTCGGATAATTGTGATACTTATCGGTGTGCAAAAAGGAAAATGATGATCCATGAGACCACAACAGGCAGCACATTTCAGAATCAGAAGTCCATATTCCAATGGCATCCGTTAACGAAGATACATCCTAACAAAATACACCCTGTGATTGCACAGGTTGCTAATGTGCCCTCATGGACCTCGTAACCTATCAAAAGTAGAACCATAACTGGTCTAAATGTTTTCCTTATCAGGCAGTCTTATTGCAGTTTTTTTGGAATGAAACAGATCCAAAACACTGGGTTTTTGAGCAATTATTCATGTGATCGATGTTTGGCAGAAAATGTAGTTATTTATTGTTTAATTATTCAAGGCTCCTTTTATTTCCTTTTTGAAATAAATTGCTTTTACAGAGTTCCACATTTATTTAGACACGTTTGCTGAATCTTTGGGCCATTTTCCCAAAACTCTAAACACAAAACACAAAACCACAAAACTTTACAAATCTCTAGCAAAAGCAAAGACTGCATTCAAAACTTTTTTATCTCTTTCCAAAATGTTTTTTTTTGCATCAAAATGACACACACACGGGTCATATGAATAGATCTGTCTACCAACAAACACACTGATGTGCTCAACACAAAACACTACTATGAATATCCCATCAGTAGGTTTATGCATTTTCAGTGTTACACTGTAGCCGGTTGTTAAAGATTGTTACAGTAATGTATACCTACTCAAATATACACAAATGCAATACAGTAACAAAAACATTGTCATTTATTTCCAAAATACAGGATTTTTGAACACTTTGCATACCCAACAGGAGAAAACCAGGAAAAACATTCAGGAAGATAAAGGGTTTTCTGTACAAAAATAAAACATGAAAGGGGCTCATTCTTTCAAAACTCGAAACACAAAAAGACAAAAACACATGCTAAATGTAAGAAAAGACATTAGGCAACATCCTGCCTCCTATTTTGGTCTGGCCACAGCACCTCATCTACATCACAAGCGATGTTCTCCCTGGCTAAACAGTGGGGAAATAATGTTCTGGAGTGACGAATCCAGCCGCCGAAAGCCCCCACATCAACTTCACCACATGCATCCTCCATTGCCTGGAGAAGAGGCATGCTTGCGAGGGGATGGCGGTTATACACCTTCCATCGCCATGCCGAAAAAAACTCTTCAATTGGGTTTAGGAATGGGGAATATGGTGGGAGGTATAGAACAAAAGATAGTGGGTGGTCGATGAACCAGTTGCGGACCAGAGCAGCCCGGTGGAAACTCATGTTGTCCCAGATGACAACATACCTGGGCTGCTCTGGTCCACCCCTCTGCTCGGCTGGAATGAGGATGCCATGTAGTGTGTCCAGGAATGTGATGAGAAGGATGGTGTTGTAGTTGGCATGGTGATGGAGGACGCCTTTCTGGGTAATGATGCGCACATGGTGATATTCCCTCCACACTGTCCAGGGACATTCACAGTGGCACGGTGGCTAATAATGTTCCGTCCCCGTCCCCTTCTTCTGGTTAGGTTGAAGCCAGCCTCATCAATGTAAATATAAACGTACTGAATTGCAGCGGCATCCAGCTCCAAGACTCTCTGACACAGACAAGACAATGTGACATAAACCTTGAGCAGTCAGTATGGTGAGACACAATACACTGGATTACAGTACTGTAATGTGTCTATACAGTGCTGATATGATAGTAAATTCACAGTATAGTACTTATTTGCACATATTCATGGTGCTGTTCTTTAACCCTCTGAGTTTCGCTCAAATGGCGCCCTGTAGACCCGTTTCAACCGGATTCGGTTGTGCTGTAATACACGGCCCAATGTAGACAAGCCCACCTGGTGAATGTTATTGAATATTGTGTTGTCTGCAATTATATGGTTCTGGATTTCTCATAGTCTAATGGTATTGTTTGCCACCACCATGTTCACAATAGCGGTCTCCTGTTCTGGTGTGAACAGACGGTGTCTTCCACCATGGCCTGGCCGTCTCTCAGTTCTGCAGAAGATCCACAAATATGATATGTTTGGTTACAGTAAGCTAAAATAATCTATTTTCTTCCACCATGGCCTGGCCGTCTCTCAGTTCTGCAGAAGATCCACAAATATGATATGTTTGGTTACAGTAAGCTAAAATAATCTATTTTCTTCCACCATGGCCTGGCCGTCTCTCAGTTCTGCAGAAGATCCAGAAATGATATGATTGGTTACAGTAAGCTAAAATAATCTATTTTCTATCAATATGAAATGCCATTACTGTAACATTGGCCAACAATCACTGAGTAACATAGGCCTACTGATATGTCGGACTACAGTATACATACATAAAGACGATAGTGTAGATGGTAGGTAACTTACCGGTTGTCATTTCTGAATGTACAGATGATGGATGCAACCGTGTAGCGGCTCAGGTTGGGCTGAACTCTGCCCAGCCTCCCTCATACTCAATCCATGGTTGAACACATGGTCAACCAATGTGTCCCTGATCTCATCTGAGACAACTGTCCTTCTTCGTCCTCCTCTTACTCTCACTCCTTCACCTCCAGCTCTTTCTTCACCATTGACATCCATTTTCCTCCAAAACAGGAGAGCTCATCTGTGGCCTTTTATAGTGCTAAATCTCTGACTTCTAAGTGAACAATTCAGAAACTAGTGTTTACACCTGTGAGGAGTGGGTGTTGCCAATTGGTGTATAGAGCTTGGCATTGTGATTGGCGTTGCTTTCCAAAGAGACTAAAGAGATTTTAATGATTTGCATGTTGTGCCTAATGTAGAGAACTGTATGTAGTGTTTTTCAAAAAGTCTGATATAGAATTGAAAACTGAGTGTAAAACAGAAATTGTGCTTGCAATTTTGCAGACTTGGTTTAGGGATTTGGTACATGAGTTTCAGGTTTCTGTGATTGCGTTTCAAGTTCCAATTTTGGTGTGTAAACAATTGGGAAAAACTGTAAAGGCATGAATGACTCGTATGCTGTGTTATGACATTAATTAATGAATGATTGATTGAGAGACATTGAAGTAGGCCTTAGACAGCTATAACAGGAAGCACTCTCACAGCTCGTTGGTGGATAGATAGATTATAGAAGGCTACTAGCCAACTAGGCCAAATATTGAAAAGTAATACTTATTATTATAATGTTAATAATAATAATAGTAAAAATAATATGAACAAACAAAAGAACACCAGACTAACATTTTCCCCTGGAGGCACTGGTGCAACTAACTTTTTCAGTTGGTGGCACCGGCCCATGGTTTGGGAACACCAATTTCTTGCGTCACGCATTACAATATACTTCTGAGATGGTGGGCTATTCAAGAAAAGACTGTAAATTGTTTCACCTAACATGTTGAAGCAAGAATGCATGATTCAAGATATTTTGATATGCAGCCTAATCCAGTGATTATCTTGAATTGTGGGTTGTCAATAGAGTATTGCTGTTAATGTTAAAATTGGGCTCCATCATTTTGCAAATGTTGTTGTTCAATAGAGATTAATTTGCCTAGCTCTTTGTGTGCGCTCATTTTTTCGGGCTAATTCACCACCACACAATTCAAAACACTTAAACTGGACAGTTTTATCTCCATCTCTTCATTCATAGACTCAATCATGGACACTCTTACTGACAGTTGTGGCTGCTTCGCATGATGTATAGTATTGTTGTTTCTGCCTTCTTGCCCTTTGTGCTGTTGTCTGTGCCCAATAATGTTTGTACCATGTTTTGTGCTGCTACCATGTTGTGCTGCTGCCATGTTGTGTTGCTACCATGCTGTGTTGTTGTCTTAGGTCTCTCTTTATGTAGTGTTATATTTTGTCCTATATACATATATACATATATATATATATATATATATATATATATATATATATATATATATATATATGTTTTTAATCCCAGCCACCATCCCCATATGAGGCCTTTTGCCTTTTGTTAGGCTGTCATTGTAAATAAGAATTTGTTCTTAACTGACTTGCCTAGTTAAATAAAGGTTAAATAAATCAACATGAGGAAGTGAACAGTCATAACACATTAGCTAGATCAATAACACCAAATATAATACCTTCTGCTAGTAATCTTACAGTTCACTTTAAGTCCTAAAAAAAGCTTTGCAGTTGTAGCCTGCTACCCTATGCATTCGCAATAGTATCTTCAGGTCATCAAATTATTTTACCTTTATTTAACTAGGCAAGTCAGTTAAGAACAAAATCTTATTTACAATGACGGCCTAGGAACAGTGGGTTAACTGCCTTGTTCAGGGGTAGAACGACAGATTTTTACCTTGTCAGCTCGGGGATTCAATCTTGCAACCTTTCGGTTACAAGTCAAATGCTCTAACCACTAGGCTACCTGCCACCCTGTAGTTGTCACAAAGCCGAATACAACAGGTGTAGACCTTACAGTGAAATGCAAACCCTTAACCAACAATGCAGTTTTAAGAAAAATAAATGTTAAGTAAAAAAAAGATTAGTAAAAAATGTAAAAAACAAATAATTAAAGAGCAGCAGTAAAATAACAGTAGCCAGGCTATACACAGGGGGTACCAGTACAGAGTCAATGTGCGGGGGTAAAGGTTAGTCAAGGTAATTGAGGTAATATGTACACGTAGGTAGAGTTATTAAAGTGACTATGCATAGATAATAATCAGAGCAGCAGCATAAATGAGGGGGTGGGGGGACAATACAAAAAGTCTGGGTAGCCACTTGATTAGCTGTTCAGGAGTCTTATGGCTTGGGGTTAGAATCTGTTAAGAAGCCTTTTTTTCCCTAGACTTGGCGCTCTGGTACTGCTTGCCATGCAGTAGAAGAGAGAACAATCTATGACTAAGGCTGGAGTCTTTGACAATTTTTAGGGCGTTCCTCTGACACTGCCTGGTATAGAGGTCCTGGATGGCAGGAAGCTTGGCCCCAGTGATGTACTGGGCTGTACGCACTACCCTCAGAACTTTTTGAGGATCTGAGGACCCATGCCAAATCTTTTCAGTCTCCTTATATGTTTTGTCGTTCCCTCTTCTTTGTGTGTTTGGACCATGATAGTTTGTTGGTAATGTGGACAACAAGGAACTTGAAGCAATCAACCTGCTCCACTACAGCCCCGTGGGGGCGTGCTCGGTCCTCCTTTTCCCATAGTCCACAATCATCTCCTTTGTCTTGATCACGTTGAGGGAGAGGTTGTTATCCTGGCACCACACGGCCAGGTCTCTGACCTCCTCTTTATAGGCTGTCTCATCGTTGTCGGTGATCAGGCCTTTCACTGTTGTGTTGTCACAAATGTAATGATGGTGTTGGAGTCGTGCCTGGCCATGTAGTCATCGGTGAACAGGGAGTACAGGAGAGGACTGAGCACACGTCCTGGTTATACCGTCTGGCCCCTCGGCCTTGTGAATGTTGACCTGTTTAAAGGTCTTACTCACATCAGCTGCAGTCGTCCCTCTCTTCTCCAGTACAGTACTGATAAAATAGGAAGGAATAACAAGGATGTGTTATTTATTACTGTATCACTTGAGTGGTTCACCCGAAAACCTAACTGCCTCTCTCCCTCCTTATCTCTGTTTTCTCACTCTCTCTCTCCTTCCCACTTTGTCCCCCACCGACCGTTCCCCTCTCCATCTGCTTCTATCCCTCCCTCCATCCCTCCCTCTCTTCCCTACTGATAGGACATATTTGAGCTCTGTACGTCTCCATTAGAGATCAGAGGAGTGACTGGAATGGTATCAAACATATGGAAACCATGTTTGATGTGTTTGCTAGCATTCCATTCATTCTGTTCTGTTCCAGCCATTACTATGAGCATGTCCTCTGATTTAAAGTCCCACCAGATCCCTATAGTCTCCATGTGTATTTGATTGGGATCTGGATTCTAAGAAGTGACTGATGTGGTGTTCAGAGCTCCTGTGGCTTGTTCAGTGGGTTAGGGAGGCTGACAGGAACAGAAAGAGAGGGGAGGACTGGAGGGAGGAGGAGTGGGATGAGGAGTGACAGGAAGAGGAGGAGTTATTGTGTGCCAATTTATGCTATGGTTAGAAGTGTCGATTAGGGAGTCACCGCGCTGGGAGTGTGAGTGAGTGTATGTGTGTGTCTGCAGTGGGTCAGAATGTTGGCCTTGCAGACTGGGCTCTGAAAACACATACTCATGCTCCAGCTGCTCCCACTAACAGATGTACTGTAGTAGTACTGAAAGACTGGGATAGTGCAGTATTACGGTGGAATCAGGCAAAAAAAAACAATTTCCTGGTTGAGGGTGGATTTGTTTGGTGTATCTAATATGGTATGCATGCAATCATACGGGCAGAGGAAATTCAGCAACCCTTGGAGGACAGTGGAAGTTTAAGTGCTTCTTTATTTTTGAAGGCTAAGGGCCAAAATGTGTTGCTTTTAACAATAAAGAAACACTTTTATCAATGTCCACTGTCCTCCAAGCGTTTTCTGAATTTCAGTGAGTGAGTGAGGTAGTGAGGACAGTGAGGTAGCGACAGTGTTCCCTTCCCTATACATGAAGTCATACACATATAATTGTTTTATATAGGCTGGTACCATTGCCTTTAGTTTCACATCTCAAAGCACATTGACATGCATGTGTGTTGGCTGCTGGGTCGACAGTTCCTTCAGAAAGTATTCACGTTGTTACAGCCATAATGACAAAGTGAAAACATGCTTTTAAAATGACATATTGTTGTTGGGGTACGCCCACAACTTTTCCAACAAAAAAAGCTTATTTTTAACATACCTAGTTAAAATTAATTGGAAGGAAAACTATTTCACTCATATTGTAAGTCATTACAGGTCACATTTCATAGAAATCTGGAAACACTGTACTGTTAATTTAAGTTTACAAATTTAAAATTGGTTCTGCAATGTTGAAAATCAAATAACAAGGTGTGATATTTGCATGTATTATGTGAAGGCAGCAGCTACTCTTCCTGGGGTTCCAAACACATTAAGGCACATCACACAAAAAAACATACAATGTTTTTAAATAAAACAGTACTTCACATAACATCATTACACCACTACATTTCTACAACACTAAATGTATAATACCACCATACAACAATATTAAAGTGTATTTGTGTGTAGAGTGTGTGTGCTAGCATGTGTGTGAGTATGCACGTGTGTGTGCCTGTGTGTGTGTGTGTGTGTGTATCTTCACAGTCCACGTTGTTCCATAAGGTATAGTTTTATCTTTTTTTTTTTATCTGATTTTACTGCTTGCATCAGTTACTTGATGTGGAATAGAGTTCCATGTAGTCATGGCTCTGTGCAGTACTGTGCATTTTCCATAGTCTGTTCTGGACTTGGGGACTGTGAATATACCCTTGGTGGCATGTCTTGTGGGGCATGCATTGGTGTCTCAGCTGTGTGCTAGTTGATTGAAAAGCTTGGTGCTTTCAACATGTCAATACCTCTGACAAAGACAAGTAGTGATGCAGTCAATCTCTCCTCTACTTTCAGCCAGGAGAGATTGACATGCATGTCATTGATGTTCGCTATCAGTGTACATTTATTTCAATTTTTACTTATTTAAAAAAAAAAAGAGGGAATTATTTAAGAAAAGTGCAAGGGTGCCAATATATTTGTACGCAACTGTATGTAGACACTGGTACAATATGGTGCTGGAGATAATGAATCATTTGATTTGATGTATATTTATTGAACCTTTATTTAACTAGGAAAGTCAATTAAGAACAACTTCTTATTACAATGACAGCCTACCTCGGCCAAACCCGGACGACGCTGAGCCAATTGTGCGCCGCCCTATGGGACTCCCAATCATGGCCGGATGTGATGCAGCCTGGAGGTTGAAATAAGAGGTTGAAAAGTGGAGGAATTGCCCTTTAATGAGAGTGAGAACAGGACGGTTACCAAATGCTCTCGCTCGCTGTGTACCACATAGGTCTGTGCGTAAGCCAGGCTATAGCTGGGTGTAACGCCCCTCTCTGAACTACAGTCATGTTTTGGATGCCAAATGACTTGTAGTTACCCAGTCAGTCAGCCAGCCAACCAGCCAGATGCAACTGACCAGATGTTGACAGTCCTGAGTGAGTAGGAGGCCAAGGGATCTGATCTGAATGTCATTAGGGCTATGGTGGAATAAAGCCAGGTACACTAGTGGAGACACTTTAAAGCTAATATAACTGGCCTCAGATCAACACCTCTGAGGTCTGGTCTCTTACACCACCAGCAGTTACCATACCCAGTCTGCTAGGTGGTTGATACTTAAAGTCCCCAGGACATTCACAATATTAGTCAAGACTGCCTTCTCTTCTTGTGCACCAGAGACATTGAATAGTCTACAATCCATGCTTCATCTAGATATATTAGTGCCACTGAATTAATAAAAGAAATTGATGGGAGACTGTTACAGATGAGTGTAAATGCTTTTTTTAGGCTGAATCATGTTGTTCTATTGTATTGTTGTATGTTTTAATTCTGTAGTATATTGATTGTTGCTGCCTTCTTGGCCAGGTCTCCCTTGAAAAGGAGACTCTGGGTCTCAATGGGCTTTTCCTGGTTAAAGAAAAGGTTAAAAAATACACGCAAAAAACACTTTGATCTACTGGTCGAAAGCCATCCGGTCAAATCGTCTGAACACACACACACACACACACACACACACACACACACACACACACACACACACACACACACACACACACACACACACACACACACACACACACACACACACACACACACACACACACACACACACACACACACACACACACACAGCATTATACAACGAGTGAGTCTAGTCCTGGATGCTGATAGGTTAAAACTGCATTCCAGCCGGTGTCTATTCCACAAGTTACCACCGGCTAAACCTATTACGTTGAAATGCCTATTTACTCTGTTCCATCTCACTGAGCAATCCACTGTCTCATCAACCCAGGCAGGCAATTTATAAACTTCACCTCCACTATAAAAAACATCTAGACATTATCTCTCATTTATTTTAGATTAGCATTTGGTTTTTCAAATTAACAAGCCCAAGTAAACAGTTTGAGTAATGTAGTCTTCTGAAAACCTAACACTTGGATAGAATGTAATAGTTTCAGTGGAACTATTACACAAATGTTAGTGACAAAGACACACCAGAATGGCTTTCCAATAGGTGTTGAGTAGGTTGTGTAGATCTGTAGGGAAAAAATCGAATGCAGTTCCATTTTAAGGCAGCAAAATGTGAAGACGGTGCAATAGGTGTGTAGACTTTCACTAGCGATTGTATATATTACCACACATCTTCATATGGTTCTGTATCAGCGTATTTCTTCTGTGGATTATTCCTTATTTCTTCTTCTGTGGATTGTTCCTTATTTCTTCTTCTGTGGATTGTTCCTTATTTCTTCTTCTGTGGATTGTTCCTTATTTCTTCTTCTGTGGATTGTTCCTTATTTCTTCTTCTGTGGATTATTCCTTATTTCTTCTTCTGTGGATTGTTCCTTATTTCTTCTGTGGATTGTTCCTCATTTCTTTATTTGTGGATTGTTCCTTGCATCATGTTTGCAGAAGCTGTGCCTGCACATGGCACTGTGCCAGAGGAGGGATGGAAGAGGGAAGGAGGAAAGGAGGGAGGTAGAGGGATAGGAAGAGAGAGATTGCATCTGTAAAGAGCTTAGCACCTTAGCTCCCATTTCTCTAGGCTAGTCATTAGTTGCACCTCTGTGTGTGTGGTGTTGTTTGGAGGTTTATTTATGCATAGCGACAGTCAGATCTCAGGGCTTTAGCATCTTAAAGCTCAGTGGCATTACTGCACATCTGGCTCCCACTAATCTTGTGTTCCTAGGAGAGTACAAAAGCTCAGCTCAGAGAACATGTTCACCCTCCCAGTCCCCACTAGCCTGGGTTGTATGCATTAGTGCACACCGTAGCAAAACCTGTTGTGAAGGAAAACTAAAACAAGCATATTCTATATTGGATAAATTCAGGTAGGCACCTCCCAGTTTTGACCCATTTGGTTCCGAGTCAATACGGCCCTGGTGGAACCAGCCTGACGTTGCAATGGACCCCAATCTGTTTCACTTTAACAAACTGGCGAGTGTAGCAATATATAATGTTATCCTTGTACTAAAAATGCCTAGTCTTTTCTTACTAGCACTGACTTTGCTGATAGCAGTTTTATTCAGGGAAAGTTTTACTGGATGGTTTCCATCCAATTGGCGACACATTTTCATGGGAATCTGCATGGAAAAATATGCGCATTTTCCCACCAGAGATGTGACTTGTTGCAGATATAAAGCTGTGCGTGATGATGTAGTAACGGCTTTCGTTGGTGGAAGGAGAGGAGGACCAAAATGCAGCGTGGTACGTATCCATAATATCATTTAATCGAGAATGAATACAAAAGAACAAGAGAATAAATGAAAACCGGAACAGTCCCGTATGGTGCAAACACTAACACTAACACAGGAAACAGGAAACAATCACCCACAAAACACAGTGAAAAACAGGCTACCTAAATATGGCTCCCAATCAGAGACAACGACTGACACCTGCCTCTGATTGAGAACTATACTAGGCCAAACACATAGAAATATACCATACAGAACAAAACATAGAAAAACAACATAGAATGCCCACCCCAACTCACGCCCTGACCAAACTAAAATAAAGACATAAAAAAGGAACTAAGGTCAGAACGTGACAGTAGTGTACATAAAAATAATTTTTGCTGTTAAATTCCCACATACCGAATACAAGTTAAATGGATTGCATTGCATTCCGTTACATAGCGAATGTGTTTACTCTGGCATTGGCACATCCGCTCGCAAATATAGTGCAGGTATAGCCAACATGATGCGATAATTATGGACAAAAGAGAGAGATCATTTGTATTTGTCAAACGGTAACCAAGCATCGATCATTATGTCACCAAAATAAGACCCTGGACATTTATTGAAAAGGAGCATCAAGACTCGCCACCGTGCACTAACTCCACCCTGTAAAGTTCCTCATCACTTATTTCACGTGTTGCCTAATAAACGGCTTTCCCGAGTCGTTGTGGCAGGACCACAGAGCATACTGTATCATCGCGCTACTCAAAGTTGACTGATATGATGGTTATTATATCAATATTTGTGCATCAAAGCGTTTCCACTGCCATTTCTTGCATAATTAATTTTACAGACACAAAAAGATCACACCATGTTGAACAAACAAATTATATGTCTGCATTTATATAATTAAACCGAAACTTCCTGTTTCCATCACAGCTGTCGTGATGTTTTTTTATACGACTTTACGCGCTTAAAAACTGTGGATGGAAACGTGGTTAATAACTGTAATATGTGATTGCCTTAACTACACTCTCCTTCATACGTATATGGAAGTGAAGCTAAAATGTTTCATTTGGCTCTATACTCTACCACTATATGTATATTGTACCCCGATTTCAGGAAGTCATAAGTATTTGGACCAATTCAATTAAAGTGTATCAAAGTTGTCAAAAGATTATTGTTTGGTCCCATATTCCTTGCACGCAATGACTACATCAAGATTGTGAGTTTATAGAGTCACAAATCTATCTTAGAGCTCCCAAAACGCTAGGGTCCACCCTGCTCATATTCAACTTATTAGCCTTGTTACAGGCTTTGGTTTTTCCATTTATGTTTTGAGGTTGGACTTTAGTACGTATGGCACGTTAGCACGTAGGGTGCACCGATTGGTGTAACCTAATTAGTCAGTATGTGTTACACCTGTGCTGGCTTGTCCATCTCGTTAGTAGGAAGGGGTTTCACCTGTGCTGGCCCAGGTACTATTTATGAGTGGCTGTCCCAGTGCTTCAGTTGTCTTGAGAGATGTGGAGGGTCAACATTTTTAGTTCGCTCCCCCTATTTTGATTTCCAGACAAACAATCCTTTATCTGATCTTACCTGTTTTCGTTTTGCTGGGGTGTTTTTCTTATGTTTGCCTCTTTTGGGTAAATTTAGTGGCGTTCATGGTGGGTGTCTTTTAGGTTCCAGTTGTTGTTGCTCGTCAACTTTCAGTGTACACCCCCATGAGTGTTTTTCAGTAACCCTCCTAAAACCCCACCTGTTTCATTTTGGTTGTTGGTCAGTGACTCTTTGTTAGTTCCCCCTTCTGTTTGAGGGACATTTTTGGTGGGAAACATTCTTCCTGGGGAACATACCAAAGTTTCTGTTCATAAGTCTGTTAATACATTACTTGACACCCAGCGTCATAACACATTATGACACGGTCATAACCATGTCATAATATGTCATAACCATGTCAAAATATGTCATAACCGCTGACGTAACGTGTCATAACCTGTCATAATATGGTCATAACACTGTCATGACCCATGATTACACCTGTTGTGACATATATTGTGTTATTTTTTGGCTGGTTATGACACAAATAGTGTCAAAACCAACATTTATTAGAATATATTTTTTCCTGCCAAGACGTTTCCTTTCGTTTGGAAGTTGGAATGAATGTTTATTTCCCATCATTTTTAAGTAACTTGCAGAAAATACACTCGACATTGTCATGAAGCATTAAGACCATCCTGTGTCACTTTACTTGGACTAAGATAATACACTTTAGGACACTGTCAAGAAGCATTATCACCATCAATCATATAAGATAGGCATATCAAGTACATACCCTTTTGTCAGTTATCAGTCAAAAAGAGGGTGTCTTGTCCTGCTCCTGAAATCTGCTCCTGCATTCATCCCAGTCATCAGCAACAGAGCATTGGGGTAGGTGCATGTCTGACATCAATGTGTGCGTAATTACAATGATAATTTAATATAGTACATTTCTGAAAATATTATATAACATAAACAAGTAGGCTATGGTGTAATGGAATGTTTTGCCTTGTATGGTAGGTTTTGTGGGTTTTGACATTCTAATGTAGGTGTCATAACCCACCATAAAATATCTACTGTGGTAGGGTTTGTTGGTTTTGACACTCTAAATGTAGGTGTTACAACCAGCCATAAAATAACACAATATTTGTCAACTGGTCTAAATATGTGTCATGACAGTGTTATGACATATTATGACATGGTTATGACTGTGTCATAATGTGTTATGACACTGGATGTCAAGTAAAGTGTTACCGAAACTTGTTTGCAGTTTCTGTCTTCACTGGTAATCAGAATGTGTTGTTAGATGTCAAGTTATATGGCTACAATTTGATTGTTTGAAGTGTAATTTTAGGATTGTTTTTTAAGACCCTAAAAAGCTATTGTTTACCTTTTTATATTTCTAAATAAATAATTCATATTTGTTCAGCCCACGGACCACCACAGATTATATTTTGTCTACTAAACCCAAAAGTTTGAGCACTCCAGTTTAAGATTAATGCATTAACTGTAAATCGCTCTGGATAAGAGCATCTGCTAAATGACCAAAATCTAAGCAATCAGGATGTTTTTTCCCACCCCTCAACTCTGTTGATTGCATCACTAAGCATCATCACATAGTCTACCCA
This sequence comes from Salvelinus namaycush, assembly GCF_016432855.1. NCBI lineage: Eukaryota > Metazoa > Chordata > Actinopteri > Salmoniformes > Salmonidae > Salvelinus > Salvelinus namaycush. Next base: position 25,636,122 of record NC_052324.1, read on the forward strand.
GATAGTCATCATGTTTCACATTGATCTTTCTCAACGTCACAGTCTTTCTCAACGTCCATGTATAGCCACTTACTGAGCCAATCTGTTCATACAATAACCGGGGCCACGTCCAATTTTTGCACCGTTTTCCCTATGGGCCCTTGTCAAAACTACTGCACTCTGTAGCGAAAAGTGGTGCCATTTAAGACGCAGCAGAGTTACAACAGCAGCTTTATTATGTGCTGAAATGGTCCATTGGTTGTTTTTTATAGTCTTCTGAGATTTAGTCATGGTGTCAGATGCCAAACCTTTGAAGTTGAAGAGATCAAAAGAGCCGTAGTGAATTGTTTAAAGCTATTAGAGGGAGAGGCTAATGGTTTAGGTCAGGGGTTATGTCCTGATTGTGTTGTTGGTACTGTAGGCAGAATGATGAGGAGAGGAACCCTTAGCCTAGAGCGTTAGATCGTATGCCTTGCTATTCATGTCTGTATTAAACACACGTGTTAATTGTGTCCTGATTTTCTTCCCAACAGCCAAATTGAAAGAAGAGCACGTTACTCTGCAGCAGATAAAAATAACACCCCTTTACAGGGCTCCAGACTAACATTTCCCCCCGGAGACAGTGGTACCACTAAGTTCTTCAGTTAGTGGAACAAGCCCATGATTTGGTCGCACCAATTTGTTTCTGCAGCATCACGCAATAGAAAACATTTGGTATCACTTTATAAAGTAATTCACATTGCTTTAGTCTGTGTAATAGATGACTGAGATGGTAGGATATTCAAGAAAGATGTTGTTTCATCTAACATATCCAAGCAGGACTGCATGATTCAAGATATGTTTATGTGCAACCTTATCCAGTGTTTGTCATGACGGAACAGACAACGTTAACTTTGATTTTATACAAGTAAAGACCCAAAAAATCTAACTTGTTACATGAAATGTGCACAGGCTCCATGACGGGAAAAAAAGCATATGGTTCTTGAACACTTAAAGAGATTGTCAGCAGATGTGGTTTTCCTGCAAGAGTTAAGAGGAGCTGGGTTGGAGATGCATATGCTGCCACCTACTGTAATAACAGCAGAGGTGTAGGCATCCTGATAAATAAGAATACACCCTTTTCCCTTATATCCCAGCACACGGACCAGGAAGGACGTTTTGAAGTGTTGAATTGTACCTTACATGGTGTGGCGGATGAATCAGAATTAGTTGGGTAACATAGATAATTAAGATGTCTTATCTGCATAATATGCTTATGTGATATACTTGTTATTAGAATGTATCCCTTCGGACTCTGGTGTTGGCAGTTGCACTTCTTCCCTCAGCTGGAGCTCAGTCACTTGGGGCCCAGAGAGGGGAGAGGTCAGACTTGTCTTTTACATGCCTCTGGTGCTATGCAGAATATCAGAAAGGGAAGAGGACCGGATGGAACATTGTCTTCATATGTGAATGTGTCTTTACCTATTCATAAACCATGTGAAGGGATGGCGTGATTAATGGGGAACCAATTACTTGTCTCCACATGGTCTGTGCGCAAGTCACTCGCTCCTTTGGCATTGGGGGGAGGTGTATGGCAGTGTATGGAACCATTGTATGTCCTCTCTGATGTTGCACTTATCCTGGGATAGTATATGACCTAGAGACTCACTCCCCTCAGTGAGCTTGTCCAGGAGTGTGGTCAAGAAGGGGTTTTACTTGAGATGGGAGTATCTAGAGTTGACGATTGAGTTATGCCATTAGATGAGCTAATGTTTCTGTTCTATACCGTACCAGGAAGAGACGGTTCCAGTTTGGAGTAGGAGGACCAGACACTGGTCTGTACAATGAAAACTGTTGACATAGCAGATGCTGTCTGCTATGTATTATAGATATCTTTCATACAAATCTTAACCTTGTGACTATTCTATGTATCTGTTGTTCGTCATGTAGGTTGAAAGGGGTGTATCTTGGCTATAAAATATCTTTGTACTTTTGTGTTGTCACTCTCAACGGTTCATTAGAAATAGGGAATCGTTGAAAGTCAATGCTATTGCAAAGCTCTTATTATTAAACATGTAGTTTAAGTATAACTCTGACTGGTGTGTGAAGTTTGTTTCTCCTCATTTGGTAATACAGAAATTAACCACCACAATGGTGACAAATACTCATTGATTTCATTTTGCATCCCACTAGGGGCAAATCTGTTGTTTTTAGATAGAATTCAAGCTATATTAGATAAAATCCCTACAGGAACTATTATTTTAGCAGGCAACCTAAATCATACATTCGATAAGGTTGACAGACGTATCAATGAAAAAGTCAAATTCAAGGAACCACGAAGGAGGCTGAAAAATTTAATATCTACAAATAATTTACAGGACAAGTGGAGATTACTATTCCCAATGACAAAAAGACTACTCTTTTTTAAAAGTATTCAATTAAATTAAAACTATTTTTTCATCCAAACTTCTTCCATTTAAGAATGATGGAGGCCACTGTGTTCTTGGGGACCTTCAATGCTTCAGAAATGTTTTGGTGGGATCTTCTGTAACGGCTCTCGTTTGTGGAATGAAGAGTGGACCAAGGCGCAGCATGGTAGGCGTACATCGTCTTTTTATTGATGACACCAAAACAAAATAACAAAGACAAAAAACGAAAGCGAACCGTTCTGTCAGGCACAGACACTAAACAGAAAACAAGATCCCACAAAACCCAAAAGAAAAATGACAACTTATATATGATCCCCAATTAGAGACAACGATAGACAGCTGCCTCTGATTGGGAATCACACTCGGCCAAAAATCAAGAAATAAAAAACATAGACTTTCCGACCCGTGTCACACCCTGACCTAACCAAACATAGAGAATAATAAGGATCTCTACGGTCAGGGCGTGACAGTACCCCCCCCCAAAGGTGCGGACTCCGGGCGCAAACCTGAACCGATAGGGGAGGGTCCGGGTGGGCATCTACTCTCGGTGGAGGCTCCAGTGCGGGACGCAGACCCCGCTCCGCTTGAGGCTCCCCCCACTTCGGCGGCGCCTCTGGTGCAGGGATAGTCGCCGGGACCTCCGGACCATAGATTGTAGTCGGGGACTCCAGGCTAGGAACCCCCCCTGTAAGCTCCGGACCGGAGACCCTCGCTGGAGGCTCCGGACCGGGGACCGTCGCTGGAGGCTCCGGACCGGGGACCGTCGCTGCAGGCTCCGGACGGAGACCGTCGCTAGAGGCTCCGGACGAAGGCCGTCGCTGGAGGCTCCGGACCGAAGGCCGTCGCTGGAGGCTCCGGACCGGAGAACGTCGCTGGAGGCTCGGGACCGGGGACCGTCGCTGGAGGCTCCGGACCGGGGACCGTCGCTGGAGGCTCCGGACCGGGGACCGCCGCTGGAGGCTCCGGACCGGGGACCGTCCCTGGAGGCTCCGGACCGGGGACCGTCCCTGGAGGCTCCGGACCGGGGACCGTCCCTGGAGGCTCCGGACCGGGGACCGTCGCTGCAGGCTCCGGACCGGAGACCTTCGCTGCAGGCTCCGGACCGGAGACCTTCGCTGCAGGCTCCGGACCGGGGATCGTCGCTACAGGCTCGGGCCATGGATCGTCGCTGGAGGCTTCGTGCCCTGGATTTTCACTGGAGGCTTCGGGCCATGGATCATCACTGGAGGCTTCGTGCCATGGATTATCACTACAGGCTCCGGGCCATGGATCATCACTGGAGGCTATGAGCCATGGATCATCACTGGACGCTCCGGGCCATGGATCATCACTGGAGGCTTCGTGCCATGGATCGTCACTACAGGCTCCGGGCCATGGATCATCACTAGAGGCTTCGTGCCATGGATCATCACTGGAGGTTTCGGACCATGGATCACCACTGGAGGCTTCGTACGTGGAGCTGGAACAGGTCTCACTGGACTGAGGAGACGTACTGGCAACCTGGTGTGTGGAACTGCCACAGGGCTTACCAGGCTGGGGAGACACACTGGAGGCCTGGTAGGTGGAGCCGGAACAGGTCTCACCGGACTGGGGAGATGCACTGGAACCCTGGTGCGTGGAGCAGGCACCGGATACACTGGGCCGTGGAGGTGCACTGCAGGTCTCGAGCGTAGAGCTGGCACAACCCTTCCTGTCTGGATGCTTTCTTTCGCCTGGCAAATGCGGGGCAATGGCACAGGACTTACTGGGCTGTGAAGGCGCACCGGAGACACAGTGCGCACCGGAGACACAGTGCGCAGAGCCGGCGCAGGATATCCTGGGCCGAAGAGACGCACCAGAGACCAGGAGCGCTGAGGCGGCACTGTCTGTCCTGGCTGAATGCCCACTCTAGCACGGCAAATGCGGGGAGCTACCACAGAGCTCACCGGGCTGTGAATGCGCACTGGAGACACAATGCGTATCACCGCAGAACATGGTGCCTGACCGGTCACTCGCTCCCCACGGTAAGCACGGGAAGTTGGCTCAGGTCTAAACCCTGACTCCGCCATTCTCCCCATGTGCCCCCCCCAAAAAAATGTTTTTGGAGCTGCCTCTCGGTTGTTGATTTAACTCCTCGTATCGTCGCCGTTCTGCTCTCGCTGCCTCCATCTGCTCCCTTGGACAGCGATACTCTCCGGCCCTTGTCCAGGGTCCTTCTCCATCCAGGATTTCTTCCCATGTCCACTCCTCCTGGCCACGCTGCTTGGTCCGTTTTTGGTGGGATCTTCTGTAACGGCTCTCGTTTGTGAAATGAAGAGTGGACCAAGGCGCAGTGTAGTAGGTATACATTGTCTTTTTTATTGATTACTCCAAAACATAATAACAAAGACTAAAAACGAAAGCGAACAGTTTTGTCAGGCACAGACACTAAACAGAAAACAAGATCCCACAAAACCCAAAAGGAAAATGACAACTTATATATGATCCCCAATCAGAGACAACGATAGACAGCTGTCTCTGATTGGGAATCATACTTAGCCTGTTGGGGATGAGGGCGCTGTTTAGGCTATTTATGCTAATTGGGTACTTTTTTTAAACGGCTTCCCACAAAATCCTTGATCGTACAATATGCATATTATTATTATTATTGGATAGAAAACAGTCTATAGTTTCTATAGGAGTTGAAATTTTGTCTCTAAGTGGAACAGAGCCCATTCTACAGCAATTTCCCTGACATGGATTCAGATTTCAGAAATGTTGGCCACTGTTCTGAAGTCAGTTAAAAAGGCACTGATTTTGCTATGACTATACGGACACTTCTTACGTCTGCCCCTGGATGCCTTTACGTGATGACGATTCCAATGGCGTCGATTGCGCGTTCACAGGCCCTACAAATGAAAAAACCCTGAAGCTAGTCATTCTTTTGGAGCTGCGTCATGCGCCTAGAGGACACCGGCCCGCACCTTTTCCAAGCATTAGTGAAGGGGGTAATATTACTCGGGTCATGTTTCTACTCGTTATGGGAGTTAAAAACATCATAAGGTAGTTAATTTAAAGCGTTTTATAGCAATTTATATCCGTTTAGTGCGATTTTGGGACATTTATTTTTGCAACGATGTGAATAGTTGGGCACGCTTTTCAGTTCATCCCGAACGCCGTTGGCATTTCCACATGGCAAGAGGACAGCTTTCCACCAAAAGACGATTTCTCCCAAGAAAGGATCCTTTGCCCAAGATACTGATGGAAGAACAGCTCAAAGTAGGACATTTTTATTATGATAAATCGTGTTTCTGTCGAAACATTTTAGTGGCTTAGGACGCCATGTTTTTTGACGTAGCTTCGCTTGGCGCAAACTGTATTGAAAAGTAAGGATAAATTAAAAAATGTAATAACGCAATTGTATTAAGAATTAAATTGTCTATCAATCCCTGTCCACCCTATATTTTTTAGTCACGTTTATGAGTATTTATGTATAAGAGTAGATCACTGTCTAAGTGGCGCAAGGAAATTTTCTGACCAGCTGAGCTAAATTTCACATTGTATAACCATGATTTTGGTGGCTAAATATAAACATTTGCGATCAAACTGTATATGCATGTTGTAATGTGATGTTACAGGAGTGTCATCGGAAGAATTCTGAGAAGGTTAGTGAAAAAATTAATATCTTTTGGCGATGTTGACTTTTATCGCTCACTTTGGCTAGAATCAATGCTGGGCTGCTATGTGGTATGTGCTATGCTAATATAACGATTTATTGTGTTTTCGCTGTAAGACACTTAGAAAATCTGAAATATTGTCTGTATTCACAGGATCTGTGTCTTTCGATTCGTGTATGCTGTGTATTTTTACGAAATGTTTGATGATTAGTAAGTAGGTAAACACGTTGCTCTAAGTAGTTTTTCTATTCCATTTGTGACGGTGGGTGCAATTGTAACCTATGCCATCTACCTGAAATATGCACTTTTTTCTAACAAAACCTATCCCATACCATAAATATGTTATCAGACTGTCATCTAATGAGTTTTTTTGTTGGTTAGGGGCTATAAATATCTTAGTTTAGCCGAATTGATGATGGCTACTGGTGTTGGTGGACAAATAAAAGATGGTGGATTATGCTAATGTGTTTTTAGGTAATAGATGTACATGTTTACATATTGTGTCTTCCCTGTAAAACATTTTAAAAATCGGACATGTTGACTGGATTCACAAGATCTGTGTCTTTCATTAGCTGTATTGGACTTTAATGTGTGAAAGTTAAATATTTAAAAAAAATATTTTTTTTGAATTTCGCGGCACTGGTTTTTCAGTGGGGGGGGGGGGGAGTGCCGCTAGCGGCACACTCATCCTAGAAAGGTTAGGCAGCCTTTTTTACACCCTAGTTTGTGGGAAGTTGTTTTTGCACAGTAGCTGAGAGCCCTGCAGAACTTTACGTTCGTTTATATTGTTTTGTTGTTTTGTCGGTGTTTCATTATTAAATTATCATGAACACTTTCCACGCTGCGCTTTGGTCTCACTCATCCAACGACGGACGTAACAACTTCCCTAGATCGGTGCCTCGACACAATCCTGTCTCGAACCTCTACAGACAATTCCTTTGACCTCATGGCTTGTTTTTTGCTCTGACATGCACTGTCAACTGTGGGACCTTATATAGACAGGTGTGTGCCTTTCCAAATCATGTCCAATCAATTCAATTTACCACAGGTAGACTCCAATCAAGTTGTAGAAACATCTCAAGGATGATCAATAGAAACAGGATGCACCTGAACTCATTTTCGTCTCTTGGCAAAGGGCCTAAATACTTATGTCAATAGGGTATATTGGTTTTTATTTTTGATAAATTAGCAAACATTTCTGAAAACCTGTTTTCGCTTTGTCATTATGGGGTATTGCGTGTAGATTGATGAGGGAAAAATGAAATGTAATCCATTTTAGAATAAGGTTGTGACATAACAAAATGAATACTTTCTGAATGAACTGTATATATCTGTCTTTCTTCCTCTCCATTTGTCTTTTATGAGAGCTCAGCTGTAACTGACAGGTTGACTTGACCTTCTGCTGTCACCATGGCGCTCTGCCAGAACCTTCTATAGGAACCTGCCATCTTCCAGCCTTCTCTCTCTCACTCTCTTTCACTGTGTTCTTTGTATGTCCTTCCCTTTCAAATACAGATGCCTGTATAAGAACTGAATTGGATAAGGATAAGCCATTTAGCCTCTAAAGGTCTCCGTATGTCATACAATAACCTAACTTTGACTGGTCTGTTCTGAAAGCTCTGAAGATATTATGCCATATACTGAATTTACTCACTGTGACAGGAGTTACACCTTCTAGTCTATGCCCATCGGTCCCTGTTGTATGTAGTGAAACAAGCCCTTGTCTTCACATTATGCTTTCCTCTTTAACCTGTTTGGGCTGCAGGGGCAGTATTGAGTAGCCGGATAAAAGGTGCCCATTTCAAACGGCCTCGTACTCAATTCTTGCTCGTACAATATGCATATTATTATTACTATTGGATAGAAAACACTCTTTAGTTTCTAAAACCGTTTGAATTATATCTGTGAGTAAAACAGAACTCATTTTGCAGCAAACTTCCTGACAGGAAGTGGAAAATCTGAAATTGATGCTCTGTTCTAGGGTCTGCCTATAAAGGTCCTTGATATTTATTAGAATACATGCACTTCATACGTCTTCCACTAGATGTCGACAGGCAGTGAGAGAAGAAATGGAGTGTGTAACTTGATCTGGGGTCGAATAATAGCTCTCGGCATGACGTGTCACCAGTTTCCTGTTTTCTGGAGAGCGCGTGAAGGGACCTGGATTTGCCTTCTGATAAGCTGTCGTTATGGACGACTAATATCTCCGGCTTTGATTTTATTTGATACATGTGACAATATCATCGTAAAGTATGTTTTTTCAATATAGTTTTATTAGATTATTGAAATTTATTCGGGACGTTAGGCGTGTTGCGTTGTGTGCCTTTGTTCAGGAAGGAGAGCTTAGCGCCACTTTGCTAGCTTTCCGTGCTAATTGACTGGAGAAGAGGACATTCTAAATCCAAACAACGATTGTTCCCGACAAAGGACCCCTTGTACAACATTCTGATGAAAGATCATCAAAAGTAGGACCCATTTTATGATGCTATTTCATATATCTGTCGAACATGTGAAATAGTCGTTTGCGCCCAGATTTTGGGTACTCTCTCGCTATACCTAAGCTGGATGTCGTAATGAAGTTATTTTTAGAATTCTAACACGGCGATTGCATTAAGAACTAGTGTATCTATCATTTCCTATACAACATGTATTTTTTAGTAACGTTTATGTATAGTTATTTGGTCAGAATAGTTGAGTGCCATAAAAATATTCGCACATTCTAGGAAAAAGATGCTACGTTAGCACAATGTATAACCACTGATTTCAGCTCTAAATATGCACATTTTCGAACAAAACATAAGTGTATGTATAACCTGATGTTATAGGACTGTCATCTGATGAAGCTTATCAAGGTTAGTCAAAAATGATATATCTTTTGCTGGTTTATTCGCTATCGCTAACGTGCCTATTGCTATCGCTAACGTGCCTTGATGAATGAATGCGGTAGTGTGGTAGGCTATTGTAGTAAGCTAATATAATGCTATATTGTGTTTTCGCTGTAAAACACTTAAAAAATCGGAAATATTGGCTGGATTCACAAGATGTTTGTCTTTAATTTGCTATACACCATCGATTTTTCAGAAATGTTTTATGATGAGTATTTAGGTATTTGACGTTGGTGTTTGTAATTACTCTGGCTGCTTCGGTCCTATTTGTGACGGTAGCTGTGATGGTAGCTGCAATGTAAAACTGATTTATACCTCAAATATGGACATTTTTCGAACAAAACATAGATTTATTGTATAACATGTTATAAGACTGTCATCTGATGAAGTTGTTTCTTGGTTAGTTTGGTTGGTTCTTGGTTAGTTAGGTTGGCTTTGTGCATGCTACCTGTGCTGTGAAAAATGTCTGTCCTTTTTTGTATTTGGTGGTGAGCTAACATAAATATACGTGCTGTTTTCGCTGTAAAACATTTAAAAAATCGGACATGTTGGCTGGATTCACAAGATGTTTATCTTTCATATGCTGTATTGGACTTGTTAATGTGTGAAAGTTAAATATTTCAAAAAAATATATTTTGAATTTCACACCCTGCACTTGAAGTGGCTGTTGTCATATTGTCCCCGGCTTCGGGCTTGCAGCCAGAAGAAGTTAACCTCTCTAGGGTATGTGGGACGGTAGCGTCCCACCTCGTCAACAGCCAGTGAAACTGCAGGGCGCCAAATTCAAAACAACAGGAATCCCAATTTAAATTCCTCAAACATACAAGTATTTTACACCATTTTAAAGATACACTTGTTGTAAATCCAGCCAAAGTGTCCGATTTCAAAAAGGTTTTACGACGAAAGCACACCAAACAATTATGTTAGGTATGAGCCAAGTCACAGAAAAAGACAGCCAATTTTCCAGCCAAAGAGAGGAGTAACAAAAAGCAGAAATAGAGATCAAATGAATCACTAACCTTTGATGATCTTTATCAGATGACATTCATAGGACTTCATGTTACACAATACATGTATGTTTTGTTCGGTAAAGCTCATTTTATATCCAAAAATCTGAGTTTAGGCAGGACGCTACTGTCTCACTTGGCAAAAAGCCTGAGAAAATGCAAAGCGCCAAATTCAAATTAATTACTATGAAAATTACTATAAAAATCTAACTTTCATAAATCACACATGAAAGATATCAAATTAAAGCTACACTGGTTGTGAATCCAGCCAACATGTCAGAATTCAAATAGGCTTTTCGGCGAAAGCAAACGATGCTACTATCTGAGGATAGCACAATAGTAAACAAAGACAGAGAAGCATATTTCAATCCTGCAGGCGCGACACAAAACACAGAAATAAAAATATAATTCATGCCTTACCTTTGACGAGCTTCTGTTGTTGGCACTCCAATATGTCCCATAAACATCACAAATGGTCCTTTTGTTCGATTAATTCCGTCGATATATATCCAAAATGTCAATTTATTTGGTGCGTTTGATCCAGAAAAACACTGGTTCCAACTTGCTCAAACGTGACTACAAAATATCTCAAAGGTTACCTGTAAACTTTGCCAAAAAATGTCAAACTACTTTTGTAATACAACTTTAGGTATTTTTTAACGTAAATAATCGATAAAATTGAAGACGGGATGATCTGTGTTCAATACAGGATTAAAACCAACTATAGCTAGCTTCTGGTCACGCGCTTCTATCTAACAGGACACTTCAAGTGACTCTCGTTCAAGATGGCCGTACTTCTTCATTACACAAAGGAATAACCTCAACCAATTTCTCAAGACTGTTGACATCCAGTGGAAGCGGTAGGAACTGCAAGCAGGTCCCTTGGAAAATCTGGTTTCCCAATGAAAATTCATTGAAAAGAGAGTGACCTCAAAAAAAACAAATCTGAATGGTTTGTCCTCGGGGTTTCGCCTGCTAAATAAGTTCTGTTATACTCACAGACATGATTCAAACAGTTTTAGAAACTTCAGAGTGTTTTCCATCCAAATCTACTAATAATATGCATATCTTATCTTCTGGGGATGAGTAGCTGGCAGTTTAATTTGGGCATGCTTTTCATCCAAAATTCCGAATGCTGCCCCCTACCCTAGAGAAGTTGACCCCTTTCCTCCCTGTGTGTGCGTGTCTATCTGCAGAGCTACCCGGTGGTGATGTCCACCTACATGGGCATCTTGGGAAGAGTCCTGCTGCAGACCGCTAGTTTATTCTCCTCCCTCCTGACACAGATGGCCAGACAGTACAATCAGCAGATTAGTCATCATGCTGTTACAACTAGTAGAGTGGTGGAGTGGCAGCCATGTTGGATTTAACATTATGGTCAATAACTCTAACCGTCATTTCACTCTGTTACCTTCTACAAGATATGGTACTCCCCTTAACAGCAACCTAAAGTTATTATGGAATCACATTCTGTCCAGGTTTCTCTCTGCTTGTGTATCTGTAGTGCTAATTTGGCTCTGAGCGCATCGCTAACTGGTCCCTGGTGGATCACGAGTCTTTCTGGTTTCAGTTCCCCCCTAACTCCATCTCTTCATCTGAGAATACAGTATCTCCACAGCTCTCTCCCCATAGGAAAGACAAACAGCCAACTCCCTATAACAAAGTCTGCATTGAAGGTTCACCTAAACTCTGTTAGGCCTAATGAGATCTAACAGTCTGTTCACCTCCTGGTCAGGAATCAATTGTCCGAACCTGTATCTCCCAATCCGTTAGCCAATAGCGTTAGGCTATGTACTGACCTAACATAATCGTTTGGTGTGCTTTCGCCGTAAATCCTTTTTGAAATCAGACATGTTGGCTGGATTCACAACAAGTGTAGCTTTAATTTGGTGTCTTTCATGTGTGATTTCATGAAAGTTTGATTTTTATAGTAATATATTTGAATTTGGTGCTCTGCATTTTTACTGGCTTTTGGCCAAGTGGGACGTTAGCGTCCCACATATCCCAGAGAAGTTAATGACTGGAGCAGAATCAGTGGAATGGTATCAAACACATGGTTTCCAAAGATTTTGATGCCATTCCATTTATGCCGTTCCAGATATTATTATGAACCGTTCTCCCTTCAGCAGCCTCCACTGGCATGTACTGTTGGAAAACTTAGACCTCAAGGAGAATAAGTATGGTCAACATTTCAACTGCACGGCCTTTTACAAGTCGAGACGGCCTTAGTTTCTTGGATAAAAAACCCACAAAGCTGAAAGTATAGGCTCCCTATAAAAATAATGCAATCTGACCCAAATGTTGACCTCACAGATTGCTTCTCTGAGTGCCTCTTGAAACTCCCATGTGCCTAGCTGTGAGCACCAATAGCCGGGTTTGGCAAACTGATCCCCTGATCAGAGTAGGCCATCAGGTTGGAGAGAATAACAGGCCTGTGGATGTTTACACACAGGACCTCCAGCTGCTAGTAACCCAGGCTGCAACCTGCTTTGGCCTCTGCCTCAGCCAACTCCTCTGCTGTTTCCTTGTCAAACAACAAGCTAAAACATCCAAGGAGTTTTCTCAAGTCAACAGACTGACACCCAGGCAGAATCTCTGTCCCTGCTGCCTGGCTCCCGACTGTATAGCCTATGTACCTAGCAGGGCCTGAACTATAAGTTGTGGTTCTGTGGTCTTGTCAGGGCCTTTTTCACCCCTGTGGTGACTCGGGCATTAGCAGTGTTAGTTAACCCACATACAGTGCATTTGGAAAGTATTCAGACCCCTTCACTTTTTCCACATTATAAAATCGATTAAATAAATACAAAATCCTCATCAATCTACACACAATACCCCGTAATGGGGAAGCGAAAACAGGTTTATAGAATTTTTTCCTAAGTATTTAGACCCTTTGCTATGAGACTCGAAATTGAGCTCAGGTGCATCCTGTTTCCATTGATCATCCATGAGATGTTTCTACAACTGGATTGGAGTCCACCTGTGGTAAATTCAATTGATTGGACATGATTTGGAAGGCACACAACTGTCTATATAAGGTCCCACAGCAGTGCATGTCAGAGCAAAAACCAAGCCACGAGGTCGAAAGAATTGTCCATAGAGCTCTGAAACAGGATTGTGTCGAGGCACCGATCTGGGTAAGTGTACCAAAAAAATGTCTGCCGCATTGAAGGTCCCCGAGAACACAGTGGCCTCCATCAGTCTTAAAAGTAAGACGTTTGGAACCACCAAGACTCTTCCTAGAGATAGCAATCAGGGGAGAAGGACCTTGGTCAGTGAGGTGACCAAGAACCCGATGGTCACTCTGACAGAGCTCCAGAGGTCCTCTGTGGAGATGGAAGAACCTTCCAGAAGGACAACCATCTCTGCAGCACTCTACCAATCAGGTCTTTATGGTAGTGTGGCAAGACGGAAGCCACTCCTAAGTAAAAGGCACATGACAGCCTGCTTGGAGTTTGCCAAAAGGCACCTGAAGGACTCTTAGACCATGAGAAACAAGATTTTCTGGTCTGATGAAACCAAGATTGAAGTATTTGGCCGGAATACAAAGTGTCACGTCTGGAGGAAACCTGACACCATCCCTATGGTGAAGCATGGTGGTGGCAGCATCATGCTGTGGGGATGTTTTTCAGCAGCAGGGACTGGAAGATTAGTCAGGATCAAGGGAAATATGAACGGAGCAAAGTACAGAGAGATCCTTGATGAAAACCTGCTCCAGAGTGCTCAGGACCTCAGACTGGGGCGAAGATTTATCTTCCAACAGGATAACAATCTCTAAGCACACAGCCAAGACAACGCAGGAGGTGCTTCGGGACAAGTCTCTGAATGTCCTTGAGTGGCCCAGCCAGAGCCCGGACTTGAACCCGATCTAACATCTTTGGAGAGACCTGAAAATAGCTGTGCAGCGACGCTCCCCATCAAACTTTACAGAGCTTGACAGAATCTGCAGAGAAGAATGGGAGAAACTCCCCAAATACAGGTGTGCCAAGCATGTAGCATCATACCCAAGAAGACTCGAGGCTGTAATCGCTGCCAAAGGTGCTTCAACAAAGTCCTGAGTAAAGGGTCTGAATTCTTACGTAAATGTGATATTTCAGTAAAAAAAAAAAATGTTTTGTTTTAGCTTTGTCATTATGGGGTATTTGATGAGGGAAATAAACAACGTAATCCATTTTAGAATAAGGCTGTAATGTAACAACTTTTGGAACAGGTCAAGGGGTATGAATACTTTCCGAATGCACAGTACAGTACATGTCAAAACTCTTAGCATACCCCACAGACACACAGGCATACATAGGATGTCTGTCTCTCATAAGCTACTTTCTTCTGTCAGTATTGATGTGACAGGACAGGATAGGTGAGAGCAATGTGCCTAGCAGCTATTCTGCTTTCACCTGTCCACTTCCTGACTTCCATCTGTGACACTAAAGAACAGGAGAAGGAGAGACCACTTTAGATGACTGATATGTTCTTACCTTATCATCTCTCTCTCTCTCTCTCTCTCTCTCTCTCTCTCTCTCTCTCTCTCTCTCTGTCTCTCTCTGTCTCTCTCTCTCTCGCGCGCTCTCTCTCGGGCTCTCTCTTGCTCTCTCTTCCCACTCTCCCCCTCCCTCCTTCTTCCCCTTCTCTTTCCTCCCTGTTTCCTCCTTCCTCCCCTCTGTCAGATGGGCCAGTTGTTGGGTGGTGTGATAGAGATGTGGGTGGACCACATGGACAGCATCACACAGCCAGAGAGGAGGAAACTGACTTCTCTGGCTCTGCTGGGGACTACAAAGAGAAGCAGAGCCGCGAGCTACCCAGTGACATATGCCTACCAGACGAGCTAAATTACTTCTATGCTCGCTTCGAGGCAAGTAACACTGTGGCATGCATGAGAGCATCAATTGTTCCAGATGACTGTGTGATCACGCTCTCTGTAGCCGATGTAAGACCTTTAAACAGGTCAACATTTACAAGGCTGCAGGGTCAGACGGATTACCAGGATGTGTACTCTGAGCATGCGCTGAACAACTGGCATGTGTCTTCACTGACATTTTCAACCTCTCCCTGTCTGAGCCTGTAATACCAACATGTTTCAAGCAGACCACCATAGTCCCTGTGCCCAAGAACACTAAGGTGTCATGATGTGGCCGTTTTTGGGTATAGATCGTGGCTTCCCTCTCTCTCTCTCTCTCTCTCTACTACACCCAGGTTCTGTTATCTCATGTCGTAAATTCCTGGCGGAGACTCTCTCCCCCTGGCCATGCAGAAAGAGAGACACGGAGATAACAAAGGATTTCACATGGCAAACTCCTAAATCCCCAAAATGGGAATTTGAAACAAAATGTCCACTTGTCAGTAGGTGGGAATGGTCCGTGGACACTTAAGGGACGGGTATGACGAGTGTGTTTCATTTGGTGATCTCAGAGAGGACAGGAAACACACATAACCATATCTCTGAATGTGTACATTTATCAATTATGAAGTTTGCATCTAATTCATGTATAAAATATGAAACTATTTGCGAAATGATGTAATGTGATGTTAAACCTTTAATGTGAGAGAATTGTATTCCCTTTCAATTTTAACGTCTCTATGGGGTGTGGGACACTACCGTCCCACCTGGCCAACATCCAGTGAAATTGCAGAGAGCCAAATTCAAAAACAGAAATACTTAAATTAAAAATTAATAAAACATACACGTGTTATACATCGGTTTAAAGATTAACTTCTTGTTAATCCAACCACGGTGTCAGATTTCAAAAAGGCTTTACGGCGAAAGCAGACCATATGATTGTCTGAGAACAGCGCCCAGCAGACAAATCATTACAAACAGTTACCAGCCAAGTAGAGGAGTTACACAAGTCAGAAATAGTGATACAATTACTCACTTACCTTTGATGATCTTCATATGGTTGCACTCACAAGACTCCCATTTACTCAATAAATGTTAGTTTTGTTTGATAAAGTCCCTCTTTATATCCAAAAACCTTCCTTTTGTTCGAGTGTTTTGTTCAGTAATCCACAGGCTCAAAGGTAGTCACAACAGACAGACGGAAAATCCGGAAAATATCAGTAAAGTTCGTAGAAACATGTCAAACGATGTTTCTAATCAATCCTCAGGTTGTTTTTAGTCATAATAATCAATAACATTTCAACCGGACAGCAACAAAAAATCCCACATCCTGGATGGATTTTTCTCAGATTTTCACCTGCCATATCAGTTCTGTTATACTCACAGACATTATTTTAACAGTTTTAAAGTGTTCTCTATCCAAATCTACTAATTATATGCATATCCTAGCCTCTGGACCTGAGTAGCAGGCAGTTTACTTTGGGCATGCTTTTCAACCGGAGGTGAAAATAGTGCCCCCTACCGTAATGAAGTTAACTAAGTCATTGGTCCACCCTTGTGAGCACAGACACCATCAGGTGTCATAGAACTGCCTTTTCTATTGTTACGAATAAAAACCCCTTCTGAGGAAATCCTCTTTAGACCGCGCGCACCTCGGTGTTAGCTGAGGTGGCACAGGTTTGAGTACCAAGTTTACCAATAGTTTAGAATTAGCAAACCCACAGCGTGAGTTGTGATTGCAAGTAGTTATTGAATTCCTAACCATACCACGTGGAGCATTGGCTACACAGCTGGGAATGGTTAAACTCTGAGACTATCGATCCCTACAAGATCTCAGCGATCACTGCCTCATTGACTGCATCCGTAATGGGTCTGCGACCAAACGACCACCCCTCATCACTGTCAAACGCTCCCTAAAACTCTTCTGCGAGCAGGCCTTTCTAATTGACCTGGCCGGGAGATCCTGGAATGACATTGACCTCATCCCGTCAGTAGATGATGCATGGCTATTCTTTAAAAGTGCCTTCCTCACCATCTTAAAAAAACATGCCCCATTCCAAAAATGTATAACTAGGAATAGATATAGTCCTTGGTTCACTCCAGACCTGTCTGCCCTTGACCAGCACAAAAACATCCTGTGGCGTTCTGCATTAGCATCGAATAGCCCCCGTGATATGCAACTTTCAGGGAAGTTAGGAACAAATATACACAGGCAGTTAGGAAAGCTAAAGCTAGCTTTTTCAAACAGAAATTTGCATCCTGTAGTACTAACTCAACAAAGTTCTGGGACACTGTAAAGTCCATGGAGAATAAGAGCACCTCCTCCCAGCTGCCCACTGCTCTGAGGCTAGGAAACACTGTCACCAACGATAAATCCACTATAATTGAGAATTTCAATAAGGATTTCTCTACGGCCAAGTTAACAAACAGATTACCGACCATTTCGAATCCCTTCTCCGCTATGCAATCTGGTTTCAGAGCTGATCATGGGTGCACCTCAGCCACGCTCAAGGTCCTAAACGACATCATAACCGCCATTGAAAAGAGACATTACTGTGCAGCCGTATTGATTGACCTGGCCAAGGCTTTCGACTCTGTCAATCACCACATTCTTATTGGCAGACTCGACAGCCTTGGTTTCTCAAATGATTGCCTTGCCTGGTTTACCAACTACTTCTCTGATAGAGTTCAGTTTGTCAAATCGGAGGGCCTGTTGTCCGGACCTCTGGCAGTCTCTATGGGGGTGCCACAGGTTTCAATCCTTGGGCCGACTCTCTTGTCTGTATACATCAATGATGTTGATCTTGCTGCTGGTGATTCTCTGATACACCTCTACGTAGACGACACCATTCTGTATACTTCTGGCCCCTCTTTGGACACTGTGTTAACTAACCTCCAGACGAGCTTCAATGCCATACAACTCTCCTTCCGTGGCCTCCAACTGCTCTTAAACGCAAGTAAAACTAAATGCATGCTATTCAACCGATCACTGCCCGCACCTGCTCGCCCGTCCAGCATCACTACTCTGGACGGCTCTGACTTAGAATACCTGAACAACTACAAATACCTAGGTGTCTGGTTAGATTGTAAACTCTCCTTCCAGACTCACATTAACCTGTCTGGCTCTGGCGTTCCGCTAGCGGAACTCCTCCCACATTCCATTGAAAAGGCAGAGCGCGAAATTCAAAAGATATTTTTTAGAAATATTTAACTTTCACACATTAACAAGTCCAATACAGCAAATGAAAGATACACATCTTGTGAATCCAGTCAACATGTCCGATTTTTAAAATGTTTTACAGCGAAAACACCACATATATTTATGTTAGCTCACCACCAAATACAAAAAAGGACAGACATTTTTCACAGCACAGGTAGCATGCACAAAGCCAACCTAACTAACCAAGAACCAACCAAACTAACCAAGAAACAACTTCATCAGATGACAGTCTTATAACATGTTATACAATAAATCTATGTTTTGTTCGAAAAATTTGCATATTTGAGGTATAAATCAGTTTTACATTGCAGCTACCATCACAGCTACCGTCAGAAATAGAACCGAAGCAGCCAGAGTAATTACAGACACCAACGTCAAATACCTAAATACTCATCATAAAACATTTCTGAAAAATCGATGGTGTACAGCAAATTAAAGACAAACATCTTGTGAATCCAGCCAATATTTCCGATTTTTTAAGTGTTTTACAGCGAAAATACAATATAGCATTATATTAGCTTACTACAATAGCCTACCACACTACCGCATTCATTCATCAAGGCACGTTAGCGATAGCAATAGGCACGTTAGCGATAGGGAATAAACCAGCAAAAGATATTAATTTTCACTAACCTTCATAAACCTTCATCAGATGACAGTCCTATAACATCAGGTTATACATACACTTATGTTTTGTTCGAAAATGTGCATATTTAGAGCTGAAATCAGTGGTTATACATTGTGCTAATGTAGCAGCTTTTTCCCAGAATGTGCGGATATTTTTATGACACTCCAACTATTCTGACCAAATAACTATTCATAAACGTTACTAGAAAATACATGTTGTATAGGAAATGATAGATACACTAGTTCTTAATGCAATCGCCGTGTTTGAATTCTAAAAATAACTTCGTTACGACATCCAGCTTAGGTATAGCGAGAGAGTACCCAAAATCTGGGCGCAAACGACTAGTACAACATGTTCGACAGATATATGAAATAGCATCATAAAATGGGTCCTACTTTTGATGATCTTTCATCAGAATGTTGTACAAGGGGTCCTTTGTCTGGAACAATCGTTGTTTGGATTTAGAATGTCCTCTTCTCCAGTCAATTAGCACGGAAAGCTAGCAAAGTGGCGCTAAGCTCTCCTTCCTGAACAAAGGCACACAACGCAACACGCCTAACGTCCCGAATAAATTTCAATAATCTAATAAAACTATATTGAAAAAACATACTTTACGATGATATTGTCACATGTATCAAATAAAATCAAAGCCGGAGATATTAGTCGTCCATAACGACAGCTTATCAGAAGGCAAATCCAGGTCCCTTCACGCGCTCTCCAGAAAACAGGAAACTGGTGACACGTCATGCCGAGAGCTATTATTCGACCCCAGATCAAGTTACACACTCCATTTCTTCTCTCACTGCCTGTCGACATCTAGTGGAAGACGTATGAAGTGCATGTATACTGATATATATGAAGCCCATTAATAGGCAGGCCCTAGAACAGTGCATCGATTTCAGATTTTCCACTTCCTGTCAGGAAGTTTGCTGCAAAAGGAGTTCTGTTTTACTCACAGATATAATTCAAACGGTTTTAGAAACTAGAGAGTGTTTTCTATCCAATAGTAATAATAATATGCATATTGTACGAGCAAGAATTGAGTACGAGGCCGTTTAAATTGGGCACGATTTTCCCCCAAAGTGAAAACAGCGCCCTCTGTCCTCAACAGGTTAAGCATCTCGAATCCAAAATGAAATCTAGAATTGTCTTCCTATATCGCAACAAAGCATCCTTCACTCATGCTGCCAAACATACCCTCGTAAAACTGACCATCCTACCAATCCTCGACTTCGGTGATGTCATCTATAAAATAGCCTCCAACATTCTACTCAACAAACTGGATGCAGTCTATCACAGTGCCATCCGTTTTGTAACCAAAGCCCCATACACTATCCACCATTGCGACCTGTATGCTCTCGTTGGTTGGCCCTCGCTTCATGCTCCTCGCCAAACCCATTGACTACAGGTTATCTACAAGTCTCTGCTAGGTAAAGCCCCGCCTTATCTCAGCTCAATGGTCACCATAGCAGCACCCACTCGTAGCACGCGCTCCAGCAGGTATATCTCACTGGTCACCCCCAAAGCCAATTCCTCCTTTGGTCGTCTTTCCTTCCAGTTCTCTGCTGCCAATGACTGGAACGAACTGCAAAAATCTCTGAAGCTGGAGACTCATATCTCCCTCACTAGCTTTAAGCACCAGCTGTCAGAGCAGCTCACAGATCACTGCACCTGTACATAGCCCATCTGTAAACAGCCCATCTATCTACCTACCTCATCCCCATACTGTATTTATTTATTTATCTTGCTCCTTTGCACCCCAGTATCTCTACTTGCACATTCATCTTCTGCACATCTACCATTCCAGTGTTTAATTGCTATATTGTAATTACTTCGCCACCATGGCCTATTTATTGGCTTAACTCCCTTATCTTACCTCATTTGCAATCACTGTATATAGACTTTTTGTTTTCTTTGTTCTACTGTATTAATGACTGTATTTCTGAATGTTATTCTGAAGTATCCATTCTAAAAACGAAAGACATTGATCTTCAGAGAGAGAGAGAGAAAGAGACGCGGATGAACTGACTCTCCAGCAGACGGACTGACGATGCCAACAGAGATCACGACGACACCTGGGAGTAAATATATATTGATTGCAATTATTCCCGAATGAGTGAGCGTTCATTTGCAAAGGATTAGCATTTCAATTAATTTAATTAGCAACTGTGTGTGTAGTGTTCCCTTTTGTCTTTCCCACTCTCACTCAGTCCACACCCACTTCCCTTTGTCTACCAAGCCATCATATCGGCTTTGCCCACTAGGGAATCTTCCCTATCCTGTGTTCGTAACCAATATCTACTGTTGTTTGTTTATGCATTTCTCTGATTATTTAGTTAGTTAGTAAATAAATGATTAAGCAAATTGGTGTATGGATGATTCATAGTAAAGGCTGGGTTTGTGCAGATAACCAACAATTCACAACGTTTGGAATGAGACCGACGTGAGGTAAATAATAATTCATGAATAAGACGACTAATTGATCAGATATTAAAATATCTGAAGAGTTATATTAGGAAAATTATAACTTTGTAATCTGAAGATTTTTCTTGGTGCCCCGACTTCCTAGTTAATTACATTTACATGATTAGTTTAAACACATAATCATAATTGCAGAGAATTGATTTGATAAAATAACAGTCTTCACTTTTAATGATGCCAAAGACACGACAAAGGTAGCCTGCCTAAATGACTACCAACCCGTAGCACTCACGTCGGTAGCCATGAAGTGCTTTGAAAGGCTGGTCATGGCTCACATCAACACCCAGACCCAATCAAATTTGCATACCGCCCCAACAGATCCACAGATGATGCAATCTCCATTGCACTCTACACTGCCCTTTCACACCTGGACAAAAAGAACACCTATGTGAGAATGCTATTAATTGACTACAGCTCAGCGTTCCACACCATCGTGCACTCAAAGCTCATCACTAAGTTGAGGACCCTGGGACTAAACACCTCTCTCTGTAACTGGATCTTGGACTTTCTGACAGGCCGCCCCCAGGTGGTAAAGGTAGGTAACAACACATCCGCCACACTGATCCTCAACACGGGGACCCCTCAGGGGTACGTGCTCAGTCCCCTCCTATACTCCCTGTTCACTCATAACTGCACGGCCAGACACGACTCCAACAAAATCATTAAGTTTGCCGATGACGTCGACGGGGCTGTAGTGTCCACATCACCAACAATGATCCAACCTGGTCCAAGCACACCAAGACTGTCGTGAAGAGGGCATGACAAAACCTATTCCCCCTCATGAAACTGAAAAGATTTGTCATGGGTCCTCAGATCTTCAAAAGGTTCTACAGCTGCACCATCGACAGCATCCCGACTGGTTGCATCACTGCCTGGTATGGCAACTGCTCGGCCTCCGATTGCAAGGTACTACAGATGGTAGTGCGTACAGCCCAGTACATCACTGGGGCCAAGCTTCCTGCCATCCAGGACCTTTATACCAGGCGGTGTCAGAGGAAGGCCCTAAAAATTGTCAAAGACTCCAGCCACCCTAGTCATAGACTGTTCTCTCTGCTACTGCATGGTAAGCGGTACCGGAGCGCCAGGTCTAGGTCCAAGGGGTTTTCTAAACAGATTCTACCCCCAAGCCATAAGACTCATGAACATATAATCAAATGGCTACCCAGGCTATTTGCATTACCCCACCCCCCTTTACGCTGCTGCTACTTTCTGTTTATTATCTATGCAAAGTCACTTAAATAACTCTACCTACATGTACATATTACCTCGACTAACCGGTGCCTCCCGCACATTGACTCTGTGGCGGTACCCCCTGTATATACGATAGCCTCGCCATTGTTATTTTACTGCTGCTCTTTAATTATTTGTTACTTTTATTATTATTAGTATATTTTTTCGGTATTTATTCTTAAAACTGCGTTGTTGGTTAAGGGCTTGTAAGTAGGCATTTTACTGTAAGGTCTATGCTTGTTGTATTCGGCGCATTTGACCATGTCAGAGCTACTAGGAGTACTGGGTGGATGGAGTCAAGCGCAGAGAGCAGGTTTAAGGAACGTGGATTTATTTTCCAATACACAGGGAAAACGATCATGCCCTAAAACACACGGGCGCATGAAAAGATGAGTCCAAAAACACCGGACTAAACTGTTCCGAGAAAATAACAAAATCCACTTCACAATCCAACACCAACATAACAGAAAACAAGCCCGCACAACAGCCAGCGGGCTACCTACCCTTAAATAGCCTACCCACCAAACTAAACTCAAAACAGGTGCACCCAATCAGCCCAAACTAACAGAAACAAAAAGAAAATAATCGATGGCAGCTAGTAGGCCGGTGACGACGACCGCCGAGCTCCGCCCGAACAGGAAGAGGCACCATCCTCGGCGGGATTCGTGACAGACCAATACAATTCGATTTGATTTGATGTTGCTCTCCTTCTTACCATCAGACAACAGGTGAGGAGGATGCACACCACAAATACACGACACACACACACACACACACACACACACTTGTTTTTTTTCATCGTGGATACCTTAAATTGATTTCCATTCAAAATCCTATTTTACTATCCTTTTGGGGATTTTAGGTCCCCACAAGGATAGAAGAACAAGACACACACCTCTCTCTCTGCCCCTGGGGTAGTCTGGCCTGTTGGTGATCGTGCTAAGAGGGTCTGGTACAATTGGCTGGAGCATGACGGTGAGAGACCAAGTTCTACTGCTGCCATGGGAAGAGAGATGATCACTCTCATATAGCCAACAGACACACTGCTTCTCATAATAGACATGGACCATTGTTACATGCACAAACACACTGTTGACTCTCACATTCACAGGGGCCTCCACCTCCCCCTGTCATGTTGCATTGGTCCTGAGAGCTGTGTGGTGGTGGACATAGACATGACTCAGACTAAGGCTAAGGCTAGCACAGGAGACACAACACCTGTCTGTCTAGCCTGCCTGCTCCAGACCTGAAGGATGGTAGTCTGGGCTGGATCAACACAAGTCTCTCCCTGAAGGGGTCACCCAGATCACTCTCTGATACAGATACAGACACACACACACACACACAGAGATTTTTACCTTGTCAGCTCAGGGATTCAATCCAGCAACCTTTCAGTTACTGGGCCAACACTCTAACCACTAGGCTACCTGCCGACCCACATTGATAGAAGCCCCATTCTATCAGCAATATTAAAAGCTGATCTACCCCACTCCCCCAAACAATATTTTTTATTTTTTTGAATTAATAAAATAGAACAGGGTCAATTCAGGACTGTCCTCATGCTAAACGCATTACTGTGTGAGCCAGACCGAATGAGCACCAAATGACATGCACCTGTCTGAAGTTATTGCATGTTATTCACTTGTGTTATATGGTGGTAAGTTCATTATCCAGTTGAGTTTAGGTTAAGTTTTCTGTTTTGATGTGACAATCTATAGTCAAGTGGGAGTTACACCGCCTCCATTGCTTTGCATCAGCGATTGGATATGACAGCCTTGCTGACTGTGTTGCATCTTCATACAACCACCAACCACCATTCCACACAGTGAAGTCGAAAACGCTCATAGTTTGATGAATTCTGTACATTATACGTGTGTCACCTCAAAGTTGAATCGTACAGTGACAGAGTGTTACTTTACTGAGCATTGAAACGAAGGCAACATTTGGGCGCAGGTCTCTCACTCTGAAAAACAACTATTGTTCCTTGTATTCACTGTTGGAATTATTAGGCCTATTTGTTGTCACATAAAAGTTGTCCTTGTAGCCATTAATGATATTTAATAATAATAATAATAATAATGTATTACATTTGTAAAGCGTTTTTCATTATACAGAATAATCTCAAAGTGCATAAAATAAAACAAATATCCAGGTACAAAGTGAATGAGCAGATCAAGTCAAATTGTATTATGTTTTAGTAGCAGACACTCTTATTCCTCAGTGCTCTCCATGGAGATGGAAAATAATTTAGAGTTGTGTAAATTGGCTGTCGTGTTTGTCAGATTGGGACAATAGCTTCTGCTTAGCCAGTAATTTAATGTAAATATCTGATAACACGGTGGCTTCAGATGTCGACTCCATCTCACTTAATATGCAATTATTCCACTCTCACTAACTGTCCCTTCCACTTACATTTCAATGGTTTATTGTTTAATTTTGCAGCCTCCTCTTGTCCTATCTCATGATACTGATGAGTTGGATGACTAGCTTATTATCTGTCACTGCCAGAATGTAAAATCCGTGTTGTTCTGGTTTGAAGAAGGTAGAGAGGTGTTGGTCTGAGTGGGATAGCACTACAGTCCCCCTTCATTTTCTTTGAAAAGTAATCATTTAGCTCACCATAAGCTATTCAGTCCATCACTAAAACTCTATTGACTTATTTCTTTCATTATTTCACTGTATAAAAACGGACTGTTTATGACTGGGTATGTGTCAGTCTCTGAGCCATAGAAGGAAATATTGCTTTTATTCCTTATCAGCAGAGGACAGCTTATTTGGACTGTTTTTTTGTTTTCTGATCATAGGATTATCGCCTACCAAGTCATTTTGAAAGGACTTTTGCAAACCTTTAAATAGTTAAAGTACATCAGCTCTTTTAGGCCATTTTATCCTCTACTTTGCATGCATTACTTACATTGTCAATTTCACGGTAGAGTGCCTTGGTCATCGAACTGCTCATCTTGATTTTCTTTGCTGTCAGTCCAATGGCCTGGTAAATTGGCATGCCACCTCTTTCAGACATATCTGTGTTGAACCACAAGGATTGTATGGCATTACAATGGCAAGACTGAAGTTAATTATTTTCTACTTTACTGCTGGATGTGGCCTGATAGCTAAAGAGGGAATCAGTTCTCAAGAATATACTCCATTGGGGCATTTACACTGTTGTTTTGGTTTCAGTTTAGTTTAGTTTCATATCTCAAAAATGAGAAAGAAGTTTCCCAGCTCTAAATGTGTGTAATCAGTAGGGACAGAATGTCCTCAAGTCAGCAGAATACATCAGAAATTCAAGTTGAGTTCAATGAAATCAACCCAAATCCCACCTCAGAACTGGAAAGTTACAAATCCAGAAGTTTTGCATATGACGCTGATATCCCACACTGCTCCTGCCTGGCCCTAGCATGTGCATTTCCACTAGTTCCTCCCTGACTTTCCTTACTCCTAGAGCAGGGGTTCACAAACACTTTCACTCGGGTCTCCCATTCCAGTATTGGGGAACATCCCGCGCCCCTACCCCCCTGCGCGCGCACGCACACACCACCTCTATTTCTATGGGCACAAGCACTGTTCATGACACAAACTGTTCACACCCCTCTTGTTGGTCAAGAGAATTTTGCCATTTTAAAGCACATTTTCTTGCAATACTACACATTTTGCCACATCTAATGTGTATTCATGTGATATTTGAGTGACCCCAAAAAATTACAACAATATCTATGGGTAAGAAAAACTGAAATAAAAAAACATTAGCTGACATGGGATACTTGATCTGGACATTTGACTAGTTATAAATAGCTCTCTAGGGTATGCAATGACTAGCATGACAAGAGGAACGGATTATTTAGAAATTGCATCTTGTGTATTCTGCTAACGCTCTTTGGCTTCCCTCACAATTCCGCGTTTATGTGGTCTGGTAGGGAGGTCGGCGGGAGAGTCGGGGTGACACCTATTAGAAAAGAATCACAGACAAGGAGTCGAGCAGGATGGAATTACAGCTGACACACACTCACATGTGATAAGACATCTTTAGTACGAAGGCAGACACCTACTTCAACTGGTTTCCATGACAGCGAAGTCTGACACTAAATATGAGGAGATACAGGTTAGCAGTTTCCTGGTGAGTGCTACACAGTGAGTGTAACGTCCTGACCAGAGTTCTTATGTGTTTTGCTTGTTTAGTGTTGGTCAGGACGTGAGCTGGGTGGGAATTCTATGTTGTGTGTCTAGTTCGTCTGTTTCTGTGTTCAGCCTAATATGGTTCTCAATCAGAGACAGCTGTCAATCGTTGTCCCTGATTGAGAATCATATATAGGTGGGTTGTTTTGTGTTGGGGATTGTGGGTGGTTGTTTCCTGTCTTTGTGTTTTGTCTGCACCAGCTAGGACTGTGACGGTTAGTTTGTTTTGTCATTTTGTATAGTGTCTTGTTTTGTGTTAATTAAATCATGGAAAATTACCACGCTGCACATTGGTCCTCAGATCCTTCTCGCCTCTCCTCGTCTGAGGAGGAGGACGAATTAGACTGCCGTTACAGTGAGGTTATTAAATAGTAACATTTTATTAAACGCCTGACTAGAAATAGAAAAAGTATTCGAGATAAGTATGTCTGTTGGTGAAAAAAAAATGTTTGACTACTTTTCATGCACCTTGTTAAGACTGTTATGTGAAATGGCATCCGAATATTATTTATTTAGTCTAATATTGTCAGTGTTTAAGATGCTCCATTGCCCTCTTTCTCTCAAATGATTTCCCCCTCTAGTTTCTTTCCACTAATATGTCCAAGACACTCTGTTCTCACCCTTTCAAATAAAAGACTCAAATAATGAATGCATGTTTTCTTCTAGGCATTGGTTAAGGGCACTGTTGGTTACAATTTGATTTGATTTGAAACTGGTGAGTCTACACACACAGTACTTTTCCTCCCGTGTGTTAATTACAACCAGAAGCCAGTTGATAAAACCACTACCTTTCTCTCCACTGCAGATCATGTTGGAATTTATGTTTTTTTTCATGCTATTGACAACTTTCTGAGCTTATAAAATGTTGTTTTTTCTCTTATCTCTCTTTTAAAATTCTCTTTTTACTTGTATGTGTGGTTGTGTGTGTGTGCATGTGCCACTCCTCAGTATGGATAATCATGGTTTCTCTACAGGTGGTTCACAGTGGGTAAAATAACAAAGGTAATGATTAAAGAATGACTCCAGCAGGGGATGGGGACATACATCCCATGCTCTATTTGCCAACCAATTCTCTAAAATAGGTTATAAACAGTGCCAGTCAAAGGTTTGGACACACAATTCAAGGGTTTTTCTTTATTTGTACTATTTTCTACAAATATAATAATAGTGAAGACATCAAAACTATGAATTAACACATATTTAATCATGTAGTAACCTAACAAGTGTTAAACAAGTCAAAATATATTTTAGATTTTAGATTCTACAAAGTAGCCACCCTTTGCCTTGATGACAGCTTTGCACACTCTTGGCATTCTCTCAACCAGCTGAACCTGGAATGAAGAAAATAGTAAAAATGAAGAAAAACCCTTGAATGAGCTGGTGTGTCCAAACTTTTGACTGGTACTGTAGGCTGGTATGGTGGTGTGTTGGTGCAAATAAATGTACTCTTAGGAGTGTGAATCTGTGCATATTTAATTTCTCGTGGTGCCTAAGAGGTATGAATAAGATTGCATAATTTGTAAAAGCAAGCATTTGTGTTATTGCACATTCTATGTGTGTCTGTGTGTGTGAGTGAAAGTGTGCACGTGTGTGTGCGTGGTTTTGTTTGCATGTTTGTTTATGTCGGTAGTGTCCCACAGCACTTATCACCTCAGTCCAGACCCTGGTGTTCCCCTGAGGGTACGAGAGCAGGGCACAGCTGGCACTGTTTGTTCCAGCATAGCTCCCTTATTAAAAGATGGTCTCTGTGTTCATAGTCGGATTCTCTCTCTCTCTCTCTCTCTCTTTCTCTCTCTCTCTGTTTCTCTCTCTCTTTCTCTCTTTCTCTGTCTCTCTCTCTGTGTGTGTGGATTTGTGTATACTACATGCTGCTAGCCAGCCTGGGGAGACAGACTATTTTAAAGTGACGAAGAATGCTAAATGTTTTTTGCCTTAGATCCCCAGTCCAACACTGCAGCCGCTGTGTGCCCTCAGGCACTCTTTCTGGCAGATGGGTTTGCTACAGTAGTGTGTGATCTAGGACAAAGCCCCCTACCACCTGTGTTAAAGTCATAGGATGGAACAAGGCTTAGTCTGAGCTCTCTGGTGTGTTGAAGAAAAACTGGCACACACACACGCTCCTGCTCACATTTCTAGTGCAGCTCCTCGCAGGGCTCTGTCCTTGTCTTCATGAAAGATACGGATTAGCTGAGCACTTTAATGCACCATCCTCTGTACCGTTTCAACTCCTTGTCTCGGAAAGACATAGAAACAAGCTACAAAACCATATTGTGTCAGACTGCTAGAGACCTACGCTTCATTTTTAACATTCGCTTGACATTTTTTCAGTCCCCTCACAGTAAAACAGATGACGTACGTACAGGTAACTGCCAAAATAATAGAAACACCAGAGTAAATAAGGGATCTGGTGGCTCTCATGGTCCACTCAACCCATTAGAGGGCATGGTAAACGCCAATAAATACACAGCCATTCTGAGTGATCATCTTAAACCTATGGTGAATAATTTCTATCCTGATGGGAGTGGATGACAATGCCCCCATCCACAGGGCACGAGTGATCCCTGAATGGTTTGATGAGCATGAAAATGATGTAAACTATGCCATCGCCATATCAGCCACCAGATGTCAACCCCATTGAATACTTATGGGAGATTCTGGAGAGGTTTTTAACAAACCTAACACAATGGTAAATCTTAGCGCTGTATTTTAACAAACCTAATGCAATGGTAAATTTAGCGCTGGCGGTAGCGCTATAGGTCTGGGGGTGTGTCTGAAATATTTGTACTATTTTCACAGTGAGAATTATTGGCACTGTAGCTGCCGGTGGGGCAAAAGGGCTGGGTTTTGAAGTATAAATTAGTTGTAGGTGTGTCGAGGCTTCACCCGTCACCGCCAATCAAATGACGCTCCATGGCTAAATATGTGTGGTTGCTTTGAGTTGTGTATTTATGGTATTTTATGTTTTGCGATGCTATCAAGTCAAATTCAAATGTTAGTCCGTTACAGCCTAGTTTGTTAAATAACCCACAGAAACAAAATGTCTAAATAGCCTATGTTGAACATGTTTGAAGTCCACATTGTTCTAAATTATTGCGTTAGCCTATGGAAAATATATAGTTAATAAACATTTGCACTGATATACTGTAGGTGCAAGGCCTACTGTAAATTGCTATATGTCGCAGCAATGGACAAGCCAACGTTGTCAATAAGCTATACATTCACGATTTATAAGGCCTAAAAACAGACAATGAATTATTCTAATCAAATTATAACAAAAAACAAAACAACTTGTTTTAAAAAGTCTGTCTAAATACAGTTACAGGCACTATAATTGCTCCCTGTGAGCATATACCGTAATATTTGTATTCAAAACAGTTTCGCCTTTTTTTATCACAATAAGTGAGACTACATGGACATGGCCTGATCCTAGATCAACACTCCTACTCTAAGACACTTGATACATACAGCCCCAGGCAGGTGCAGACATTTTAGTGATCCATCCAGAAGCTTGTAATGTTTGTCCTGTGGTGCTTACTGTAGCATTAGACAAGGCTATAAGGTTGCCAGGCACCTCCATGAGAGCTGACAGCAGCAGACAGATGTCAACAGGGGGACAGTGAGTAAACAAAGTCTACGAGGCAGGAGAGAGGAAAACAAGCTGCTCTAGTCTAGATAAACACTTGATTCTTGCTCCTCAATTAAATGTCTGCTCTTATTCACATTAAATATTTAAAACAGAGATGTGTCCAGCTCTCATTTATTTATTGAACTAGGCAAGTCAGTCAAGAACAACTTCTTATTTACAATGACGGCATACACCAGCCAACGCAGGGACAATTGTGAGCCACCCTATGGAACTCCCAATTACAGCCGGTTGTGAAACAGCCTGGAATCAAACCAGGGTGTCTGTAGTGACGCCTCAAACACTGAGATGCAGTAACTTAGACTGCGGCGCCACTCAGGAGCTCTTCACACTGCACAATAAACACATTAAGCATTGAGTGTCTCTCCTGCGCAATTTAATAATAAAGTCCTGTGTGTGTGTGCGTGCTTGTGCGTCTGCACGTGCGTGCGAGCGTATCATGCGTGTTTGTGTCCTGTGTGTGTCACCTGGAAAAACTGTATGCAAAATATTCTGTGAGGTGGCATTTGGCCTGCGTGTGAGACAGCGGCCCTGTCTCTGATTGGCCAGTCTGTGTGTGCTGCTACCATCAACAGTGACCTTTGGCTAAGTGACGTCTGGGGCTCCATGGGACAGCTCTACAGGCCATGACTCCCTGTCTAACTGCTGTTGGACCTTTACATATTAAACACACTCAGAGAAGGGCGTGCGTGTGTGTGTGTGTGCGTGTGCGTGTGTTCTCACCTTTGTGACAGTATATCTACACTGAGTGGATAAAACATTATGAACACCTGCTCTTTCCTTGACATAGACTGACCAGATGAATCCAGGTGAAAGCTATGATCCCTTAAATCCACTTCAGTGAATGAGCACAGTTGCATGCACACAATAATATGGTTATTGTGGAGAGTCAGATTAATATAATAGTTTGTTTAAAACGTTTACATGCTTTGCAAGAAGAACGATTTCCCTAATAATCCAGTTTACATGGACACATCTGAAATCAGGCTACTGATGGGACTTTAATAAATGCAGAAAATCACCAATCTAAATAAACGTTCTACCACAGTGACCATGACACATTTTGCAAATGCATGTTGATTCTGAACTCCGCCATATAACATTTGTATGTGAAAACTTTTTATGAGATGCATATTTTCAGAACTCACTTCATTTGTGTATAAGAGGAAGGCTTGCGCTACCGAAGTGCAGATGAAATACACTGCTGGAAGGCAGATGAAGTGGTTTACATGTCCTAATAATCTGAAAGATTGATCAGAAAAGCAGCTGTTTTCATCGCCGTATGCCCACCATGATAATGACTTTACGGCGATTAAGATAAGCAGAGGAAGGTGTTTACATCACCGTATGCCCACCATGATAATGACTTTACGGCGATTAAGATAAGCAGAGGAAGGTGTTTACATGACTAATGCCATACTTGGCCTACTGCCTTAATCAGTTTAATATCAAATGATTAGTGTGCATGTAAATGTACTCAGTGTAGGGGAGGAGACAAGTTAAAGAAGGATTTTCAAGCCTTGAGACAATTGAGATATGGATTGTGTATGTCTGCAATTCAGAGGGTGAATGAGCAAGACAAAAGATTTAAGTGCCTTAGAACGGGGTATGGTAGCAGGTGCCTGCCGCACCGGTCTGTGTGTGTCAAGAACTGCAACGTTGCTGGGTTTTTCATACTCAACAGTTTCCCGTGTGTATCAAGAATGGTCCATCACCCAAAGAACAACTGTGGGAAGCATTGGAGTCAACATGGGGCAGCATCTATGTTTTTGTCCCCTTTGATTAGGTGCCACATAAAAGAGTGCAGAACAAATTCTCATATGCTCCCAAAGCTTTATTGGTGAGATGTAGAAATGGACATTGTCTCAATCTCTTTTCAGGGTGGTTCTATTGCTTCAGATGTTATGTGTAATGCAGGCTTTAACAGGAGCAGGGTGTGTGGTTTGTCTGCAGGCAGGCAGCTGTTCTGTAGCCTGAGGGAGTATGAATTACGCAGATTCTGTTGCAAAACGTTTCTTACACCGAAGGAAACTAAACGGGGAGGGACCTCCCTGAATTTTTCTTTAGAAACTCACTTTTTAGTTGCACATTTTTTTTCAACTGGTTTGACTAATGGTTACACACCTGCTACTCTTATGTTCCCTCCTGGAGACACCTCCCATCTCTCTCTCTGTCTCTTTCAGCTGAAGCCTCTCTCTGAACCTGCCCACCATCCATCCAACCACTGAACAAACTACAGGGTGTGGAAACCCTTCTAAAGAAAACTGTTGTAATTAAATCACAGGCTCATGAAATGACTGGACCCAAGATACAGGTAACTGCCAAGATAAAGGAAACACCAACATATAGTGCCTTAGTAGGGCATTGGTGCCACCATGAGTCACCAGAAGAGCTTCAATGCGGCTTGGCATAGATTCTACAAGTGTCTGGAACTCTATTGGAGGGATGCGACACCATTCTTCCACAAGAAATTCCATAATTTGGTGTTTTGTTGATGGAAGTGGAAAACGCTGTCTCAGGCGGCGCTCCAGAATCTCCCATAACTGTTCAGTTGGAATGAGATCTGGTGACTAAGACACACACACACACACACACACACACACACACACACACACACACACACACACACACACACACACACACACACACACACACACACACACACCCTTTAAAACATTTTAGGGATGGGGGCAGCATTGAGAAGTTTGGATGAAAACCGTGCCCAGAGTAAACTGCCTGTTACTAAGGCCCAGAAGCTAGAATATGCATATATTTAGTAGATTTGGATAGAAAACACTCTAAAGTTTCCAAAACTGTTAAAATAATGTATGTGAGTATAACAGAACTCATATGGCAGGCGAAAACCTCAGAAAAATCTAACCAGGAAGTGGGAATTCTGAGGTTTGTAGTTTAAGTGAATGCCTATCGAATATCCAGTGTCTGTGGGGTCAGATTGCACTTCCAAAGGCTTCCACTAGATGTCAACACTTTAGAAGTTGTTTCAGGCTTCTATTGTGAAAGGGGAGCGAATGAGACCAGTCAAAGTGGTGGCTCAGCTGAAAGCCTTTAGTTTAGTCACTTGTGTGGCCGTGAGCGTGAGCTCCGTTCCCTTTCCTTTCTAATGAAAACAATATTGTCCGGTTGAAACATTATTGAATATTTATGATAAAAACACCCTAAGGATTGATTAGAAACATCGTTTGACATGTTTCTACGAATTCAAATGGAACTTTTTTGTCTTTTCGTCTAGACTTTGTGCATTTGGACAACTGGACTAAACATGCGAACAAAAAGGAGGTATTTGGACATAAAGATGAACTTTATCGAACAAAACAAACATTTATTGTCTAACATGGAGACCTGGGAGTGCCATCAGATGAAGATCAGATGAAGATCAAATGCTATTTCTGACGTTTGTGACACCTCTCCTTCTTTGGAAAATGGCTGTATGGTTTTTGTGGCTAGGTGCTGTCCTAACATAATCACATGGTGTGTTTTAGCCGTAAAATCGGACACTGGTTGGATTAACAAGAAGTTTATCTTTAAAATGGTGTATAATACTTGTTTGTTTGAGGAATTTTAATTATGAGATTTCTGTTGTTTGAATTTGGCGCCCTGCAATTTCACTGGCTGTAGGCCAGGTGTTCCGCTAGTGGAACACTTCCCAAAAATGTTAAACCCCCTATGCTCCTTTGAGACCAAGGGCACAGGGTTCCGGTCTCGAAGCACAGTTTAGATTGCTCCTACAGTTTTGCTTCGGTACTGTAGTGTAGCTGATGCCCAGCCCTGAAAGACATTTTCCAAAGAAGGCCACATAGAGAAGCCAGATTAGAAAATTAGTAATAAGACACTTTAGTCATCACTTTTGTTCACAAAACATCTGTTTAATGATTTAAATAATTGTCGCTGAGGCCGTTTTTTCCCATTATTCACAGACGAAGATATAAAAATGTTATATTCTTCCCGTCTGCCATGTTTTATTTTCTTCGTCAGTCTCCATTTCCTATTATACCTCAGTGTTTGAGACCCCTGAGGTATATTAGGAACTGAGATCTCCTCTTCTAACCATGGTAGCCAAAATAATGGGCAAGTGGCATTTTTATACATGACCCTAAGCATGATGGGATGTTAATTGATTAATTACCTCAGGAATCACAACTGTGTGGAAACACCTGCTTTCAATATACTTTGTATCCCTGATCTACTCAAGTGGTTTCTTTATTTTGTGAGTTACCTGTAGATGGATGTGATGCAAATGATCCTGTCCTGAGATACAATACTGACTGTGTGAACCATGAATTGATGTCAACTGGGTTACGCACACAAATCTCAAGTCAGGGTTCTGCCATGTGTGTGTGAGAGTTTTATCAGGAGGGTAGCCTGACCCGAGGTTGAACTCTCACTGCTGAGTGTGGGGTGTGATGTCCTGACCTCTCCTTGTCACTCTCCTCATATGAATGATAAACTCAGCAAAAAAAGAAACGTCCTCTCACTGTCAACTGTGTTTATTTTCAGAAAACTTAACATGTGTAAATATTTGTATGACCATAACAAAGATTCAACAACTGAGACAGAAACTGAACAAGTTCCACAGACATGTGACTAACAGAAATGGAATAATGTGTCCCTGAACAAAGGCGGGGTCAAAATCAAAAGTAACAGTCAGTATCTGGTGTGGCCACCAGCTGCATTAAGTACTGCAGTGCATCTCCTCCTCATGGACTGCTCCAAATTGGCCAGTTCTTGCTGTGAGATCTTACCCCACTCTTCCATCAAGGCACCTGCAAGTTCCTGGACATTGCTGGGGGGAATGGCCCTAGCCCTCACCCTCTGATCCAACAGGTCCCAGACGTGCTCAATGGGATTGAGATCCTGGCTCTTCGCTGGCCATGGCAGAACACTGACATTCCTGTCTTGCAGGAAATCACGTAACAGAACGAGCAGTATGGCTGGTGGCATTGTCATGCTGGAGGGTCATGTCAGGATGAGCCTGCAGGAAGGGTACCACATGAGGGAGGAGGATGTCTTCCCTGTAAAGCACAGCATTGAGATTGCTTGCAATGACATCAAGCTCAGTCCGATGATGCTGTGACACGCTACCCCAGACCATGACAGACCTTCCACCTCCAAATCGATCCTGCTTTAGAGTACAGGCCTCGGTGTAACGCTCATTCCTTCGACGACAAATGTGAATCCGACCGTCACCCCTGGTGAGACAAAACCGTGACTCGTCAGTGAAGAGCACTTTTTGACAGTCCTGTCTGGTCCAGCGATGGTGGGTTTGTGCCGGTGATATCTGGTGAGGATCTGCCTTACAACAGGCCTACAAGCCCTCAGTCCAGCCTCTCTCAGCCTATTGTGGACAGTCTGAGCACTGATGGAGGGATTGTGCGTTCCTGGTGTAACTCGGGCAGTTGTTGTTGCCATCCTGTACCTGTCCAGCAGGTGTGATGTTCGGATGTACCGATCCTCTGCAGGTGTTGTTACACGTGGTCTGCCACTGCGAGGACGATCAGCTGTCCGTCCTGTCTCCCTATAGTGCTGTCTTAGGCGTCTCACAGTATGGGCATTGCACTTTATTGCCCTGGTCACATCTGCAGTCCTCATGCCTCCTTGCAGCATGCTTAAGGCACGTTTACGCAGATGAGCAGGGAACCTGGGCATCTTTCCTTTGGTGTTCTTCAGAGTCAGTAGAAAGGCCTCTTTATTGTCCTAAGTTTTCATAACTGTGAACTTAATTGCCTAACGTCTGTAAGCTGTTCGTGTCTTAACCTCTCTGGGATATGTGAGACGGTAGCGTCCCATCTGGCCAACACCCAGTGAAAATGCAGAGCGCCAAATTCAAATAAATTACTATAACATTTTAACTTTCATGAAATCACACATTCAATATACCAAATTAAAGCTACACTTGTTGAGAAACCAGCCAACGTGTCAGATTTAAAAAATGCTTCACGGCGAAAGCAAACAATGCTATTATCTGAGGATAGCATCCCAGCTAACAATCACAGAACATCATATTTCAACACTCCCGGCGCGACACAAAACGCAAAAATAAAGATATAATTCATGCCTTACCTTTGACGAGCTTCTTCTGTTGGCACTCCAATATGTCCCATAAACATCACAAATGGTCCTTTTGTTCGATTAATTCCGTCGATATATATCCAAAATGTCAATTTATTTGGTGCGTTTGATCCAGAAAAACACTGGTTCCAACTTACACAACGTGACTACAAAATATCTCAAAATTTACCTGTAAGCTTTGTCCAAACATTTCAAACTACTTTTGTAATACAACTTTAGGTATTTTTTAACGTAAATAATCGATAAACTTGAAGACGGGATGATCTGTGTTCAATACCGGAGGAAAACAATGTGTAGTATGCTTTCTGGTCACACGCCTCTAAAAAACAGTACACTTCACTGGAGCCTCATTCTGAACATGGCTACTTCTTCATTTCTCAAAGGAAAAACCTCAACCAATTTCTAAAGACTGTTGACATCCAGTGGAAGCGATAGGAACTGCAGGAAGGTCCCTTAGAAATCTGGATTCCCAATGAAACCTGAAAACCCAATGAAAAGAGAGTGACCTCAAAAAACAACAAGAAATTCGGAATGGTTTGTCCTCTGGGTTTTGCCTGCCAAATAAGTTATGTAATAGTCACAGACATGATTCAAACAGTTCTAGAAACTTCAGAGTGTTTTCTATCCAATACTAATAATAATATGCATATATTAGCATCTGGGACTGAGTAGGAGGCAGTATACTCTGGGCACGCTTTCATCCAAACGTAAAAATGCTGCCCCCTATCCTAGAGAAGTTAACAACCATTCCACAGGTGCATGTTCATTAATTGTTTATGGTTCATTAAACAAGCATGGGAAACGGTGTTAAAAACCTTTACAATGAAGATCTGTTATTTGGATTTTTATGAATTATCTTTGAAAGACAGCGTCCTGAAAAAGGGACGTTTCTTTTTTTGCTGAGTTTATATAGCACACCTCTCACTTTAGAACATCACTAACCTACAGAGAACAGCCAGGAAGGTCAAGGAAGGCCCTCAGTCTACTATGACACTTCCCTTCCCTCTATTCCTCCATTCCTCCATCACTCCCTCCCTCTCTCAATCTACCCCTCCATCCATCCATCCATCCCTCCCTCCCTCCTTTTTCTTCCTCCATCCATCCTTCCCTCCAGCTCCCAACTTCATATGTATCTATCTTGTTATTCTGCCAGGAGGTTGTGTCCCTCTGCTTGCAGGTGATGATTGGCTTGTTGTCTGTTTAGATTATTATATTTCTCCAGCCCTTGGAGAGGCTCTGCTTTGCTGTCTGAATAAAAGATGATGTAACGACTCTCTAGCTCTTCCTCCTCCTCGGACGAGGAGAGGAGAGAGGGATCGGAAGACCAATGTGCAGCGAGGTATGATGACATAATGATTTATTAACTGAAGTCAAAGACGAACACGAAAAACACTTGGAAAATTACAAAACAACAAACGAACGTAGACTGACCTAAAACATGTGAACTTACATATAACGAAGAACGCACGAACAGGTACACGACTACAAACAAACGATACAGTCCCGTGTGGTAACATATACGGACACAGGAGACAACCACCCACAACAAACAATGTGAAACAACCTCCCTATATATGGTTCTCAATCAGAGGAAAACGTAAAACACCTGCCTCTGATTGAGAGCCATACAAGGTCAATTAAACCTGACACTAAACATAGAACAAACACAGACTGCCCACCCAGCTCACGTCCTGACCCACTAAACACAACTATACAAAAGGAAAACAAGGTCAGGAACGTGACAGATGAAGAGAATAACAGAGGGATAAAAGTGAAGTTACATAGTGTGTTAAGGGCTCTAGACTTTTCTACGGGTGGCACTGGTGCTACCAATTTCTTCAGTTGATAGCAAATCAAATAACATTTAATTGGTCGCGTGCACATATTTTGCAGATGTTATCGCGGGTGTAGGAAAATGCTTATGTTCCTAGCCCCAACAGTGCAGGATACTTAACAATGCAAATAATACACGCAGATCTTCAAATAATTTAAATAAAGGAATTAAGAAATATATAAATGAGTAATGAGTCATTATATATAAATATATAAATGAGTCATTATAAATTATAATGAGTAATGAGCAATGAGTCCGGAATATAAATATATTTTCTTATGATGGTGTTTACAGACAATATAGAAATTATATGAATAGAAAAGGTGTGTACACCAGTAGTTATATAGGATGAGCCTTGACTAGAATACAGTTTAAACATATAAAGTGGGTAAAACAGTATGCAAACATTACTAAAGCGACATTATAGAAGCTGTTTTTCAGTCTCTCTGCAAATCAGTTTTATCTTTCGGTCAATTTTGTTTTCCAGGTTTTCTTTTTCCCGGTTTCTGAGTTTTTCAGGTTTCTCAGGTTTTCACTCTAAACATCACACTTTTTATAGAAAATAAAAAATTATGTTTTGTCTAGAAACAATCTCCCAGGAGGTTGTAGTTGCCCTTTAATTAAATTGTACGCCTAGAAAGAGACCGTTGTGTTTGGAAAGGAATGTTTTGTAGTGTACAATGTACTGTGTAGGTTACATGGGATGGCAGAGTATGCAAAACATTTGCCCCTCGATTGTAATCTGCCAGGAAGGCCAACTTTGCAGTCAACATTTAAAGTGTAGGTACCATAAATGTAACCACATGTAACAGATGGATTTGTAGTAGTATACACATTAAAAGTCCCAATGCAGTTACACCATACTTTTCTATTTTCAGTGGTGTAAAGTACTTGAGTAAAAATACTTTAAAGTATAGTAACTACTTAAGTAGTTTTTGGGGGTATCTGTACATTACTATTTATATTTTTGCCAACTTTTACTTTTACTTCACTACATTCCTAAAGAAAATAATGTACTTTTTACTCTATACATTTTCCCTGACACCCAAAAGTACTCATTACATTTTGACAGGACTCACTAAACACAAATGCTTAGTTTTAGCAATTCAGAGTTTTAGTAATTCCATTTACTTTTGATACTTAATTTAAATCCAAATACTTTTAGACTTTTACTGAAGTAGTATTTTACTTGGTGGCTTTTTAACTCTTACTTTAGTCATTTTCTATTAAGGTATCTTAACTTTTACTCAAGTATGATGATTGAGTACTTTTTCCACCGCTGTCTATTTTTGGAGTAAAACCAATCAGAATGCCAAAGTCATGTCGGAAAATGTTTTTCCGTGGTGTAATGTAGAGAACGACCAATATGGATTAGGCCGATGGACAATATTTTGAAATGTTTGGTAAACCACATTTCCCAGAGACAGCCATGTATGCATTATTAAATACATTTTAAAATCAAACAATACATTTTGCTTTGTTTTTAACAATGTGACTACAACATAATGGTGATCATTTTATGTGAATGGTAAATCTCTTGATGAACTGGGATGGCATATGAACTAAGATGGCATAGGCCTACTCACAATAAGTGAACGCATATTCAATAGGAGTGTGTGCATGCATTGAGTTATTGAGCATATTTGGCAGATCAGTCAACATTTGCATAGAAGCATTACTCCAGCATGTCACACCTGTATGGAAGGACATCATATAGGCACTGCTGTTAGATTGAAAATATAAAATAAAATATATTCAATGCCAATGGGTTCAACGTAATGTCATGATTTGTGATCACGGATGCTTATGAAGCTAGTATTTTTTGTCATTTTCCGTGATCTGAAAAAACAATTTTTTTCTCAGCTGTAAGAATGCATCTCTAAACAACTCCCCTGACAGGATGAAATTCGGAAGAACTCAATTGGCTAGTT
Source organism: Salvelinus namaycush (assembly GCF_016432855.1). Lineage (NCBI taxonomy): Eukaryota > Metazoa > Chordata > Actinopteri > Salmoniformes > Salmonidae > Salvelinus > Salvelinus namaycush. Next base: position 25,676,097 of record NC_052324.1, read on the forward strand.
CAGATATCTGTCAAGACATGTAAGGGTTGTAAGTTGATCTGAAGATATCCCTCTAGTGGTGCGGGGGCTGTGCTTTGGCAAAGTGGGTGGGGTTATATCCTTCCTGTTTGGCCCTGTCCGGGGGTATCATCGGATGGGGCCACAGTGTCTCCTGACGCCTCCTGTCTCAGCCTCCAGTATTTATGCTGCAGTAGTTTGTGTCGGGGGGCTAGGGCCAGTTGGTTATATCTGGAGTACTTCTCCTGTCTTATCCAGTGTCCTGTGTGAATTTAAGTATGCTCTCTCTAATTCTCTCCTTCTCTCTTTCTTTCTCTCTCTTGGAGGACCTGAGCCCTAGGACCATACGTCAGGACTACTGGGCATGATGACTCCTTGCTGTCCCCAGTCCACCTGGCCTTGCTGCTGTTGCAGTTTCAACTGTTCTGCCTGCAGTTATGGAACCCCTACCTGTCCCAGACCTGCTGTTTTCAACTCTTAATGATCGGCTATGAAAAGCCAACTGACATTTATTCCTGATTATTATTTGACCATGCTTGTCATTTATGAACATTTTGAACATCTTGGCTCTCTCTAATTCTCTCCTTCTCTCTTTCTTTCTCTCTCTCGGAGGAACTGAGCCCTAGGACCATACGTCAGGACTACCGGGCATGATGACTCCTTGCTGTCCCCAGTCCACCTGGCCTTGCTGCTGTCCCAGTTTCAACTGTTCTGCCTGCGGTTATGGAACCCCTACCTATCCCAGACCTGCTGTTTTCAACTCTTAATTATCGGCTATGAAAAGCCAACTGACATTTATTCCTGATTATTATTTGACCATGCTTGTCATTTATGAACATTTTGAACATCTTGGCCATGTTCTGTTATAATCTCCACCCGGCACAGCCAGAAGAGGACTGGCCACCCCTCATAGCCTGGTTCCTCTCTAGGTTTCTTCCTAGGTTTTGGCCTTTCTAGGGAGTTTTTCCTAGCCACCGTGCTTCTACACCTGCATTGCTTGCTGTTTGGGGTTTTAGGCTGGGTTTCTGTACAGCACTTCGAGATATTAGCTGATGTACGAAGGGCTATATAAAATAAACTTGATTGATTGATCTTACTGCTACGATTGGATAGAGCGAGGCTTTAACTCTCTTCCTTTCACCAATCTCTCAATCGTTCATTTCACTTGATGGCTGCTGTTTACTGCTACTATCATAACTAGCTCAATGGCGATAAATGTGCATAATATCTAACCAGTAGGGTGAGGGTAGGAAAAAGATGAAACAACGATACACATTGACTCAAATCTGCCCATAGTTAGAGAAGTGAGAACTAGAGGTCGACATATTAATCGGAATGGCTGATTAATTTGGGCCGATTTCAAGTTTTCATAACAATCGGTAATCGGCATTTTTGGACACGGATTATGGCCGATTACATTGCACTCCACGAGGAGACTGTAACGGCTGTCGTCGGTGGAAGAAGGTGAGGACCAAGGTGCAGCATGGTACGTATGCTGCACCTAAACAAAAACTGAACACTGAATAACAAAACAACAAAGAAACAACCGAAACAGTTCTATCTGGTGCAGACACACAAAGACTGAAAATAACCACCCACAAAACCCAACACTAAACAGGCTACCTAAATATGGTTCCCAATCAGAGACAATGACTAACACCTGCCTCTGATTGAGAACCATATCAAGCCAAACACGGAAATAGAAAAACATAGATAAACAAACATAGACTGCCCACCCCAACTCAAGCCCTGACCATACTAAATAAAGACAAAAACAAAGGAAATAAAGGTCAGAACGTGACAGAGACTGTGTGGCAGGCTGACTACCTGTTATGCGAGTGCAGCAAGGAGCCATGGTAAGGTGCTAGCTAGCATTAAACGTATCTTATAAAAAACAATCAATCTTAACATAATCACTAGTTAACTACACATGGTTGATGATATTACTAGTTTATCTAGCTTGTCCTGCGTTGCATATAATCGATGCGGTGCCAGTTAATTTATTATCGAATCACAGCCTACTTCGCCAAACGGGTGATGATTTAACAAGCACATTCACGAAAAAAGCACTGTTGTTGCATCAATGTGTACCTAACCATAAAAATCAATGCCTTTCTTAAAATCAATACACAAGTATATATTTTTAAACCTCCATATTTAGTTAATATTGCCTGCTAACATGAATTTATTTTAACTAGGGAAATTGTGTCACTTCTTGCGTTCTGTGCAAGAAGAGTCAGAAAATATGCAGCAGTTTGGGCCGCCTGGCTCGTTGTGAACTGTGTGAAGACCATTTCTTCCTAACAAAGACCGTAATTAATTTGCCAGAATTGTACATAATTAGGACATAACATTGAAGGTTGTGCAATGTAACAGCAATATTTAGACTTAGGGATGCCACCCGTTAGATAAAATACAGAACGGTTCCATATTTCACTGAAAGAATAAACGTTTTGTTTTCAAAATTATAGTTTCCGGATTTGACCATATTAATGACCTAAGGCTAGTATTTTTGTGTGTTATTATATTATAATTAAGTCTATGATTTGATATTTGATAGAGCAATCTGACTGAGCGGTGGTAGGCAGCAGCAGGCTCATAAGCATTCATTCAAACAGCACTTTCCTGCATTTGCCAGCAGCTCTTCGCTGTGCTTCAAGCATTGCGCTGTTTACGACTTCAAGCCTATCAACTCCTGAGATTAGGCTGGCAATACTATAGTGCCTATAAGAACATCCAATATTCAAAGGTATATGAAATACAAATGATATAGAGAGAAATAGTCATATAATTCCTATAATAACTTCAACCTAAAACTTCTTACCTGGGAATATTGAAGACTTATGTTAAAATAACCACCAGCTTTCATATGTTCTCATGTTCTGAGCAAGGAATTTAAACGTAAACTTTTTTACATGGCAAATATTGCACTTTTACTTTCTTCTCCAACACTTTGTTTTTGCATTATTTAAACCAAATTGAAAATTGTTCATGATTTATTGCTTTTATTGACGTATTATATTAAGTAAAAATAAAAGTGTTCATTCAGTATTGTTGTAATTGTCATTATTACAAATATATATATAAAAATTGGCCGATTAATAAGTATCCAATAATCGGCATCGGTATTGGCGTTGAAAAATCATAATTGGTCGACCTCTAGTGAGAACATGCACACACATACATAAGCAGATCTTCAGCTGTCTTGGTCCATAAACATCCAGGAAGATTGTCAGGTAGCTAAACCTATTGACAACATTTATTTTGTCATTTTAAACCAACCTTTATTTAGATTTTTTTTTGTGTTTGATGTATTTGATACCATTCAACTCATTCCGCTCCAGCCAATAACACGAGCCCATCCACCCCAATTAAGGTGCCACCAACCCTGTGATTCAGACCTCTGGGTCCCTTGTTTACCCACTGATAGTTTGTGTTTCTACTCCCTCTACCCTGAGGGAACGTGTGTTTGTGTGTCAGTGTGTTCTCTCTGTCTATGACCAAGGCAAAAGGGATTATGCTTGGGCAGTGTAGTGTTAGGTGAAGTAAACCTAATACAGCTAGACTTCTCCAATGGCTCAGAGCTTGGCTGTTATCCAATGACTCCGAGCCTGGCTGTTATCCAATGACTCAGAGCTTGGCTTTTATCCCTTGACTCAGAGCTAGGCTGTTATCCCATGACTCAGAGCTAGGCTGTTATCCAATGACTAAGAGCTAGGCTGTTATCCTATGACTCAGAGCTTGGCTGTTATCCAATGTCTCAGAGCTAGGCTGTTATTCAACGACTCAGAGTTAGGTTATTATCCAACAACTCAGAGCGAGGCTATTATCTAACGACTCAGAGCTAGGCTATTATCTAACGACTCAGAGCTAGGCTGTTATCCAACGACTCAGAGCTAGGCTGTTATCCAACGACTCAGAGCGAGGCTATTATCCAACGACTCAGAGCTAAGCTATTATCCAACGACTCAGAGCTAGGCTATTATCCAACGACTCAGAGCTAGGCCATTATCTAACGACTCAGAGCTAGGCTGTTATCCAACGACTCAGAGCGAGGCTATTATCCAACGACTCAGAGCTAGGCTATTATCCAACGACTCAGAGCTAGGCTATTATCTAACGACTCAGAGCTAGACTGTTATCCAACGACTCAGAGCGAGGCTATTATCCAACGACTCAGAGCGAGGCTATTATCCAACGACTCAGAGCTAGGCTATTATCCAACGACTCAGAGCTAGGCTGTTATCCAACGACTCAGAGCTAGGCTATTATCCAACGACTCAGAGCGAGGCTATTATCCAACGACTCAGAGCTAGGTTATTATCTAACGACTCAGAGCGAGGCTATTATCCAACGACTCAGAGCGAGGCTATTATCCAACGACTCAGAGCTAGGCTATTATCCAACGACTCAGAGCAAGGCTATTATCCAACGACTCAGAGCGAGGCTATTATCCAACGACTCAGAGCTAGGCTATTATCCAACGACTCAGAGCTAGGCTATTATCCAACGACTCAGAGCTAGGTTATTATCTAACGACTCAGAGCTAGGCTATTATCCAACGACTCAGAGCTAGGCTGTTATCCAACGACTCAGAGCTAGGCTGTTATCCAACGACTCAGAGCTAGGCTGTTATCCAACGACTCAGAGCGAGGCTATTATCCAACGACTCAGAGCTAGGCTATTATCCAGCGACTCAGAGCGAGGCTATTATCCAACGACTCAGAGCGAGGCTATTATCCAACGACTCAGAGCTAGGCTATTATCCAACGACTCAGAGCTAGGTTATTATCTAACGACTCAGAGCTAGGTTATTATCTAACGACTCAGAGCTAGGCTATTATCCAACGACTCAGAGCTAGGCTGTTATCCAACGACTCAGAGCTAGGCTATTATCCAACGACTCAGAGCGAGGCTATTATCCAACGACTCAGAGCTAGGCTATTATCTAACGACTCAGAGCTAGGCTGTTATCCAACGACTCAGAGCTAGGCTATTATCCAACGACTCAGAGCGAGGCTATTATCCAACGACTCAGAGCTAGGCTATTATCTAACGACTCAGAGCTAGGCTATTATCCAGCGACTCAGAGCTAGGCTATTATCTAACGACTCAGAGCTAGGCTATTATCCAACTACTCAGAGCTAGGCTGTTATCCCAACAACTCAGAGCTAGGCTATTATCCAGCGACTCAGAGCTAGGCTATTATCCAACCAAAATACCCACTTTCTGTCTCTCACAAAAACACATACAGATACCAGATACACACATAGTCCCAGATATGTCTCTCACAAACATACATATTCTAAGATACAAAAACTCCAGACATAGACACTGAACAGCACTTTGAGCAAGATGGAGAGGGCATTGATGATGGGTGGTGGACAGAGAAAAAAACAGAGAGAAAAAATAAGGGATTGAAGAACACAGAAAATCATCAATGGGGGGCCCGAGGGATAGCACTTTTAGAAGGAGAGCATACGGAATGGGTGGAGAAGGTGAGAGAAGAGATGAACGAAAAGTGGAGAATGAAGAATCGACTAGTAGCAATGGCAGTGGGGTGATGGACAAAGAGTGGAAGATGGAGTGGAGGAGGGATGCTGAGTGACAGATGATAGAGCAGAGTGCTGGTGTAACGGCTTTCTTCCATAGGTGAAGGAGAGGACCAAAGTGCAGCACGGCTAGTGTTCAACATGTTTAATAAAAGAACAAGTGAAACACTACAAACAACATACAAAATAACAAATGTGCAAAACCGATACAGACCTATCTGGTGCAGAACACAAACACAGAGACAGGTAACAAACACCCACAAAATCCCAACACAAAACAAGCCTCCTATATATGAGTCTCAATCAGAGACAACGACTACCATCTGTCTCTGATTGAGAACCCACACTAGGCTGACATAGAAACAGACAAACTAGACACACAACATAGAATTCCCACCCAGCTCACGTCCTGACCAACTAAACACATACAAAACAACAGAAAACAGGTCAGGAACGTGACAGAACCCCCCCCTCAAGGTGCGAACTCCGGGCGCACCCCTAAAACTCAAGGGGAGGGTCTGGGTGGGCATCTGTCCGCGGTGGCGGCTCCGGCGGTGGACGAGGGCACCACTCCACCATTGTCTTTGTCCACCTCCTTAGCGTCCCTTGAGTGGCGACCCTCGCCCCCGACCATGGTCCAGGAACCTTCATGAGCTCATGACTGAGTGGCAGCTCATGACTGAAGGGCAGCTCATGACTGGAGGGCAGCTCATGACTGGAGGGCAGCTCATGACTGGAGGGCAGCTCATGACTGGAGGGCAGCTCATGACTGGAGGGCAGCTCATGACTGAAGGGCAGCTCATGACTGAAGGGCAGCTCATGACTGAAGGACAGCTCATGACTGAAGGGCAGCTCATGACTGAAGGGCAGCTCATGACTGGAGGGCAGCTCATGACTGGAGGGCAGCTCATGACTGGAGGGCAGCTCATGACTGGAGGGCAGCTCTGGCAGCTCCTGACTGGCTGGCGTCTCTGGCAGCTCCTGACTGGCTGGCGTCTCTGGCAGCTCCTGACTGGCTGGCGTCTCTGGCAGCTCCTGACTGGCTGGCGTCTCTGGCAGCTCCTGACTGGCTGGCGTCTCTGGCAGCTCCTGACTGGCTGGCGGCTCTGGCAGCTCCTGACTGGCTGGCGGCTCTGGCAGCTCCTGACTGACGGACGGCTCTGGCAGCTCCTGACTGACGGACGGCTCTAATGGCTCGGGACAGACGGACGGCTCTAATGGCTCGGGACAGACCGGGCGGCTCTAATGGCTCGTGGCAGACGGATGACTCAGATGGCGCTGGGCAGACAGATGGCTCAGATGGCGCTGGGCAGACGGATGGCTCAGACGGCAATGGGCAGACGGATGGCTCAGATGGCGCTGGGCAGACGGATGGCTCAGACGGCGCTGGGCAGACAGATGGCTCAGACGGCGCTGGGCAGACGGATGGCTCAGACGGCGCTGGGCAGGCAGGCAGCTCAGACGGCGCTGGGCAGACGGATGGCTCAGACGGCGCTGGGCAGACAAGCAGTGCAGGCGGCGTTGGGCAGACGGCAGACTCTGGCCGGCTGAGACGCACTATAGGCCTGATGCGTGGTGCCGGAACTGGAGGTACCGGGCTGAGGGCACGCACCTCAGGGCGAGTGCGGGGAGGAGGAACAGGGCTCTGGCGATGCACTGGAAGCCTGGTGCGTGGTGTAGGCACTGGTGGTACTGGGCTGGGGCGGGAAGGTGGCGCCGGATATACCGGACCGTGAAGGAGGACACGCGCTCTTGAGCACCGAGCCTCTCCAACCTTACCAGGTTGAATGGTCCCCGTAGCCCTGCCAGTGCGGCGAGGTGGAACAACCCGCATTGGGCTATGCAGGCGAACCGGGGACACCACCTGTCACGGCGTCGTACTGGTCAGACACCGTGTTATGCGGTAAAGCGCACGGTGTCCCCAGTACGCGTGCTTAGCCCAGTGCGGGCTATTCCACCTTGCCGCACTGGGAGGGCTAGGTTGGGCATCGAGCCGGATGTCATGAAGCCGGCCCAACATATCTGGCCTCCAGTACGTCTCCTCGGGCCGGCGTACATGGCACCAGCCTTACAGGTGGTGTCCCCGGTTCGCCTGCATAGCCCAGTGCGGGTTGTTCCACCTCGCCGCACTGGCAGGGCTACGGGGACCATTCAACCTGGTAAGGTTGGAGAGGCTCGGTGCTCAAGAGCGCGTGTCCTCCTTCACGGTCCGGTATATCCGGCGCCACCTTCCCGCCCCAGCCCAGTACCACCAGTGCCTACACCACGCACCAGGCTTCCAGTGCATCGCCAGAGCCCTGTTCCTCCTACCCGCACTCGCCCTGAGGTGCGTGCCCTCAGCCCGGTACCTCCAGTTCCGGCACCACGCATCAGGCCTATAGTGCGTCTCAGCCGGCCAGAGTCTGCCGTCTGCCCAGCGGTGCCTGAACTGCCCGTCTGCCCAGCGGCGCCTGAACTGCCCGTCTGCCTAACGCCGTCTGAACTGTCCGTCTGCCCAGCGCCGTCTGAGCCGTCCGTCTGCCCAGCGCCGTCTGAGCCATCCGTCTGCCCAGCGCCGTCTGAGCCATCCGTCTGCCCAGCGCCATCTGAGCCATCCGTCTGCCCAGCGCCGTCTGAGCCATCTGTCTGCCCAGCGCCATCTGAGTCATCCGTCTGCCACGAGCCATTAGAGCCGCCCGTCTGTCCCGAGCCATTAGAGCCGTCCGTCAGTCAGGAGCCGCTAGAGCCGTCCGTCAGTCAGGAGCCGCCAGAGCCGCCAGCCAGTCAGGAGCTGCCAGAGACGCCAGCCAGTCAGGAGCTGCCAGAGACGCCAGCCAGTCAGGAGCTGCCAGAGACGCCAGCCAGTCAGGAGCAACCAGAGCCGCCAGCCAGTCAGGAGCTGCATGAGCTGCCTTACAGTCATGAGCTGCCCTACAGTCATGAGCTGCCCTACGGTCATGAGCTGCCTTACAGTCATGAGCTGCCCTACGGTCATGAGCTGCCCTACAGTCATGAGCTGCCCTACGGTCATGAGCTGCCCTACGGTCATGAGCTGCCCTACAGTCATGAGCTGCCCTCCAGTCATGAGCTGCCCTACAGTCATGAGCTGCCCTACAGTCATGAGCTGCCCTACAGTCATGAGCTGCCCTCCAGTCATGAGCTGCCCTCCAGTCATGAGCTGCCCTCCAGTCATGAGCTGCCACCCAGTCATGAGCTGCCACCCAGTCCGGAGCTGCCACCCAGTCCGGAGCTGCCACCCAGTCCGGAGCTGCCACCCAGTCCGGAGCTGCCACCCAGTCCGGAGCTGCCATTAGTACAGAGTTGTCCCTCTGTCCGGAGCTACCTCTCTGTCCGGAGCTACCTCTCTGTCCGGAGCTACCTCTCTGTCCTGAGCTACCTCTCTGTCCTGGGCTACCTCTCTGTCCTGGGCTACCTCTTTGTCCTGAACTACCTCTCTGTCCTGAGTTGTCTCCTCTATTGTAGAGGGGAGTTGGTGAAGGTTCCTGGACCATGGTCGGGGGCGAGGGTCGCCACTCAAGGGACGCTAAGGAGGTGGACAAAGACAATGGTGGAGTGGTGCCCTCGTCCACCGCCGGAGCCGCCACCGCGGACAGATGCCCACCCAGACCCTCCCCTTGAGTTGTTAGGGGTGCGCCCGGAGTTCGCACCTTGAGGGGGGGGTTCTGTCACGTTCCTGACCTGTTTTCTGTTGTTTTGTATGTGTTTAGTTGGTCAGGACGTGAGCTGGGTGGGAATTCTATGTTGTGTGTCTAGTTTGTCTGTTTCTATGTCAGCCTGGTGTGGGTTCTCAATCAGAGACAGATGGTAGTCGTTGTCTCTGATTGAGACTCATATATAGGAGGCTTGTTTTGTGTTGGGATTTTGTGGGTGTTTGTTACCTGTCTCTGTGTTTGTGTTCTGCACCAGATAGGTCTGTATCGGTTTTGCACATTTGTTATTTTTTATGTTTGTAGTGTTTCACTTGTTCTTGTATTAAACATGTTTAACACTAGCCGCGCTGCACTTTGGTCCTCTCCTTCACCCCTGGAAGAAAGCCTTTACACCCAGCATAAGACAAGAAACAATGCCTTTTTTGTGTGACATTTTTGAATCATAGTCACACACCTCATATAGCCAAGCCCATAGGCCTATATGTTTTGATAAGGTTTGTATCACAAAAGTAGCCAAACAACTTCTTAAAATGAAGCACCTTTACAAGGGGTGTAGAGCCTAACTGGCATATATAAGCAGATCGTGAGTTTCAAGTTTGGGAAGGTAATTTTCACCTTAAAAATGCACCTTTATAATAATAGCATTACATGCATAATCGCATTTGCGGTCACTTTTGATAATGGTGTTTCCCGCTAATGGAACAGTCGCACATATAGCCTACTGCCATGTGCACATTGCTGCACTTATAATGTGAAGAAATAGCCTAATAGTTTGTCAACATTCTAAGCAAAACGTTCTGATCTCATTGTGTATAAAGTTTTTTTTGATACTAGTAGTTTTTGATACTAGTAGTAGTCCCACAACTGTCCCAGACTATGTTTGGAATATTTATTTCTCGCACAGAATAGAATAGGTCAACTTTTGTACTATGGGGATAGTAGATTGACATGGGCTAGTGCTTTTGCTGTTCGTTAGGCCTTCTCATCTCGTTGGCTGACAAAAAGTAAATGTGGACAGTTCTTCCAATATCTTCAATATGCAGCTCAGAATTGGATAAGGACACGTGCAGTTGCGTTCCGGATGTGTCTGTCTTCACCTGTAGCTCATGAAAAAGACCCGATCACTTGACTGAGAACCATGTGAGGGAGAGGTGCTTCACAAGCAGGGGGAAGAATGAAATTATAATTATTATATTTAGCCCAAGGACACAATGGCCACTGGCCACAAAAGGCATGGATTTCTTTAGGGGGCATTATGGCCACACAAAGGGGATGCCACCGGGAAATTCGAGGCATTATCAAGTGCTTGTCAAATTGTGAATGAGAAACTGATGAAGTCTGTACAGCCTGAGCAAAAACAAAGCAGAGCTCATGCCTTTCAAGCTACTTTTTTCAAATCATAATTGGAGTTGCATCATGCAACCTCACAATGTATTAAAAATCAACACAAATAGCCCAACACATGTAGAAAAAGTAAAGTTACATTAATAAATCTAAATGATGCATATAGGAAAACCTATTTCTTTGTTAATCACTCAACACAGAATAGCCGCTTATGTGCACTAGCTCATTGTTTAGAGAAAATATCCTTTCTATTTTATTCAGCTTTGTTCAATTGTATTCTTCATACAATAAACTATACTAAATTAACTAGTGTTGCACACAGCCATATGGCATAGCCAGATCAGGAACTAACATAAGAACAACTCAGAGTATGCTATTCTGTTCACCTGAAATAGACTACATTTTCTTCATATCATGTTTCTTCAGACCTGTCTAAAATAAATAATGTATTTATTGTGAAGGTGTAGGCTATATTACATGGATTGATTAGACGTTTTAAAATGTACATGTTCCGAAGGTCTGCATCAGTGGCTTGTTGTCACGCCCTGACCTTAGAGATCCTTTTTATGTCTCTATTTTGGTTGGTCAGGGCGTGAGTTGGAGTGGGCAGTCTATGTTTTTGTTCTATGTTGTCTATTTCTATGTGTTTGGCCGGGTGTGGTTCTCAATCAGAGGCAGCTGTCTATCATTATCTCTGATTGAGAACCATACTTAGGTATCCTTTTCCCACCTGTGTTTTGTGGGTAGTTGTTTTCTGTTTTGTGTCTACACCAGACAGGACTGTTTCGTATGTTCCGTTTTGTTATTTTTTGTTTTAGTGTTCAGTGTTATTAAAAGTCATGAACACATACCACGTGCACCATGGTCCTCTAATTCTTCGTCAGACGAACGTCGTTACAGAACTACTCACCACCAAAGGACCAAGCAGCGTGGTGTAATGGAATCCTGGACATGGGAGGAAATCCTGGACGGCAAGGGACCCTGGGCACAGACGGGAGAGTATCGCTGTCCAAAAGAGGAGCTGGAGGCAGCTAAGGCGGAGCGGCGACGCTACGAGGAGTTGGCTCGAGGAGGCGTGCACGAGAGGCAGCCCCAGATTGTTTTGGGGGGGAGGCACACGGGGTGTTTGGCGGAGTCAGGTCATAGACCTGAGCCAACTCCTCGTGTTTGCCGTGAGGAGAGATTGACCGGGCAGGCACCGTGTTATGTGGTGACGAGGTGTCCCCAGTGCGCACTCATAGCCCGGTGCGCTACATCGCAGCTCCTCGCATCGGCCGGGCTAGAGTGGGCATCGAGCCAGGAGGGATGGTGCCGGCTCAGCGCATCTGGCCTCCAGTGCGTCTCCTCGGCCCGGGTTATCGCCAGCACAGCCCAGTGCGGCCTGTTCCAGCTCCCCGCACTTGCCGGGCTACAGGGGGTATCCAGCCAGGACGAGTTGTGCTAGCTCCACGCTCGAGACCGCCAGTGCGCCTCCACGTCCCAGTGTATCCGGTGCCTCGGCCAAGGAAGAGGCCTCCTGCATGTCTCCCCAGCCTGGTGAGTCCTGTGCCTGTGCTAAGCCCTAACCCTCCTGCATGTCTCCCCAGCCTGGTGAGTCCTGTGCCTTCTCCCAGAGCCAGGCCCCCTGTGTGTCTCTCCACTAAAGTGGTGATGCATGGCACGAAGCCTCCAGTGGTGATCCATGGCACGAAGCCTCCAATGATGATCAATGGCAAGAAGCCTCCAGTGATGATCCATGGCACGAAGCCTCCAGTGATTATCCATGGCACGAAGCCTCCAGTGATGATCCATGGCACGAAGCCTCCAGTGATGATCCATGGCACGAAGCCTCCAGTGATGATCCATGGCAAGAAACCTCCAGTGATGATCCATGGCACGAAGCCTCCAGTGATGATCCATGGCACGAAGCCTCCAGTGATGATCCATGGCACGAAGCCTCCAGTGATGATCCATGGTAAGAAGCCTCCAGTGATGATCCATGGCACGACGCCTCCGGTGATGATCCATGGCACGAAGCCTCCGGTGATGATCCATGGCAAGAAGCCTCCAGTGATGATCCATGGAACGAAGCCTCCAGTGATGATCCATGGCAAGAAGCCTCCAGTGATGATCCATGGCACGAAGCCTCCTGTGAGTCGCCCTCCTGTCCGGAGCTGCCAGAGTCTCCCTCCTGTCCGGAGCTGCCAGAGTCTCCCTCCTGTCCGGAGCTGCCAGAGTCTCCCTCCTGTCCGGAGCTGCCAGAGTCTCCCTCCTGTCCGGAGCTGCCAGAGTCGCCCTCCTGTCCGGAGCTGCCAGAGTCGCCCTCCTGTCCGTAGCTGCCAGAGTCGCCCTCCTGTCCGGGGCCCGCTGCGAGGGTCCCCAGTCCGGGGTCGGCGGCGTGGGCCAAGCTAAAGGTGGAGCGGGGTCTACATCCCGCACCAGAGCCGCCACCGCAGATAGATGCCCACCCAGACCCTCCCCTATAGGTTTAGGTTTTGCGGCCGGAGTCCGCACCTTTGGGGGGGGGGGGGTGATACTGTCACGCTCTGACCTTAGAGATCCCGTTTATGTCTCTATTTTGGTTGGTCAGGGCGTGAGTTGGGGTGGGCATTCTATGTTTTTGTTCTATGTTGTCTATTTCTATGTGTTTGGCCGGGTGTGGTTCTCAATCAGAGGCAGCTGTCTATCGTTATCTCTGATTGAGAACCATACTTAGGTAGCCTTTTCCCACCTGTGTTTTGTGGGTAGTTGTTTTCTGTTTTGTGTCTACACCAGACAGGACTGTTTCCTTTGTTCCGTTTTGTTATTTTTTGTTCTAGTGTTCAGTGTTATTAAAAGTCATGAACACGTACCACGCTGCACCTTGGTCCTCTCCTTCTTCCTCAGACGAACGTCGTTACACTTGTAGGCTACGTGTGGAAGCCAGGATTAAAGGTCAATTACTGTGAGACCGGCAGTTATTTGCTTGACAATCACCGGCTGGCGAAGTTTCGAGACCACCACAGCCCTTCACACAACACAATGCCACAGATGTGTTAGGGAGCAGGAATGTCCACCAGAGCTGTTGCCAGATAATTAAATGTTCATTTCTCTACCATTTCTCTCCAACGTCATTTTAGAGAATTTGTCAGTACGTCCAACTGGTCTCACAACTGCAGACCACGTGTAACCACGCCAGCCCAGGACCTCCACATCCGGCTCCTTCACCTGGGGATCGTCTGATACCAGCCACCCGAACAGCTGATGAAACAGTGGGATAACACAACCAAAGAATTTCTGCACAAACTGTCAAAAAACGTCTCAGGGAAGATCATCTGCATGCTCGTCGTCCTCACCAGGGTCTTGATCTGACTGCAGTTGTGTGTCGTAACCGGCTTCAGTGGGCAAATGCTCACCTTCGATGGCCACTGTCACGCTGGAGGAGTGTGCTCTTCATGGATGAATGCGAGTTTCAACAGTACCGGGCAGATTGCAGACAGTGTGTATGGCGAGAGGTTTGCTGATTCCATCGTTGTGAGCAGAGTACCCCATGGTGGCCAATATCCAGCAACCTCCTACAGCCATTGAAGAGGACTGGGACAACATTCCACATGCCACGATCAACAGCCTGATCAACTCAATGTGAAGGAGATGTTTCGCGCTGCATGAAGCAAATGGTGGGCACAAAAGATACTGACTGGTTTTCTGATCCACGCCCCTACCTTTTTTTAAAACCTCCTATTATGTTGCGGGACAATTTGACCCATCTCCACTTTTGAGTTGTCTAAAATACTAGTTAACCTCTCTTATTCTCCATGAAATTAAATTACTGTTCCTCATTTAGGGTGAACCTAACTTCAAAATGTGAGAAAGGAAATATGTTTAAGAAAAAGTTCTTCTGACCCATACCACAATGGACTTTTCTTCAGCAAAGGGTTAAAGGTATCTGTGACCAACAGATATATATCTATATTCCCAGTCATGTGATAGCCATAGATTAGGGCCTAATGATTTTATTTGACTGATTTCCTTACATGAACTGTAACTCAGTAAAATCTTTGAAATTGTTGCATGTTGCGTTTATATTTTTGTTCAGTATTTTTGTGTTTATCTGTCTTTGGACTGATGTGCAGTTGGTGTAATTTTTGCTGGCCCATCTGTGTGTTTGCTGTCAGTGTTTTAGCTTGTGTGTGTGTGTGTTAACTGTAAGAGAGTTGGAGCTTGGCTGTCACAGTACTTCCCGCTCCCCAGTGGCAAGCTTCCTAACTGGGTCATAGCCCCACCTCCTCCTGGCTCCTCCAGACTTGTCATTTCTAGTAGATCTCATGGGTCTGGCAGGAAATGCACCCGGAGCATGTTGGAGGTAAAGACAAATCAGGGGCAGTAATTCCACAGTAACAGAATTATGGTCAGTTTTTACACTTTAAAATATATGCCAAACAAAAACCATTGATTTCAAAGTTTAACAAACCATACAACTCTATGCACAATGACTCTATGCAGAATGGTCACTTAACAATTTACAAAAACGAATTTAGTGGAACAACTGTGCAGATGCAATCATTGGTAACAGAATTTAAAGGTAAAATCTCCCTCAGCTTTTTATGCGACCACGTTTTCCAAAAGCTCTGTTGAAAATCTGCTCCGAATTAAGATTCAAAGATGTCTGCAGAAAGAATCAATGTCATTCTCCTCATGTTTCACAAGTTTGGATATCACAGCATGGCACAACAGAGCACTGTAGAGTACAGTGCAGTACAATACAGCACAGCAGAACAGGGTAGAGTTCAGTACAGTAGAGTACAGTGCAGTACAATACAGCACAGCAGAGCAGGATAGAGTTCAGTACAGTAGACTACAGTGCAGTAAAATACAGCACAGCAGAGCAGGGTAGAGTAGTTTTCAGTACAGTGCAGTAGAGTAGAGTACAGTAGTGTATAGTACAGTAAATTAGAGTGTAGTTCAGGACAGTACAACATACTGTACCTTACCGTGTTGTTATTTTATTTTACTGCACTGTACTGTATTTGTCACACCCTGGCCTTAGTTATCTTTGTTTTCATTATTATTTTAGTTAGGTCAGGGTGTGACATGGGGAAGTTTGTGTGTTTTTGTATTGTCTAGGGTGTTGTATGGTTTAGGGGGTTTAGTAGAGTAGATGGTTTAGTGTTCAGTGTAGGTGTCTAGGAAAGTCTATGGTTGCCTGAATTGGGTCTCAATTAGAGACAGCTGGTTATGGTTGTCTCTGATTGGGAGCCATATTTAAGGCAACCATAGGCTTTAGCTGTTTTTGTGGGTAATTGTCTATGTCAGTGTGTAGTGGTCAGTGTCAGCACCATTTCTGTTTATATAGCTTCACGGTCGTCAGTTTGTTGTTTTGTTTCGTTTTCCTTCTTCTAATAAAAAGAAGATGTATTTTTCACGCGCTGCGCCTTGGTCCTCTCTCAGTCCCTTTGACGATCGTGACAGAATTACCCACCAGAATCGGATCAAGCAGCGTGTGAAACAACAACAGGACCCACCTACACAGGACTATTGGAATTGGGAGGAAATTCTGGACCGCGAAGTACCAGGAGAATATAACCGCCCCAAAGCTGAGCTGGAGGCAGCGAAAGCAGAGAGGCGGAGATATGAGGAGGCAGCACGGAAACAAGGCTGGAAGCCCGTAAGTCAAACCCAAAAATTTCTTGGGGGGGGCTCTCGGGTAGTTTAGTTGGGTCAGTCGGGAGACGTGAGCCAACTCCTCCTGTTTACCTTAAGGAGCCGGTGAGGGCGGATTTGGAGGAGAGTGACGCAGAGACAGTAAAGGAGTTAATGGAGAAATTGGAGGAGAGAGTTATGAGGGATGTATTGGTTTGGTGCATGAGGCACGGCATCCGTCCGAATGAACGTGTTGGTGACTTAATGTCACCGGGAACAGTTCTCCATACTCCTCCTGAGGAGCGTGCTAGCCGTCTGGTTAAGACAGTGCCTACAGCACGCACAAAGCCTCCTGTGCGTCTCCAGAGTCCTGTGCGTACTGTTACTGCTCCTCGCACTAGCCCTGTGGTGCGTGTTCCCAGCCCAGTACCACCAGTGCTGACACCACGCACCAAGCTTCCTGTGTGTCAACAGAGCCCTGTTCCTCCTCCACGCACTAACCCTGTGGTGCGTGTCTCCAGCCCATTACCACCAGTGCCTACACCACGCACCAAGCCTCCTGTGTGTCCCCAGAGTCCTGTGCGTCCTGTTGCTGCTCCCCGCACTAGCCCTGAGATGCGTGTCCCCAGCCCGGTACCACCAGTTCCGGCACCACGCACTAGGCCTAATGTGCGTCCCCAGGGTCCAGTATGCCCTGTTCCTTCTCCCCGCACTAGCCTGAAGGTGCGTGCCCTCAGCCCGGTACCACCAGTTCCAGTACCACGCACCAGTCCTATAGTGCGCCTTGAGAACTCAGTGTGCCCTGTTGTTGTTCCCCGCACTAGCCTGAAGGTGCGTGTCTTTAGCCCGGTACCTCCAGTTCCGGCACCACGCACCAGGCCTACAGTGCGCCTCATCCGGCCAGAGCCATCCGTCTGCCCAGTGCCATCTGAGCCATCCGTCTGCCCAGCGCCATCTGAGCCATCCGTCTCCCCAGCGCCATCTGAGCCATCCGTCTCCCCAGCGCCATCTGAGCCATCCGTCTGCCCAGTGCCGTCTGAGCCATCCGTCTGTCCCGAGCCATTAGAGCCGCCCGTCTGTCCCGAGCCGTCAGAGCCGTTAGTCAGTCAGGAGCCGCTAGAGCCATTCGTCAGTCAGGATCTGCCAGAGCTGCCAACCAGACAGGATCTGCCAGAGCCGCCAACCAGACAGGATCTGCCAGAGCCGCCAACCAGACAGGATCTGCCAGAGCCGCCAACCAGACAGGAGCAGCCAGATCCGCCAACCAGACAGGAGCAGCCAGATCCGCCAACCAGCCAGGAGCAGCCAGATCCGTCAGCCAGCCATGAGCAGCCAGATCCGTCAGCCAGCCATGAGCAGCCAGATCCGTCAGCCAGCCATGAGCAGCCAGATCCGTCAGCCAGCCATGAGCAGCCAGATCCGTCAGCCAGCCATGAGCAGCCAGATCCGTCAGCCAGCCATGAGCCGTCCAGCCAGGATCCGCCAGAGCCGTCCAGCCAGGATCCGCCAGAGCCAGCCAGCCAGGATCCGCCAGCCAGCCAGGATCCGCCAGAGCCAGCCAGCCAGGATCCGCCATTCAGTCCGGTGCTGCCCTTCAGTCCGGTGCTGTCCCTCAGTCTGGAGCTGCCGTCCCTCAGTCCGGAGCTGCCCCTTATCCTGGTGCTGCCCCTTATCCTGGTGCTGCCCCTTATCCTGGTGCTGCCCCTTATCCTGGTGCTGCCCCTTAGTCCGGTACTGCCCCTTAGTCCGGTGCTGCCCCTTAGTCCGGTGCTGCCACTTAGTCCGGTGCTGCCCCTTATTCCAGTGGGGTTAAGAAAGCGGGTAGTGACTATGGTGGGGTGGGGACCACGACCAGTGCCAGAGCCGCCACCGTGGACAGACGCCCACCCAGACCCTCCCCTAGACTTTATGCTGGTGCGCCCGGAGTTCGCACCTTAAGGGGGGGGTTATGTCACACCCTGGCCTTAGTTATCTTTGTTTTCATTATTATTTTAGTTAGGTCAGGGTGTGACATGGGGAAGTTTGTGTGTTTTTGTATTGTCTAGGGTGTTGTATGGTTTAGGGGGTTTAGTAGAGTAGATGGTTTAGTGTTCAGTGTAGGTGTCTAGGAAAGTCTATGGTTGCCTGAATTGGGTCTCAATTAGAGACAGCTGGTTATGGTTGTCTCTGATTGGGAGCCACATTTAAGGCAACCATAGGCTTTAGCTGTTTTTGTGGGTAATTGTCTATGTCAGTGTGTAGTGGTCAGTGTCAGCACCATTTCTGTTTATATAGCTTCACGGTCGTCAGTTTGTTGTTTTGTTTCGTTTTCCTTCTTCTAATAAAAAGAAGATGTATTTTTCACGCGCTGCGCCTTGGTCCTCTCTCAGTCCCTTTGACGATCGTGACAGTATTGTACTGTTCTCTACTGTGCTCTACTCGGTGCACAGTAATGTGCTGTACTTAGTACTGTACTGTGAAGTACTGTATTGTAGCTGAGCGATTAAAAGAAATGTTGGTTATTTTTTGTTTTTTAAACAGCTAATCAACATTGCAGCACCCTGTACTGAATATGATGCAGTTGTAATGATGCAGCTGTAAGAACTGGGCTTTAGTGTGTTCAGTCTGACAGATAGATGTTAAAACTGGGCCTTATTGTGTTCAGTCTGACAGATAGATGTTAGAACTGGGCCTTGGTGTGTTCAGTCTGACAGATAGATGTAAGAATTGGGCCTTAGTGTGTTCAGTCTGACAGATAGATGTTAGAATTGGGCCTTATTGTGTTCAGTCTGACAGATAGATGTTAGAACTGGGCCTTGGTGTGTTCAGTCTGACAGATAGATGTTAGAATTGGGCCTTATTGTGTTCAGTCTGACAGATAGATGTTAGAACTGGGCCTTGGTGTGTTCAGTCTGACAGATAGATGTAAGAATTGGGCCTTAGTGTGTTCAGTCTGACAGATAGATGTTAGAATTGGGCCTTAGTGTGTTCAGTCTGACAGATAGATGTAAGAATTGGGCCTTAGTGAGTTCAGTCTGACAGATAGACGTTAGAATTGGGCCTTAGTGTGTTCAGTCTGACAGATAGATGTTAGAACTGGGCCTTGGTGTGTTCAGTCTGACAGATAGATGTAAGAATTGGGCCTTAGTGTGTTCAGTCTGACAGATAGACGTCAGAATTGGGCCTTAGTGTGTTCAGTCTGACAGGTAGACGTCAGAATTGGGCCTTAGTGTGTTCAGTCTGACAGATAGATGTTAGAACTGGGCCTTAGTGTGTTCAGTCTGACAGATAGACGTCAGAATTGGGCCTTAGTGTGTTCAGTCTGACAGATAGATGTTAAAACTGGGCCTTATTGTGTTCAGTCTGACAGATAGATGTTAGAACTGGGCCTTGGTGTGTTCAGTCTGACAGATAGATGTTAGAATTGGGCCTTATTGTGTTCAGTCTGACAGATAGATGTTAGAACTGGGCCTTGGTGTGTTCAGTCTGACAGATAGATGTAAGAATTGGGCCTTAGTGTGTTCAGTCTGACAGATAGATGTTAGAATTGGGCCTTATTGTGTTCAGTCTGACAGATAGATGTTAGAACTGGGCCTTGGTGTGTTCAGTCTGACAGATAGATGTAAGAATTGGGCCTTAGTGTGTTCAGTCTGACAGATAGATGTTAGAATTGGGCCTTATTGTGTTCAGTCTGACAGATAGATGTTAGAACTGGGCCTTGGTGTGTTCAGTCTGACAGATAGATGTAAGAATTGGGCCTTAGTGTGTTCAGTCTGACAGATAGATGTTAGAATTGGGCCTTAGTGTGTCCAGTCTGACAGATAGATGTAAGAATTGGGCCTTAGTGTGTTCAGTCTGACAGATAGATGTTAGAATTGGGCCTTAGTATGTTCAGTCTGACAGATAGATGTAAGAATTGGGCCTTAGTGAGTTCAGTCTGACAGATAGATGTAAGAATTGGGCTTTAGTGTGTTCAGTCTGACAGATAGACGTCAGAACTGGGCCTTAGTGTGTTCAGTCTGACAGGTAGACGTCAGAATTGGGCCTTAGTGTGTTCAGTCTGACAGATAGATGTTAGAACTGGGCCTTAGTGTGTTCAGTCTGACAGATAGACGTCAGAATTGGGCCTTAGTGTGTTCAGTCTGACAGATAGATGTTAGAACTGGGCCTTAGTGTGTTCAGTCTGACAGATAGACGTCAGAACTGGGCCTTAGTGTGTTCAGTCTGACAGATGTTAGAACTGGGCCTTAGTGTGTTCAGTCTGACAGATGTTAGAATTGGGCCTTAGTGTGATCAGTCTGACAGATGTTAGAAATGGGCCTTAGTGTGTTCAGTCTGACAGATAGATGTTAGAACTGGGCCTTAGTGTGTTCAGTCTGACAGATAGATGTTAGAACTGGGCCTTAGTGTGTTCAGTCTGACAGATAGATGTTAGAACTGGGCCTTAGTGTTCAGTCTGACAGATAGATGTTAGAACTGGGCCTTAGTGTGTTCAGTCTGACAGATAGATGTTAGAACTGGGCCTTAGTGTGTTCAGTCTGACAGATAGATGTTAGAACTGGGCCTTAGTGTGTTCAGTCTGACAGATAGATGTTAGAACCTGGCCTTAGTGTGTTCAGTCTGACAGATAGATGTTAGAACTGGGCTTTAGTGTGTTCAGTCTGACAGATAGATGTTAGAACTGGGCCTTAGTGTGTTCAGTCTGACAGATAGATGTAAGAATTGGGCCTTAGTGTGTTCAGTCTGACAGATAGATGTAAGAATTGGGCCTTAGTGTGTTCAGTGGGAGTTTTGCACATTCAAATTAAGCACGAAGAGGACATTTTAATTAATAAATCTACATAATTTATTACCTTTTAATACCCGCTTATCTCTTGTATTGTAGACCCATATAATATATGCCATTTAACGGACACTTTTATCCAAAGCGACTTAGTCATGCGTCCATAAATTTGTTGGTATTGGTCTGGGATTCGAACCCACTACGCTGCTGTTAGAAGCGCCATGTTCTACCAACTGAGCTTCAAATAACCACATATAGCTGTGGGTCTAAGAAGATAGTGTTTGTGATCAAAGGCGTTCGTGCAGTTTGAATTTATATAGCTAGTTACCGCCAACCATTGAACTGTACACACAGCTCCAACTGCACAGCCTATCACTTCAGACTTTCAGTAGGCCCGACTCACAACTCAGATGTAGTCTAGTATATAATTGGCTGGGTGGGGGATGGACACAGTCTAGTCAGGAAGAAATAAAATCAGACTTTTCAAGCGTTTAATACGAGCGTGGAACTAAAACTTAAAACTAAAACAAATCATGAGTTGAAGTCAATGGCAGACTTGCAGGAAGGTTCAAATTTAGCATCTTATCTGAGGTTAAGATTGGACCCATGGAGAATAGAAAACATGACTTACTGTTATTATTCATACTATAGCTCACCTTTTGATCTTAACCTCTCAATCTCACTGGCTTTGTCATAATTTATCACATTAAACCGCTCCAAGGGGCTGTATGTATCAAGCACTTCAAAGTAGGAGTGCTTATTTAGGATCAGTTTTTCCTTTTACATCGTAATGAATAAGATTACATGGCCAGGGGAAACCGGGTCCTAGATCAGCACTTCTATTCTGAGACCCTTGATACATGCATCCCAGGTCTCACAGCAATATGTTACATGGTTAGGGCCAGTTGTTTTCGCTGGTTTTTGTGGTATTTCCTGAATTATCCACTTGGTTTGCTGCAGGTAGAACATTCTAGCAAATGTTCTTTAATTGACACAAGCTGCCTTCAATCAATTAAATAATGTTTGGTTGTGAATGTGTGTTTGGTGGGGGGATCACCTAAGCCACAGGAGGCGTAACACCACAAATCTTCATTGCATGAAGCCTATTATTTGGCAGAGAATACTATTTGTAGATCAGTGATTCTACACCTCACTTTTCTCAAGATGATCCTCTCCAACGGTCTTGTAAGTTGTGGCTAAAATTGGGGCAGTTTAAGGTGAGAGTCAATGAAACCAACCACGGAAGTATGTTTTAAGGAACTTAGGGAGTAGCCCCAACCTGGAGTTGAACCCAGGTCCAGCAACTGTCTAGCCAACACCTTTACATTACGCCAAGAAGTCAGAACCTGTGTGTCTTTGGCTACTGGCGGTACTACTGCGTGTAAAACCTCAGAGCTGCCCATTAGTGTGTGTGTGTGGGAAGAGGTTCCACCACCACCACTCTGGCCATTAGAGAGTGACCACAAACACTCACACACACAAACAGAGGCTGCTGCAGCCATCAGAAGAAGGTCTAACTGGGGTGCTGTGAAGTGGAAACATAGTGAGAGAGAGAAGTCTATCCCTGGGACCCAGAGAAGGATACAGAGGAAAAACTGAAAATAGGATGTTAGGATGCTAGGAATCGTCTTTATGTGGAGTTTGGGAGGAGAGCCTGGTGGTCAAATTGTATTTTAGAGGATGAAGAGAGGATGAAGAGAGGAGAAGGAGAGGTGGAGGATGAAGAGAGAAGAAGGAGAGGTGGAGGATGAAGAGAGAAGAATGAGAGGTGGAGGATGAAGAGGAGAATGAGAGGTGGAGGATGAAGAGGAGAATGAGAGGTGGAGGATGAAGAGAGAAGGGGAGGTGGAGGATGAAGAGAGAAGTGGAGGTGGAGGATGAAGAGAGAGGAAGGAGAGGTGGAGGATGAAGAGGAGAAGGAGAGGTGGAGGATGAAGAGAGAATGGGAGGTGGAGGATGAAGAGAGAGGAAGGAGAGGTGGAGGATGAAGAGAGGAGAAGGAGAGGTGGAGGATGAAGAGGAGAAGGAGAGGTGGAGGATGAAGAGGAGAAGGAGAGGTGGAGGATGAAGAGGAGAAGGAGAGGTGGAGGATGAAGAGAGAAGAAGGAGAGGTGGAGGATGAAGAGGAGAAGGAGAGGTGGAGGATGAAGAGGAGGAGAGGTGGATGATGAAGAGAGGAGAACGAGAGGTGGAGTATGAAGAGAGAAGAAGGAGAGGTGGAGGATGAAGAGAGAAGAATGAGAGGTGGAGGATGAAGAGGAGAAGGAGAGGTGGAGGATGAAGAGAAGAGAAGGAGAGGTGGAGGATGTAAAGTGTGATGTTTATGTTAAAGAGGGCAAGGAGCAGTAGGGTGAGCGAGGGAGTTTAAGAGATAGGGGAAAGGGATAGATAGATGGAGACAGAAAAGGAGTGCAGAATGGAATACATGATTTGTACTCGAAAAAGGTAGAGGCTAGCGTCACACCCCCCCCCCCCACACACACACACACACACACACAAGGTGTCTAAAGCATCCCATGTTGATTACAATGCTTTCCCAGTTGTGTCAGGTTGTCTGGATGTCCTTTGGGAGGTGGACCATTCTTGATGCACACGGGAAACTTTTGAGTGTTATAAACCCAGCAGCGTTGCAGTTCTTGACACACTCAAACCGGTGCGCCTTGCACCTACTACCGTACCCTGTTCAAAGGCACTTAAATATTTTGTCTTGCCCATTCACACACTGAATGGCACACATACACAATCCATGTCTCAATTGTCTCAAGGCTTAAAAATCCTTCTTTAACTGTCTCATCCCCTTCATCAACACTGATTGAAGTGGATTTAACAACTGACATCAATAAGGGATCATAGCTTTAACCTGATCCCACTGGTCAGTCTACGTAATGGAAAGAGCGGGTGCTCCTAATGTTTTGTACACTTGACACGTAAAAGATGAAATACCTCCCAAATGAAATGTTTAATTGTTACGAGGTTTATATCTTGTGAAAGGACGGGGATTTGTTCATTTGAATTTGATGCTCATTTTATTATTTTAAAGTGTGTCCTGAAGTTGATGGGTTTATTGATCCCCTCGCCACTCTCTGGATGTCATCCTCTGAGTTTTGTCAGCAACATGTGACAACGGAGGGCCATCTGAGCGAGTTGGTTGGGGCGTGGGGCTGGTTTGGGAGTCACCGTCTCTCTCTCGCTCTCCCCATTCCC
This sequence comes from Salvelinus namaycush, assembly GCF_016432855.1. Taxonomy (NCBI): domain Eukaryota; kingdom Metazoa; phylum Chordata; class Actinopteri; order Salmoniformes; family Salmonidae; genus Salvelinus; species Salvelinus namaycush. The sequence goes on from NC_052324.1 coordinate 25,700,204, forward strand.
TCTCTCTCTCTCTCTAAGGCCATTTACAGTGAAGTGGATAAGAGAGGATCTGCCAGGGATTTACTGTAATACATCCTTTTGGCTCAAAATTATTAAAGCCATACTGGTCAGAAACAATACTGCTTATCCTCTATGATAAATATGTCTGGCCGCATAGCAGGCACTGTCAGGCAAAGACCCACACAATAACCCACCGAGACACAGAACAGCCATTCTGCATCGATTGTTATATTTGTGTAAGTTTTGGCTTTATTACGATCGAAACATCTAAATTGACATTTAGCTGTATAGTAGATGTGCTGGTGTCAGTATTTGTTAGCTTTCAGATTTGTATTCCATTGGTCTATAAAGATGCACTGCTGTAATTATTGTAGATCAAAGTGTATTTTGTACCCGTGTCAAATATGATATGCAGAGGGAATAGGGGAGTGATAAATAATATTCCTCTGTGCATCTCAATCACATCAGTGGGCATCCCAAATGGGACCCTATTTCCTATACAGTGTACTACTTTTAACCAGATGTTTTGCCTAATTCCCAGCTTTAGAGTTCCCTGAAAGTTCAAAGATTTTAATTCTTAGTTGACATCAAATCCTTGTGAATGTTATGGTGGTGTGTGTGTCAGGGGGGGGGGACAGCTCTAGTCAAAATCTGCTGTTTTAGTCAAAAAGGGTTATTTATATCTCTCATGCTAACCAGTTAGATCATGCTTTTGCATTTTAAAAACGTTGGGTGTCTCTGTCTCTGTGTGTGTGTGTTTGCTTGCTCAGACAGTTTAGGCTTTGTCTGCCCTTCTGCGTCCCACCGTTAAGCAGGCACTCAACTGTTTCCACCATAGAGCCTCATTCAGACTGAAACATTGCTATTGCTCATGTGGAAGCTCCCTTTTTTTCAGAAAAGTGTATTTTTTTATTTATAAGAAGACAAGATATTCCTCTTACTGGTAATCAGTTCATGATCCCACTTAATGCATTTTGGATTGTCATTTGTTTTAAAGAACAGGAAGACTTGTTATGGAAGCGCAGCGGAAATATGTTTCATAGTGTGATATAGTTTTTGTCTTTCATATGCCAGTGATAATAAACATCTGTCGTGGTTTAAAAAGAAAACCCTCCTTTATTTCTCTTATCGCCGCCCTGTCAGGCCATTACTGCGACAGTCACTATAATCCTATTGCATTAAAGAATAACCCCCTGATGTATATTGAAAGCTGAGAAAGCCAGGAGTGTGGCGCCTGCAGCGTTGTGAACCTGAGTATCTGTCACTGTAGTCCTGGAACTCTCCTCCTCTCCTCTCCTCCTCTGCTCTCTCTTCTCCTCCTCTCTCCTCTTCTCTCCTCCTCTCCTCCGCTCTCTTCTCCTCCTCTCTGCTCTCCTCTCTCCTCTCTCCTCCTCTGCTCTCTCTTCTCCTCCTCTCTCCTCTCCTCTCCTCCTCTCTCCTCCGCTCTCTTCTCCTCTCTGCTCTCCTCTCCTCCTCTCTCCTCTCCTCTCCTCTCCTCCTCTGCTCTCTCTTCTCCTCCTCTCTCCTCTCCTCTCCTCTCCTCTCTTCACCTCCTCTCTCCTCTCTCTTCTACTCCTCTCCTCCTACTCCTCTCCTGTCTTCTCTTCTCCTCTCTACCAGTACTGCAATTAATACAGGGGGAAATTTGATAACAGAATGGCATTTTGAAAAATTTGTTTCAATTTGCAACTTTTGAATTGAAGAGAGGTGAAGAGAAATAGGGAGATTTTCTCCCATCTGGGTTAACTAGGGATACAAGCTCAAGCTGGTCCCCCAAATACCGAAAGTGAAAAGGTGGTAATCTGATTAAAGGGAAAAAGGCCATTCTTGAACCTGGGGTGAGACATTCTTACTAATCTGCTAGAGAACCAGTTTGGATTTAAGTATAACTTTGTATGACTGAAGCCTTTAGTGAGAGGTCTAAATGAATAATTTCTGAACTCATATTCATTATATCAATAGGCCCGCTCCATTTTGTCTGGCTTGCCGTTTGGTGAATTATGGGTGACTGTCATTTGTAACAAGTTTCAGTAAATTATTTTAAGTAGCATTTCTAAATTGAAGATTAAAAAAGAATTTGGTGCATTTTTCCCCATATTCCATCAAGTTTGCTTTATGTTTATAATATAATCCATTCTTCTAACTTATTCTGTGCCTCTGTGGAACTGTTTTTATTGCTATCTATCTATACTGTTAGTCCCTCTATTTCCTTTCTTAATATGAATGATTTTGACCTAAATTGCTTTTGTTTTACAGATGAGTATTGAAGTTCATGGCCTCTATAGGCACATTTATAAGTGTCCCATACATATCTGCTGTACCTATGTTATGTCTGAAAAAGTCAGTTATAAATTCTTCTGTCCTAGTTAAAAACAAGCTACAATAGTCTTTGATTAAATTTCCATTATCCTTGCCGACATGGAAATGCTGTAAGTGTAATGTATATGCCAATATTTGATTGTTTCGACCTCTTTCTGTCCCCATCAACACTTTTTAAACTTTTGGTGCCAGCGATTGAGCCTCTGCCATGTACATCTCACTATGTCACGATATTTAAGGCTCCATATATCCATTAGTTCCAATATATCCATGATATTCTGTCACGATCGTCAATGGGAGAGAGAGAGGACCAAGGCGCAGCGTGTGGAAAATACATCTTCTCTTTAATTGGAAGAAGGACAACGAAACAAAACAACAAACAGACGAACGTGAAGCTATCAAAAGACTAAGTGCAAACATGCAACATAGACACAGACAATTACCCACAAAAACCTAGTGCCTATGGCTGCCTTAAATATGGCTCCCAATCAGAGACAATTAATGACATCTGTCTCTGATTGAGAACCATTCAGGCAACCATAGACACAGCTAGACTTCTATACTAAACATAAACCCAACTACTCTAATAAACCCCCTAAACCTTACAACCACCCTAGACACTACAAAAAACACATACATTCCCCATGTCACACCCTGACCTAACTAAAATAATAAAGAAAACAAAGAATACTAAGGCCAGGGTGTGACAGTACCCCCCCCCCCAAAGGTGCGGACTCCGACCGCACAAACTGACATAGAAAGGGGAGGGTCCGGGGTGGGCCCCATCATGGCGGCGGCTCGGGTGCGGGACGTGGCCCCCACTCCACCATTGTCCATACCCGCTTTGGTAGCCTCCTCCAAATGGCCACCCTCCAAATACCCCCACCTAAAATAATAGGCCTCAGCAGGACAAGGGGCAGCACCGGGACAAGGGGCAGCCCCGGGATAAGGGGCAGCTCCGGACTGAAGGACGGCAGCTCCGGACTGAGGGGCGGATCCTGGCTGGCTGGCTCTGGCGGATCCTGGCTGGCTGGCTCTGGCGGATCCTGGCTGGCTGACGGCTCTGGCGGATCCTGGCTGGCTGACGGCTCTGGCGGATCCTGGCTGGCTGACGGCTCTGGCGGATCCTGGCTGGCTGACGGCTCTGGCGGATCCTGGCTGGCTGACGGCTCTGGCGGATCCTGGCTGGCTGACGGCTCTGGCGGATCCTGGCTGGCTGACGGCTCTGGCGGATCCTGGCTGGCTGACGGCTCTGGCTGGTCTTGGCTGGCTGACGGCTCTGGCTGGTCTTGGCTGGCTGACGGCTCTGGCTGGTCTTGGCTGGCTGACGGCTCTGGCTGGTCTTGGCTGGCTGACGGCTCTGGCTGGTCATGTCTGGCTGACGGCTCTGGCTGGTCATGTCTGGCTGGCGGCTCTGGCTGGTCCTGTCTGGTTGGCGGCTCTGGCAGATCCTGTCTGGTTGGCGGCTCTGGCAGATCCTGTCTGGTTGGCGGCTCTGGCAGATCCTGTCTGGTTGGCGGCTCTGGCAGATCCTGTCTGGTTGGCGGCTCTGGCTGGTCTTGGCTGGCTGACGGCTCTGGCTGGTCTTGGCTGGCTGACGGCTCTGGCTGGTCATGTCTGGCTGACGGCTCTGGCTGGTCATGTCTGGCTGGCGGCTCTGGCTGGTCCTGTCTGGTTGGCGGCTCTGGCAGATCCTGTCTGGTTGGCGGCTCTGGCAGATCCTGTCTGGTTGGCGGCTCTGGCAGATCCTGTCTGGTTGGCGGCTCTGGCAGATCCTGTCTGGTTGGCGGCTCTGGCAGATCCTGTCTGGTTGGCGGGCTCTGGCAGATCCTGTCTGGTTGGCGGCTCTGGCAGATCCTGTCTGGTTGGCGGCTCTGGCAGATCCTGTCTGGTTGGCGGCTCTGGCAGATCCTGACTGACGAATGGCTCTAGCGGCTCCTGACTGACTAACGGCTCTGACGGCTCGGGACAGACGGGCGGCTCTAATGGCTCTGTGCAGACGGATGGCTCAGATGGCGCTGGGTAGACGGATGGCTCAGATGGCGCTGGGTAGACGGATGGCTCAGATGGCGCTGGGTAGACGGATGGCTCAGATGGCGCTGGGTAGACGGATGGCTCAGATGGCGCTGGGTAGACGGATGGCTCAGATGGCGCTTGGTAGACGGATGGCTCAGATGGCGCTTGGCAGACGGATGGCTCAGATGGCGCTTGGCAGACGGATGGCTCTGGCTGATCCTGTCTGGCGGAAGGCTCTGGCTGATCCTGTCTGGCGGAAGGCTCTAGCGGCTCTTGTCTGGCGGACGGCTCTAAAGGCTCATGGCAGACGGGCGGCTTTGAAGGCTCAGTCCAGACGGGCAGTTCATGCGGCGCTTGGCAGACGGACAGTTCAGACGGCGTTGGGCAGACGGGCAGTTCAGGCGCCGCTGGGCAGACGGCAGACTCTGGCCGGCTGAGACGCACTATAGGCCTGGTGCGTGGCGCCGGAACTGGAGGTACCGGGCTAAGGACACGCACCTTTAGGCTAGTGCGGGGAGCAGCAACAGGACGCACAGGACTCTGGGGACACACAGGAGGCTTGGTGCGTGGTGTAGGCACTGGTGGTAATGGGCTGGAGACACGCACCATAGGGCTAGTGCGTGGAGGAGGAACAGGGCTCTGGAAACGCACTGGAAGCCTGGTGCGTGGTGTAGGCACTGGTGGTACTGGGCTGGGGCGGGGAGGTGGTGCCGGAAATACCGGACCGTGCAGGCGTACTGGCTCCCTTGAGCACTGAGCCTGCCCAACCTTACCTGGTTGTATGCTCCCCGTCGCCCGACCAGTGCGGGGAGGTGGAATAACCCGCACCGGCCTATGTAGGCGAACCGGGGACACCATGCGTAAGGCTGGTGCCATGTAAGCCGGCCCGAGGAGACGCACTGGTGGCCAGATGCGTTGGGCCGGCTTCATGACATCCGGCTCAACGCTCAATCTAGCCCGGCCGATACGTGGAGCTGGAATGTACCGAACCGGGCTATGCACGCGTACAGGAGACACCATGCACTCTACTGCGTAACACGGTGTCTGCCCGTACTCTCGCTCTCCACGGTTAGCCTGGGAAGTGGGCGCAGGTCTCCTACCTGCCCTCGGCCCACTACCTCTTAGCCCCCCCCCAAGAAAATTTTGGGTTGTACTCACGGGCTTCCAGCCTTGCTTCCGTGCTGCCTCCTCATATCGCCGCCTCTCTGCTTTCGCTGCCTCCAGCTCAGCTTTGGGGCGGCGATATTCTCCTGGTTGAGCCCAAGGTCCCTTACCATCCAATTCGTCCTCCCATGTCCAGAAATCCTGTGTAGGTGGGTCCTGTTGCCGCTTGACACGCCGCTTGGTCCGATTTAGGTGGGTAATTCTGTCACGATCGTCAATGGGAGAGAGAGAGGACCAAGGCGCAGCGTGTGGAAAATACATCTTCTCTTTAATTGGAAGAAGGACAACGAAACAAAACAACAAACAGACGAACGTGAAGCTATCAAAAGACTAAGTGCAAACATGCAACATAGACACAGACAATTACCCACAAAAACCTAGTGCCTATGGCTGCCTTAAATATGGCTCCCAATCAGAGACAATTAATGACATCTGTCTCTGATTGAGAACCATTCAGGCAACCATAGACACAGCTAGACTTCTATACTAAACATAAACCCAACTACTCTAATAAACCCCCTAAACCTTACAACCACCCTAGACACTACAAAAAACACATACATTCCCCATGTCACACCCTGACCTAACTAAAATAATAAAGAAAACAAAGAATACTAAGGCCAGGGTGTGACAGTACCCCCCCCCAAAGGTGCGGACTCCGACCGCACAAACTGACATAGAAAGGGGAGGGTCCGGGGTGGGCCCCATCATGGCGGCGGCTCGGGTGCGGGACGTGGCCCCCACTCCACCATTGTCCATACCCGCTTTGGTAGCCTCCTCCAAATGGCCACCCTCCAAATACCCCCACCTAAAATAATAGGCCTCAGCAGGACAAGGGGCAGCACCGGGACAAGGGGCAGCCCCGGGATAAGGGGCAGCTCCGGACTGAAGGACGGCAGCTCCGGACTGAGGGGCGGATCCTGGCTGGCTGGCTCTGGCGGATCCTGGCTGGCTGACGGCTCTGGCGGATCCTGGCTGGCTGACGGCTCTGGCGGATCCTGGCTGGCTGACGGCTCTGGCGGATCCTGGCTGGCTGACGGCTCTGGCGGATCCTGGCTGGCTGACGGCTCTGGCGGATCCTGGCTGGCTGACGGCTCTGGCGGATCCTGGCTGGCTGACGGCTCTGGCGGATCCTGGCTGGCTGACGGCTCTGGCTGGTCTTGGCTGGCTGACGGCTCTGGCTGGTCTTGGCTGGCTGACGGCTCTGGCTGGTCTTGGCTGGCTGACGGCTCTGGCTGGTCTTGGCTGGCTGACGGCTCTGGCTGGTCATGTCTGGCTGACGGCTCTGGCTGGTCATGTCTGGCTGGCGGCTCTGGCTGGTCCTGTCTGGTTGGCGGCTCTGGCAGATCCTGTCTGGTTGGCGGCTCTGGCAGATCCTGTCTGGTTGGCGGCTCTGGCAGATCCTGTCTGGTTGGCGGCTCTGGCAGATCCTGTCTGGTTGGCGGCTCTGGCTGGTCTTGGCTGGCTGACGGCTCTGGCTGGTCTTGGCTGGCTGACGGCTCTGGCTGGTCATGTCTGGCTGACGGCTCTGGCTGGTCATGTCTGGCTGGCGGCTCTGGCTGGTCCTGTCTGGTTGGCGGCTCTGGCAGATCCTGTCTGGTTGGCGGCTCTGGCAGATCCTGTCTGGTTGGCGGCTCTGGCAGATCCTGTCTGGTTGGCGGCTCTGGCAGATCCTGTCTGGTTGGCGGGCTCTGGCAGATCCTGTCTGGTTGGCGGCTCTGGCAGATCCTGTCTGGTTGGCGGCTCTGGCAGATCCTGTCTGGTTGGCGGCTCTGGCAGATCCTGACTGACGAATGGCTCTAGCGGCTCCTGACTGACTAACGGCTCTGACGGCTCGGGACAGACGGGCGGCTCTAATGGCTCTGTGCAGACGGATGGCTCAGATGGCGCTGGGTAGACGGATGGCTCAGATGGCGCTGGGTAGACGGATGGCTCAGATGGCGCTGGGTAGACGGATGGCTCAGATGGCGCTGGGTAGACGGATGGCTCAGATGGCGCTGGGTAGACGGATGGCTCAGATGGCGCTTGGTAGACGGATGGCTCAGATGGCGCTTGGCAGACGGATGGCTCAGATGGCGCTTGGCAGACGGATGGCTCTGGCTGATCCTGTCTGGCGGAAGGCTCTGGCTGATCCTGTCTGGCGGAAGGCTCTAGCGGCTCCTGTCTGGCGGACGGCTCTAAAGGCTCATGGCAGACGGGCGGCTTTGAAGGCTCAGTCCAGACGGGCAGTTCATGCGGCGCTTGGCAGACGGACAGTTCAGACGGCGTTGGGCAGACGGGCAGTTCAGGCGCCGCTGGGCAGACGGCAGACTCTGGCCGGCTGAGACGCACTATAGGCCTGGTGCGTGGCGCCGGAACTGGAGGTACCGGGCTAAGGACACGCACCTTTAGGCTAGTGCGGGGAGCAGCAACAGGACGCACAGGACTCTGGGGACACACAGGAGGCTTGGTGCGTGGTGTAGGCACTGGTGGTAATGGGCTGGAGACACGCACCATAGGGCTAGTGCGTGGAGGAGGAACAGGGCTCTGGAAACGCACTGGAAGCCTGGTGCGTGGTGTAGGCACTGGTGGTACTGGGCTGGGGCGGGGAGGTGGTGCCGGAAATACCGGACCGTGCAGGCGTACTGGCTCCCTTGAGCACTGAGCCTGCCCAACCTTACCTGGTTGTATGCTCCCCGTCGCCCGACCAGTGCGGGGAGGTGGAATAACCCGCACCGGCCTATGTAGGCGAACCGGGGACACCATGCGTAAGGCTGGTGCCATGTAAGCCGGCCCGAGGAGACGCACTGGTGGCCAGATGCGTTGGGCCGGCTTCATGACATCCGGCTCAACGCTCAATCTAGCCCGGCCGATACGTGGAGCTGGAATGTACCGAACCGGGCTATGCACGCGTACAGGAGACACCATGCACTCTACTGCGTAACACGGTGTCTGCCCGTACTCTCGCTCTCCACGGTTAGCCTGGGAAGTGGGCGCAGGTCTCCTACCTGCCCTCGGCCCACTACCTCTTAGCCCCCCCCCAAGAAAATTTTGGGTTGTACTCACGGGCTTCCAGCCTTGCTTCCGTGCTGCCTCCTCATATCGCCGCCTCTCTGCTTTCGCTGCCTCCAGCTCAGCTTTGGGGCGGCGATATTCTCCTGGTTGAGCCCAAGGTCCCTTACCATCCAATTCGTCCTCCCATGTCCAGAAATCCTGTGTAGGTGGGTCCTGTTGCCGCTTGACACGCCGCTTGGTCCGATTTAGGTGGGTAATTCTGTCACGATCGTCAATGGGAGAGAGAGAGGACCAAGGCGCAGCGTGTGGAAAATACATCTTCTCTTTAATTGGAAGAAGGACAACGAAACAAAACAACAAACAGACGAACGTGAAGCTATCAAAAGACTAAGTGCAAACATGCAACATAGACACAGACAATTACCCACAAAAACCTAGTGCCTATGGCTGCCTTAAATATGGCTCCCAATCAGAAACAATTAATGACATCTGTCTCTGATTGAGAACCATTCAGGCAACCATAGACACAGCTAGACTTCTATACTAAACATAAACCCAACTACTCTAATAAACCCCCTAAACCTTACAACCACCCTAGACACTACAAAAAACACATACATTCCCCATGTCACACCCTGACCTAACTAAAATAATAAAGAAAACAAAGAATACTAAGGCCAGGGTGTGACATATTCGTGATTTCCTGAACTGTATGAGGTTGATAGTGTGATTTCCTGAACTGCATGAGGTTGATAGTGTGATTTCCTGAACTGTATGAGGTTGATAGTGTGATTTCCTGAACTGTATGAGGTTGATAGTGTGATTTCCTGAACTGTATGAGGTTGATAGTGTGATTTCCTGAACTGCATGAGGTTGATAGTGTGATTTCCTGAACTGTATGAGGTTTATAGTGTGATTTCCTGAACTGTATGAGGTTTATAGTGTGATTTCCTGAACTGTATGAGGTTGATAGTGTGATTTCCTGAACTGCATGAGGTTGATAGTGTGATTTCCTGAACTGTATGAGGTTGATAGTGTGATTTCCTGAACTGCATGAGGTTGATAGTGTGATTTCCTGAACTGTATGAGGTTTATAGTGTGATTTCCTGAACTGTATGAGGTTGATAGTGTGATTTCCTGAACTGTATGAGGTTTATAGTGTGATTTCCTGAACTGTATGAGGTTGATAGTGTGATTTCCTGAACTGTATGAGGTTGATAGTGTGATTTCCTTCAGGTCCATTGAGGTATTTAAAATCATATTTTAATCTTACACAATAATAATAGTTTATTATATTGCTTGTAGGTTTGATAAGTTATTATAAATATTTTCAAAGAAGCGTGGATAATCATTATTTGGACCTTATAGATTAATGAGCCAAATCTGTTTTTGGTCCAATAATATATTTAAAATAATCCATCTACCTTGCGGATCTGTTCGGACAATTTGCACATTCGGATCAAAATTATTGTTAATTCATATCACCCCTTTTGACTTTCCTTGCCCATGAGAAAGGTATATTTCGCTCCCCCAGTGCTTTTTCCACACAACCTCATCTAAAATTGTTGAATGAGTTTCCTGTAAACAACAATATTCCTTATCTTTTAGCCAGGCAAATACTGATCGTCTTTTCTTATTATCTGCTAAGCCATTACAATTATAACTGGCTATACTTATTTCACCATATACCATAATGAGATACAAGTTTAAACTCTATTTCTCATATTATATGTTTGTAAACTTATAATTAAAAAGTTGCTAAATAATTGAGTGTCCATATAGCTGTACCATGATATTTGCATTGCTACTAAGTAAACCTCCAATTGTTCTCCACTATTCCATTCAGTAAAACCTCTCCCCCATCCCAAGTTGGGTTGTCGTCCCAGTGACCAGCAGACCACCCCCGTCACCCAGGGCCCCCATATACAGTGACCCTGTCACACCCTGAACTGTTTCACCTGTCCTTGTTATTGTCTCCAGCCCCTCCAGGTGTCGCTTGTTTTCCCCAGTGTTTTTATCCATGTGTTTCCTGTCTCTCTGTGCCAGTTCATCTTGTATGTTCCAAGTCAACCAGCGGTTTTTCCCGTTCTCCTGCCTGTGCTATTCTCCTTTTTCTAGTCCTCCTGGTTTTGACCCTTGCCTGTTTCTGGACTCTGTACCCGCCTACCTGAACATTCTGCCTGCCTTGACCTCGAGCCTGTCACGATCGTCTTTGGGTGAGAGATTGGACCAAGGCGCAGCGTGTGGAAAGTACATCTTCTTTTATTCAGAAGAGGGAAAAAAACACGAAACGAACACTATACAACTAAACAAACAAAATAACAAACTGACGACCGTGAAGCTATAATAACAAAATGGTGCTGACACTGACCATTACATACTGACATAGACAATTACCCACAAAAAGCTAAAGCCTATGGTTGCCTTAAATATGGCTCCCAATCAGAGACAACAATAACCAGCTGTCTCTAATTGAGACCCAATTCAGGCAACCATAGACTTTCCTAGACACCTACACTGAACACTAAACCATCTCCTCTACTAAACCCCCTAAACCATACAACACCTTAGACAATATAAAAAACACACAAACTTCCCCATGTCACACCCTGACCTAACTAAAATAATAATGAAAACAAAGATAACTAAGGCCAGGGTGTGACAGAGCCTGTCTGCCACTCGGTACCTCCTGGACTCTGAACTGGTTTTGACCTTTTGCCTGTCCACTACCATTCTCTTGCCTACTCCCTTTAGGATTATTAAACATCTAAGACTCCAACCATCTGCCTCCTGTGTCTGCATCTGGGTCTCGCCTTGTGTCATGATAGACCCATCCTTCAAAAAGAGCACACAGTGCAACCCACAGAACAGAAGCAGATCAACTGCCAAAAGCATTTCCAACTCCCTCAGCTTGATTGTATTATATACAGTTATTTATCAAATATATATACAGTACCAGTCAAAAGTTGAACCCGCCTACTCATTCAAGAGTTTTTCTTTATTTTTACTATTTTCTACATTGTAGAACAATAGTGAAGACATCAAACTATGAAATAACAAATATGGAATATTGTAGTAACCAAAAAAGGGTTAAACATATCAAAATATATTTTAGATTTTAGATTCTTCAAAGTAGCCACCCTTTGCCTTGATGACAGCTTTGCACACTCTTTGCATTCTCTCAACCAGCTTCATGAGGTAGTCACCTGGAATGTATTTAAATTTAACAGGTGTGCCTTGTTAAAAGTTAATTTGTGGAATTTCTTTCCATCTTAATGCGTTTGAGCCAATCAGTTGTGTTGTGACAAGTTAGGGGTGTTATACAGAAGGTAGCCCTATTTGGTATAAGACCAAGTCCATGTTATGGCAAGAACACCCCTACTTGTCACAACACAACTGATTGTTTCAAACACAATATTAGGAAAGAAATTCCACAAATTAACTTTAAAAAATCTGTTTGAGAGAACACCAAGGGTGTGCAAAGCTATCATAGTTTTGATGTCTTCACTATTATTCTACAATGTAAAACATAGAAAACTTAAAGAAACCCTGGAATGAGTAGGTGTATCCAAACTTTTGACGGGTACTGTATATATAACAGCAATCTTGCGTATCTTAATTAACAAATAAAATGCATAATAATGTAGGCTTTTCATGCGAAGGATAACCATAAAAAAATGCCTTCTGTGTCCTCTGTTTGCTGTTTTTTTTTTTTATCCCTACCATGTTGATTCCTACCTTGGGTTCATCCATGTTAATGTCCTCAGCTACAATAAATGCGGCCTCAGGATATGCGGTTTTCAGTTTTCACAAAGTCAAGTGTAGTTACTTGAGAGCCGTCGTGGTATCGGCTTGAGGGGGATTATACACAGCCGTGACAATGAACGAAGATAATTCTCTCAGGAGGTAATATGGTCACCATTTGATTGTGAGGTATTCTAGGTCGGGTGAATAAAAGGACTTGTGTTCCTGTACGATACAACAATCACTGTCACGTTCCTGACCTGTTTTCCTTTGTTTTGTATTTATTTTAGTTGGTCAGGGCGTGAGTTGGGTGGGTTGTCTATGGTTGATTTTCTATGTTGGGATTTTGTGTTCGGCCTGGTATGATTCTCAATCAGAGACAGCTGTCAATCGTTGTCCCTGATTGAGAATCATACTTAGGCAGCCAGGGTTTCACTTGTGTTTTGTGGGTGTTTGTTCCTGTGGAGGTTTTGTTGCCACACAGGACGGTTTCGGTTTTGTCACCTTGGTTGTTTTTGTATTTTGAAGTGTTTTGTTGATTTTCATTAAAAGAATGAACACTAACCACTCTGCGTTTTGGTCCCCACCTTCTGTCAGCGAGGACAGCCGTAACAGAAACACCCACCACAAGAGGACCAAGCGGAGTGGAGAAGGGCAGCGACAGCAGCAGAGACAGACAGAGGAATGGACATGGGAAGACGTCTTGAACGGCAAGGGTTGCTACACATGGGAGGAGATCCTGGCTGGAAAGGATCGCCTCCCATGGGAACAGCTGGAGGCAGCGAGGAGAGCAGAGGCAACCGGAGAGAGGAACCGGAGGTATGAGGGTACGCGGCTAGCACGGAAGCCCGAGAGGCTCACCCAAAAATTTATTGGGGGGGGGGGGGGGGGGGGGCTAAAGGGGAGTGTGGCGAAGCCGGGTTGGATACCTGAGCCAACTCCCCGGGCTTACCGTGGAGTGAGAGGGCGTCGTACTGGTCAGACACCGTGTTATGCGGTGGAGCGCACGGTGTCCCCAGTACGCGTGCTTAGCCCAGTGCGGGCTATTCCACCTTGCCGCACTGGTAGGGCTAGGTTGGGCATCGAGCCGGGTGCCATGAATCCGGCCCAACATATCTGGCCTCCAGTACGTCTCCTCGGGCCGGCGTACATGGCACCAGCCTTACAGGTGGTGTCCCCGGTTCACCTGCATAGCCCAGTGCGGGCTATTCCACCTCGCCGCACTGGCAGGGCTACGGGGACCATTCAACCTGGTAAGGTTGGGGAGGCTCGGTGCTCAAGAGCGCGTGTCCTCCTTCACGGTCTGGTATATCCGGCGCCACCTTCCCACCCCAGCCCAGTACCATCAGTGCCGACACCACGCACCAGGCTTCCAGTGCGTTTCCAGAGCCCTGTTCCTCCTCCACGCACTCTCCCTGTGGTGCGTGTCTCCAGCCCAGTGCCTCCAGTTCCGGCACCACGCACCAGGCCTACTGTGCGCCTCAGCAGGTCAGAGTCGGCCGTCTGCCCAACGCCGCCTGCGCTGCTTGCCTGCTCAGCGCTGCCCGAACTGTCTGCCTTCCCAGCGCTGTCTGAACTGCCTGCCTGCCCAGCGTGGTCTGAACTGTCTGCCTGCCCAGCGCTGCCCGTCTGTCCCGAGCCTTCAGAGCCGTCCAGCCAGGACCAGCCAGTGCCGCCCAGCCAGGACCAGCCAGAGCCGTCCAGCCAGGACCAGCCAGAGCCGTCCAGCCAGGACCAGCCAGAGCCGTCCAGCCAGGACCAGCCAGAGCCGTCCAGCCAGGACCAGCCAGAGCCGTCCAGCCAGGACCAGCCAGAGCCGTCCAGCCAGGATCCGCCAGAGCCTTCCGCCAGCCAGGATCCGCCAGAGCCTTCCGCCAGCCAGGATCCGCCAGAGCTTTCCGCCGGCCAGGATCCGCCAGAGCCTTCCGCCGGCCAGGATCCGCCAGAGCCAGCCGCCGGCCAGGATCCGCCAGAGCCAGCCGCCGGCCAGGATCCGCCAGAGCCAGCCGCCAGCCAGGATCCGCCAGAGCCAGCCGCCAGCCAGGATCCGCCAGAGCCAGCCGCCAGCCAGGATCCGCCAGAGCCAGCCGCCAGCCAGGATCCGCCAGAGCCAGCCAGCCAGGATCCGCCCCTCAGTCCGGTGCTGCCCCTCAGTCCGGTGCTGCCCCTCAGTCCGGTGCTGCCCCTCAGTCTGTTACTGCCCTTTGGAATAGTGGGATTGACATGGAGGGTGGATATTGGGAGGAGGCCACGGAAGCGGGGGTTGACTATGGTGGGGTGGGGACCACGACCAGCGCCAGAGCCGCCACCGTGGACAGACGCCCACCCAGACCCTCCCCTAGACTTTGTGCTGGTGCGCCCGGAGTTCGCACCTTAAGGGGGGGGGTTCTGTCACGTTCCTGACCTGTTTTCCTTTGTTTTGTATTTATTTTAGTTGGTCAGGGCGTGAGTTGGGTGGGTTGTCTATGGTTGATTTTCTATGTTGGGATTTTGTGTTCGGCCTGGTATGATTCTCAATCAGAGACAGCTGTCAATCGTTGTCCCTGATTGAGAATCATACTTAGGCAGCCAGGGTTTCACTTGTGTTTTGTGGGTGTTTGTTCCTGTGGAGGTTTTGTTGCCACACAGGACGGTTTCGGTTTTGTCACGTTGGTTGTTTTTGTATTTTGAAGTGTTTTGTTGATTTTCATTAAAAGAATGAACACTAACCACTCTGCGTTTTGGTCCCCATCTTCTGTCAGCGAGGACAGCCGTAACAATCACACCATGAGTAATTAATTATGAAATATACACGTCTAACTTTCTTCTTCCACAAGAGTTATTTATTGTGCACAACCAGCTGGCTGAATTTACGGGGACAGCACTGTCAGAAAGTATCCAGACCAATGGACTTTTTCCTAATTTTGTTACATTACATACAGCCTCACCTAAAATTGATAAAATATTATTTTCCCTCATCAAGTACACACATTATATACAACAAAAGGAAATAACAAATTTACATAAGTATTCAGACCCTTTACTCAGTACTTTGTTGAAGCACCTTTGGTAGCAATTACAGCCTTGAGTCTTCGTGGGTATGCCGCTACAAGCTTGGCACAACTGTACTTGGGGAGTTTCTCCCGTTCTTCTCTACAGATCCTATCAAGCTCTGTCAGGTTGGATGGGGAGCGTCACTGCATACTTATTATCAGTTCCCTCTAGAGATTTTCGACATTCAGAGACTTGCTCCAAAGCCACTCCTGTATTGTCTTGGTTTTGTGCTTAGGGTCGTTGTCCTGTTGGAAGTTGAACCTTCGCCACCAGTCTGAAGTTCTGAGCACTCTGGAGAAGGTTTTCATCAAGGATCTCTCTGTACTTTGCTCCATTCATCTTTCCCTCAATCCTCACTAGTCTGCCAGTCCCTGCTGCTGAAAAACATACCCACAGCATGATGCTGCCACCACCTTGCTTCACCTTAGGGATGGTATCAGGTTTCATCCAGACGTGACACTTGGCATTCAGGCCAAAGAGTTCAATCTTGGTTGTGATCAGACTAGAGAATATTGTTTCTCGTGGCCTGAGAGTCATTTAGGTGCCAAGCTGGCTGTCATGTGCCTTTTACTAAAAACTGGCTTCCGTCTGGCCACTCTACCGTAAAGGCCTGATTGGTGGAGTGCTGCAGAGATGGTTGTCATTCTGGAAGGTTCTCCCATCTCCACAGAGAAACTCTGGAGCTCTGTCAGAGTGACCATCAGGTTCTTGGTCACCTCCCTGACCAAGGCTCTTCTCCCCCAAATGCTCAGTTTGGCCGGGCAGTCAGCTCTAGGAGGAGTCTTGGTGGTTCCAAACTACCAAACTACTTCCATTTAAGAATGTTGGAGGCCATTGTGTTCTTGGGGACCTTCAATGCTGCAGACATTTTTTGGTACCCTTCCCCAGATCTGTGGCTCAACACAATCCTCTCTCGGAGCTCTATGGACAATTACTTTGACCTCATGGCTTGGATTTTGCTCTGACATGCACTGTCAACTGTGGGACCTTGTATAGACAGGTGTGTGTGTCTTTCCAATTAATGTCCAACCAATTGAATTTACCACAGGTGGTCTCCAATCAAGTTGTAGAAACCTCTCAATGGAAACAGGATGCAGCTGAGCTCAATTTCGAGTCACATAGCAAAGGGTCTGAAAACATATTAAGGGAAAGGGAAAGGGGATACCTAGTCAGTTGTACAACTGAATGCATTCAACTGAAATGTGTCTTCCGCATTTAACCCAACCCGTCTGAATCAGAGAGGTGCGGGGGGCAACCATAATCGACATCCACGTCTTCGGTGCCAGGGGAACAATAGGTTAACTGCCTTGCTCTGTGCAGAATGACATATTTTTAGCTTGTCAACTCATAAATAAGGTATTTCTGTTTGTTATATTTAATTGTTTTGCAAAAAATGTCTAAAAACCTGTTTTCGCTTTGTCATTAAGGGCTATTGTGTGTAGATTGATAAGGATTTTTTTATTTGATCCATTTTAGAATAAGGCTGTAACGTAAAAAAATTGGGAAAAAGGGAATGGGTCTGAATACTTACCGAATGCACTGTACATCCGGAGAGCGCCACGATCCTGTGAAACGGAGTATGATACAGTCCCTGATGTCTCTCTGGAAGGAGATCCGCGCCCTGAGAACGTCTACTTTATTGTTCAGGGACTGAACATTAGCGAGTAATATACTCAGAAGTTGTGGAGGGTGTGCACGCCTCCTGAGTCGGACTCAAAGTCTACTCCAAATACCTCTTCTCTGCTGACGTCATCTTAGAGCATCTTCTGGGATGAGTTCAATTGCCTTGTGGGGTACGACCAAAGGTTCCAATTCTGGAAAGTTGTGTTTCTTGTCGAAAGGCTGGTGAGTTACCGCCGCTCTGATATCCAAAAGTTATTTCCGTCTGCCTGTAATTATGCAAAAAATGTGGACTAATAATGTGAGAAATAACAAGAACAACAACAAAACATTCTGCAAAGTTACTTAGGAGCCAGAAACAGAGCAGCTATGTCTATTGGCGTGATCTTGTTATCTTTGTCTACAAGCCTATGATAATTCTTTATGTTTTATTGTTTGGGACAAGGAAAGCAATACTCCCCAAAAACAACAAAGACAAAAAAAGACAGCTCCTTGCAACAAGTGTAATTAAAACTTCACTATGCACAAAGGGATATTAATTCATAACTTCACCAAGCACAAAGGGATATTAATTCATAACTTCACCAAGCACAAAGGTATATTAATTCATAACTTCACCAAGCACAAAGGCATATTAATTCATAACTTCACCAAGCACAAAGGGATATTAATTCATAACTTCACCAAGCACAAAGGGATATTAATTCATAACTTCACCAAGCACAAAGGGATATTAATTCATAACTTCACCAAGCACAAAGGGATATTCAGTGTATACTTTTTTATTTTAACCCATCTACCAATCGGTGCCCTTCATACCAAAGCATTGGAAAACCTCCGAGGTCTTTTATGCTGAATTTGTGCTTGATATTCAGCACTCGACTGAGGAACCTTACAGATAATTGTATGTGTGGGGTACAGAGAGGGGTAGTCATTCAAAAATCATGTTAACTCCTATTATTGCGCACAGAGTGAGACCATGCAACTTATGTAAATCATAATTGACCTGTCTCTGTGTGTAAATGCAATGAAATAACAATTGGATTACTCATGGCCTTTTCTACCATGCCAATTTTCCTGTCTGATCGTCCAAAATGCTCATTGCACTTTTATTCTCACCAAACCCATTAAGATTTTATGAGCCTTGCAGAGAACAATTCAGCAACATTTCAAAGGTCATACAGTACTTAAGCATTTTCAAAGTCAGTAGTGCAAAAAAACTCAAGCACTGTCATGCATGGATGTTCGTCAACTTTTATGTTTTTTCTCCTCTTACAAAATAGTTGATCTCATCTGAATCTGCTGTCGCTAGATCACCCAAATCGTATCATGTTCTTCCTCATGTTTGTCATACTAAAGAAGAGGCTTCCTGTTCAATTCTGCAGGCATTCAATTGCAGGACTTTTCCTGGCATATGATTAATTGCTTCAGATCACATAGCCAATTAGAGAGCGGATTGCTGGATAATTATGTGTCACACTTAGGTTCAGAAATATTTCCTGTTTAAAAATGGTAATAATGGAATATTTTGTATTCTTTGTTTTATTTCTGTAAAGCTTCTTTCCACCTCAAAGACACTTGAGGGAAAACGCAACAAACCAAGCAAAAGTCAAAAGTAAATGTAAGGCAATTTGTGAGTCAGAAAAGCTTGAAAAGTACAGCTTTTACCACAGTATACTTCTCAAGTTAAAGTCGGATCACAGAAGGTTTTGAGACCTGGAAGTTTCCAATTACTATAAGTGCATTAGTATTCAAAATCTCCCCTTCTAATTTAGAAGGGTTTGTTCTTTTGCAATGTGGGTCTGCATTCATTTGCATTGTTATTGACTTCAGTGGAATAGTCCTTTTGACTCTTTCATGTATGTAAACATGACTAATTCGTGTTCATATTCCGTGTTAGTTTCTCTCTCATCTGGGCACACTCAGCCTAACTAGAATAGGCTGCACAGTGGAAGCATCTTAATGATGGCGAAGGGAGTAGCAGTGTGCTTGTCTTAACGAGCCGGCAGGTAATACATTATAATGCCGCATCTTCGGGGGACGCCAGCGGAGCCATTTAGCCCACTTAGTATGTAATGTGCCCAGTGTGTATATGATTATACTGCGGTCTCTGTATTTAATACTCAGACTGTGCGGATCGGTGATAAGCCAGACATGCCTTAAATGTCTTCAGTCTGCAGTATTCAGTGGATCCATTGTTCATTTCTCAGAGTAAAATGCCTGGTTTTAACTAATCAGCCAATGCTGATGACTCTTCTAATCGATCCGAATTCATTGATGAATTTGATTATAACTGCTTATAGGTTTACTAACCCAGCACGTAGGTGATTTCAGCTGAAGATGTCTTCCTGTGCTGGTGATTGGCCTACTTAGAGAATGTAGCATCCTAAATGATGAGTTCTCTCCCTGCCCTGATTATGAACATGAACATGCTGGGTCACATTAAGGACTCGTAAATGCAGTGACATAATGATTGTTTGATCGATTGTTGTTGATCCGGAACAGATGATTGATTGATCTAATAGTATTTTACTGCAGTGGTCTAAATCAGGGTCACACACAGTGTTTCTTGGTAGTCTTAAACAAATCTACTTTGAAATAAAAGTATACACCTCACACACATGATTATGGTCTTAAAAAAAGAAGACACATGTACCATGTCAGATATAGAGTTGAAATGTATTCAATTTTGAGTTTGCAAATATAACAAAACGGTTTGCCATAGAAACATCGTATTTTCTTTCCAAAAACATGTATCTTTATTCATTATGAAATTATGAAAAATATTTATAACATTCCACCAATGAGGCCCATGAGGCCAAAGAGGGCTACAGCAGAGGGCTACCCGTGATTGGTCCTGAGTAGCATACATCAAGATTAGCCTCTGTAGCTTCCCGCTGTCAAGCTGGTAGAATGCTGAGGTGGTCTGAAAAGAGATTCCTGGAGCATAATGTTCTCTGGACATTCTCCGCACGCGGTTCCCTGTCATTAAACTGGATGTAAAGCAGCCCATTTAACATCATGTAGAGCCTATTCTAAGAGCAGAAGGGAGAAAGGGGACGGAAGGGGGTGGGTGAGTTGGCAGAACAGATGCTGTGTAAACAAGCAGACAGTGGGTGAACCATCCGTGGGTGTTTGGTGGACTGTCACACTGAAGTGGCTGAGTCTTTGTTAAGACTTGAAGATGGAAGTTACTGTATCAGCTGCAGCTGTGAAGAACTCTAGTTGAACTTCGAGAAGTTGGAAATTGAGGCAGCAGTTCCATCAGCACAGTGGCTGACTGAACCCTTTCAGAGAAGTTTTGGAGACATTCTCATCTTTCAAAGAGTCCCGTCTAGTACTCAAAATGATTTCTAGCCAGTCCAGAAAAGACATCCAAACTTTTTGAAGGAGGTATCGACCAGTGACTGAAACTTTTGAAGACATTTATCTAAGTTGGCAGCTGCCTCAGCGACTACACCGGCCAAACCTTTTGGAGACGTTAAAGAATGGCCCGTTTAAGTATGCAGCTGTGCCAGTCTCTACAGTGGCATAGCCTACAGTATTTGCAAATGACAGCATATTGACTTGCCTCATAGCTGGTGACAGCGTGTAGAGAAATCTGGGAAATATGTTTCTTTCTGTGGAGCTGGAAGACCTGCTGTCTCAGTCCCCTCAGAGTTCTGTGAATAAAACACAAAGGATCAGGCATCACTTGAAACCTGTCCCACCCACTTAATAATGCAATGTCATGCACATATAAAACGAGTGCCAGCCAGCAGAGATATCATAAACTTTTTCCTGATGCATGAAATCTGTTTCTTTTTATACTAGAAAATATATCCATGAGATACCACCGTCTCGCCCTTCAACGGAATATATACATTTTCAAAGTTTTCTGTGTATGAATAGTACATTGTGTGTGTTGGGGATAATAGAGTGACGTATGTATTGAAGTCTGCCATTGAATAATTGCCATCTCTCTCTCTCTGAGGAGCTAGATTAATGCATAAAAAGGAATCCATCCCTCCACCACTGAAGTGAGAACAAGAAAGAGCATTTTGTGCTTGCAGGCCCGAGTCAAATCGTTATCCCAGCATTGGCAGCCTGCCTTTCCATGAAGATTCACAGGAAGCAGAGGGATTGAGAGATTCCCGAGAGACCAGTTTCAGTCCAACATTTTCAGACCCTGTGGAAGATTGACAGATAGCTGGGAAAGTGTGGAGGAAGAGTTGTATTATTAACTAGACAGAAGAGAGGGACCTCAGATCAGCCAAGGCCACTGACTCACTGTGGATATGGCATCTACACCACTGGTATTTCATGTAGCTATTTGGCCGGAGGCAAAAGCTAGAAATCCTGGTTGCATTAATGAATCATGTTTGTTGCACCTGTGAGCTCAAGACAGATACGAGGGAATACATTGATATGGAAGTTTGATTGTTTGAAATGAAATATTAGGGCTTCATTTCTGCATGACACAAAGACATACATGTTTAAACTGCAGAAGAGGATGTTTCCATTCCCCCCAGTGTTTTTGGAGACGAGCTTTCAGACTTTGTTTGAAATTCTCGGTTTGAAATATGACCCTAAAGTACTTGTTGGTGCGAACAAATAAATAAATTAAACATCAGTACAATAACATCATTGGTCAGTGTGTATTGCCTCAAATCGAGTTTCATTCTCATTCCTTCCTGCATGAGATACTTAGAGGGATAAAGCTAATAGGTTAGAAGACATTATCTAATAAATTGTTGTATGTTCAGAGATAGAAAGAGGGCAGGAGAAACGGAGAAGCCATGGAGATGGGGATGGAGGAAGTGAATGATTTTAACATGTGACGCAACACATCCATGAACTTCTCTATGACACTCCTTGGTTGGATTTCCATCCCGCTGACTGGCAGTCAGGGGTGTGAATTTACTGTTGAATAGAGGAGAGGAGAGGACAGAGCCATGTGGGTTTCATGTTGGTTTAACTCTTCATTTGAAGTTTTGCTTTCCACCCATTAGTTTAACTATTAATATACTAGGTATGATATTTGTTGACAATTATGATTTGTATATGTAGTATTTAAACATTTTATTATGAGGACCTGTAATCATATATAAATAATGAACAGGTCTTATTCAGGTAATTACTTAATGTAATTATATAATTATGTTTCATAATGATGTCATAGTTGTGGTGATGCAATGCCAAAACTAAAATCATAATCAGCCATCCAATTGCATTTGTAACCTCTTACTCAGTGTCCACGTCTCACATCCATACAGTAGAACTCTCTCTACTGCAGAGACCAACAGCAGCAGTTTGATGTTGTTTGGCAAGGTCAATGATTTCCAGATCACCTTCAGGCTCAAAACTGAAAACCCTGAAAACACGCCCACGAGAGGGTAAAGAGGAGGGACAAGTAGAAATATAATTGGTGTCTCTGATACTCTAGAGTCTAATATGAACCGTGTTTCAGGCCAAAGTCAATATCAATTAATTCAGCTGCTTGGAGTCTGGTCTGGTACTCTCATAACTTTATGAAGGAGCTGTTGACTTTTAATGCAAAGGAGAGAGCGAGACCGGCAGAGTAAGCATTTTTCGAAAAGGGATTTGCGTATTCTCTCTGGTACATTACTTTGGAGGGAGGGAGGGAGTGAGAGATGAAGGGAATGGGTGGAGGGATGGTTAAGCTCTCTCTCAAACATTTGAAAGTAAAATAAATAAACTGGACTTTGAACCCTGCCTATCTGAATCCTTTACCAACACACCATGGGCATTGGACTGGGATGTCTGTCTGGGTTTTGTGACAGTCACTGCTGTGGCCAGCTGTTTGTGTGTGTATGTTTGTTTGTTTTCTAAGTTGTTTTAAATGATAAATTGTGTTTTTGTATTTATGGAGGCTAGTGAGGAATGCTGTTGGGATTTGACTGGGGCTCCAAATGAAATGACAGAGGGGTATGGTGCAGCATGTTGGATCATAAGAGGAGCAGGAGGACAGGACTCATTGCTCCTCACATCCAGTCAAACATACAAGAACCTATTGTAGTTACATTTTGTTTTCTGACTGACTTTAATAGAGCAATAGAAAAACAAGCAAACATTCAACAACAATGTCAATCAGTGGAGGCTGCTGATGGGAGAACAGCTCATAATAATGGCTGGAATGGAGTATAATGGAATGGCATCAAACCTATGAAAAACATGTTTTTGATGCCATTCCATGTAATCTATTCAAAACATTATTATGAGCTGTTCTCCCCTCAGCAGCCTCCACTGATTGACGTTGTTGTTGAATGTTTGCTTGTTTTTCCTTGTAACTTGCTAAAGCTGAAAAGATTAGAAGGCTATGAAATAGGTTTGTAGACGTGTCTTTTACATCCCCTCTGATGATCCAACTATCCACACGTACTGAATGTGTTAACATGGACACAAGCCCCCGGAGGCAAAATAAACGCTAAATAGTCAGAGACGATGCAGACTCAAGCCCATACCTGATTATTAGACATCCTCTGTAATCCTGGTCCTATGCTGAAAGCAATGCATTCTCAATTAACATCATTACAAAGATTTCCTTTAATTTACTGTATATATCACAATTACAGTTGTTTCAGAAAGTATTCATACCCCTTGACTTATTCCACATTTTGTTGTGTTACAGCCTGAATTCAAAATGGATTAAATAGATAGTCTTTCCACAGATTTTCATTTGGATTCAAGTCTGGGCTTTGGCTGGGCCACTCAAGGACTTTCACATTCTTGTTCTGAAGCCATGCCAGTGTTTCTTTGGCTGTATGCTTGTGGTCATTGTCCTGTTAAAGGTTGTTTGCACTATGAAACAGGTTGTCATCGAGGATTGGTGTGTATTTGGCTCCATTCATTGATCCATCTAGCTTTACCAGTCCCTGCCTCTTTGCCTTTTTGCAAACTCCAGGCATGCTGTCATGTGGCTTTTTCTCAGGAGTGGCTTCCGTCTGGCCACTATCCCATGAAGCCCAGATTGGTGAAGTGTTGATGAGACTGTTGTCCTTCTGGCAGATTCTCCCATCGCAGCCAAAGAACTCTGTAGTATGAACCTTGGCTCGGACAATCATTACAGCGCGAGCCAAGATATACTATTGAAGAGTGTGTGCAAGATCCGAAATACATAGTCTTTGATAGCAATCTGAAGGAGTTGTTCAATGTCTGCCATGAGGCAGGATGTCGAGCAGGTGTCATCAGTTCAACCCTGAAAAGAAATGGCTTTGTAATCACCATGGAGACAGAGTGTGTTGTGGGCCACAGGAGGACGTGGGAATCCCAGACCAGAGTAGGAAATTTTGCATGGAATCTGTTAGTGCCATCGGAGGTCTTCCTTGCTGGTGGCTCCCACTCCACTTTTGTGAAAACATGTCACCTCCTCAGCCTGGTGTCCATGTCGCTGCGACAGTTCGCAAACCAACAGCGCATCTACATTGTGCCAGAGGTTAACTACATGTGGACCCGGCACACGGAGGCCATTCTGGCTACAATTGGTGACAATTGGTGACTAATCGTATCTGGAGACGCACGGTGTGATTGGCCAGGCCATTGTGCCTCATTTGGCACTACATCATCCTGGATTCTGCTTCCCACCTGATCCTCGCCAGGAGACTGTGCATGTGACTGAAGTGAGGAATAGCTACTGGTTGGAGACGGAGGGATTAGAGAGATGCCTACAACACATTGAGGTAAGCTATAGGCGAACCTATATTTTGTAGCTAGCCTAATGGTTGTAAGTGTGTATTTGCTGGATGTATGAAGATGATATACAGTAGGTACCTTTAGGATAATAATAATAGTAATAATAATAATAGTAAAATAATTATTACTTACATGCCCATGGATGCAATATTGGAACCCTGGCCACTGTCAGGCATCCACGTGTGAGGGTGCACTTGAGGGACTCACATGCTGATATCTGGCATGAGTATGACCTATGGCACATTCCAAAGGTGTGAGGAAACAGTTGGTGACCATCGGGAAGCCAGAGATACTGTCTTATATTTCATAGTAAAATCAGAACTTTTGATTATAAAGATTCAAGTCAGTGACCCAGGGGTCTCATTTATTCCCTGTGTCTCAGGTACTGCCATGGGTGAGGGGATTAACTCACCACTTGTGGTACTGTGGTGGGAGTCACTGCTGGTGGGAGTGTCCAGGTGCTAAAAGAAAAGTGGATAACCGCAGTTCACCACATCACGAATGAACACCAGTGGGTCACTGGAGACACACTCAACTGCTGTGAGCACCCCCCATACACAACTGAAGAAGAGGCAACACGACACTGGATGAACACATCGTCGCCAGCTTTCGAGGCAGTGAGAAAAATAGTCTTCAACCCAAGATTGTTGAAGGATCTCGAGAAGGGAAAACAACGGATAAACTATTTCTATACATACACTGCAACATTGAGTAAATTAATAATAAAACCTTGTTTTTGTTTCTTTGTGCATTCCTATGTGAATAACTACAACCAATTGATTTAATAAAATCAGTAACGGTATAATTGTAGTAGCCTACTTATTCATCTCAAGTTACATTATTTAGATATTTTCTTTTATAGGCGACAAAGTTGCTGCTTCTGTTGCCCCGTACCCTCCGTATACATCCCACTTTTCATGTGTCTAGGATTAAACCTATGTCTCACAGCCCTTTGTCCCCTGTTTTATAAATAAACGTCTGTCATTCTAAGTGTCTGCATCTGGGTCTTATCCTGAGCCGTGAAAATTTGAGCTGTTCTTGCCGTAATATGGACTTTGTCTTTTACCAAATAGGGCTATCTTCTGTATAACACCCCAACCTTTTGTCAACTGTTTGGCTCAAAAATGTTAAGAAGGAAAGAAACTCCACAAATGTACTTTTAAATAGGCACACCTGTTAATTGAAATGCATTCCAGGTGACTACCTCATGAAGCTGGTTGAGAGAATGCAAAGCGTGTGCAAAGCTGTCATCAAGGCAAAGGGTGGCTCCTTTGAAGAATCTCAAATATAAAATATATTTCAATTTGTTTAACACTTTTTTGGTTACTGCATGAGTCCATATGTGTTATTTCATAGTTTTGATGTCTTCACTATTATTCTACAATGTAGAAAATAGTAAACATAAAGAAAAACCCTGGAATGAGTAGGTGTGTCCAAACTTTTGACTGGAACTGTATATATATGGGGTGGCAGCTAGCCTAGTGGTTAGAGCATTGGGCCGGTAACCGTAAAGGTTTCTGGATCGAATCACCGAGTTAACAAGGTAAAAATGTGTCATTCTGCCCCTGAGCAAGGCAGTTAACCCACTGTTCCCCAGGTGTTGAAGATGTGGATGCCAATTAAGGCAGCCCCCTGCACCTCTCTGATTCAGAGGGGTTGGGTTAAATGCAGAAGACACATTTCATTTGAAGGTATTCAGTTCACCAACTGTCTGGGCTTTCCCTATATATATATTTTCATACATTCTTGAAGAATATAACTTATAAGTGCCTCATGAGCTTAGTTCAACTGTCAAACTACATGAGTTCCCAAAATATAAACTTGTTTGTAAACATTGCAAATGAAAACAAACATTTTATACCCTCATAACATGGTTTAAACAATAATGTTTATGTCATGGATGGTCAGTCCTTGCATCCATTGCTCTGTCTATTAATCTAAAAGTGGTTACATTTCTCAAGGCCCATCCCTCAGCTTTTTACCAAAACAGAGGCTGGGTGGCCGTTTTGTTACTGTTTCATCTGTGGATTTCCGCTTTAAACAGCTGCATATTATCAAGATATCAAAGTGTCACCAACAAAAAGGTAAACAACAGGCCTATAGCCAATGCATCATATGGCATTCATTTTCACATGTAAATAGCACTTTTCAGTAGTGCTCAAAATATACCATTCCATGGGCGCACCATTTATTTTTCAACTCGAATAAATGAGCCCAATCAGTCCTCCATGACAACAAAATCATAAACAACAGAGTAGGGCTGGCTAATAAGTCCTTAGTTTTAGTTTCAGGGAAAACATTTTAGCTAATCTATACTTCCATATTTCCAAGTCTTATTCTTGATGATCAAGGGGTATAAAATTTATTGGAATGACTGGAATGGTCAATGGTCTTTGGTTTTTAATGTAAAGATATAATTTAATCGTATTATTATATGTAGTAGAAAGCGATGGGTTAGAAGAAGCCTACATAACCAACCCTTAAAGTAAAATGTAACATCCATACATGGCCAGCTATGTAAACTTTAACATTGATTTATCCTGCAATAGATGTAGTTCAATTACATACATTTTTGTCTTCTTCTAATGGGAAAGTAATCTAACAGTAATGGAATGTAATCAGATTACGTTACTGAGTTTTGGTAATCCAAAAGTTACGTTACTGATTACAATTGTGGACAGGTAACTAGTAACTGAAATAGATTACATTTAGAAAGTAACCTGCCCGACCCTGCTAGCGTTAACACAGTGACTGGAAGTCTACAGGTACAGTAGCGTTGCTGATAGCCTCCTGTCTTCAATCAGTAGCTCCTGGGCATCTTTGAGGCTCCAGAGTGGCGCAGCGGTCTAAGACGCTGCATCTCAGTGCTATAGGCGTCACTACAGACCCTGATTGAATCCCGGGCTGTATCATAACCGGCCGTGATCGGGAGTCCCATTGGGAGGCGCACAATTGGCCCAGCATCATCCGGTGGAGGGGAGGGTTTGGCCGGGGTAGGCTGTCATTGTAAAATAAGAATTTGTTCTTAACTGACTTGACTAGTAAAACAAAAAAATCTTATGGGACACACACACAGTAATCGACAGAGGCAGGTTCTTTGGCCGTATTGATCCTCCGGTTGATTACTACTGGCTCAAAAGAAGAGAGGAAACTGGGCTATTGACGAATATTTTTGTCTTTTATACTGGCTATACCAATTCATTAGATATTAAGCACAGCGACACCCTAACCCTTTATCCTTAATTACATTGTTTTGATAGATATTTTGAATTGATATCAGGTAGCCTATATGTCACTTCCCCAATGCTCTCCATGTTGATGTGGTTTAATTTACTTATTGGATGTTGTTAATTGAGCAGAAGTGATTGGGCCTAACTTTATGCTCTCTGTGTTATTATACTGAAATCATCAGCAGGGTGTCACGGCTGTTGAAATGAGAGGACCAAGGTGCAGCAGCGTGGTGAGAGTACATTTTATTTTTATTTGGAAAAATGACGCCGAACAAAACAATAAACACTACAAAAACAAACCGTGAAGCTAAAGGCTAATGTGCCCTAAACAAAGTCAACTACCCACAAATACAGGTGGGAAAAGGGCAGCCTAAGTATGGTTCTCAATCAGAGACAACGATAGACAGCTGCCTCTGATTGAGAACCACACCCGGCCAAACACAAAGAAATACACAACATAGAACATAGAATACCCACCCCAACTCACGCCCTGACCAAACCAAGATAGAGACATAAAAAGGATCTCTAAGGTCAGGGCGTGACACAGGGTTAAGTGGGAAAGTTGGTGGAGTCTAATGTGTGTGTGTGTGTGTGTGTGTGTGTGTGTGTGTGTGTGTGTGTGTGTGTGTGTGTGTGTGTGTGTGTGTGTGTGTGTGTGTGTGTGTGTGTGTGTGTGTGTGTGTGTGTGTGTGTGTGTGTGTGTGTGTGTGTGCAATATCAGGGCAATATCATTTGTGCTGCTTCATTTAGTAAGTAAATTACTGCAATCAAGGCCTAATCCTCTGACTAGCTTAGTGATCATGAACCTAGTCAATACATCACACAAACACACAGAGAGAGACAGCAGGGGGAAAGAGCAGGGGAGAGAGAAGGGAGAAGAGAGCAGAGAGAGGGAGAGCAGGAAGAGGAGAGAGCAGGGAGATGGAGAGAGAGCAGGGAGAGGAAAGACAGAAGGGAGAGGGAGAGGGAGCAGAGAGAGCAGGGAGAGGAGAGAGAGCAGGGAGGAGAAAGAGAGCAGGGAGAGGAATGAGAGCAGGGAGAAGAATGACAGATTGGAGAGGGAGCAGGGAGAGGAGGGAGAGCAGGGAGAGGAGAGAGAGCAGGGAGAGGGGTGAGTAGGGAGAGGAGAGACAGAAGAGAGAGGGAGCAGGGGGAGGAGGTAGAAGATAGCAGTGAGAGCAGGGAGAGGAGAGAGAGCAGGGAGAGGAGGGAGAGCAGGGAGAGGAAAGAGAGCAGGGAGAGGAATGCCAGAAGGGAGAGGGAGCAGAGAGAGGAGGGAGAAGAAAGTGAGCAAGGAGATGAGAGAGAGAAGGGAGAGGAGAGCAGGTAGATGAGAGACAGAAGGGAGAGGAGAGAGAGCAGGGAGAGAGAGCAAGGAGAGGAGAGAGAGCAGGGAGAGGAGAGCAGGGAGATGAGAGACAGAAGGGAGAGGAGAGAGAGCAGGGAGAGGCGAGAGAGCAGGGAGAGGAGAGCAGGGAGGGGAGAGACTCGTTTTCATTTTCAGAGTTGTTTATTCTCTATCTCAGTCTTCCATTCCCCCTCTTCCACCATTTTCCCTACATCTCTCTCCAACTCATCACTTTCTCTCACACACCAGATACCCCCCCCCCACACACACACAGACATGCACTTGTTTTCCTACATTGTCAGGACCCAAATGTCATAGTATTTCACCTTAAAAGTTAAGAAAACAATAACCTTTCAGGTCCTGGATTTATTTAAATGCTGTTTTAAGCTTAATGATTAGATTTAGGGGTTTGGTGTTATGTTTAAGTTAAGGTTTAGGGTTAGATTTAGGATTAGGTGTTATGGAAAATAGGATTTTTTATTGTGATATAAAGTACACTCAAAAAAGTCCTGAAATTTGACAAAAACATAGCTGTGTGTGTGTGTGTGTGTGTGTGTGTGTGTGTGTGTGTGTGTGTGTGTGTGTGTGTGTGTGTGTGTGTGTGTGTGTGTGTGTGTGTGTGTGTGTGTGTGTGTGTGTGTGTGTGTGTGTTTGTGTGTATGTGTGTGTGTGTAAATAATAATAATTACCTTGAAGACGTTTTCACAATCTGTAGAGATTGTCCTTGAGGTCAAATGTGTTTGAGGAAGTTTGGTCAGATTTACGGTCTTATATTTAATGTTCATTGATTGATCATTTATCAGGTCAAGACGGGACAGTTAGACATTCTCTGTGTATTGATCACAGAGGTGGACCCAAACCATAAAAGACAACACAACGTTTTACAAACACACACGTACACCGTCTTGTTTAACTAACCTTGTGGGGACACAACCATTAAAACCATTAAAAATCCTATTTTATATTTTTAGGGACTAACAAATTCTCCCCAGTTGATCTAACATTTGTTCATTTACTATTCTTGTGGGACTTCCGGTCCCCACAAGTATAGTTAAATATGTCTACACACGCACAGACACAGACACACACAACAGTTACTTTTCACCAAGGTGAATGTGTCCTGTCAATTTTTTAAGCACCCTCATATAGTCTTAATTAATGCCTTATTAAAGAGGACTGTAACAATTTGGTATCAGTGGGGGTCGTTTAAAATAGTAATGTTGTCATTGGGACGAGAGAAAGAGATTCATTGGAATAGTGTCGTGTGGCGGGGAATGGGAAAAGGAGTGGAGTGGAGTGGGACAAGGAGTGGAGTGGAGGTGAGTGGGACAAGGTATGGAGTAGAATAGAGTGGGATAAGGGGTGGAGTGGAGTAGAATAGAGTGGGACAAGAAGTAGAGTGGGAAGAGGAGTGAAGTAGTGTAGAGTGGGACAAGTATTAGAATAGAGTGGGACAAGGAGAGGAGTGGAGTAGAATATAGTGGGATAAGGAGCAGAGTGGGAAAAGGAGTGGAATAGATTAGAGTGAGACAAGTAGTAGTGGAGTGAGACAAGGAGAGGAGTGGAGTAGAGTTGGACAAGGAGTAGAGTAGTGGGAAAAAGAGTGGAGTAGAGTAGAGTTGGACAAGGTGTGGAGAGGAATAGATTGGGACGTGGAGTTTAGTAGAGTGGGACAAGGAGTGGAGTGGAGTAGAATAGAGTGGGATGTGGAATGGAGTAGGACGGGACGTGAAGTGGAGTATAGGGGGACAAGGAGTGGAGCAGAGTGGGACAAAGAATGGAGTGGAGTAGAGTGTAAAATAAAATAAATAATAAAATAAAATTGTATTTGTCACATACACATGGTTAGCAGATGTTAGTGCGAGTGTAGCGAAATGCTTGTGCTTCTAGTTCCGACAATGCAGTAATAACCAACGAGTAATCTAACCTAACAATTCCACAACTACTACCTTATACATACAAGTGTAAAGGGATAAAGAATATGTACATACATATATATGAATGAGTGATGGTACAGAATGGCATAGGCAAGATGCAGTAGATGGTATCAAGTACAGTATATACATATGAGATGAGTAATGTAGGGTATGTAAACATAAAAGTGGCATAGTTTGAAGTGGCTAGTGATACATGTATTACATAAAGATGGCAAGATGCAGTAGATGATATAGAGTACAGTATATACATATACATTATATTAAGTGGCATTGTTTAACGTGGCTAGTGATACATTTTTAATCTGGAGTGGAGTAGATTAGAGTAGAGTGAGACAAGGAGTGGAGTAGATTAAAGTGGGACAAGGATTGAAGTAGAGTAGAGTGGGAGAAGGAGTGGAGTAGAGTGGGACAAGATTTGGAGTAGTGAAGTGGGACAAGGATTGGAATAGAGTGAAGTGGGACAAATCAAATCAAATGTATTTATATAGCCCTTCTTACATCAGCTGATATCTCAAAGTGCTGTACAGAAACCCAGCCTAAAACCCCAAACAGCAAGCAATGCAGGTGTAGAAGCACGGTGGCTAGGAAAAACTCCCTTGAAAGGCTGAAACCTAGGAAGAAACCTAGAGAGGAACCAGGCTATGAGGGGTGGCCAGTCCTCTTCTGGCTGTGCCAGGTGGAGATTATAACAGAACATGGCCAAGATGTTCAAATGTTCATAAATGACCAGCATGGTCAAATAATAATAATCACAGTAGTTGTTGAGGGTGCAGCAAGTCAGCACCTCAGGAGTAAATGTCAGTTGGCTTTTCATAGCCGATCATTAAGAGTATCTCTACCGCTCCTGCTGTCTCTACAGAGTTGAAAACAGCAGGTCTGGGACAGGTAGCACGTCCGGTGAACAGGTCAGGGTTCCATAGCCGCAGGCAGAACAGTTGACTCTACTCTACTAGAGTAGAGTGGAGTGGAGTAGAGTGGGACAAAGACTGGAGAAGATTGGAGTGGAACAAGGAGTGGAGAAGTGTAGAGTGGGACAAGGAGTGAAGTAGAGTGGGACAAGTAGTGGAGTAGAGTAGAGTTGGAAAGGGAGTGGAGTGGATTGGGATGTGAAGTGGAGTAGAGTCGGACAAAAAGTTGAGTAGAGTAGAGTGGGAAAGGAGTGGAGTAGAGTAGAGTGGGACAATGAGTTAAGTAGAGTAGAGTGTGACGAGGAGTGAAAAATTGTAGGACAAGGAGTAGAGTAGAGTGGGACCAGGAGTATAGTAGATTAGAGTTGGACTAGGATTAGAGTGAAGTAGAGCAGAGTGGGACAAGGATTGAAGTAGAGTACAGTGGGACAAGGAGTGGAGTAGCATAGAGTAGATTGGGACAAGGATCGGAAAATATTAACGTGGGAAAAGAAGTGGAGTAGAGTAGTGGGAAAAAGAGTGGAGTAGAGTAGAGTTGGACAAGGAGTGGAGTAGAGTAGAGTGGGACAAGGAGTGGAGTAGAGTGGGACAAGGAGTGGAGTAGAGTGGAACAAGGAGTGGAGAAGAGTAGAGTGGGACAAGGAGTGGAGTAGAGCAGAGTGGGACAAGAAGTGGAGTAGAGTAGAGTAAAGTGGGACAACGATTGGATTAGAGTAGAATGGAACAAGGATTGGAGAGTGTAGGACAAGGAGTGGAGTAGATTAGAGTGGGACAAGGAGTGGAGTAGAGTTGAGTAGAATGGGTTGTGGGGTGGATTAGAGTGGGACAAGGATTGGAGTAGAGTGGGACAATGAGTGGCGCAGAGTAGAGTTGGCCGAGAAGTAAAGTATGGTGGGACAAGTACTTGAGTAGAGTAGAGTAGGAAAATGAGTGGAGTAGAGTGAAATGGGATGTGGAGTGCAGTAGACTCGATTGGGATTTGGAGTGCAGTAGAGTAAAGTGGGACAAGGAGTGGAGTAGAGTAGAGTTGGATGTGGAGTGGAGTAAAAATGGACATGGAGTGGAGCAGAGTGTGACAAGGAGTGGAGTAGAGCAGAGTGGGACAAGGAGTGGAGTAGAGTATAATAGAGTAGAGTGGGACAACGAGTGGATTAGAGTAGAATGGGAAAAGGATTGGAGTAAAGTAGGACAAAGGATAGAGTAGATTAGAGTAGTGTGAGACAAGGAGTGGAGTAGAGTAAAGTGGGACAAGGATTGAAGTAGAGTAGAGTGGGACAAGGCGTGGAGTAGAGTGGATTAGAGTGGTTGTGGGGTGGATTAGAGCGGGACAAGGATTGGTGTCGAGTGGGACAATGAGTGGAGTAGAGTAGGGTAGAATGGGACATGGAGTGGATTAGTGTGGGACAATGAGTGGAGTAGAGTAGAGTTGGCAAAGAAGTAAAGTATAGTGGGACAAGTACTTGAGTAGAGTACAGTGGGAAAATGAGTGGAGTAGAGTGAAATGGGATAAGGAGTGGAGTAGAGTAGATTGGGATGTAGAGTGCAGTAGTGTAAAGTGGGATAAGGAGTGGAGTAGAGTAGAGTTGGATGTGGAGTGGAGTAAAAATGGACCTGGAGTGGAGTCGAGTGTGACAAGGAGTGGAGTAGAGTAGAGTGGGAAAAGGAGTGGAGTAAAGTGGGACAAAGACTGGAGAAGATTGGAGTGGAACAAGGAGTGGAGAAGTGTAGAGTGGGACAAGGAGTGGAGTAGAGTAGAGTTGGAAAGGGAGTGGAGTGGAATGGTATGTGAAGTTGAGTAGAGTGTGACAAGGAGTGGAGTGGAGTCGAGTGGGACAAGGTGTGGAGTAGAGTGGGACAAAAAGTTGAGTAGAGTAGAGTGTGACGAGGAGTGGAAAATTGTAGGACAAGGAGTAGAGTAGAGTGGGACCAGGAGTAGAGTAGATTAAAGTTGGACTAGGATTGGAGTTAAGTAGAGCAGAGTGGGACAAGGATGGAAGAAGAGTACAGTCGGACAAGGAGTGGAGTAGCATAGAGTAGATTGGGACAAGGATTGGAAAATATTAAAGTGGGAAAAGAGGTGGAGTAGAGTAGTGTGAAAAAGAGTGGAGTAGAGTAGAGTTGGACAAGGAGTGGAGTAGAGTAGAGTGGGATGTAGAATGGAGTAGAATGGGACGTGGAGTGGAGTAGAGTGTGACAAGGAGTGGAGTAGAGTAGAGTGGGACAAGGAGTGGAGTAGAGTGGGACAAAGAGTGGAGTAGAGTGGGACAAGGAGTGGAGTAGAGTGGAACAAGGAGTGGAGAAGAGTAGAGTGGGACAAGGAGTGGAGTAGAGCAGAGTGGTACAAGGAGTGGAGTAGAGTAGAGTAAAGTGGGACAACGAGTGGATTAGAGTAGAAAGGGACAAGGATTGGAGTAGTGTAGGACAAGGAGTGGAGTAGATTAGCGTGGGACAAGGAGTGGAGTAGAGTTGAGTAGAATGGGTTGTGGGGTGGATTAGAGTGGGACAAGGATTGGAGTAGAATGGGACAATGAGTGGCGTAGAGTAGAGTTGGCCCGAGAAGTAAAGTATAGTGGGACAAGTACTTGAGTAGAGTAGAGTAGGACAATGAGTGGAGTAGAGTGAAATGGGATGTGGAGTGCAGTAGAGTAAAGTGGGACAAGGAGTGGAGTAGAGTAGAGTTGGATGTGGAGTGGAGTAAAAATGGACCTGGAGTGGAGTAGAGTGTGACAAGGAGTGGAGTAGAGCAGAGTGCGACAAGGACTGGAGTAGAGTGGGACAAGGACTGGAGAAGATTGGAGTGGAACAAGGAGTGGTGTAGAGTAGAGTTGGACAAGGAGTGAAGTGGAGTGGGACAAGGAGTGGAGTAGAGCAGAGTGAGAAAGGGAGTGGAGTAGCGTGGGACAAGGAGTGGAGTAGAGTAGAGTAGAATGGGGCAAGGAGTGGAGTGGAGAAAAGTGGGACAAGGAGTTTAGTGGAATAAAGTAGAGTGGGACGTGGAGTGGAGTAAAGTAGAGTGGGACGTGGAGTGTAGTAGAGTAGAGTGGGACGTGGAGTGTCGTAGAGTAGAGTGGGACGTGGAGTGTAGTAGAGTAGAATAGAGTGGGATGTGGAGAGGAGTAGAGTGGGACAGGGAGTGGAGTAGAGTGGGACATGGAGTTTGAGTAGAGTGGGACAAGGAGTTAAGTAGAGTGGGATAAGTAGTGGAGTAGAGTAGAGTGGGACGTGGAATAGAGTAGAGAGGGATAAGGAGTGGAGTAGAGTAGAGTGGGACAACGAGTGGAGTAGATTAGGACAAGGACTGGAGTAGAGTATGGTGGGACAAGGAGTGGAGTAGAGTAGATTGGGACAATGAGTGGAGTAGAGTAGAGTGGGACAAGGAGTGGAGTAGAGTGGGACAATTAATGTAGAGTAGAGTGGGATAAGGACTTTGTAGAGAGTTGGACAAGGGGTGGAGTTGAGCGGAAATGTACAAGGAGCGGAGTTGCGTAGAGTGGGACAAGGAATGGAGTAGATTAGGACAATGAGTGGATTAGAGTAGAATACAGTGGGACAAAAATTGGAGTAGAGTAAATTGGGACAAGGCTTGGAGTAGAGTAGAGTAGGAAAAGGAGTGGAGTGGGCCAGGGAGTTGAGTTGTGTGGAGTAGATTTGGAAACGGAGTGGTGTAGAATAGAGAGGGACAAGGAGGAGAGTGGAGTAGAGTATTGGGACGTGGAGTAGAGTAGATTGAGACAAGGAGTGGAGTAGAGTAGCGTGGGACGTGGAGTGTAGTAGAGTAAAGTGAGTGGAGTAGAGTAAAGCGGGACAAGGTGTGGAGTAGAGTGGGACATGGAGTGGAGTAAGTTGAGTAAGACAAAGAGTGGTGTAGAGTAGAGTGGGACAAGGAGTTGAGTAGAGTAAAGTGGGCCAATGAGTGGTGCAAAGTGGGACAAAGAGTTGAGTAGATTAGAGTGGTATAAGGAGTTGAATAGAGTAGAGTGGGACACAGAATGGAGTTGAATAGAAAGGGACAAGGCAAGGAGTAGAGTGGGACAAGTAGTAGAGTAGAGTCGATTGGGACAAGGATTGAAGTAGCGTAGTTTGTGACAAGGAGTGGAGTGGTGTAGAATGGGACAAGAAGTGGAGTAGAGAGAGACAAGGAGTGGATTAGAGTGGGATAAGGAGTGGAGTAAAGTGGGACAAGTAGTAGAGTAGAGTTGAGTGAGACAAGGATTGAAGTAGCGTAGAGTGTGACAAGGAGTGGAGTAGAGTGGGACACGGAGTGGAGTAATGTAGAGTGGAACAAGAAGTATAGAGTAGAGTGGGATAAGGAGTAGAGAAGAGTAGAGTTGGACAAGGAGTGGAGTTGAATAGATTGGGACAAGGACTGGAGTATAGTAGAGTGAGACAATGAGTGGATAGAAGTAAAGTGGGACAAAGTGTGGAGTAGAGTAGAGTAGACAGGGAGTGGAGTAGAGTAGAGTGGGACAGGGAGTGGAGTAGAGTAGAGTGGACAGGGAGTGGAGTAGAGTAAAGTGGGACAGGGAGTGGAGTAGAGTAGAGTGTGACAGGGAGTGGAGTAGAGTAGAGTGGGACAGGGAGTGGAGTAGAGTAGAGTGGGACAGGGAGTGGAGTAGAGTAGAGTGGGACAGGTAGTGGAGTAGAGTAGAGTGGACAGGGAGTGGAGTAGAGTAGAGTGTGACAGGGAGTGGAGTAGAGTAGAGTGGACAGGGAGTGGAGTAGAGTAGAGTGGGACAGGGAGTGGAGTAGAGTAGAGTGGGACAGGGAGTGGAGTAGAGTAGAGTGGACAGGGAGTGGAGTAGAGTAGAGTGGGACAGGGAGTAGAGTAGAGTAGAGTGGGACAGGGAGTGGAGTAGAGTAGAGTGGACAGGGAGTGGAGTAGAGTAGAGTGGGACAGGGAGTAGAGTAGAGTAGAGTGGGACAGGGTGTAGAGTAGAGTGGGACAGGGAGTAGAGTAGAGTAGAGTGGGACAGGGAGTGGAGTAGAGTAGAGTGGACAGGGAGTGGAGTAGAGTAGAGTGGGACAGGGAGTAGAGTAGAGTAGAGTGGGACAGGGTGTAGAGTAGAGTGGGACAGGGAGTGGAGTAGAGTGGGACAGGGAGTGGAGTAGAGTAGAGAAGAGTGGGACAATGACTGAAGTAGAGTATAGTGGAACAAGGAGCTGCTTGTTTTCCTCTACTTGCATCCCGTGCTCATCAGCTCGAGCGTGGTCATAATAGGCCCAGGGATCAGAGGTCAATAATACTGGCATCTTTGTTAGCAGCCTAAGGGTTCAGTGAGTGAGTGTGGTTATGTGTGTGTGTGTTCGAGGAGATTGAAGATGACCTGTGTATTTAAAAAATAATAATAATAATAATATTTAACGAGGTAGGCTAGTTGAGAACAAGTTCTCATTTACAACTGCGACCTGGCCAAGATAAAGCAATGCAGTGCGACACAAACAACAACACAGAGTTACAAATGGAATAAACTAGCCTAGTCAATAACACAATAGAAAAAAATAAAGTCTATATACAGTGTATGCAAATGGCGTGAGGAGGTAGGCAATAAATAGGCCATAGTAGCGAAGTAATTACAATTTAGCAGATTAACACTGGAGTGATAAATGATCAGATGATGATGTGCAAGTAGAGATACTGGTGTGCAAAAGAGCAGAAAAGTAAATTAAAACAATATGGGGATGAGGTAGGTAGATTGGGTGGGCTATTTACAGATGGACTATGTACAGCTGCAGCGATCGGTTAGCTGCTCAGATAGCTGATGTTTAAAGTTAGTGAGGGAAATATAAGTCTCCAGCTTCAGCGATTTTTGCAATTCGTTCTAGTCACTGGCAGCAGAGAACTAGAAGGAAAGTTGGCCAAAATAGGTGTTGGCTTTGGGGATGACCAGTGAGATACGTGTGTGTGCGAAGAGATGAAGGACGACTGAAGGACGACTTGTGTGTGTGTGTGTGTGTGTGTGTGTGTGTGTGTGTGTGTGTGTGTGTGTGTGTGTGTGTGTGTGTGTGTGTGTGTGTGTGTGTGTGTGTGTGTGTGTGTGTCCTTGTTTTCCTACATTATCAGGACCCCAATGTCCTAACATTTCATCTAAATGTCCTGAAAAGGTAGGAAAATAATAACTTGTGTGTTTGCGTGTGTGCGTGAATAATAATTATCACCTCTACGACGTTTCCACAAGTTGTAGAGATCCACTTATGTCCATGTGAGGGGTGTGTGTTTGATGTAGTTTCATCAGATTTACAGTCTTATAGTTCATGTTTATTGATCAATCATTGATCAGGTCTAGTTTGGACAGTTAGATGTTCTTTCTGTATTTATCAGAGAGGTGGACCCAAACCATAAAGGGCCACACAACATTTTACACACACACACACACACACACACACACACACACACACACACACACACACACACACACACACACACACACATGCACAAACACACTGTTACTTTTTCCCAAGGTGAATGTGTCCTGTCATCATTTTAAACACCCTCATATATTCTTAATGAAAGCCGTATTAAAGAGGACAGTATAAATGTGGTATCAATGGGTGTCGTTTCAAATTGCTGAGTAATATTGTCATTGGGAAGAGAGAGAGAGATTAATTGGGTGTAGTGTAGTGTGGCGTGGAGTGGGCAAAGGAGTGGAGGAGAGTAGAGTGTTACAAGGAGTGTTGTAGAGTAGAGTGGGACAAGGAGTAGAGTAGATTCGAGTAGAGTGGGACGTGAAGTGGAGTAGAGTGGGACATGGAGTGGAGTAGAGATGGACAAGAAGTGGAGTAGAGTGGGACAAGGAATGGAGTAGAGCAGAGCGGGACAAGGAGTGGAGTAGAATAGAATAGGCTATGATGTGGAGTGGAGTAGAGTGGGACGTGGAGTGGAGTAGAATGGGACAAGGAATGGAGTAGATTGGGACAAGGAGTGTAGTAGAGAAGATTGGGACAAGGTGTGGAGAAGAGTGGGACAAAGAGTGGAGTAGAGTAGAGTGGGACAATGGTTGGAGTGTAGTAGAGTAGAGTGGGACAAGGAGTGGAGTGAAGTAGAGTAGAGTGGGACAAGGAGTGGAGAAGAGTAGATTAGAGTGGGACAAGGAGTGGAGTAGAATAGAATAGAGTGGGATGTGGTGTGGAGTGGAGTAGAGTGGGACTTACAGTGGAGTAGAGTGGGACAACGAGTAAAGTAGAGTGGGAAAAGGAGTGGAGTAGAATAGAATAGGATGTGGAGCGGAGTAGAGTGGGACAAGGAGTAGAGCAGAGTAGAGTAGAGTGGGACAAGTGTGGAGTAGAGTGGGATGTGGAGAAAAGTAGAGTGGGATGTGGAGTGAAGTAGAGTGGCAAAGGGAGTGGAGTAGACTAGAGGAGTGGAGTGGAGTGGAACAAGGAGTGGAGTAGAGTGGAGTAGAGTAGGGTAGAATGGGTGAAGTAGTGTAGTAGAATAGTGGGACGTTGAGTTGGGTGGAGTAGATTGGGATGTGGAGTGGAGGAGAGTGGCACAATGATTGGAGTAGAGTAGAGTGAGACGTGAAGTGAAGTAGAGTGTGAAGTGTTGTGGAGTAGAGTGGGACAAGGAGTGGAGTAGAATAGAATAGAGTGGGACGTGGTGTGGAGTAGAGTAGAGTGGGACTTATAGTGGAGTAGAGTGGGACAAGGAGTAGAGTAGAGTGGGACAAGGAGTGGAGTAGAATAGAATAGAGTGGGATGTGGAGTGGAGTAGAGTGGGACAAGGAGTAGAGTAGAGTGGGACAAGGAGTAGAGTAGAGTAGAGTTGGACAAGTAGTGGAATAAAGTAGAGTAGAGTGGGACAAGTGTGGAGTTGAGTAGAGTGGGATGTGGAGAAAAGTAGAGTGGGACGTGGAGTGGAGTAGAGTGGTAAAGGGAGTGGAGTAGAGTAGAGTGGGACAAGGAGTGGAGTAGAGTGGAGTAGAGTAGAGTAGGGTAGAATGGGTGAAGGAGTGTAGTAGAATAGAGTGGGACGTTGAGTTGGGTGGATTAGATTGGGATGTGGAGTGGAGGAGAGTGGCACAATGATTGGAGTAGAGTAGGGTGTTACAAGGAGTGGAGTAGAGTGGGATAAGGAGTGATTTGGAGTGCAGTGGGAAGTGGAGTAGAGTAGAATAAGGTCAGAGGTGAAGCTTAACCTCCACACACACACAATGAAACGTTCTAGATTGTCTTACAAATATTAAACCCTAGTCTTTACAGTGGCTAATGTAATGCCTATCACCTCTCTCTCCTCTCTCTCTCTCTCTCTCACCTCGTTTCGTTTTACCTGTTTTCTATTGATAGTTCTTTATATACATCCATAAAAATTATGGTTGACTGGCTGAGAAATGCTGCCTGTCTGTCTCATTCCGACTCCCAACTCCCGACACGTTCATTACTATAGGACAGCTGTAAACTGAATTTGAATATTGAAACAATGTTGCAAATTTCGGAGACAGACAACAAGGTTCATACAAATCTCCGCTGTTGAAAACTAAATGTTAGTCTAAAAGATATGTGATATTTTGTAGATGCTTATAGGGGGCTCCCGAGTGCCGCAGCAGTCTAAGGCACTGCATTTCAGTGCTTGAGGCATCACTACATACACCCTGGTTCGATTCCAGGCTGTATCACAACCAGCCATGATTGGGAGTCCCATAGGGAGGCGCACAATTGGCCCAGCATCATCCGGCTTTGGCCAGTGTAGGCCGTCATTGTAAATAAGAATTTGTTCTTATTTAACAAACTTTTTCCGTGGTGCCCCATGATTGCTAATGAGGTAATTGTTACATGATTAATTTAATCATCGTAATAATTAAACATAGTAAATTGATTTGATAAAATAATCGTCATCGCATTAATGTTAGTCACGTCACAACACTATTGACACACTCTGCACCAATTGATGGCTTTCCAAATAGGGATAGGCCTACGAGTTTGTGATTGGCAACAATCCACAGCTATTTTTTAAAAGAAGCTAATGATCCTCGATTCCTCTGTAGTTAATTCATGGGTTGCATTCTGGTGAAGTATTTTGAATGATTTTATTTATTTCTGTATAGACAGGAGTAATTATACAATGTTGGCAAATGTATTTCCATTTACTTCCTTATTGGACCCACCGTTATTCCATTTTTCTCCTGTTCTATTGGTTTTCATATCCACTTTATTTCGTTGTCCAGAAGCCAAATGCACAATAATAGTTATATTAGCAACTCATCTTAGTTGCATCTTTAGATTCCTCTCTTTCTGAGTTTCTAACAAAGATGTTCATCTCTGTCACATATCAAACCGCTATCAGGTGCACTGTTAAGAATGGTGTTTTCCCAGGTGCAATTGCATTTTGGCAAACGTTTGAAAATTACGTTTTATTGGCCGCTTCATTCCATGAGTTGCATGTTCTGTTAATAAGAAGCATTTCCATAATCCCCAAAAGATTCTGTCATTCTGAACAACGTAGGTGGATGCCTAGTGGGTTATGCACCCAATGCGTATGAGTCCGGTAAATTTCTCAAATGTCCGGTAAATTAAAATCTTCTCGTCACGTTTGATTGTGTCACATTATCCTAACGGAAACTCTGTCGTCACATTCTCCTAAGGCCCCCATCTTGGCAGTGGAGTTTTTTTGTTGTTACATTTTTTGTTATGTGACTTGCACATTTTTTATTCTGAACTTAGGCTTGCTATAACACAATCATTGACTACTTATTGGCTTAAGACATTTCAGAACACACTGTACACATACACACACACACACACGCACGCGCAGTCAAACATACCCGTTTGGATAAAAAAGGAGCTTAGGTGGCATGGCAGGGGGAGTGGCAATGGGCGTGTTCTGCCCGGTCGGTGAGGCTGAATTTGAAAGAACATTTTAGAGTCCCCCATCATAGTAGTGTAGTTTTTGTACATTTTTAAGCAAATTTCCTGAAATTCTACACATATTGCCATGGAGGTCAGAGAACATTTTGCAGTTTTAAAGGTAATTTGCTGCAATTCTATGCATTTTGTCACTGCTAATGCTGTGGTATCAAGTTAAAAAATAATAACAAACTCAATACTGCTGAATGAATTGTTTTTGGAATTTTCAATTCTCACTGACTAGCTTTTATTTTGGTGATTGTTAGTTCTCAAACATTATATTATAAAAAAAATATATACAATGGCTGGGACTAATCCTGAATGCTGATTGGTTAAAACTGCATTCCAGCCGGTGTCTATTCCACAAATTACCACCGGCTAAATCTATGACGTTGAAATGCCTATTTACTCTGTTCCACCTGACTGCGCAATCCACTGTCTCATCAACCCAGCCAGGCAATTTATGAAGTTGATCTCCAGTGCTATTATTTTTTTAACCTTTATTTAACTAGGCAAGTCAGTTAATTATTTATTTACTAAATAACTAAATAATCACATAGAATTACATAAACACACACACAGGATAGATTATACATTGATTAATACATAAATCAATGAAAAATCACTAGTGGACTAAGAGAGAAGGAGAGACAAAGGATTTCAACTATCGTACATCCAGTTGAATTATACGCTCATCGTAAATATGGATATTTATCACCCTAACAACCGCTCATTCGGATTTAGAAATGCAATGTAAATACGTATTTATGCGTCTATGTCTTTGTCGGCTCCCTCCGTTGAACTCACCCGATCAGTCTGTGACAAATGGAAAGTCTCTGATTATGTAAGTCTCTTTTATAAGCACTCTGGAAAATGGGGTGCTCCATCCTTTTGGCATAATGTCTGTGCTCACGTGGGCATGGTTACTGACTCGGTAAAACTTTACATGAAAACAATGATCTCATTTAGAAGGCTAAAATCACATTTCATCTTCTCACAAATAGTTTCATATTCAATTATATAAGTTTTACAACATTTAGATGTAACTCTGACATATACATTGTGAAAGCTCTTAAAGTTCCAATGTTTATAATATCTTTAATTATATGACAGAACAATATCTGATCTGACATGATTGTTCTTTAACCACGTCTCAGTAATGACCAACACATCTAGATTGGAGCTGTGAACCCATACTTTCAAATTATCCATTTTAGGTAATACACTTCTAGTGTTAACTCGCAGAAAAAAATGGCTTTTACGAGAGCAGAAATCAGTGAAACAGATATCAGAGCACAAGTCAGAAATGGGGCTAGCAACTGTAAATTGGCCAGAGTGTACATGCACATTTCCAGATATCATCAACAGTAATACAATCAAAGCACGGGATAGACAGGGAGAGCTCTACAGTGCTGATTTATGACATCTGAATGTGCATCTGATGGCAACAATATTATATTTTACAGCAATTTCATCAGGTAGCAAGAATACCATGCCGACAAGAGGTGGTTAGAATGGGATGAAAGTCAGAGTAACCAATAGAGAGTCAGAGTCCTGAGTGTGGGAACATACATAGTCTGTCCAACGGTTGGGTAAAGAAAGTTTGTAGTTAATAAAGCATGCAGGAGTCATGAGGCAAATAGCAAAATAGCAAAATGAACATAATATATATATATATATATAACGACTTGGGGCTAGCCATTGTAAGTTCAGAGTTACTCGCCCCAACAATGCGTGTGTGCTGGAGGCGAGCGAAAGCTCAGGAGAGAGGAAGGGGGAGGGGGAGTGTGGTGGGGGTACCTGTACCAGACAGTGAGAGACATCCAGGGCAGACGGTTAACAGATCACCAGGTGGAATCCAAGCAGCAGTGCAGCAAGTTATCCTCCGCTGAGAGGAATTACGATGTGGGGAACAGAGAACGTCTCGCCATC
This sequence comes from Salvelinus namaycush, assembly GCF_016432855.1. Taxonomy (NCBI): domain Eukaryota; kingdom Metazoa; phylum Chordata; class Actinopteri; order Salmoniformes; family Salmonidae; genus Salvelinus; species Salvelinus namaycush. The sequence goes on from NC_052324.1 coordinate 25,743,981, forward strand.
AAGCTGGCCCCAGGAGTGGTGCCACTGGTTGGAGGGCACACAACATCCCTTTCTCGTCCTAACAGATCATCGTAATCTGGAATGTATCAGAGGGCCCAAGTGGTTAAACTCCAGACAAGCCCGCTGGGCTCTCTCCTTCACATGCGTCCATTCTCATGTTACTTACATCCCTGGAAAGAAATGTAAAAGCTGATGCTCTCTCCCGCCAGTTTGACCTTCCGACCACTAATTCAGACCCTACACCCATTCTTCCTTCCTCTTGCATTATGGGACCGGTACAGTGGGAGGTTCACTCTGCAATACAAGAAGCCCTGACCTCAGACCCGGCTCCTCCTGAGACACCAGCTGGGAGGAGTTACGTACCAGCAGCTGTTAGACCCCAACTGAAGCAATGGTGTCACACGTCGTTGGGGTCAGGACATCCGGGCATTACACTTCTAGCCCATACGTTCTGGTTATCCTCACTGGCATCCTCACTGGTGGTCCTCACTGGCATTTTAAGCGTACACCAAATCTGTTTTTAACACACGATTGCATTTCAAATTGTTGCGCAATGAATTGGATTAGAAAAACACTTGGTTTATTCCAGCTGAGGAGCTGCAGGACATGATGACTAACGACAATAAACGCAGGCCAATTTAATTACACAAAATTGTGCAAATTAACCTGTAGACCGATAAGCATGACCATCAAACATATTTCCAATGACTGGTATTTCCATCAATGAATAAAGCATTATTTTACAATGGAATTTGTTTTTTCCCAGTCACTGACTTTTCATTTTTTTACGGACATAAATTGGCAAATGCCGGCTAACGGAAACCTTGTGAGCGAGGAGATGGAGGATGACCAAGGTCAGGGGTGCAGTTTAAAAGCCATATTTCTATTTTCATGAAAACATAAAACAGTCCCAAATGAAAGTGATGGAATTAAATTGCAATCCACAATCGATTTTATGGAGCGGCAGGTAGCCTTGCAGTTAAGGGCGTTGGGCCATTAACTTCTTTATGATAGGGGGCAGCATTTTCCCTTTTGGATGAATTGCGTGCCCATAGTGAACTGCCTCCTACTCTGTCCCAGATGCTAATATATGCATATTATTATTACTATTGGATATAAAACACTCTGAAGTTTCTAAAACTGTTTGAATGATGTCTGTGAGTATAACAGAACTCATATGGCGGGCAAAAACCAGAGAAATATTCCAAACAGGAAGTGAGAATTCTGAGGCTGGTCGATGTTCAACTCATCGCCTTTTCAATTCCCTGTAAGATATGGATCTACAACTTCCACTAGATGTCAACAGTCTGTAGAACGTGGAATGAAGCCTCTAGTGTGATGTGGGGCCGGATGGGAGGTGTTTCAGTCAGTGGTCTGGCAGAATGCCAGTTCCTGGTCATGCGCATTACACATGATATCGCCTTGCGTTCCATTTCTTCTAGAGACACAAAGGAATTCTCCGGTTGGAACGTTATTGGATAGTTATGATAACAACATCCTGAAGATTGATTCTCTACTTAGTTTGACCAGTTTATTCGACCTGTTATATAACTTTTTGAAGTTTTCGTCCGAGTTCACCTGCATCTGCGCGAGCGTTTGGACATGTGCACTAAACATGCTAGCAAAAGTAGCTACTTAGACATAAAAAATGGACATTATCGAACAAAAAAACGATTTATTGTAGAACTAAGATTCCTGGGAGTGCATTCTGATGAAGATTATCAAAGGTAAGGGAATATTTATGAAGTAATTTCGTATTTCTGTTGACTCCAACATGGCGGAGAAATGTGGTTTTTATCTGAGCGCCGTCTCAGATTATTGCATGGTGTGTTTTTACGTAAAGTTTTTAAAAAAATCTGACACAGCGGTTGCATTAAGAACAAGTGTATCTTTAATTCTATGTAAAATATCTGTCTTTCATCAAAGTTTATGATGAGTATTTCTGTTATTTGACGTGGCTCTCTGCAATTTCTCCGGATATTTTGGAGGCATGAAAGATTGATTTTTATAGTAATATATTTGAATTTGGCGCGCTACATTTTTTCTGGCTTTTGGCCAAGTGGGACGCTACCGTCCCACATATCCCAGAGAAGTTAACTAAAAGGTCGCTGGTTTGAATCCCCGAATCGACTGTGTGAAAAATCTGTCTGTGCCCTTGAGCAAGGCACTTAACCCTCATTGCACCTGTAAATCGCTCTGGTTAAGTGACTGCTAAATGAATATAATGTAAAATGTTACGAGTAACATTTCCCCTTAACCTTTATTTCGCTCCACACATACTAAGTACGGAGAGAGGAGGGGTTAGGACGTGCAAGGGATTACATTAGCCACTGTACAGATTAGGGATGAATGTTTTTTTTTTAATCTACCACTTTTCCTTACCGAGAAAATTGCAAAGACCTTTTAGGGCCCTCTGATGATGACAGTAGAGAAGTGTTACGTTGCGTTAAGTTGATGACATTCTCTCTGTTATGTCCATGCTCATCCCTACTGGTTTCATTACACAGTAATGACAGGACAATTACCAGACATAGTATACCTTCACTGATTGGTTTAGGAGTCAATAATGTATTTATCTGCCTTAGAATGACTGGAGATTATTACCTCATGTGTGTGTATGTGTCTGTCTGTGTGTGGTCACTATGTGTGTGCATAAGTGTGTTCATTCATGCCGTTGGAGCTTACACTGGCCTCTCTAGCTGGCTCTGATTCCCCGTAGACTAATTAGTGTGATTTTCTGATGAAGCTTCACACTCTCTATTCCTCATCTGCAACCAGGTCAGGAGGACACACACTAGTTGTCTTCTATCAAACAGTGTATGTTGCTGCATTCTCTATGTGCGTTATGTGTCCTATAAACTTCCTACATTTCTCTCCTCCTCCTATAGGTATGCCTATTTTCTGTCTCTCTGTGTCTGTTACTATAGTTGGCCATGGAGGACCTTGTCCAAAGCGTGTGCTTACAGCAGAATGCCTATGAGAAGCTGAAGGCCCAGCAGGCTCTGAAGGTGGACCAGTGCTCTGATGGAGACGGTGGACACATATATTTTCAGGCAGCTCCAGGAGTTCCTACGGGGCCTCTGAGAGCGACAGAGAGAGAGTGAGGACAGCTCATCCTCTACCTATCTTTACCTTTTCCCTCCTCTACCCACAAATCATCTTTCTCCTGACCTATACTATCCATTTCGGCTGCTAGGCCTTAGAGCACCGGAGACAAAGAGAACCTCAACCTATCGCTCTAACTCCTACAATCTACCCAGAACACAACTTTTCTCTTCCAACCCTTACCCTAACTACAATTTACCCAGAACCCACTTTTTCTCTACCAACCCTTACCCTGACTACAATCTACACAGAACCCACTTCTTCTCTACCAACCCTTACCCTATCTACAATCTACCCAGAACCCACCTCTTCTCTACCAACCCTTACCCTATCTACAATCTACACAGAACCCACTTCTTCTCTACCAACCCTTACCCTATCTACAATCTACCCAGAACCCACCTCTTCTCTACCAACCCTTACCCTAACTACAATCTATCCAGAACCCACTTCTTCTCTACCAACCCTTACCCTAACTACAATCTACCCAGAACCCACTTCTCTACCAACCCTTACCCTAACTACAATCTACCCAGAACCCACCTCTTCTCTACCAACCCTTACCCTAACTACAATCTACCCAGAACCCACTTCTCTACCAACCCTTACCCTAACTACAATCTACTCAGAACCCACTTCTTCTCTACCAACCCTTACCCTATCTACAATCTACCCAGAACCCACCTCTTCTCTAACAACCCTTACCCTAACTACAATCTACCCAGAACCCACTTCTACTCTACCAACCCTTACTCTATCTACAATCTACCCAGAACCCACCTCTTCTCTACCAACCCTTACCCTATCTACAATCTTCCCAGAACCCACCTCTTCTCTACCAACCCTTACCCTAACTACAATCTATCCAGAACCCACTTCTTCTCTACCAACCCTTACCCTAACTACAATCTACCCAGAACCCACTTCTCTACCAACCCTTACCCTAACTACAATCTACCCAGAACCCACCTCTTCTCTACCAACCCTTACCCTAAATACAATCTACCCAGAACCCACTTCTCTACCAACCCTTACCCTAACTACAATCTACTCAGAACCCACTTCTTCTCTACCAACCCTTACCCTATCTACAATCTACCCAGAACCCACCTCTTCTCTAACAACCCTTACCCTAACTACAATCTACCCAGAACCCACTTCTACTCTACCAACCCTTACTCTATCTACAATCTACCCAGAACCCACCTCTTCTCTACCAACCCTTACTCTATCTACAATCTACCCAGAACCCACCTCTTCTCTACCAACCCTTACCCTATCTACAATCTTCCCAGAACCCACCTCTTCTCTACCAACCCTTACCCTAACTACAATCTACACAGAACCCACTTCTTCTCTACCAACCCTTACCATATCTACAATCTACCCAGAACCCACCTCTTCTCTACCAACCCTTACCCTAACTACAATCTACCCAGAACCCACTTCTCTACCAACCCTTACCCTAACTACAATCTACCCAGAACCCACTTCTTCTCTACCAACCCTTACCCTAACTACAATCTACCCAGAACCCACTTCTCTACCAACCCTTACCCTAACTACAATCTACCCAGAACCCACTTCTTCTCTACCAACCCTTACCCTATCTACAATCTTCCCAGAACCCACCTCTTCTCTACCAACCCTTACCCTAACTACAATCTACTCAGAACCCACTTCTTCTCTACCAACCCTTACCCTATCTACAATCTACCCAGAACCCACCTCTTCTCTACCAACCCTTACCCTATCTACAATCTACCCAGAACCCACTTCTTCTCTACCAACCCTTACCCTAACTACAATCTACCCAGAACCCACCTTTACTCTCAACTCACTTTTAAGGAACACACACATTAACAGAGCTTCCATTCTAACAGTTATTCTGCTTCTGTAGTTTCAGCATGGGGGAAATACTTAGGAAGGATGTTAAAAGGGGGGGGGGGGGGGGTAAATGAGAAGGGTGTCATGGTTGTGTGTAGAGACGGACCAAGGTGCAGCGTGCGCTGAGTTCCACATCTTTATTTATGTGAAACTTACAAAAACAAAAGGAAACAAACAACGAACCGTAACATAAGCACCAACTCAAAACAAGATCCCACAAAAACCGATGGGGAAATGGCTGCCTATATATGATCCCCAATCAGAGACAACAAAAAACAGATGCCTCTGATTGGGAACCATACCAGGCCAACATAGACATAAAACAACCTAGATAACCCACCCTAGTCACACCCTGGCCTAACCAACATAGAGAATAAAAGGTTCTCTATGGCCAGGGCGTGACAAAGGGGGAGTGGGGAAATAGAACAACACGACCCATAGATGATGAAAGAACCTTGGGCGTGGGGTGATGGGAATGTGGCTTCACGACATGAAGCAGTGTTTACTGATGTTTTTTAAAGGCGAATAGCTAGCAGAAGTGTAATTTTGTATGTACTGTATGTAAAGTATGGATGACATTTTGCATGAATATATTACATTTTTTGTTTAGTTTATTTTCCTTCATGGTTGTTTGTGTTCTGTATTGGAGGTCATCAAGTTGACATGACTACTTTGAGATGCAGACATGATTTTTAGGATGTGTATATTTTCATATCATAGGACTATGAATTAAATTATTTGACTGCGAGATGAGAGTTATTTTTATCTAGTGATTTGTTAAAGTGGGGAACCACATTTCTACAAACATGCTGCTTTGAATTTACAGTGTGACACAAGGTATGTTAACGCACTTAAAAAAATACATGTTTAATTTGTTTTATTTTCTTCCTCAAACCTCGTGGTTCTTCATGTCTCATGGTTATAGCATGATGGTGGAAAACTGGGGACATTGAAGCAGAATGGAAGTCACTCTTAGGCACAGACATAGGATAAGCTAACCCCACCCTGACCTAAACCATTAGGGGTGGGAAAGCGAAACTGACCTCAGGTCAGCATTTTGGGGCAACTTGGTACTACTCCCTGCTGTATAAGAAATGCTTACTGTACATACGTGAATCTTGATTTGAGTGATGTTTTGGGTAGAAATACCATTTTTCACAGTGATGACAGTGTACTTCAGAATCGGTTGAACTTTATTTTATTGTACAGAAGTGTCCAGGTGTTGACTTGGTAACATGCTAATTAAACAATAACAAGCACCACTACCATTTGGTACCAGACAGATGCAAATTGGGTTGAATTCTTTGAATTAAGTACCAGAGTATAGGGTTGTGAAATGCCCATCGACTGAGGATTAGAGGTCACTATTATGTAGATGTATAGAAATTATGTTGAATAATAATAAACTACATGTATCCATCTGACTCCATTATTATGTGAATGAATGCAACAGGCCCTGTGCGTCTCTGGAGGATCTAGCAAGATAGTGAATCATTGCATCCCCGACTCAGTATGACTATAATGAACACATGTCTATGTTATGCAATTATTAAGAGGTTAGATACAAATAGCTAATCCTGGTCACCAATATTCTAGTATTAATTTATTGAGGCAAGCAGATCAGAGATGTCAAGTTGGTACCCAAGCATGTGCTATGTGTATAGTGGAATTAACAACTATCAAAAGACCTACTAAATGATAGGCACATAGTCTATCAAATAATTACTCTGAAAAACGAAGAATGCATTTACTCAATTCAACTAATAGGATTTATTAGTCATGAAATAATTGACATTCAAACAATTCCAGCGTACATTAAATACATGATACGTAAATAAAAAACACACACACACTAAATAACTATCACGATAGGCTAAGATTTAACGTGGTTACACGTGTCTTCAGTTCAGAATCATCTCAAAGAGAAAAACCACATAGCAGGAATGCACCCCCAACTTGAATTAACATTTCTTAGCACTTTGTTAGTAAAAACAAAAGGCACGAACAAGACACCCAGATTCTAATCAACTCAATTTGAACGTTATGACCAGACAACAAAAATGTGCCTGACAACAATACAGTCCAGATGTAAAAATACATCAACCAGAAAACAAACAAACCAAACACGACAATATAATTCATACAGTAATATTAATTTTGTCAATTCGATTCTGTGACCCCAGGGTTCTGTGAGAAAGTCTCATCCTTGAGATTACCACAGTTAAGGTGTGTTTCATCCCTGAGATAGCCCAAAAATGGTCGGCCATCCAAACAATGTCATAAATCGTTGTGCTGTGCTGTAAATCGTTGTGCTGTGCTCCCACACCAGCCAGTTGCAAGTCGCGAGTATCACCTTCTCTCATTCTTCCACGACAAGTGTAGCCGTTGTTACCATGATATTCCTAGTAAATACCAGTGAAAACTGGACTGTAATATAAAGTCTTATCGACGATCTTCCCCTCGTTCCATAGACACAGTGAATTACATTCAGTAGCACTCAAGAGATGAACAGCAAAACAAAGGCTTTATGCTTTCAGCCGAACTTTAACTCAAATATCTGTTTTTATTCTTTCCAAGTTTTTTTTATTTTGTTTAATATTAGCTGATTTCTGTACTGGTATAGATGTGTTAGCTGACAACGTTACAAAGACAATGTGCATGCTTCAATGAGGCAGAAGTCCATGTGCTGTTGTGATTCTGGATGGCCAGATGGCTAGCAACAATGACGAGAAACTGCAATCTGGGGAATTGTAAGTGGCTCAATTCAGCTAGTTTCATCTTGTTCTTGATACCATGTCTTGTTTTGAGGTGTATTGACTGAGTTCATGTCAATGCTAATATGGATACATTTTGCTAGCTAGCTAACCCAAAAATGTAATGACGTATTTGAGAGTGAACAAGTGCTCATTCTGCAAATTTATTTCTGTTTTCAATGAACATTGGAGACGAAATATCGCTTCCAGGTTGTCAACATTCTAAGCCAACCCCTTCTGTTTTGCCCCATAGTGGCAGTTGTGTTGCTAAACAACCAACCCGTCTATTAGGTTGATAATAGAAGCAATGACGACATTTTGAACACAACAACAGTAGAAAATGTTTTAATCTTGTTTTCAGTCAACATGTTCTAATGGATGGACCTTGTCATTTTTTTCAACAGCTTCAATAAAATGAAGTACGTGACTGAAATGTTTATGTACTTATTTGTCGATTTACCTTCATGCACAGCCTTTTTAATGTTTTACCACAGAAACCCCACAGCCCTTTTGTTAAAAAGTATTTTGGAAATTAGTATTTTCGTTTACAAGTTCAGATCATGTACAGTAGGGTTGGGAATTGCCAGGGATCTCGCGATACGATATTATCACAATATGTATTATGATTCTCACAATTCTATTTGTATTGCAATTGGATACTGTGATTTTATTGCAATTTGACGTTACAAATATTGCTACTATGCTGAATGTCTGCTGCAGAAAGACAAAGGAGACCGTGAGAAAATTTATTTTGATCAATCATGGAAATAAAAGTGCTTAAAACATGTTTTGCTGACTATTTAAAAAGTTGATGGAGAAAAAGCTATACGATGAAAAATATGAGACTTTTGGCGCAGGTACAGCCGACTAGCACTAGCCAAAGCCATCTATCAAAACATTTTTTTTTTTAACAAATTGATATTTGGAGCCAAAGTATAGATATTAGGCCTTCCAAAATAATATAACGATATGTAACTATCGATTTTTTCTCCCATCACTAATGCACAGTTATTTTATTTTTTTCACCCACTACCCAAACCGAAAGCCCCCCTATCTCACGTTGAAGCACCTGACATCCCAGTCTTTTCCATCAGAGATTTTGGATTAGACACACCCTTCGGAAACTAACCGCCAACATAACTCACCAGTCCTTGAAATAGAAGCCCACGGGAAAAGAAAGAGAGTGCGACTCAGACAGAGGAGGGGAGAGGCATCCAGACAGATATGACTGGGAGCGGCATCAGCTGGTGGAACTTTGAAAAACTTGCCCCGAACCGAGTGAGTTGGAGGACCTTCGTCATCGGCCTATGCGTCTTATAGGAGCCAAGGGTGTAAGTCAAGTAAGTCCACCAGGAGGTCAACTATTACTCATACTTTAGTTTCATCGTTTTTACATGAAATGAACATACTTCCCTGTGTGCCTCATATTCGTTTCATAGTTTTTACATGAAATAAACATACTTCCCTGTGTGCCTCATATTCGTTTCATAGTTTTTACATGAAATATACTTCCCTGTGTGCCTCATATTTGTTTCATAGCCCCACTGAGTTTCCCAACAGTAGGTACCACAGTACCAATAGTTGCATAGCACCACTATGAGTTTACCTAAAGTATTACTAGTTCCCTAACGATACATATAATCAACCGCTATTCCAGTGCCAGTAGTTTGATAGCAGCATATGGGGCAACCCACTCTCCCAGTGAGTATTTCCCATTAGATATGCACCAGTAGGCCCCAGGTAAAATGATCTCAGATTGCAACAGATGGGAGAGGATTAGCTGTAAGCCTCAACTTCCCGAACGCTCCACTGGATCAGGACTACTGTGGGGATTAGCTGAATGCAAGTGGTTGCCTATCCCTCTATCCGGCTTCGATCTACAATTGTAATATTATCAGCCTCTGACTGCTATAGTTTAATTAAATGTATGAAAGACTACTGGTGTTTTATTTGTGTTTTTATTTATCTTGTCTTTAACTCTGCATTGTCGGAAAAGGACCCGACAGTTAGTCTACATCTGCTGTAGATGTGACAAAAAAAAAAAAGGCTGGACTGATGTTGAATGATGGGGAGGTGGTGTTACATTCATCTCAGGAGCACCGCTGGCTGGTTTATGATCACCTTTATTAGTATTTTCTCACACACAGTAGTCTTTGGTCTTAGTGTTTCCTTATTATTAAATCCCTAGTGCATCTCCAGAGTACGTTTAGCACTTGGAATTTTATGAACTGGAACATTTATTGTGATTGATAGCAGAAATGTGTCTTACTATCCCTCCAGCCTTATCCCCAAGCTATTCATCTCAGTAACAAAGCCAATTTACTTGAACAAATATGGAATATCATCTTCATGGTGTATTTGAATGTAACTGCATAGTGACTGTACCGACATGTCTTTGGAAACAGAATTCAGACACCGTCTAATGATTCTGCCTGATTTGTATTTTCAGTGTATGATTACATTTCCACTGGTCTCCATTTTGTCCCACTCCATCAACTCAGAGGATTTCCTATTAATGTGCAAATGGACCTGTGAGCATCGACCAGACTGGGGGGAAGGTCATGGAACATGCCCAAAAACAGCTCTGGGTTAATGACTGTGTATCTGGGATGATAGCGAATGGGTTATCTGCAACTGTATAATGAGCGTGTGTATCTATGTGCATGCGCGCGCATGTGTGTGTGTGCGTTTGTGTCCGTGCGTGTGTGTCTATGTGCATACGCGTGTGTGTGTGTGTGCGTTTGTGTCCATGCGTGTGTGTCTGTGTGCATACATGCGTAAGCGCATGTGTGTGTGTTGATTGTGTGTCTGTGTGTGGGTGCATTTATTGTAATCAGATATGACTGTTGTATCGGTGTAATGAGTATCAGGGTTTCTTAGTTTAGCCAGTTAGTCATGTTTCAGCATCTGTCACTCAAAGGTGTGCTTGAGCGTGTGCTAGAGGGAGTTTTAAATGTGCACTGTGAAACACGCAACCTCTCCTACAATTACACACATGCACAGACACACAAGTCACAAAGGTAGAGGTACTTCAGCAATGAAAGTGTCAGGCTATGGCCTGTAAAGATTGATCGTTTTTAAATGCCAAGTTTGACACAGCAGCTATCCTACTTAATCTCTTTTATACCAACACACTCAACACTACTTAATCTCTTTTATACCAACACACTGAATGCTACTTAATCTCTCTTATACCAACACACTCAACGCTACTTAATCTCTATTATACCAACACACTCAACACTACTTAATCTCTCTTATACCAACACACTCAACACTACTTAATCACTCTTATACCAACACACTCAACACTATTTAATCTCTCTTATATCAACACACTCAACGCTACTTAATCTCTTCTATACCAACACACTCAACGCTACTTAATCTCTCTTATACCAACACACTCAACACTATTTAATCTCTTTCATATCAACACACGCAATGCTACTTAATCTCTATTTTACCAACACACTCAACACTACTTTATCTCTCCTATACCAACACACTCAATGCTACTTAATCTCTCTTATACCAACACACTCAACGCTACTTAATCTCTCTTATACCAACACACTCAATGCTACTTAATCTCTCTAATACCAACACACTCAACGCTACTTAATCTCTTTTATACCAACACACTCAATGCTACTTAATCTCTCTCATACCAACACACTCAACGCTACTTAATCTCTCTAATACCAACACACTCAACGCTACTTAATCTCTTTTATACCAACACACTCAATGCTACTTAATCTCTTTTATACCAACACACTCAACGCTACTTAATCTCTCTTTTACCAACACACTCAATGCTACTTAATCTCTTTTATACCAACACACTCCACGCTATTTATTCTCTTTTATACCAACACACTCAACACTACTTAATCTCTCTTATACCAACACACTCAACGCTATTTAATCTCTCTAATACCAACACACTCAATGCTACTTAATCTCTCTTTTACCAACACACTCAACGCTACTTAATCTCTTTTATACCAACACACTCAACGCTATTTATTTTCTTTTATACCAACACACTCAACACTACTTAATCTCTCTTATACCAACACACTCAACGCTATTTAATCTCTCTAATACCAACACACTCAACACTACTTAATATCTCTAATACCAACACACTCAACACTACTTAATCTCTCTAATACCAACACTCAACACTACTTAATCTCTCTAATACCAACACACCTCCACAGTAAGTCAACTACCATCAACCACCCGATAGATGGATAACACTGTGTGTGTGCTATGCATATGTTAGTGGAGGGTCTTTCTGTCACTATGCAGGGCCAATCAGGTAATACATATAGAGACTACACATCCTCTCGAGACCTCAGTGGTTTTACCACGGGTAAATGACGGACACGTCTGATTCTGTATGCTCTGGTTACACTATACTGTCAGTAAAGTGCAGGCGTGTTTTGGCTCTTCGTGCGGTCTAAGGACTGGGCTTTACCTATATTGTATGGGACATGGATGCGTTTCAAATCATTTTTGGACAGGACTAGTCAGGTTTTTCCCTGTGTGAGACGGTTGGGTGCTTTGGCTGTGACACAGACAGACAGAGAGACAGGCAGGCAGGCAGCAGGTATGCAGGCAGCAGGTATGCAGGCTGGTACTGGAATCTACAGGTCCACTGAACCAACCAGGTGTGACTTTCTGATTTTGTATTTCTCTGAGGGCAGTCCAGGAGTGCATTCAGCAGGACAGACTGGTGTTCAACATTTAATTAAATGGTAAGGTACTATACAACCAGTCGAAGAACGGGGTGATTATGATGACCAATAGGGAGATTGTATGGTATGTGTTGCATATGTTTTGAGATTTCAAATGTCACACTCATATCGATCAGGCCACAGAAAATGTATTTTAAAGGCTGTTGAAGAATGGTGCGCAACGTTGAGGAAGCTTGTCGTTCAGTTCAAACCATCAAGCAACTTAACAAACGTTGATTCGATCTGGTCGCACCACAGTCTCGCTGTCAATATATACTGTACATACTCTCTCTTCCTCCAGATCTGAACTCCTGAGTGTTCTTACCCTCTCTTGTGGTATCCAGCTGATCTAAGGCATGATGTCTCAGACCAAATCATTCATCGTATTACAGCCTAAAGGGATTGAGTAAATATCACTTTAATTACTTTATGATTGTAACTTTAGTCATTATCTGAAAGAGGATAATTACTATCTCTGTCTTTTCAAACTTCCACCAATGAGTTTGCACCACCAGATAGTATTTAAACTTGTTGTTAGTTATTTAAATGACTATTGATTTGCTTTAGATTCTGGCACTTGTTTCTACTTACCCAGAGTAAGATGAACTCGTTGATGCCATTTTTATGTCTCTGCGTGCAGTATGAAGGAAGTTAGTAGTTCTGCGAGCCAATGCTATTTTCCCAGATATTGAAAGCCATTCAGCATGTACAATTGCGCATGTTCTCTCTTTGTAGCCTACTCCAAGTAGGCCAGAGTAGCCGGATAAGACTGCTTTGATTCAGTTGACTGACATAGGGTGCATACCATTTTAAGAATATCATTAGAATGGTTCAGTACAATATAATGGCCCGCCGTGTTCTTAATTCCCAATTGGTGATTACATAATTAGACATTGTTTGCTTTCCCTCGCTCATCAACTCACCCATTCTCCCCCTTTCTCCCCAATCATACTTTAATTTATTTCATCTGTCGTTATATGTGCAAAATTAGTTTTGGTATAGTTTAGGTTTAGTTGCGAGGCAATTATCAATTGATCATCAGCTGGGCACCACAGCTGGGCACCACTTTGTCAGAAGAAGCAGTGGAGCAGGCCCTACTGTCTTAGAAAAAACATTTTTTTAAAGGGTTCTATGGCTGCACCCATAGGAGAATCCTTTTTGGTTCCAGGTAAAACTGTTTTTGTTTACAGGTAGAACCATTTTGGGATCCATATAGAACCCACTTTGGAAAGGGTTCTACAGGGAACCCAAAAAGGTTCTACTTGGATGCAAAATGGTTCTACCTGGGGGTTCTCCTATGGGGACAGCCGAAGCACCCTTTAAGGTAGTAGATAGCACCTTTTTCTAAGAGTGTACTGTTGGGAGAAGGAGGGGCAACAGGGGAAAACCATTCCAAAAATGGTTTTCTGGTTATCATTCCAGTTCTGTTTGTGATATCACGGTTCTAACAAAGGCATTGTGTTATATAGACTTATTTAGGACAAGTCAAGTATTGGGGACTTAAAAATGTAATGAGCAGTCAAAATGCTTTGGCTGTTCCGTAGTTAAGACCAGAAAACTTTTCCCCTGTGACAAGTGAGGCGTTTTAGAAAGAGACAGGCCATCCCTCAGATACAGCACATCACCACCACCGACCCCTACATCTGGTCTACTCTCATTGAATTGCTCATTTCATTTTGGGTTGTTTGATCCGTCCTTTGAGAAATCCCCCAATACTTGTAATCCCCATTTTTGTCTGTCAGCCCTGGGAACATTAACATTGAGGCATCCTCTTAAATTAGTACTTAAACTGAGTATTTTTGTCACCTAATTATATTCTTGTTGGTTTGGGAAACCCTGCTCTAGTCCAGCCAATGAAACCAAGTTCTAGCCAATGGAACAAAGCTTTTAGGCAATGTAAGTATACTTTGGTTACTTAAACAAAGCTTTAGGCAATAGGACCAAGCTGTAGCCAATTAAACTAAGCTTTAGGCAGTAGAATCAGAAAGCTGTAGCCAATGAAACTGAGCTTCAGGCAGTAGAATCAGAAAGCTGAAGCCAATGAAACTGAGCTTTAGGCAGTAGAATCAGAAAGCTGAAGCCAATGAAACTGAGCTTTAGGCAGTAGAATCAGAAAGCTGAAGCCAATGAAACTGAGCTTCAGGCAGTAGAATCAGAAAGCTGAAGCCAATGAAACTGAGCTTCAGGCAGTAGAATCAGAAAGCTGAAGCCAATGAAACTGAGCTTCAGGCAGTAGAATCAGAAAGCTGAAGCCAATGAAACTGAGCTTCAGGCAGTAGAATCAGAAAGCTGAAGCCAATGAAACTGAGCTTCAGGCAGTAGAATCAGAAAGCTGAAGCCAATGAAACTGAGCTTCAGGCTATGCAGTCAAACAGCTCATCTTAAATCAAACACATGATGTGAGCCAAAGGTTTTTACTCTGTTGTGTTATTAGACAATTATCTACAATAACTACGAAGAGAATGATGAGAGGCCTGAGAATGATGTAGAAGACTGATGAAGCAGCTCGGCAGAGGACAGAATGAAACACTCTTTATTAGACTCTTAGAAACACAGCGAGAATAGAACATAGAACAGACACAGTTTTCCTTTTGTCCAGTTTTCACACTGTGGGATCGCCTAGTGATTGCCTTGTGCCACCGTACCTGTTCAAACAGGTTTCAGAGTGACTGAACGTTGAGTGTGTTCTGAGCTCTTGAGAGCTCAGAAGTGTAGAGATGCTTTCCTCTCTGGAAAGGGATGGTTGGGGAGTGTGTTTGAGAGTGGGGTTCACGTTTCATAATGAACATGGAATATACATTATGATCTGTATTCTACCGAGTGAGACTATTTTCTTTGTGCAGATAATTAGTTGTGTTATTGACAGAGGAACATATGTCTGGGGGTGTGCATGGACCATTAACAGATGACACTTTGGCGAACACCGCGGGACTTAGAGGTACCCAGTGTCACGGCTTCATTGCTCCAGACCACTGCAAGGGGGAGTTAGAGCACTCATTATGCATTTGGGTCCCAAGGTTTTTATGTGACCAATCATATCGAGTGGTTCCAGTGATGAATTTGACATGAGCCATCTATTGCTGGTGACTTTCTTCAGCAAAGATGGCTGACAAAACATTACGGTGGAAGCAAATGTAAGTAATTATAATGTCATAACGAGTCAAGCAAAACATTTACAATTGAGAGGAATATGTTAGTTAATGTAGAGACAAACGATTGTGCATATTTTTTTGTCACAAAGTTAATTTATGACAATCAATATTCTGCAAGTTAGCTAACTAGGTACAGTGGTGCCTCCTTTAAAGTTGTGAGCTTGCACCGCGGAACTTAGAGGGACCCAGCATCATGGCTTCATTGCTCCAGACCACCACAAGGGGGAGTTAGAGCACTCAATATGCATTTGGGTCCCAAGATTTTTATATGACCAATGATTAATTTTGACCCGAGCCACCCGTGCCTGGTGGCGTTCTTCAACAAAGATGGCTGACAAAACATTATGGTGGAACCAAATGTAAGTACTTATAACGTCATAACGATTCAAGCAAAAAAAATACAATTGAGAGGAATATGTTAGTTAATGTAGAGACAAACTTTTGTGCATATTTTTTGGTCATAAAGTTAATTTACAAAAATCCTTATTTAGTAAGTTATCTTACATTAGCCAGCTAGCTGGTGTTAGGAGAATTACTTTCTAATTCATGTTGTTTAATGTTTTAGGGACTCCTGAGAAAACCAGCAAACCAGGCTGTCGTCTTGTGAAACAGTGGATGCATAGAAACTAGCTAGCTAAAGTATTTACTACAAATTGAATGTACAACCGTGAAGCTTAAGGGCTATGTGCCACGCTATGTGCTATGTGCCAACTTCCCACACTGAAAGGAGGGAAAAGGGATACCTAAGTATGGTTCCCAATCAGAGACAACGATAGACAGCTGTCCCTGATTGAGAACCATACCCTGCCAAAACAGAGAAATACAAAATCATAGAAAACAAAAACATAGAATGCCCACCCCAAATCACACCCTGACCAAACCAAATAGAGACATAAAAATGCTCTCTAAGGTCAGGGCGTGACACAATTATGGAGTTTGCATCTAATTCCTGTATAAAATGAATGAGTAAAGATGAAACTATTTGTGAAATTATGTAATTTGATGTTAAACCTTTAATGTGAGAGAATTGCATTCCCTTTAAAACTTCTTGTCAGTAGGGGGGCGCCATTTCGACTTTGTAAAAATTCGTTCCCAAATTAAACTGCCTCGTACTCAATTCTTGCTCGTACAATATGCATATTATTATTACTATTGGATAGAAAACACTCTCTAGTTTCTAAAACCGTTTGAATTATTTCTCTGCGTGAAACAGAACTCATTCTGCAGCACACTTCCTGTCAAGGAGTGAGATTTCTGAAATCGAGGTCTCTGTTCTAGGATCAGTTTATAAATTCCCATGTAAGCTATGGGGCTACATGGACTGCATACGCCTTCCTCTAGATGTCAGTAAGCGGTGAGAATTTGAATGGAGTGGATTGCACCATCTGGGGCACTATAAAAGCTTTTGGAACGGAAGGTCCGTTCTTTTCAACGGGGCGCCTGGCGCAGGAGGGACATCACAATAGCGTCCTGAAATGCTTTCGTTTTAGCAGTTCTATATCTCCGGCTCTGATTTAATTTGATTTTTGTCTTAACTTCATAAGGTAGTTAATTTAAACCGACTTATAGCAGTTTATATCAGTTTATTGCGATTTTCTGGAATTTCTTTGTCACACGCTATCGCTAGTTGGACACCTCTCCGGCACATGGCTAGCGTTAGCTGCTATTTCTACAGGAGAAGAGGACATCTTTCAACCAAAAGACGATTGTTCTGGAGAAAGGACACCTTGCCCAAGATTCTGATGGAAGCTCGTCAAATAGTAAGAAGTCTTTATGCTGTTAATTCGTATTTATGTTGACAAACGTTAAACAATAATTCCGCCATGAATTTCGGTGCGGTCTCGCTTTAGCGCACGCTGTATGCGCAGTAACGTTAATTTTAAAAATCTAACACAGCGGTTGCATTAAGAACTAATGTATCTTTCATTTGCTGTCCAACCTGTATTTTTTAGTCAAGTTTATGAATAGCTATCGATTAGATTAGGTGCCTCTCCAAGATGGCGCCGGAAAGATTGCTTGAAGTTTGGCCACTACTCACATTGTATAACCACGATTTGTGCCGCTACATATGCACATTTTCGAACAAACCCTATATGCATTGTGTAATATGATGTTACAGGACTGTCATCTGAGGAAGTTTATGAAGGTTAGTCAAAAATTATATATCTTTTGCTTGCTTGTTACGATCGCTAACCTTTGCTGCTGGTAAATGGTGTTGTGTTTCTGGCTATTGTGGTAAGCTAATATAATGCTATATTGTGTTTTCGCTGTAAAACACTTAAAAAATCTGAAATATTGGCTGGATTCACAAGATGTTTGTCTTTCATTTGCTGTACGCTGTGTATTTTTCAGAAATGTTTTATGATGAGTATTTAGGTAATTCACGTTGCTCTCTGTAGTTATTCTAGTCGCTTTGGTGAGAGTTGTGATGGTGGCTGCAATGGTAAACTATGATTTATACCTGAAATATGCACATTTTTCTAACAAAACATATGCTATACAATAAATATGTTATCAGACTGTCATCTGATGAAGTTGTTTCTTGTTTAGTGGCTATTTATAACTTTATTTGGTCAAATTTGTGATAGCTACTGATGCAGTAAAAAAATGGTGGAGTAAAAAAAGTGGTGTCTTTTGCTAACGTGGTTAGCTAATAGATTTACATATTGTGTCTTCCCTGTAAAACATTTTAAAAATCAGAAATGATGGCTGGATTAACAAGATGTGTATCTTTCATCTGGTGTCTTGGACTTGTGATTTAATGATATTTAGATGCTAGTATTTACTTGTGACGCTATGCTAGGCTATGCTAGTCAGCTTTTTTACTGATGGGGGTGCTCCCGGATCCGGGATTGGGAGGAATTAGAGGTTAAAGTTTAATTAAGTCATTGACCTGCCCCCGTGAGCACAGACATGATCAGGCGTCATGGAACTGGCCTCTTCTACTGTTACGAATAAAAGCCCCTCCTAAGGAAATCCTCTCCAGACTAAGCAAACCCACAGCAAGAGCTTGTGAATAGTTAGGACCACGCACACCTCGGTGTAAGCTGAGGTGGTACAGGTTTGAGTACCAAGACTAGAAAACCATACCACGTGGAGAATTGGCTACACGGCTGGAAATGGTTGAACTCTGAGACTATCAATTCCTACAGAATAAGAGCAAATCTTAGATACTAATTACTAGTCTGCAGCTAGAAATTATGTAAACCTGGGATGCGAATACCGACAACCCCCGAAACATCTATTCTATGAGAATATTTCTCAATGGTACATGGGCGTGAGAATTGATTTGATAAAATAACAGTCTTCACCTTTATTGATGCCAAAGACACAACAAAATAGACTGTAAACATGATTTAAGTAACGGCTAATTTGTAATTCATATATACAGAAAAAAAACAGTACACCACACTTCCTATGCATATCTAACTACATTCATCTGCGTTAATCTGAGGACACCGGATAGGTGTAGTATTTCAGTGAGATACTTCATTTCAACCAGTGGAGAATGTGTAACGCTTTATTGAAAGTCCATTATCCAGGTGTTATAAATACATAATACATGCATTATAAATATTACAATTGTAATATTATATTATAAATACAAGTCCAATCTGTACTTCAATGCACATATGGTGTGCATTATAAGAAAAGAGGAAGAAAGAGGAGTTGGGAGAGAGGAGTAGAAGACAGAAAAGGAAAGAGGTAAAACAGAGGAGCATGGAAGACAGCATATGATTAATGGATTACAGTGCTACCCTAATATTCTCTCAGTTCATCACAATTGCAGAGTGTCTCTAGCAGTGTCTCCTAACCAGCCTTGGGGTCCCAGTCGGCCCAAATGTTATATTAAAACTTCTTATGGCTGCGAGGCAGTATTGAGTAGCTTGGATGAAAAGGTGCCCAGAGTAAACTGCCTGCTCCTCAGTCCCAGTTGCTAATATATGCATAGTATTAGTATATTTGGATAGAAAACACTCTGAATTTTCTAAAACTGTTTGAATGATGTCTGTGAGTATAACAAAACTCATATGGCAGGCAAAAACCTGAGAAAAAATCCAACCAGGAAGTGGGAAATCTGAGGTTGGTCGATTTTCAACTCAGCCCCTATCGACTACACAGTGGGATATGGATCATTTTGCACTTCCTAAGGCTTCCACTAGATGTCAACAGTCTTTAGAACCTTGTCTGATGCTTCTACTGTGAAGTGGGACCGAATGAGAGGGGAATGAGTCAGAGGTCTGGCAGAATGCTTTGAGCTCGTGACGCTCGTTCACGTGAGAGCGAGCTCTGTTCCATTTGCTTTTTTGAAGACAAAGGAATTCTCCGGTTGGAACATTATTGAAGATTTATGTTAAAAACATACTAAAGATTGATTCTATACTTCGTTTGACATGTTTCTACGACCTGTAATAAAACTTACCAAACGCGCTAACAAACGGAGGTATTTGGACATAAATTATGAACTTTATGGAACAAATCATACATTTATTGTGGAACTGAGATTCCTGGGAGTGCATTCTGACAAAGATCATCAAAGGTAAGTGAATATTTATAATGCTATTTCTGACTTATGTTGACTCCAACATGGCGGATATCTTTTTGGGTTGTGTTGGTCTCTGAGCGCCGTACTCAGATTATTGCATGGTTTGCTTTTTCCGAAAAGTTTTTGGGAAATCTGACACAGTGGTTGCATTAAATTCATATATATATTAAAAAATCTGAGTTTACATTGAGGCGACTAGATTCACTAGTGGCAAAAACATCAAGTGACTTTGCATAGCCACATCGTTTCAACAGAAATACTCATAAATATAGATGATAATACAAGTTATACACATGGAATTATAGATATACCTCTCCTTAACCTGTTTGGGCTGCAGGGGGAGTATTGAGTAGCCAGATAAAAGGTGCCCATTTCAAACGGCCTCGTACTCAATTCTTGCTCGTACAATATGCATATTATTATTACTATTGGATAGAAAACACTCTCTAGTTTCTAAAACCGTTTGAATTATATCTGTGAGTCAAACAGAACTCATTTGGCACAAACTTCCTGACCAGGAAGTGGAAAGTCTGAAATCGATGCTGATGAAGAATATCAAAGGTTAGTGGTTAATTTTATCAATATTTCAGGTTTTGTGACTCCTCTCAAAAAATCGCTGTATGCCTTCTGTGACTAGTTGCTGACCTAACATAATGATATGTTCTGCTTTTGCCGAAAAGCTTTTTTGAAATCGGACACTGTGGTTGGATTAACGAGAATTTTATCGTTAAAATGGTGTCTAATACTTATATGTTTGAGAAAATTGAATTATGAGACTTCTGTTGATTGAATTTGGAGCCCTGCAATTTCATTGGCTGTTGGCTAGCAGAACCCCAGTCCTAGACGGGTTAAGGCACAGGTGTCAAACTCATTCCACGGGGGGCCGAGTGTCTGCGGGTTTTCGCTCCTCCCTTGTACTTGATTGATGAATTAACATCACTAATTAGTTAGGAACTCCCCACACCTGGTTGTCTAGGGCTTTATTGAAAGGAAAAACCAAAAACCTGCAGACACTAGGCCCTCCGTGGAATGAGTTTGACACCCCTGGGTTAAGGTAAGGATGCCCCATGTGGGCTTCAGAATGGTCAAAGGAAGTCTCCAAGCAATGGGCCATTGTGTACAATGGCGAAGAGTTAGGGAGTCTTTGCATCGTGTAGATGTTGCAGGTATCATTGCCTGAATGATCCAGCTCCGTTGCATTGCTGTCACGTTCCTGACCTGTTTTCCCTTGTTTTTGTATTTGTTTAGTATGGTCAGGGCGTGAGTTGGGGTGGGCATTCTATGTTGTGTGTCTAGTTTGTCTGTTTCTGTGTTCAGCCTAATATGGTTCTCAATCAGAGGCAGCTGTCAATCGTTGTCCCTGATTGAGAATCATATATAGGTGGCTTGTTTTGTGTTGGGGATTGTGGGTGGTTGTTTCCTGTCTCTGTGTTTGTGTTCTGCACCAGATAGGACTGTCTCGGTTTTCACGTTTGTTGTTTTGTATTGTTGTAAGTGTTCACAGTTCGTTATATTAAACATGTTGAACACTAACTGCGCTGCATTTTGGTCCACTCCTTCATCCCAGGAAGAAAGCCGTTACAATTGCTCTGCAAAAATACTTTGTTCCTGCTCCCCTGTCTCTTGTGCACATTGATACTTATCATAAATTGATGAGGTACTAAGATGTATAATGTCTCCATCAAATCTAAGAAGTTATTTTAACTTTTTTATTCATACTTATTCGTAGACAAATTTTCAATGATGTATGAGAGAGGAAGCCAGTCCCGTCATCGCCACCTCACCCGCTCTTAATCAAATGAATTAAGACAAATTTCTTAAAATCAGTCCCATATACTATGTTATTACAAAAAAAGGTTTTCAATGCTCTGGTAATGCCAATATGGAAGACTACCAAAAGCTTCTCCAAGATACCCTCTCGTGGTCAAAATAGCACTAACTCACATTAACAGAAAAAATGTCTAACAAATAAATAACGTGCCACAGAATGCTGCAGCAGCCTGCAAGGTGTGCTGCAGTATGACGCAACTTTTAAAGGAGGAACCACTGTACTTTTCCTGTCATCTCAAAGGATTTACATCTCAATATTATAGACAGTTATAATGGAATGTGAAAATGCATTCTAAATGATTGTGGAACCCCTGATGTCTTCCACTCAGAAAAGTTCTTCTCCTTGTTAGACTAGCCTGCTATGCTTTCCACCAAGCAAGCAAAATATATCAGACCAACTTTGGTTCATGCTGTTGTGATGTTGGTTGTGTGTTGATGTGTCTTCGTATATGATGCATTAATCTTATAGGCCTACAGATCCTATACAGCCAACAGAGCATGGGAATCTCCCGTCTGTAATGTACAGTCCTATTTCAACCCCCTAATTGGGCTGTGGTTTGAAATAAATAATATCTTCTTAATACCTTGTTAGTCCAGTAGTTACATTTGAGAAAAGCTTCATCCCCAATTAGTCCTGCAGTTTAAACTGAAACAGTCTTAACACATTCTAAGTCTCATAGTTTTAAACAGAGGAGTCTACTGTAACTTTATCTGCAGTGAGTAGTGAGATAGAACTGTTTAGAAGACTCCTGATGACATTGAGCCATTTATAACACATCAGCAGAGCTGTTTCACTCAGGGCTTTGATTAATATCATGTCATTATTCTCTTCGCCTTACATTCTCTTTGTGTCAGAGAACAGATTTTAATGTTTGTTTCTGATGTTCTCTTCACAATTTTACCTATGTCTTTATTTCAAAGTTGGTCTAATTTGAGCACGGTTCATTCTACATAGTACATGTTTTTTTTTAGGTGTGTGCTGTCGATTTTAAATCTTTTGATTGCAGAAATGTTCATTCTCAGCTCTCTCTCTCTCTTTCTGTGTGGGTGTTTGTCAGTGGAAGGGTTTGAATTGTGCCTGTGTGATTTGTGTCTGGGATTTTCACAGCTTCCTAGGGAGAGGAGTTGAGGGATAACGATAACAATTCTCCAAATCACCTCTGCGCTTTAGCCTCCTCAGTTCGTGGGTGGAAGGCCTCTCACTGATTACACTTTGTCTCTAGAAGAATTCATCACACTGTCCTCCTCCCTCTGCAAGAAGAAGAGTGATTCTGCCGTCGTCTCTGAAGGTGTGGGGCGCTAGGAAACTTTGGAGATGCACGCTAATTGACAGTCATTTGTGATTTGGCGAAGAGGCGATGGCGGGGGAGGAGAGTTTGGGGAGATGAGAGGCAATCTCTGCTCTGCATACCTCAGAACTGGAATAATTTAGAATAAAGTTTTCCACACTACAAGTTCAACAAACAAACATCCTTTGAGGTGCAGTGAATCAACCAGGTCTCTTTGAAAGTCTTTCTAAGATTGTATTTTCCCTTGAATATTGGAGATAAATATAACTAGGCGATGAACTTTATTACTTGTTTTTCAGTTATTTGACAGACTTTTATAGACATAGGTAGGACAATGTACACAGACTGCTGCTATTGACACCTGTGATTTGACCCATGTGGAGCCACACAGAGGAGCAACAGGAGGCTCTAACATACACACATATAGGAAAAGGTTAGCAGCAGGTGACCTCCCCCTGTTCCACAATTGGCACTTCCAGTTTTGGCCAGTCCATTCAGTCTGAATCAGGAAACTCAGTTCTGAGTAACCAAGGCAATACACACATACACACACACAGCTCACATTGTATACACACATAAGATCCATTTAGTTTTTTCACTTAAATGATTGTACCTGGCATGTACATGTCCCTCCATTTAGTTTGATATATTGTGTTACACTAGGTTACGTTATGAATGGAATAGTGGCGGTACAATATTATACGAATTACAGGAATTATAGTGTAATACATTTTACCCGGTTGTAAAATATCATGCGAATTGGGTGATGTAACTTATCATACATCTTGGAGGATATGTAGTCCTCCACACGGTCCCGTGTGGCTCAGTTGGTAGAGCATGGCGCTTGCAACGCCAGGGTTGTGGGTTCGTTTCCCACGGGGGGCCAGTACAAAAAAGTATGAATGTATGTACTTGTAAGTCGCTCTGGATAAGAGCGTCTGCTAAATGACTTAAATGTAAATGTAAATGTAGTATTATACGTCTTTCTCTGAGTCCAGGCTGCTTGATGCATTGTTACAACAAAGGAGAATTACAAGAATTTTGTTGCTGGTTAGGAGAATTTACGTAAAAGGTTAGAACTAACACCAAAGGTTAGGAAGATGTAAGTAGCTGGTTAGGTGAACTAGGGTAAGGTTAGAAAAAGGGTTAGGGGAAGGGTTAGCTAAAATGTTGCAATTGTCCCAGACAACTTTTTGATTGCTAGACGGTCGCCTACCCTCCCCGATCCAACCACCCTACTTTTGTTTCTGTCTTAAGTAACCATACAATTATTGCATTGTAATGTAATGTAATATATCATATATAATGGAAGTGGTAAAATAGCCAACGTCTGTCCAGTCAGTCCTTTCTGGGTATAGTACATTGATTGAGGACACATTGACAGGCTGGGGACTATGACAGTGGAGCAGTGAGAGATGGAGAGAGTTATCTTCTGCCTCAGGAGGATTCATATCTCATTGGTTGTCACTAGTTACTACAGGCACAATGTCAAAATTGGTTATGTAGTGAAAATTGATGTAAGGTTAGGCATAAGGTTAGCAATGTGGTTAAAGTTAAGGTCAGAGTTAGGTTTAAAATCTGGTTTTGAGAAGAGACATTTTGTGGCTATGGTAACTAGTGATGACCTATCTCAATGCACAGATGCATATGCATTTGTACTGAGGGGTCAAGCTGTTGCTGGCTCCTATGATAACGGGATATACATTTATCTCTACTGCAGATAGAGTGCCTTTGTACAACGACATTGTACTCCTAACAACATTTAGTCAATCCAATTGTTTTATCATTTAATGAACCAGTCACATTGAGATTTTGTACCGTTTTTGGTAACACTTTACTTGACACCCAGTGTCAAAACACGTTATGACACAATCATAACCATGTTATAATATGGTCATAACACTATCATGACCCATATGTTTAAACCTGTTGTGACATATGTTAAGTTATTTTATGGCTGGTTATGACACCTACATAAGACTGTAAAAGCCCTTTTTTTATGAGTTTTTTCCCTGCAGTGAAGTTTCCTTTTGTTTGAAAGTTGGTTTCCTAAATCCTTTGTTGTTGTTGTAACGAATTCTTTACAATCATGTTTTTTTTCATCCAATTTTACATAAGCATTAGGACCATCATAATCATATAAGCCAGTTAGACCTATCACATACATGCCCTTATATCAGTCAAAAAGAGGGCGTCTTGTCCTGTTCCTGAAATCTGCTTCTGCATTCATCCCAGTCATCAACAAATTATGGAATTTCTTGTGGAAGAATGATGTCGCATCCCTCCAACAAAGTTCCAGACACTTGTAGAATCCATGCTAAGGCAAATTGAAGCTGTTCTGGCGGCTCATACAGGCCCAACTCCCTATTAAAACACTTTATGTTGGTGTTTCCTTTATTTTGGCAGTTACCTATAAATATTGAGTTATGCCTGTTGTGAAGGCATTGCTGGTTATCAGTGAGTCCAGGTGCAGTGGGTTCTTTCACTATCATCTTGCTTCACAAGGGAGAGAGGGACTCTTCTGTTTTCAATATTGACTGACACACACGCACACACACACAAATGCATGTGCATACGCACGCACGCACACACACACGCATACACACACCATCCCTAACAGAGATCAACAATCAGTTTCTCAGTTTCTCTTACAGGGTCTTCCTCACATCAACCCTCCCTCTCTCTCTTCTTCAATGCTCCTCTCTCTCTCTCTCTCTCTCTCTCTCTCTCTCTCTCTCTCTCTCTCTCTCTCTCTCTCTCTCTCTCTCTCTCTCTTCTTCAATGCTCCTCTCTCTTTCTCTCTTTCTCTCTTTCTCTCTTTCTCTCTTTCTCTCTCTCTCTCTCTCTCTCTCTCTCTCTCTCTTTCTCTCTTTCTTTCTCTCTCTCTCTCTCTCTCTCTCTCTCTCTCTCTCTCTCTCTCTCTCTCTCTCTCTCTCTCTCTCTCTCTCTCTCTCTCTCTCTCTCTCTTTCTCTTTCTCTTTCTCTTTCTCTGTATGGAACCATGTCCACCCAGCTTCCAAGCTACCCCTTCACTCCAGAAACACAGACTCGTTATTGGCCACATCAGAGTGTTGTAGTGGCTCACAGCATGGAGAGATCAGATATCATGTTGTTGCTGTTACAGATGTAATGTCCAGGGATGTGTTGCTGTTACAGATGTAATGTCCAGGGATGTGTTGCTGTTGCAGGTGTAATGACCAGGGATGTGTTGCTGTTACAGATGTAATTTCCAGGGATGTGTTGCTGTTGCAGGTGTAATGTCCAGCACTGTGTTGCTGTTACAGATGTAATGTAATGTGACGAGACCAGAGATCACTCTGTTGATGCTGTCGATGTAATATGGAGAGATTTCTCCATGCTGTGAGCCACTACAACACTCTGATGTGGCCAATGTCGAGTGTGTGTTTCTGGGGTGGCGGGGTAGCTTGGAAGCTGAGTGGACATGGAGCCATACAGAGAGAGAGAGAGAGAGAGGTTGAGAAACCTATCCAACCCAAACAATAGAGACCCAGAAAACCTGAGCCTATGTCTTCACTATGGTGAATCACTAAAACAATACGGAAATACACTCCGGAAAAGGAAGGAACAGCACGTCAGAAATCAACTCAATGTAATTGAAGAATCCATAGAATCTAAATACTTCCGTGAAAATGTTTAAACTCTAAACAAACAACAACACGAAGAGTTATCTATCCCAAATGGAGATGTATGGATAAACCACTTCTCCAATCTTTGTGGCTCTATAACAAAGAACAAACAGCTAAAACATATACATGATCAATTACAGAATCAACTATTAAAGACTACCAGAACCCTTTGGATTCTCCAATTACATTGTATGAACTACAGGACAAAATACAAACCCTCCAACCCAAAAAGGCCGGTGGTGTTGATGGTATTCTAAATGAAAATATAAAATATACAGACCACAAATTCCAATTGGCTATAAATCAAATCAAATACTTCAACTTTTTAACACCATCATCAGCTCTGGCATCTTCCCTAATATTTGGAGCTAAGGACTGATCACCCCAATCCACAAAAGTGGAGACGAAATTGACCCCAATAACTAACAGCAACCTTGGGAAAAACCTCTGCATTATCTTTAACAGCAGACTCAAACATTTCCTCGGCCAAAACAATGTACTGAGCAAATGTCAAATTGGCTTTTTACCAAATTACTGTACAACAGACTACGTATTCACCCTGCAAACAAACAACCCAAAACAAAGGCAAAGTCCTCTCATGCTTTTCTTGATTTAATAGAATCTGAAGTCAAATGTCTACTGTTTGCTAATGATCTGGTGCTTCTGTCCCCAACCAAGGGCCTACAGCAGCACCTAGATCTTCTTCACAGATTCGGTCAGACCTGGGCCCTGACAGTAAATCTCAGTAAGACAAAAATAATGGTGTTCTAAAAAAGGGCCAGTTCCCAGGAACACTTCCACAAAATCTATCTAGACACCTGTAACGAGTACGGAAGCAATTTCAGGGAGTGAGTGTTTTAATAAATAAACGTAACATAATGCAAAACACAAACAACCCACAAACATGACACAGAAAAATAAACAATAACACCTGGGGAAGGAACCAAAGGGAGTGACATATATAGGGAAAGTAATCAGGGAAGTGATGGAGTCCAGGTGAGTCTGATGACGCCCATGTGCGCGTAACGATGGTGACGGGTGTGCGCCATAACGAGCAGCCTGGTGACTTGGAGGCCGGAGAGAGAGCACACAAGTGACAGTACCCACTCCCCAACGCGCGGCTCCAGCCACAGGACGCCGACCAAAATGACGATCCCTGGGATCATTGACTGTACTACTGCAAGTTAGCTGATATAGACAGTGACTGTACTACTGCAGGTTAGCTGATAAAGACAGTGACTGTTCTACTGCAGGTTAGCTGATAAAGACAGTGACTGTTCTACTGACAGGTTAGCTGATATAGACAGTGACTGTACTACTAAAAGGTTAGCTGATAAAGACAGTGACTGTTCTACTGACAGGTTAGCTGATGAAGACAGTGACTGTTCTACTGACAGGTTAGCTGATGAAGACAGTGACTGTTCTACTGACAGGTTAGCTGATAAAGACAGTGACTGTTCCACTGACAGGTTAGCTGATGAAGACAGTGACTGTTCTACTGCAGGTCAGCTGATATAGACAGTGACTGTTCTACTGGAGGGGTTAGCTGATATAGACAGTGACTGTTCTACTGACAGGTTAGCTGATATAGACAGTGACTGTTCTACTGACAGGTTAGCTGATGAAGACAGTGACTGTTCTACTGCAGGTCAGCTGATATAGACAGTGACTGTTCTACTGACAGGTTAGCTGATAAAGACAGTGACTGTTCTACTGACAGGTTAGCTGATGAAGACAGTGACTGTTCTACTGCAGGTCAGCTGATATAGACAGTGACTGTTCTACTGACAAGTTAGCTGATAAAGACAGTGACTGTTCTACTGCAGGTTAGCTGATATAGACAGTGACTGTTCTACTGACAGGTTAGCTGATAAAGACAGTGACTGTTCTACTGCAGGTTAGCTGATATAGACAGTGACTGTTCTACTGCAGGTTAGCTGATAAAGACAGTGACTGTTCTACTGACAGGTTAGCTGATAAAGACAGTGACTGTTCTACTTCAGGTTAGCTGATAAAGACAGTGACTGTTCTACTGACAGGTTAGCTGATAAAGACAGTGACTGTTCTACTGACAGGTTAGCTGATATAGACAGTGACTGTTCCACTGCAGGTTAGCTGATATAGACAGTGACTGTTCTACTGACAGGTTAGCTGATATAGACAGTGACTGTTCTACTGACAGGTTAGCTGATATAGACAGTGACTGTTCTAAAGACAGGTTAGCTGATATAGACAGTGACTGTTCTACTGCAGGTTAGCTGATAAAGACAGTGACTGTTTTACTGACAGGTTAGCTGTTATAGACAGTGACTGTTCTACTGACAGGTTAGCTGATATAGACAGTGACTGTTCTACTGCAGGTTAGCTGATATAGACAGTGACTGTTCTACTGACAGGTTAGCTGATAAAGACAGTGACTGTTCTACTGACAAGTTAGCTGATAAAGACAGTGACTGTTCTATTGACAGGTTAGCTGATATAGACAGTGACTGTTCTACTGACAGGTTAGCTGATATAGACAGTGACTGTTCTACTGACAGGTTAGCTGATATAGACAGTGACTGTTCTACTGCAGGTTAGCTGATATAGACAGTGACTGTTCTACTGACAGGTTAGCTGATAAAGACAGTGACTGTTCTACTGACAAGTTAGCTGATAAAGACAGTGACTGTTCTATTGACAGGTTAGCTGATATAGACAGTGACTGTTCTACTGACAGGTTAGCTGATATAGACAGTGACTGTTCTACTGCAGGTTAGCTGATATAGACAGTGACTGTTCTACTGACAGGTTAGCTGATAAAGACAGTGACTGTTCTACTGACAAGTTAGCTGATAAAGACAGTGACTGTTCTATTGACAGGTTAGCTGATATAGACAGTGACTGTTCTACTGACAGGTTAGCTGATATAGACAGTGACTGTTCTACTGACAGGTTAGCTGATATAGACAGTGACTGTTCTACTGCAGGTTAGCTGATATAGACAGTGACTGTTCTACTGACAGGTTAGCTGATAAAGACAGTGACTGTTCTACTGACAGGTCAGCTGATATAGACAGTGACTGTTCTACTGACAGGTTAGCTGATAAAGACAGTGACTGTTCTATTGACAGGTTAGCTGATATAGACAGTGACTGTTCTACTGACAGGTTAGCTGATATAGACAGTGACTGTTCTACTGACAGGTTAGCTGATATAGACAGTGACTGTTCTACTGCAGGTTAGCTGATATAGACAGTGACTGTTCTACTGACAGGTTAGCTGATAAAGACAGTGACTGTTCTACTGACAGGTCAGCTGATAAAGACAGTGACTGTTCTACTGCAGGTTAGCTGATATAGACAGTGACTATTCTACTGCAGGTTAGCTGATATAGACAGTGACTGTTCTACTGACAGGTTAGCTGATATAGACAGTGACTGTTCTACTTCAGGTTAGCTGATATAGACAGGGACTGTTCTACTGCAGGTTAGCTGATATAGACAGTGACTGTTCTACTGACAGGTTAGCTGATATAGAAAGTGACTGTTCTACTGCAGGTTAGCTGATATAGACAGTGACTGTTCTACTGACAGGTTAGCTGATATAGACAGTGACTGTTCTACTGACAGGTTAGCTGATATAGACAGTGACTGTTCTACTGACAGGTTAGCTGATATAGACAGTGACTGTTCTACTGCAGGTTAGCTGATATAGACAGTGACTGTTCTACTGACATGTTAGCTGATAAAGACAGTGACTGTTCTACTGCAGGTTAGCTGATATAGACAGTGACTGTTCTACTGACAGGTTAGCTGATAAAGACAGTGACTGTTCTACTGCAGGTTAGCTGATATAGACAGTGACTGTTCTACTGACAGGTTAGCTGATATAGACAGTGACTGTTCTACTGACAGGTTAGCTGATATAGACAGTGACTGTTCTACTGACAGGTTAGCTGATATAGACAGTGACTGTTCTACTGCAGGTTAGCTGATAAAGACAGTGACTGTTCTACTGACAGGTTAGCTGATATAGACAGTGACTGTTCTACTGACAGGTTAGCTGATATAGACAGTGACTGTTCTACTGCAGGTTAGCTGATATAGACAGTGACTGTTCTACTGACAGGTTAGCTGATATAGACAGTGACTGTTCTACTGACAGGTTAGCTGATATAGACAGTGACTGTTCTACTGCAGGTTAGCTGATAAAGACAGTGACTGTTCTACTGACAGGTTAGCTGATATAGACAGTGACTGTTCTACTGCAGGTTAGCTGATAAAGACAGTGACTGTTCTACTGCAGGTTAGCTGATATAGACAGTGACTATTCTACTGCAGGTTAGCTGATATAGACAGTGACTGTTCTACTGACAGGTTAGCTGATATAGACAGTGACTGTTCTACTGCAGGTTAGCTGATATAGACAGGGACTGTTCTACTGCAGGTTAGCTGATATAGACAGTGACTGTTCTACCGACAGGTTAGCTGATATAGACAGTGACTGTTCTACTGCAGGTTAGCTGATATAGACAGGGACTGTTCTACTGCAGGTTAGCTGATAAAGACAGTGACTGTTCTACTGACAGGTTAGCTGATAAAGACAGTGACTGTTCTACCGACAGGTCAGCTGATATAGACAGTGACTGTTCTACTGCAGGTTAGCTGATATAGACAGTGACTGTTCTACTGACAGGTTAGCTGATAAAGACAGTGACTGTTCTACTGCAGGTTAGCTGATAAAGACAGTGACTGTTCTACCGAAAGGTTAGCTGATATAGACAGTGACTGTTCTACTGCAGGTTAGCTGATATAGACAGTGACTGTTCTACTGACAGGTTAGCTGATATAGACAGTGACTGTTCTACTGCAGGTTAGCTGATATAGACAGTGACTGTTCTACTGACAAGTTAGCTGATAAAGACAGTGACTGTTCTATTGACAGGTTAGCTGATATAGACAGTGACTGTTCTACTGACAGGTTAGCTGATAAAGACAGTGACTGTTCTATTGACAGGTTAGCTGATATAGACAGTGACTGTTCTACTGACAGGTTAGCTGATATAGACAGTGACTGTTCTACTGACAGGTTAGCTGATATAGACAGTGACTGTTCTACTGCAGGTTAGCTGATATAGACAGTGACTGTTCTACTGACAGGTTAGCTGATAAAGACAGTGACTGTTCTACTGACAGGTCAGCTGATATAGACAGTGACTGTTCTACTGACAGGTTAGCTGATAAAGACAGTGACTGTTCTATTGACAGGTTAGCTGATATAGACAGTGACTGTTCTACTGACAGGTTAGCTGATATAGACAGTGACTGTTCTACTGACAGGTTAGCTGATATAGACAGTGACTGTTCTACTGCAGGTTAGCTGATATAGACAGTGACTGTTCTACTGACAGGTTAGCTGATAAAGACAGTGACTGTTCTACTGACAGGTCAGCTGATAAAGACAGTGACTGTTCTACTGCAGGTTAGCTGATATAGACAGTGACTATTCTACTGCAGGTTAGCTGATATAGACAGTGACTGTTCTACTGACAGGTTAGCTGATATAGACAGTGACTGTTCTACTTCAGGTTAGCTGATATAGACAGGGACTGTTCTACTGCAGGTTAGCTGATATAGACAGTGACTGTTCTACTGACAGGTTAGCTGATATAGAAAGTGACTGTTCTACTGCAGGTTAGCTGATATAGACAGTGACTGTTCTACTGACAGGTTAGCTGATATAGACAGTGACTGTTCTACTGACAGGTTAGCTGATATAGACAGTGACTGTTCTACTGACAGGTTAGCTGATATAGACAGTGACTGTTCTACTGCAGGTTAGCTGATATAGACAGTGACTGTTCTACTGACATGTTAGCTGATAAAGACAGTGACTGTTCTACTGCAGGTTAGCTGATATAGACAGTGACTGTTCTACTGACAGGTTAGCTGATAAAGACAGTGACTGTTCTACTGCAGGTTAGCTGATATAGACAGTGACTGTTCTACTGACAGGTTAGCTGATATAGACAGTGACTGTTCTACTGACAGGTTAGCTGATATAGACAGTGACTGTTCTACTGACAGGTTAGCTGATATAGACAGTGACTGTTCTACTGCAGGTTAGCTGATAAAGACAGTGACTGTTCTACTGACAGGTTAGCTGATATAGACAGTGACTGTTCTACTGACAGGTTAGCTGATATAGACAGTGACTGTTCTACTGCAGGTTAGCTGATATAGACAGTGACTGTTCTACTGACAGGTTAGCTGATATAGACAGTGACTGTTCTACTGACAGGTTAGCTGATATAGACAGTGACTGTTCTACTGCAGGTTAGCTGATAAAGACAGTGACTGTTCTACTGACAGGTTAGCTGATATAGACAGTGACTGTTCTACTGCAGGTTAGCTGATAAAGACAGTGACTGTTCTACTGCAGGTTAGCTGATATAGACAGTGACTATTCTACTGCAGGTTAGCTGATATAGACAGTGACTGTTCTACTGACAGGTTAGGCTGATATAGACAGTGACTGTTCTACTGCAGGTTAGCTGATATAGACAGGGACTGTTCTACTGCAGGTTAGCTGATATAGACAGTGACTGTTCTACCGACAGGTTAGCTGATATAGACAGTGACTGTTCTACTGCAGGTTAGCTGATATAGACAGGGACTGTTCTACTGCAGGTTAGCTGATAAAGACAGTGACTGTTCTACTGACAGGTTAGCTGATAAAGACAGTGACTGTTCTACCGACAGGTCAGCTGATATAGACAGTGACTGTTCTACTGCAGGTTAGCTGATATAGACAGTGACTGTTCTACTGACAGGTTAGCTGATAAAGACAGTGACTGTTCTACTGCAGGTTAGCTGATAAAGACAGTGACTGTTCTACCGAAAGGTTAGCTGATATAGACAGTGACTGTTCTACTGCAGGTTAGCTGATATAGACAGTGACTGTTCTACTGACAGGTTAGCTGATATAGACAGTGACTGTTCTACTGACATGTTAGCTGATAAAGACAGTGACTGTTCTACTGCAGGTTAGCTGATATAGACAGTGACTGTTCTACTGCAGGTTAGCTGATATAGACAGTGACTGTTCTACTGACAGGTTAGCTGATATAGACAGTGACTGTTCTACTGACAGGTTAGCTGATATAGACAGTGACTGTTCTACTGCAGGTTAGCTGATATAGACAGTGACTGTTCTACTGCAGGTTAGCTGATATAGACAGTGACTGTTCTACTGACAGGTTAGCTGATATAGACAGTGACTGTTCTACTGACATGTTAGCTGATA
Organism: Salvelinus namaycush; assembly: GCF_016432855.1. Classification (NCBI taxonomy): domain Eukaryota; kingdom Metazoa; phylum Chordata; class Actinopteri; order Salmoniformes; family Salmonidae; genus Salvelinus; species Salvelinus namaycush. The sequence goes on from NC_052324.1 coordinate 25,778,225, forward strand.
AAGACAGTGACTGTTCTACTGCAGGTTAGCTGATATAGACAGTGACTGTTCTACTGCAGGTTAGCTGATATAGACAGGACTTTAGGTTAGCTGATATAGACAGTGACTGTTCTACTGACATGTTAGCTGATATAGACAGTGACTATTCTACTGCAGGTTAGCTGATATAGACAGTGACTGTTCTACTGACAGGTTAGCTGATATAGACAGTGAGACAGTGACTGTTCTACTGCAGGTTAGCTGATATAGACAGTGACTGTTCTACTGACAGGTTAGCTGATATAGACAGTGACTGTTCTACTGACAGGTTAGCTGATGAAGACAGTGACTGTTCTACTGCAGGTCAGCTGATATAGACAGTGACTGTTCTACTGACAGGTTAGCTGATAAAGACAGTGACTGTTCTACTGACAGGTTAGCTGATGAAGACAGTGACTGTTCTACTGCAGGTCAGCTGATATAGACAGTGACTGTTCTACTGACAAGTTAGCTGATAAAGACAGTGACTGTTCTACTGCAGGTTAGCTGATATAGACAGTGACTGTTCTACTGACAGGTTAGCTGATAAAGACAGTGACTGTTCTACTGCAGGTTAGCTGATATAGACAGTGACTGTTCTACTGCAGGTTAGCTGATAAAGACAGTGACTGTTCTACTGACAGGTTAGCTGATAAAGACAGTGACTGTTCTACTGCAGGTTAGCTGATAAAGACAGTGACTGTTCTACTGACAGGTTAGCTGATAAAGACAGTGACTGTTCTACTGACAGGTTAGCTGATATAGACAGTGACTGTTCCACTGCAGGTTAGCTGATATAGACAGTGACTGTTCTACTGACAGGTTAGCTGATATAGACAGTGACTGTTCTACTGACAGGTTAGCTGATATAGACAGTGACTGTTCTACTGACAGGTTAGCTGATATAGACAGTGACTGTTCTACTGCAGGTTAGCTGATAAAGACAGTGACTGTTTTACTGACAGGTTAGCTGATATAGACAGTGACTGTTCTACTGACAGGTTAGCTGATATAGACAGTGACTGTTCTACTGCAGGTTAGCTGATATAGACAGTGACTGTTCTACTGACAGGTTAGCTGATAAAGACAGTGACTGTTCTACTGACAAGTTAGCTGATAAAGACAGTGACTGTTCTACTGACAGGTTAGCTGATATAGACAGTGACTGTTCTACTGACAGGTTAGCTGATATAGACAGTGACTGTTCTACTGACAGGTTAGCTGATATAGACAGTGACTGTTCTACTGCAGGTTAGCTGATATAGACAGTGACTGTTCTACTGACAGGTTAGCTGATAAAGACAGTGACTGTTCTACTGACAGGTCAGCTGATATAGACAGTGACTGTTCTACTGACAGGTTAGCTGATAAAGACAGTGACTGTTCTACTGACAGGTTAGCTGATATAGACAGTGACTGTTCTACTGCAGGTTAGCTGATAAAGACAGTGACTGTTCTACTGCAGGTTAGCTGATATAGACAGTGACTATTCTACTGCAGGTTAGCTGATATAGACAGTGACTGTTCTACTGACAGGTTAGCTGATATAGACAGTGACTGTTCTACTGCAGGTTAGCTGATATAGACAGGGACTGTTCTACTGCAGGTTAGCTGATATAGACAGTGACTGTTCTACTGACAGGTTAGCTGATATAGAAAGTGACTGTTCTACTGCAGGTTAGCTGATATAGACAGTGACTGTTCTACTGACAGGTTAGCTGATATAGACAGTGACTGTTCTACTGACAGGTTAGCTGATATAGACAGTGACTGTTCTACTGACAGGTTAGCTGATATAGACAGTGACTGTTCTACTGCAGGTTAGCTGATATAGACAGTGACTGTTCTACTGACATGTTAGCTGATAAAGACAGTGACTGTTCTACTGCAGGTTAGCTGATATAGACAGTGACTGTTCTACTGACAGGTTAGCTGATAAAGACAGTGACTGTTCTACTGCAGGTTAGCTGATATAGACAGTGACTGTTCTACTGACAGGTTAGCTGATATAGACAGTGACTGTTCTACTGACAGGTTAGCTGATATAGACAGTGACTGTTCTACTGACAGGTTAGCTGATATAGACAGTGACTGTTCTACTGACAGGTTAGCTGATAAAGACAGTGACTGTTCTACTGACAGGTTAGCTGATATAGACAGTGACTGTTCTACTGCAGGTTAGCTGATAAAGACAGTGACTGTTCTACTGCAGGTTAGCTGATATAGACAGTGACTATTCTACTGCAGGTTAGCTGATATAGACAGTGACTGTTCTACTGACAGGTTAGCTGATATAGACAGTGACTGTTCTACTGCAGGTTAGCTGATATAGACAGGGACTGTTCTACTGCAGGTTAGCTGATATAGACAGTGACTGTTCTACCGACAGGTTAGCTGATAAAGACAGTGACTGTTCTACCGACAGGTCAGCTGATATAGACAGTGACTGTTCTACTGCAGGTTAGCTGATATAGACAGTGACTGTTCTACTGACAGGTTAGCTGATAAAGACAGTGACTGTTCTACTGCAGGTTAGCTGATAAAGACAGTGACTGTTCTACCGAAAGGTTAGCTGATATAGACAGTGACTGTTCTACTGCAGGTTAGCTGATATAGACAGTGACTGTTCTACTGACAGGTTAGCTGATATAGACAGTGACTGTTCTACTGACATGTTAGCTGATAAAGACAGTGACTGTTCTACTGCAGGTTAGCTGATATAGACAGTGACTGTTCTACTGACAGGTTAGCTGATAAAGACAGTGACTGTTCTACTGCAGGTTAGCTGATATAGACAGTGACTGTTCCACCGACAGGTTAGCTGATATAGACAGTGACTGTTCTACTGCAGGTTAGCTGATATAGACAGTGACTGTTCTACTGACAGGTTAGCTGATATAGACAGTGACTGTTCTACTGACATGTTAGCTGATAAAGACAGTGACTGTTCTACTGCAGGTTAGCTGATATAGACAGTGACTGTTCTACTGCAGGTTAGCTGATATAGACAGTGACTGTTCTACCGATAGGTTAGCTGATATAGACAGTGACTGTTCTACTGACATGTTAGCTGATATAGACAGTGACTATTCTACTGCAGGTTAGCTGATATAGACAGTGACTGTTCTACTGACATGTTAGCTGATATAGACAGTGACTATTCTACTGCAGGTTAGCTGATATAGACAGTGACTGTTCTACTGACAGGTTAGCTGATATAGACAGTGACTGTTCTACTGCAGGTTAGCTGATATAGACAGTGACTGTTCTACTGACAGGTTAGCTGATATAGACAGTGACTGTTCTACTGCTGGTTAGCTGATAAAGACAGTGACTGTTCTACTGCAGGTTAGCTGATATAGACAGTGACTGTTCTACTGACAGGTTAGCTTATATAGACAGTGACTGTTCTACTGACATGTTAGCTGATAAAGACAGTGACTGTTCTACTGCAGGTTAGCTGATATAGACAATGACTATTCTACTGCAGGTTAGCTGATATAGACAGTGACTATTCTACTGCAGGTTAGCTGATATAGACAGTGACTGTTCTACTGCAGGTTAGCTGATATAGACAGTGACTGTTCTACTGACAGGTTAGCTGATAAAGACAGTGACTGTACTACTGCAGGTTAGCTGATATAGACAGTGACTGTTCTACTGCATGTCAGCTGATAAATACAGTGACTGTTCTACTGACAGGTTAGCTGATATAGACAGTGACTGTACTTCTGCAGGTTAGCTGATATAGACAGGGACTGTTCTACTGCATGTCAGCTGATAAAGACAGTGACTGTTCTACTGACAGGTTAGCTGATATAGACAGTGACTGTTCTACTGCAGGTCAGCTGATATAGACAGTGACTGTTCTACTGACAGGTTAGCTGATGAAGACAGTGACTGTTCTACTGCAGGTTAGCTGATATAGACAGTGACTGTTCTACTGACAGGTTAGCTGATGAAGACAGTGACTGTTCTACTGCAGGTTAGCTGATAAAGATAGTGACTGTTCTACTGGCATGTTAGCTGATAAAGACAGTGACTGTTCTACTGCAGGTTAGCTGATATAGACAGTGACTGTTCTACTGACAGGTTAGCTGATAAAGACAGTGACTGTTCTACTGCAGGTCAGCTGATATAGACAGTGACTGTTCTACTGACAGGTTAGCTGATAAAGACAGTGATGTTCACTGCAGACAGTGACTGTTCTACCGAAAAGGTTAGTGATATAGACAGTGACTGTTCTACTGCAGGTTAGCTTGCTATAGACAGTGACTGTTCTACTGACAGGTTAGCTGATATAGACAGTGACTGTTCTACTGACATGTTAGCTGATAAAGACAGTGACTGTTCTACTGCAGGTTAGCTGATATAGATAGTGACTGTTCTACTGCAGGTTAGCTGATATAGACAGTGACTGTTCTACTGACAGGTTAGCTGATAAAGACAGTGACTGTTCTACTGCAGGTTAGCTGATAAAGACAGTGACTGTTCCACCGACAGGTTAGCTGATATAGACAGTGACTGTTCTACTGCAGGTTAGCTGATATAGACAGTGACTGTTCTACTGACATGTTGCTGATATAGACAGTGACTGTTCTACTGCAGGTTAGCGGATATAGACAGTGATGTTCTACTGCAGGTTAGCTGATATAGACAGTGACTGTTCTACCGATAGGTTAGCTGATATAGACAGTGACTGTTCTACTGACATGTTAGCTGATATAGACAGTGACTATTCTACTGCAGGTTAGCTGATATAGACAGTGACTGTTCTACTGACATGTTAGCTGATATAGACAGTGACTATTCTACTGCAGGTTAGCTGATATAGACAGTGACTGTTCTACTGACAGTTTAGCTGATATAGACAGTGACTGTTCTACTGCAGGTTAGCTGATATAGACAGTGACTGTTCTACTGACAGGTTAGCTGATATAGACAGTGACTGTTCTACTGCAGGTTAGCTGATAAAGACAGTGACTGTTCTACTGCAGGTTAGCTGATATAGACAGTGACTGTTCTACTGACAGGTTAGCTTATATAGACAGTGACTGTTCTACTGACATGTTAGCTGATAAAGACAGTGACTGTTCTACTGCAGGTTAGCTGATATAGACAGGTGACTATTCTACTGCAGGTTAGCTGATATAGACAGTGACTATTCTACTGCAGGTTAGCTGATATAGACAGTGACTGTTCTACTGCAGGTTAGCTGATATAGACAGTGACTGTTCTACTGACAGGTTAGCTGATAAAGACAGTGACTGTACTACTGCAGGTTAGCTGATATAGACAGTGACTGTTCTACTGCATGTCAGCTGATAAATACAGTGACTGTTCTACTGACATGTTAGCTGATAAAGACAGTGACTGTTCTACTGACAGGTTAGCTGATATAGACAGTGACTGTTCTACTGCAGGTTAGCTGATAAAGACAGTGACTGATCTACTGCAGGTTAGCTGATATAGACAGTGACTATTCTACTGCAGGTTAGCTGATATAGACAGTGACTGTTCTACTGACAGGTTAGCTGATATAGACAGTGACTGTTCTACTGCAGGTTAGCTGATATAGACAGGGACTGTTCTACTGCAGGTTAGCTGATATAGACAGTGACTGTTCTACCGACAGGTTAGCTGATATAGACAGTGACTGTTCTACTGCAGGTTAGCTGATATAGACAGGGACTGTTCTACTAACAGGTTAGCTGATAAAGACAGTGACTGTTCTACTGACAGGTTAGCTGATAAAGACAGTGACTGTTCTACCGACAGGTCAGCTGATATAGACAGTGACTGTTCTACTGCAGGTTAGCTGATATAGACAGTGACTGTTCTACTGACAGGTTAGCTGATATAGACAGTGACTGTTCTACTGCAGGTTAGCTGATAAAGACAGTGACTGTTCTACTGACAGGTTAGCTGATATAGACAGTGACTGTTCTACTGACAGGTTAGCTGATATAGACAGTGACTGTTCTACTGCAGGTTAGCTGATATAGACAGTGACTGTTCTACTGACAGGTTAGCTGATATAGACAGTGACTGTTCTACTGACAGGTTAGCTGATATAGACAGTGACTGTTCTACTGCAGGTTAGCTGATAAAGACAGTGACTGTTCTACTGACAGGTTAGCTGATATAGACAGTGACTGTTCTACTGCAGGTTAGCTGATAAAGACAGTGACTGTTCTACTGCAGGTTAGCTGATATAGACAGTGACTGTTCTACTGCAGGTTAGCTGATATAGACAGTGACTGTTCTACTGACAGGTTAGCTGATAAAGACAGTGACTGTTCTACTGCAGGTTAGCTGATAAAGACAGTGACTGTTCTACCGAAAGGTTAGCTGATATAGACAGTGACTGTTCTACTGCAGGTTAGCTGATATAGACAGTGACTGTTCTACTGACAGGTTAGCTGATATAGACAGTGACTGTTCTACTGACATGTTAGCTGATAAAGACAGTGACTGTTCTACTGCAGGTTAGCTGATATAGATAGTGACTGTTCTACTGCAGGTTAGCTGATATAGACAGTGACTGTTCTACTGACAGGTTAGCTGATAAAGACAGTGACTGTTCTACTGCAGGTTAGCTGATAAAGACAGTGACTGTTCCACCGACAGGTTAGCTGATATAGACAGTGACTGTTCTACTGCAGGTTAGCTGATATAGACAGTGACTGTTCTACTGACATGTTAGCTGATATAGACAGTGACTGTTCTACTGCAGGTTAGCTGATATAGACAGTGACTGTTCTACTGCAGGTTAGCTGATATAGACAGTGACTGTTCTACCGATAGGTTAGCTGATATAGACAGTGACTGTTCTACTGACATGTTAGCTGATATAGACAGTGACTATTCTACTGCAGGTTAGCTGATATAGACAGTGACTGTTCTACTGACATGTTAGCTGATATAGACAGTGACTATTCTACTGCAGGTTAGCTGATATAGACAGTGACTGTTCTACTGACAGTTTAGCTGATATAGACAGTGACTGTTCTACTGCAGGTTAGCTGATATAGACAGTGACTGTTCTACTGACAGGTTAGCTGATATAGACAGTGACTGTTCTACTGCAGGTTAGCTGATAAAGACAGTGACTGTTCTACTGCAGGTTAGCTGATATAGACAGTGACTGTTCTACTGACAGGTTAGCTTATATAGACAGTGACTGTTCTACTGACATGTTAGCTGATAAAGACAGTGACTGTTCTACTGCAGGTTAGCTGATATAGACAGTGACTATTCTACTGCAGGTTAGCTGATATAGACAGTGACTATTCTACTGCAGGTTAGCTGATATAGACAGTGACTGTTCTACTGCAGGTTAGCTGATATAGACAGTGACTGTTCTACTGACAGGTTAGCTGATAAAGACAGTGACTGTACTACTGCAGGTTAGCTGATATAGACAGTGACTGTTCTACTGCATGTCAGCTGATAAATACAGTGACTGTTCTACTGACATGTTAGCTGATAAAGACAGTGACTGTTCTACTGACAGGTTAGCTGATATAGACAGTGACTGTTCTACTGCAGGTTAGCTGATAAAGACAGTGACTGATCTACTGCAGGTTAGCTGATATAGACAGTGACTATTCTACTGCAGGTTAGCTGATATAGACAGTGACTGTTCTACTGACAGGTTAGCTGATATAGACAGTGACTGTTCTACTGCAGGTTAGCTGATATAGACAGGGACTGTTCTACTGCAGGTTAGCTGATATAGACAGTGACTGTTCTACCGACAGGTTAGCTGATATAGACAGTGACTGTTCTACTGCAGGTTAGCTGATATAGACAGGGACTGTTCTACTGACAGGTTAGCTGATAAAGACAGTGACTGTTCTACTGACAGGTTAGCTGATAAAGACAGTGACTGTTCTACCGACAGGTCAGCTGATATAGACAGTGACTGTTCTACTGCAGGTTAGCTGATATAGACAGTGACTGTTCTACTGACAGGTTAGCTGATAAAGACAGTGACTGTTCTACTGCAGGTTAGCTGATAAAGACAGTGACTGTTCTACCGAAAGGTTAGCTGATATAGACAGTGACTGTTCTACTGCAGGTTAGCTGATATAGACAGTGACTGTTCTACTGACAGGTTAGCTGATATAGACAGTGACTGTTCTACTGACATGTTAGCTGATAAAGACAGTGACTGTTCTACTGCAGGTTAGCTGATATAGATAGTGACTGTTCTACTGCAGGTTAGCTGATATAGACAGTGACTGTTCTACTGACAGGTTAGCTGATAAAGACAGTGACTGTTCTACTGCAGGTTAGCTGATAAAGACAGTGACTGTTCCACCGACAGGTTAGCTGATATAGACAGTGACTGTTCTACTGCAGGTTAGCTGATATAGACAGTGACTGTTCTACTGACAGGTTAGCTGATATAGACAGTGACTGTTCTACTGACATGTTAGCTGATAAAGACAGTGACTGTTCTACTGCAGGTTAGCTGATATAGACAGTGACTGTTCTACTGCAGGTTAGCTGATATAGACAGTGACTGTTCTACCGATAGGTTAGCTGATATAGACAGTGACTGTTCTACTGACATGTTAGCTGATATAGACAGTGACTATTCTACTGCAGGTTAGCTGATATAGACAGTGACTGTTCTACTGACATGTTAGCTGATATAGACAGTGACTATTCTACTGCAGGTTAGCTGATATAGACAGTGACTGTTCTACTGACAGGTTAGCTGATATAGACAGTGACTGTTCTACTGCAGGTTAGCTGATATAGACAGTGACTGTTCTACTGACAGGTTAGCTGATATAGACAGTGACTGTTCTACTGCAGGTTAGCTGATAAAGACAGTGACTGTTCTACTGCAGGTTAGCTGATATAGACAGTGACTGTTCTACTGACAGGTTAGCTTATATAGACAGTGACTGTTCTACTGACATGTTAGCTGATAAAGACAGTGACTGTTCTACTGCAGGTTAGCTGATATAGACAGTGACTATTCTACTGCAGGTTAGCTGATATAGACAGTGACTATTCTACTGCAGGTTAGCTGATATAGACAGTGACTGTTCTACTGCAGGTTAGCTGATATAGACAGTGACTGTTCTACTGACAGGTTAGCTGATAAAGACAGTGACTGTACTACTGCAGGTTAGCTGATATAGACAGTGACTGTTCTACTGCATGTCAGCTGATAAATACAGTGACTGTTCTACTGACATGTTAGCTGATAAAGACAGTGACTGTTCTACTGACAGGTTAGCTGATATAGACAGTGATTGTTCTACTGCAGGTCAGCTTATATAGACAGTGACTGTACTACTGCAGGTTAGCTGATATAGACAGTGACTGTTCTACTGCATGTCAGCTGATAAATACAGTGACTGTTCTACTGACATGTTAGCTGATAAAGACAGTGACTGTTCTACTGACAGGTTAGCTGATATAGACAGTGACTGTACTACTGCAGGTTAGCTGATATAGACAGGGACTGTTCTACTGCATGTCAGCTGATAAAGACAGTGACTGTTCTACTGACAGGTTAGCTGATATAGACAGTGACTGTTCTACTGCAGGTTAGCTGATATAGACAGTGACTGTTCTACTGACAGGTTAGCTGATAAAGACAGTGACTGTTCTACTGCAGGTCAGCTGATATAGACAGTGACTGTTCTACTGACAGGTTAGCTGATAAAGACAGTGACTGTTCTACTGCAGGTTAGCTGATAAAGACAGTGACTGTACTACCTCAGGTTAGCTGATAAAGACAGTGACTGTTCTACTGACAGGTTAGCTGATAAAGACAGTGACTGTTCTACTGCAGGTTAGCTGATATAGACAGTGACTGTTCTACTGACAGGTTAGCTGATAAAGACAGTGACTGTTCTACTGCAGGTCAGCTGATATAGACAGTGACTGTTCTACTGACAGGTTAGCTGATAAAGACAGTGACTGTTCTACTGCAGGTTAGCTGATAAAGACAGTGACTGTACTACCTCAGGTTGGCTGATAAAGACAGTGACTGTTCTACTGACAGGTTAGCTGATATAGACAGTGACTGTACTACCTCATGTTAGCTGATAAAGACAGTGACTGTACTACCTCAGGTTGGCTGATAAAGACAGTGACTGTTCTACTGACAGGTTAGCTGATATAGACAGTGACTGTACTACCTCATGTTAGCTGATAAAGACAGTGACTGTACTACCTCATGTTAGCTGATAAAGACAGTGACTGTTCTACTGACATGTTAGCTGATAAAGACAGTGACTGTTCTACTGACATGTTAGCTGATAAAGACAGTGACTGTTCTACTGCAGGTTAGCTGATAAAGACAGTGACTGTACTACCTCATGTTAGCTGATAAAGACAGTGACTGTTCTACTGACATGTTAGCTGATATAGACAGTGACTGTTCTACTGCAGGTTAGCTTATATAGACAGGGACTGTTCTACTGCAGGTTAGCTGATATAGACAGTGACTGTTCTACTGACAGGTTAGCTGATATAGACAGTGACTGTTCTACCGACAGGTTAGCTGATATAGACAGTGACTGTTCTACTGCAGGTTAGCTGATATAGACAGGGACTGTTCTACTGCAGGTTAGCTGATAAAGACAGTGACTGTTCTACTGACAGGTTAGCTGATAAAGACAGTGACTGTTCTACCGACAGGTCAGCTGATATAGACAGTGACTGTTCTACTGCAGGTTAGCTGATATAGACAGTGACTGTTCTACTGACAGGTTAGCTGATATAGACAGTGACTGTTCTACTGCAGGTTAGCTGATAAAGACAGTGACTGTTCTACCGAAAGGTTAGCTGATATAGACAGTGACTGTTCTACTGCAGGTTAGCTGATATAGACAGTGACTGTTCTACTGACAGGTTAGCTGATATAGACAGTGACTGTTCTACTGACATGTTAGCTGATAAAGACAGTGACTGTTCTACCTCAGGTTAGCTGATATAGACAGTGACTGTTCTACTGCAGGTTAGCTGATATAGACAGTGACTGTTCTACTGACAGGATAGCTGATAAAGACAGTGACTGTTCTACTGCAGGTTAGCTGATAAAGACAGTGACTGTTCTACCGACAGGTTAGCTGATATAGACAGTGACTGTTCTACTGCAGGTTAGCTGATATAGACAGTGACTGTTCTACTGACAGGTTAGCTGATATAGACAGTGACTGTTCTACTGACATGTTAGCTGATAAAGACAGTGACTGTTCTACTGCAGGTTAGCTGATATAGACAGTGACTGTTCTACTGCAGGTTAGCTGATATAGACAGTGACTGTTCTACCGATAGGTTAGCTGATATAGACAGTGACTGTTCTACTGACATGTTAGCTGATATAGACAGTGACTATTCTACTGCAGGTTAGCTAATATAGACAGTGACTGTTCTACTGACATGTTAGCTGATATAGACAGTGACTATTCTACTGCAGGTTAGCTGATATAGACAGTGACTGTTCTACTGACAGGTTAGCTGATATAGACAGTGACTGTTCTACTGCAGGTTAGCTGATATAGACAGTGACTGTTCTACTGACAGGTTAGCTGATAAAGACAGTGACTGTTCTACTGCAGGTTAGCTGATATAGACAGTGACTGTTCTACTGCAGGTTAGCTGATATAGACAGTGACTGTTCTACTGACAGGTTAGCTGATAAAGACAGTGACTGTTCTACTGCAGGTTAGCTGATAAAGACAGTGACTGTTCTACCGACAGGTTAGCTGATATAGACAGTGACTGTTCTACTGCAGGTTAGCTGATATAGACAGTGACTGTTCTACTGACAGGTTAGCTGATATAGACAGTGACTGTTCTACTGACATGTTAGCTGATAAAGACAGTGACTGTTCTACTGCAGGTTAGCTGATATAGACAGTGACTGTTCTACTGCAGGTTAGCTGATATAGACAGTGACTGTTCTACCGATAGGTTAGCTGATATAGACAGTGACTGTTCTACTGACATGTTAGCTGATATAGACAGTGACTATTCTACTGCAGGTTAGCTGATATAGACAGTGACTGTTCTACTGACAGGTTAGCTGATATAGACAGTGACTGTTCTACTGCAGGTTAGCTGATATAGACAGTGACTGTTCTACTGACATGTTAGCTGATATAGACAGTGACTATTCTACTGCAGGTTAGCTGATATAGACAGTGACTGTTCTACTGACAGGTTAGCTGATATAGACAGTGACTGTTCTACTGCAGGTTAGCTGATATAGACAGTGACTGTTCTACTGACAGGTTAGCTGATATAGACAGTGACTGTTCTACTGCAGGTTAGCTGATAAAGACAGTGACTGTTCTACTGCAGGTTAGCTGATATAGACAGTGACTGTTCTACTGACAGGTTAGCTTATATAGACAGTGACTGTTCTACTGACATGTTAGCTGATAAAGACAGTGACTGTTCTACTGCAGGTTAGCTGATATAGACAGTGACTATTCTACTGCAGGTTAGCTGATATAGACAGTGACTATTCTACTGCAGGTTAGCTGATATAGACAGTGACTGTTCTACTGCAGGTTAGCTGATATAGACAGTGACTGTTCTACTGACAGGTTAGCTGATAAAGACAGTGACTGTACTACTGCAGGTTAGCTGATATAGACAGTGACTGTTCTACTGCATGTCAGCTGATAAATACAGTGACTGTTCTACTGACATGTTAGCTGATAAAGACAGTGACTGTTCTACTGACAGGTTAGCTGATATAGACAGTGATTGTTCTACTGCAGGTCAGCTTATATAGACAGTGACTGTACTTACTGCAGGTTAGCTGATATAGACAGTGACTGTTCTACTGCATGTCAGCTGATAAATACAGTGACTGTTCTACTGACATGTTAGCTGATAAAGACAGTGACTGTTCTACTGACAGGTTAGCTGATATAGACAGTGACTGTACTACTGCAGGTTAGCTGATATAGACAGGGACTGTTCTACTGCATGTCAGCTGATATAGACAGTGACTGTTCTACTGACAGGTTAGCTGATAAAGACAGTGACTGTTCTACTGCAGGTCAGCTGATATAGACAGTGACTGTTCTACTGACAGGTTAGCTGATAAAGACAGTGACTGTTCTACTGCAGGTTAGCTGATAAAGACAGTGACTGTACTACCTCAGGTTAGCTGATAAAGACAGTGACTGTTCTACTGACAGGTTAGCTGATAAAGACAGTGACTGTTCTACTGCAGGTTAGCTGATAAAGACAGTGACTGTTCTACTGACAGGTTAGCTGATATAGACAGTGACTGTTCTACTGCAGGTTAGCTGATAAAGACAGTGACTGTTCTACTGACAGGTTAGCTGATATAGACAGTGACTGTTCTACTGCAGGTTAGCTGATAAAGACAGTGACTGTTCTACTGCAGGTTAGCTGATATAGACAGTGACTATTCTACTGCAGGTTAGCTGATATAGACAGTGACTGTTCTACTGACAGGTTAGCTGATATAGACAGTGACTGTTCTACTGCAGGTTAGCTGATATAGACAGTGACTGTTCTACTGCAGGTTAGCTGATAAAGACAGTGACTGTTCTACTGCAGGTTAGCTGATATAGACAGTGACTATTCTACTGCAGGTTAGCTGATATAGACAGTGACTATTCTACTGCAGGTTAGCTGATATAGACAGTGACTATTCTACTGCAGGTTAGCTGATATAGACAGGGACTGTTCTACTGCAGGTTAGCTGATATAGACAGTGACTATTCTACTGCAGGTTAGCTGATATAGACAGTGACTATTCTACTGCAGGTTAGCTGATATAGACAGGGACTGTTCTACTGACAGGTTAGCTGATATAGACAGTGACTGTTCTACTGCAGGTTAGCTGATATAGACAGTGACTGTTCTACTGCAGGTTAGCTGTTATAGACAGTGACTGTTCTACTGACAGGTTAGCTGATATAGACAGTGACTGTTCTACTGCAGGTTAGCTGATAAAGACAGTGACTGTTCTACTGCAGGTTAGCTGATATAGACAGTGACTGTTCTACTGACAGGTTAGCTTATATAGACAGTGACTGTTCTACTGACATGTTAGCTGATAAAGACAGTGACTGTTCTACTGCAGGTTAGCTGATATAGACAGTGACTATTCTACTGCAGGTTAGCTGATATAGACAGTGACTATTCTATTGCAGGTTAGCTGATATAGACAGTGACTGTTCTACTGCAGGTTAGCTGATATAGACAGTGACTGTTCTACTGACAGGCTAGCTGATAAAGACAGTGACTGTACTACTGCAGGTTAGCTGATATAGACAGTGACTGTTCTACTGCATGTCAGCTGATAAATACAGTGACTGTTCTACTGACATGTTAGCTGATAAAGACAGTGACTGTTCTACTGCAGGTTAGCTGATAAAGACAGTGACTGTACTACCTCAGGTTAGCTGATAAAGACAGTGACTGTTCTACTGACAGGTTAGCTGATAAAGACAGTGACTGTTCTACTGCAGGTTAGCTGATAAAGACAGTGACTGTTCTACTGCAGGTTAGCTGATAAAGACAGTGACTGTACTTCTGCAGGTTAGCTGATATAGACAGTGACTGTTCTACTGCAGGTTAGCTGATAAAGACAGTGACTGTACTACCTCAGGTTAGCTGATAAAGACAATGACTGTTCTACTGACAGGTTAGCTGATAAAGACAGTGACTGTTCTACTGCAGGTTAGCTGATAAAGACAGTGACTGTACTACCTCAGGTTAGCTGATAAAGACAGTGACTGTACTACCTCAGGTTAGCTGATAAAGACAGTGACTGTTCTACTGACAGGTTAGCTGATAAAGACAGTGACTGTTCTACTGCAGTTACTGTATAATAGAAACAGCTAATACTTACTTTGCCCAAGATTCGGCATCAGTTACATGATTTTCTGTTGCCTACAACCCCCTAGACAGAGTGATTCACTATTTATATATTTAGAGATAGTACTTACTTTTCCCTAAGAGTACATGAAATAGTTTTTGAGTGTGTTTCAGTGATTGTTCGCTGTCGGCTCCCCAAAGAGAAGGTGGGGGGAGGGGGCTGGTGGGGAATTTGCAATATATCACAGTCTTTGCCTGAGATTAAGTATAAGTGTTATTGTAATCTGTGTGAAGAAACTATAGTACCCTGGAGACTGAGGGAGTGAAAATGCTGAAACAGCACTTTGAACATGCAAGCAGGTATGTACTTGGGTTTTCACTAGCTGAGCTCGAGGGTTGTGAATATAAAATGAGACTATTTATGTTCCGCTGGGGAGTACACTGCAAAAGTGAAATATAAGCAAGCCTAAATACGGTATCTTATATTGAGTGATAATTCACTTCATAAATATAATTAGATTTTTTTGCCCAGTTAAATTATCTAAAGTCATTGGCTGATAATATTGCTTATTTAAACCTAAAAAAGGCTTAATACAAATAAAATATTTCATTAAAAGATATTTTTCAAAATATTTCAGAAAAAATATCTTGAAGACTATCTTGAAATAACATAAATTACTTGTAATTAGCTTTTTTAAGGTTAAAATAAGCAACATTATCTTCCATTGATGTTAGATAATTTAGCTGGGTAAAAATCTAAATAATTTTCTGTGAATTATCACTCAATATAAGAAATATAGGCTTGTCCTTAGATTTCACTTTTTGCAGTGTAGTTATTAAACTGAAAAAAAATCCTCTATATGGTGTGACCACACCCGGTTACTCCTGTTAAACATACCAAATGTTCATAATTTCACAGACAGCTGCTCAATTTAATCTCAACCTGCTGTACAGTCCTAATCATCCCAGACATCCCAACCTAGTTATTGAGAAATATGACCCGTCACGGTTGTGCTATTGAATTGATATAATGTCCAATGCATAAAACATGACACAAGTACATTGACATATTGACATCACCCCTCTTAGATAGCGGTTTGGCTACCGTACAATCATAAGGGACATCACGAATAGACGGTTCTACCAAACATATCCATAACTAACTCAAGATAGTTAGTCTTTGTCATTTACAGTTCGAGAAAATGAAGCATAGTGGGCAGAAAAAGAAGCATAGTTGGCAGAAAAAGAAGCATATTGAGCAGAAAATTTATAGAAAATGGAGGAAAGAGACAGATGGATCAGGGAAAAGTGTATAAATATATATATATATATATATATATATATATATATATATATATATATATATATATATGCATGTGTGGGCGCACATGCTTTTGTGTGTGTTTGACAGGAAGTGTGCCTGCCTGCCTGTGCACTGGTGTGTCTCATTATGAGCAGTGTAAACAGTGGGTTTGAATATTCCACCACTATGATAGACACACACCAATTCTAGTAGTAACATGTTTCCAAGGCTACTACCCCTCCTCTTCCTTCATCATTGGTAAACATATGGTAATCTGGATTGGTTCATTAACATGTTAAGATACATATTAAATACCATTGATAACCTAAACCATTCAAAGCATTACATTTTTTATTTTGAAGTCAAAGCAGTTTTCTAAATACATTTGATCTATAAAGCCTAACAATTGAATGACAATTAACTCTCTGCAGTTACTAATGCCTTGCTCAAGGACAAAGGTAATCAAACCTTAGTCGGGTCTTTTCATTTGTGTTCAGTAGATAAAGCATACTCAGATAACTAGCCTCAAGTAAGTCTGCTGTAGCAGTATCCTCTGTTGATTTGACATCCTTATAGCGGGCTGATTACTGATTTCACTAGTACTTCCAAAGCAGCCTTTCTCGTCAGATGGAATGGACAAACAGGTATGTGGGTTTTTGAGGTTGTGCAGATGAGTTTGGAGAAGATGACCCTTGTAGCATTGAAAGCTTTCTCTCCCTCTTTCTGTGTGTGTGTGTGTGTGTGTGTGTGTGTGTGTGTGTGTGTGTGTGTGTGTGTGTGTGTGTGTGTGTGTGTGTGTGTGTGTGTGTGTGTGTGTGTGTGTGTGTGTGTGTGTGTGTGTGTGTGTGTGTGTGTGTGTGTGTGTGTGTGTGTGTGTGTGTGTGTGTGTGAGTCCAGATCCTCTCAAGGCAGAGAGCTGGAAGAACCTCAATTCAGCTCCTGTAATGAACCTTGAGGCCTTGCCAGATTGACAGTGTGTGTGTGCACCCTGTGTGTGTCAGACTGACAGTGATGGCGTGAAAATTGCCTTTGACCATGTTTCCGTGCCTCTGCTTGCTCCCACACACACAGACGAGCCATGAGAGACAATCAGGTGGGTGAGCCTGGCTGCTTAAGATGCTTGACGTTCCACTCTGTGAAAAGAAAGAAAAGAAATAGCTGCACGCTGTGAAGTTGTTAATACACTGTTCTGACTACTGTGTATCTTAGATGTGAATGTACAAATATTTCACTTCCTTTGTACATATTTTAATATCCTTTGCAATTATTAAATCTTATGGATTTCCTTTTACAATCATAGACTGGAGCTTTTTGCTGCCTAGAGCATTGTCTACCTCTGTGCTTTACTAGACAGCCTATCACCCATGTAGACAGATATTCAGATATTCATATTTGTGTGTAAATACATATTTTCTTCAAATAGGTTGTTTTCTGCCTGTTTTGGAGGGGGATTTAAAGTGCTGAACTTATATGTGAAATATGCAACTTTTTTAATCTGTTTATCCATTCATCAAGAGAGAGTGAAATGGACAGTAGCTGCTGCTAGGTTGTCTGCCAACCAAGATATTAAAATATAATTTGAGCCTGAATTTCACACGCATATGTTTGATGATTAACATCAAAGTCACCTTTAAACTCAAGGGCTTGTTCTAGGTCTTCTCAGTCACAGATTTAGGGCCTGGGCACTTCCAGAGCGTCGTTTAAAATTATTAACATTGTGTATTAGTCCTCTGATAAATCTATTTATCAATCAGCTGTTTTATAAGGTCGCTGTACCACATTAGGTCAATTCCACTTCTGAATGATGATCAGGCTGAACCATTAGGTTACAACTCATACTGTTCCCTCCAGCCTTGTCTCTGCCCACATACATACAAGCACTCACTCTCACACACACATACGCACGCACGCACGCATACACACTCACACACATACACACACAGAATTTCCATTGCTTTCCGCCAGGTAATGCAGGATATGACATTCTCAGAATAATCTGAACCTTACAGTGACAGAGTAGGGGAAAATTAGAGTTATTTTGAGGTATTATTGCAGATGTAATCTCCCCCCAAAATTCTACTGAACTGAAAAGCATGCAGCTTCCAGTATTTCATGTTATGAATAGCAGTGGTTTCACAGGGGAGTGTGTCCTTGAATTTCTTTTTTACAGAGGTATCACAGCTATAGTCCACAGCTATAGTTCATACAATCAATAGTAGTAATGACAATGGGAAAATATTTAACCACCTACAGTTGGTTGATGCACTGGTGTTACATAACAAAACAATCCCCATCAGAATCCGTCAGTTTAAGATAAAGATACATGTTTTTATTTGTCACCGCATCCACCAGTGTCGCACTTCCGCATCTGCAGTGAAAGGTGGCAGAGCTAAAGTGGTGTTTGTCAGTCTTCTCACGTAAACAAACGTCTGTAACATTTGACCTACAAACTATTACCACTCTATGGAAAGGGGAGACTCTCACGAACATGATGTGGTTCTCAGTTTTGCACTAGAACCCCCACAAGTGTCAGGAGACTCGTCTGAAGTCGGTACCGTCGATGTGCCAACTTCTGTTTGGTAGCTTCCGAAGCGTTTGGGCTGCAAACTAATGGGACCCCACTGTGGAAAGGGGAGATTCTCATAAAAACGTTCTATGTTTTGCTCAATGACCCTCACAAGTGTTACAGTACTCGTCTGACGGTAAACCATACCGCTTTTACAAATGCCAATGGAAGAGCCTCCCAAGGGGTGCATCGGTCTAAGGCACTGCATTGCAGTGTTGTGGCATCACTACAGCCTGGGGTTCGATTCCAGGCTGTGTCATTACCGGCCGTGACCGGTAGTCCTATAGGGCGGCGAGCAATTGGCCAAGCGATGTCCGGGTTAGGAGAGGGTTTGGCCTGGGGGGGAGCTTGACTTGGCTCATTGTGCTCCTTGTGGTGGGCTGGGTGCCCGCAGGCTGACTTCCGGTCGTCAGTTGAACAGTGGTGCAACTCTGACACAATGGTGCAGCTGTCTTCCGGGTTGAGTGGGTGTTAAGAAGCGTGGTGGGTCATGTTTTGGAAGACGCATGACTCAACCTTCACCTCACTCGAGCCCGTTCGGGAGTTGCAGCAATGAGACAAGATCGGAATCACGAAATTGGAGAGAAAAAAGGTGTAAAAATTACAAAAAAAAAACACTAATGGATGTATAAAGGTAGTTTTGTGCCTACCTCAAAACATGGGTTAATGTTAATATGTGTAAAAAACACGTTTGTTTTGCCATTTATGAATGTGTTATTCAATGCGTTTTTATGGACTTCAGATGTAAATGCCAAAATCAATATTTTATCAAAAAATTATATTATATTTTTATACCTAAAGGGTTCCTTAAATTAAAAATAAAATAGCAAAATTATCCATGGTATGACCATCTTAAAACAATTCTATATGTCAGCTTAGCACCGTTAGTGCATTCATCTTAATATGAATGCACAAACTGTAAGTCGCTCTGGATAAGAGCGTCTGCTAAATGACTCAAATGTAAATCACAGCAGAGGCACCAGGAATAAAAATGAAGAATTATGGAGAACAAAAGAAAAAACACTTAGCAAAGAGTTAGTAAATAAGGAAAACAGTTGAAAAAGCACTTTGATTTAATTAAATATTGATTAAAGAGTAGAGTTGGGGTCAGCAACACTCCCTCTTTTATTCTTCATTTAGGACTTTAGAAAGATTTTATTTGTATAATTTGTATAACATCCATAAAACCATTTTGTGCTCCTGATTCAATCATGCCCTTACTTATGCCCAGTGGGTTCATTATAGCCAATTATAATGACAAACATTTTCTGACAAAAAGTAATTTGCTCTTTTCTACTTTGCATGGTTATTGAATTACTTCATTTATTTTAGCTACACTCTCTCTCTTTCGCTGACTCTCTCTCCCTCTCTGACTCTCTAACTCTCTTTCTCTCTCTCTCTCTCTCTCTCTCTGACTTTCTAACTCTCTTTCTCTCTCTCTCTCTCTCTCTCTGACTCTCTAACTCTCTTTCTCTCTCTTTCTCTCTCTCTGACTTTAACTCTCTTTCCTTCTCTCTCTCTCTCTCTCTCTCTCTCTCTCTCTCTCTCTCTCTCTCTCTCTCTCTCTCTCTCTCTCTCTTTCTCTCTCTCTCTCTCTCTCTCTCTCTCTGACTCTCTAACCCTCTTTCTCTCTCTCTCTCTCTCTCTCTCTCTCTCTCTCTCTCTCTGACTCTCTAACTCTCTTTCTCTCTCTCTCTCTCTCTCTCTCTCTCTCTCTCTCTCTGACTCGCTCTAACTATCTTTCTCTCTCTCTCTCTCTCTCTCTCTCTCGCTGACTCGCTATCTCTCGCTGACTCTCTCTCTCTCTGACTCTCTCTCTAACTCTCTCTCTCTCTCTCTCTCTGACTCGCTCTAACTCTCTCCCTCTCTCTCTCTCTCTCTCTCTCTAATAAACAAAAGTGAAATAAACAATAAAAATGAACAGTAAACATAACACTCACAAAAGTTCCAAAAGAATATAGACATTTCAAATGTCATATTATGTGCAAATAGTTCAAGTACAGAAAATAAAAAAAATAAACATAAATATGGGTTGTATTTACAATGGTGTTTGTTCTTCACTGGTTGCCTTTTTCTTGCGGCAACAGGTCACAAATATTGCTGCTGTGATTGCACACGGTTGTATTTCACCCAATACAGTGCCTTGCAAAAGTATGCATCCCCCTTGGTGTTTTTCCTATTTTGTTGCATTACAACCTGTAATTTGTATTTCATGTAACAGACATACACAAAATATTCCAAATTGCTGAAGTGAAATGAAAAAAATTACTTGTTTCAAAAAATTCAAAAAAATGTAAAACTGAAAAATGGTGCGTGTATATGTATTCACCCCATTTGCTATGAAGCCCCTAAATAAGATCTGGTGCAACCAATTACCTTCAGAAGACATAATTAGTAAAAAAAAGTCCACCTATGTGCAATCTAAGTGTCACATGATCTCAGTATATATCTTCTTATGGCTGCAAGGGGCAGTATTGAGTAGCCAGTTAAATCGTGCCCATTTCAAACGGCCTCGTACTCAATTCTTGCTCGTACAATATGCATATTATTATTACTATTGGATAGAAAACACTCTCTAGTTTCTAAAACCGTTTGAATTATTTCTCTGAGTGAAACAGAACTCATTCTGCAGCACATTTCCTGACCAGGAAGTGGAATGTCAGAAATCGATGCTCTGTTCAACTTCCTGCCTATACATGGGCATGATACGTAAGAGTCTACGTACACTTCATACACCTTCCCCTGGTTGTCAAGAGGCGGTGAGAGAAGAAATTTCGTGTTTATCTTGGTCTGAGGTGGAATTAAAGCTCTTTGTTTGACGTGACCGTCCACTTCCTGTTTCTGGAGCGCGCGAAAGAGGACATGGATTTGCCTTCTGTTTAGCTGTCGTTATGGACGACTAACATCTCCGTCTTAGATTTTATTTGATACATGTGACCATATCATCGTAAAGTATGTTTTTTCAATATAGTTTAATCAGATTATTGACATTTTTTCGGGAGTTTTGGCGTGTTCCGTTCTCTGACTTTGTTGACGTTGGAGAGATCCGTGCCACTTGGCAAGTGCCCATGCTAAATCAAGAGGGAAATTTGCCGTTCCAGATCCAAACAACGACTGTTCTGGACAAAGGACACCTTGTCCAACATTCTGACGGAAGATCACCAAAAGTAAGAAACATTTTATGATGCTATTTCTAATATCTGTCGTGCATGTGAACTGGTCGTCGGCGCCCAAGTGTTTCTGGCTATTGTGGCTACGCTAATATAACGCTATATTGTGTTTTCGCTGTAAAACACTTGATAAATCGGAATATTGTCTGGAATCACAAGATGCCTGTCTTTCAATTGCTGTACACTATGTATTTTTCAGAAATGTTTTATGATGAGTATTTAGTTATTTGGCGTTGGTGTCTGTAATTTTTCTGTCTGCTTTCGGTGCAATTTCTGACTGTAGCTGCAATGTAAACTATGATTTATACCTGAAATATGCACATTTTTCTAACAAAACATATGCTATACAATAAATATGTTATCAGACTGTCATCTGATGAAGTTGTTTCTTGGTTAGTGGCTATTTATATCTTTATTTGGTCGAATTTGTGATAGCTACTGATGGAGTAAAAAACTGATGGAGTAAGAAAAGTGGTGTCTTTTGCTAACGTGGTTAGCTAATAGATTTACATATTGTGTCTTCCCTGTAAAACATTTTAAAAATCGGACATGTTGGCTTGATTCACAAGATGTGTACCTTTCATATGCTGTATTGGACTTGTTAATGTGTGAAAGTTAAATATTTAAAAAAAATATCTTTTGAATTTCGCGCCCTGCACTTTGAGCTGGCTGTTGTCATAAGTGTACCGACGTCGGGCCTGCACGCCAAACAGGATATACACCTGTTCTGAAAGTCCCCAGATTCTGCAACACCACCAAGCAAGGGGCACCATGAAGACCATGAAAAATATCAGAAACTTTGAACATCCCACAGAGCACCATTCAATTAAAAAATTAAAAAATTGAAAGAATATGGCACCACAACAAACCTGCCAAGAGAGGTCCGCCCACAAAATCTCACAGACAAGGCAAGGAGGGCATTAACCAGAGAGGCAACAAAGAGTACAAAGATAACCCTGAAGGAGCTGCAAAGCTCCACAGCGGAGATAGGAGTATCCGTCCATAGGACCACTTTAAGCCATACACTCCACAGAACTGGGCTTTATAGATGAGTGGCCAGAAAAAAAAGCCTTTGCTTAAAGAAAAAAATAAGCAAGCACATTTGGTGTTCGCCAAAAGCCATGTGGGAGACTCCCCAAACATATGGACTCTGGTACTCTGGTCAGATGAGACTAAAATTGAGATTTTTGGCCATCAAGGAAAACGCTGTCTGGCGCAAACCCAACACCTCTCATCATCCCAAGAATACCATCCCCACAGTAAAGCATGGTGGGGGCAGCATCATGCTGTGGGGATATTTTTCCTCGGCAGGGACTGAGAAACTGGTCAGAATTGAAGGAATGATGGATGGCGCTAAATACAGGGAAATTCTTGAGGGAAACCTGTTTAAGTCTTCCAGAGATTTGAGACTGGGATGGAGGTTCACCTTCCAACAGGACAATGACCCTAAGCATACTGCTAAAGCAACACTCGCGTGGTTTAAGGGGAAACATGTAAATGTATTTGAAGGACCTAGTCAAAGCCCAGACCTCAATCCAATTGAGAATCTGTGGTATGACTTAAATATTGCTGTACACCAGCGGAACCCATCCAACTTGAAGGAGCTGGAGCAGTTTAGCCTTGAAGAATGGACAAAAAAAATCCCAGTGGCTAGACGTGCCAAGCTTATAGAGACATACCCCAAGAGACTTGCAGCTGTAATTGCTACAAAAGGTGGCTCTACAAAGTATTGAGTTTGGGGGGTGAATAGTTAAGCACGCTCAAGTTTTCTGTTTTTTTGTCTTATTTCTTGTTTGTTTCACAATAAAAAATATGTTGCATCTTCAAAGTGGTAGGCATGTTGTATAATTCAAATGATACAAACCCACAATCTTTTTTTTTTAATTCCAGGTTGTAAGGCAACAAAATAGGAAAAATGCCAAGGGGGGTGAATATTTCACAAGCAACTGTAGATATGGAAGTTTATCAAAATTGGGAGTGTTTTCGAAATCTTTGTGGATCTGTGTAATCTGAGGGTAATATTTGTCTCTAATATGGTCATACATTTGGCAGGAGTTTAGGAAGTGCAGCTTAGTTTCCACCTCATTTTGTGGGCAGTGTGCACATAGACTGTCTTGTCTTGAGAGCCAGGTCTGCCTACGGCGGCCTCTCTTAATAGCAAGGCTATACTTACCGAGTCTGTACATAATCAAAGCATTCCTAAAATTTGGAATCAGTCACAGAGGGTGGTCAAATAGCTTCCTAGTTGCTCAGTTTTTTTGCTATTTCTTTCCAATGTGCCAATTCATTTTTTTGTTTTCTCATGATTTGCTTCTGTCTAATTCTGCACTGCATGCATTATTTGGTGTTTTACTGTACGTTGTACAGAGGATATTTTGTGTTTGTCCCATTATGTGAATTCTTGGATGGTGAGCGGACCCCAGACCTCACAACCATAAAGGGCAATGGGTTCAATAACTGATTCCAGTATTTTTAGCCAGATCCTAATTGGTATGTTGAATTATATTCCTTTGATGGCGTAGAAGGCACTTCTTTCCTTGTCTCAGGTCGTTCACAGCTTTGTGGAAGTTACCTGTGGCGCTGATGTTTAGGCCGAGGTAGGTGTAGTTTTTTGTGTGCTCTAGGGCAACGGTGTCTAGATGGAATTTGTATCTG
The DNA here is from genome assembly GCF_016432855.1 of Salvelinus namaycush. Lineage (NCBI taxonomy): Eukaryota > Metazoa > Chordata > Actinopteri > Salmoniformes > Salmonidae > Salvelinus > Salvelinus namaycush. The sequence continues at coordinate 25,802,781 of NC_052324.1, forward strand.
TGGTCCTGGCAAATTAACCTTTTTTGGAACGCCATTATTTTTGTCTTACTGAGATTTACTGTCAGGGCCCAGGTCTGTCAGGGCCCAGATCTGTCAGGGCCCAGGTCTGACCGAATCTGTGAAGAAGATCTAGGTGCTGCTGTAGGCCCTCCTTGGTTGGGGACAGAAGCACCAGATCATCAGCAAACAGTAGACATTTGACTTCAGATTCTAGTAGGGTGAGGCCAGGTGCTGCAGACTGTTCTAGTGCCCTCGCCAATTCATTGATATATATGTTGAAGAGGGTGGAGCTTAAGCTGCATCCCTGTCTTACTCCACGGTCCTGTGTAAAGAAATGTGTGTGTTTTATGCCAATTTTAACCTTTCCATCAATTTGTACAGCAGACACTCTCCCTCTGACACTCTGTCCCTCTGACACACTCTCTCTCTCTCTGACACTCTGTCCCTCTTTCTTACGGTCTCTCTCTCTGACACTCTCTCTGACACTCTCTCTTTCTCTCTCTGACACTCTCTCCCTCTGACACTGTCCTCCTGACACACTGTCTCAGTCTGACACTCTCTTCCTCTGAAACATTCTCTCTCTCTCTCTGACACTCTCTCTCTCTCTCTCTCTCTCTCTCTCTCTCTCTGACACTCTCTCCCTCTGATACATCCTCTCTCTCTCTCATCTCTCCCTATGACACTTCTCTCTCTCCTTTTTTTCAATCCACACTCTCACTCTTTCTGACACTCTCTTTCTCTGACACTCTTTCTGACACTGTTAATCTCTCTGACACTCTCTATCACTCTGACACACTCTCCCTCTGACACGCTCTCTATCTGACACCCTCTCTGGCACTCTCTCTGACACTCTCTCCTTTTCTCTGATCAGACATTCTTTCTGACACTCTCTCTTTCTGACCCCCTCTGACACTCTCTCTGACACTCTCTATCCCTCTGACCCTCTCGCTCTCTGTCTTTCGATTACACACTACTCTGACACTCTCTCTCTGACACACACTCTCTCTCTCTGACACTCTCTCTCTTTCTTACAGTGTGTCTCTCTCTGACACTCTCCCCCTCTGACACTCTCTCTCTCTTTTTTCAATCCACACTATCTTTCTCTGACACTCTCTCTCTCTCACTCTCTCTGACACTCTCCCCCTCTGACACTCTCTCTCTCTCTTTTTTCAATCCACACTATCTTTCTCTGACACTCTCTCTCTCTCTCTCACTCTCTCTGACACTCTCTCACTCTGGCACTCTATCTCTACTCTGAAACTCTTGCTCTCTTCCTCTAACACTCACGCTCTCTCTGACTCTCTCCCTCTGACGCGCTCTCTACCTCTGACACTCTCTCTGTGACACACACTCTCTCTCTGACACTCTCTCTACCTCTGACACACACTCTCTCTGACACGCTCTCTCTCTGACACTCTCTGACACGTTGACACTCTCTGTCCCTCTGAGACTCTCTCTGTCCCTCTGACACTCTTTCTGACAATCTCTCTCTCTCTGACACACTCTCTGACACTCTCTCTTTAGATTACACACTATCTCTGTGACACTCTCTCTCTGACACTATCTCTCTCTGACACACACTCTCGCTCTCTGACACTCTCTCTTTCTTACAGTGTCTCTCTCTGACACTCTCTCTCTCTGAACTCTCTCTCTCTGACTCTCACTCTGACACTCTGTCTCGCTCTCTGGCACTCTCTCTCTCTGAAACTCTTTCTCTCTTCCTCTAACACTCTCTCTCTCTGACACTCACACTCTCTCTGACTCTCTCACTCTGACATTCTCTCTACCTCTGACACTCACTCTCTTGCTGACACTCACTCTCTCTCTGACACTCTCCCTCTAACACTCTCTCTACCTCTGACACTCACTCTCTTGCTGACACTCACTCTCTCTGACACTCACTCTCTTGCTGACACTCACTCTCTCTGACAATCTCTCTCTCTCTCTGACACTCTCTCTCTCTGACACTCACACTCTCTCTTACACTATCTCTTCCTCTGACACTCACTATCTTGCTGACACTCACTATCTTGCTGACACTCACTATCTTGCTGACACTCTCTCTGACACTCACGCTCTCTCTGACACTCTCTCTACCTCTGACACTCTCTACCTCTGACACTCACTCTCTCGCTGACACACTCTCTCGCTGACACTCACGCTCTCTCTGACACTCACGCTCTCTCTGACACTCACGCTCTCTCTGACACTCTCTCTACCTCTGACACTCTCTACCTCTGACACTCTCTACCTCTGACACTCACTCTCTCGCTGACACACTCTCTCGCTGACACTCACGCTCTCTCTGACACTCACGCTCTCTCTGACACTCATGCTCTCGCTGACACACTCTCTCGCTGACACTCACGCTCTCTCTGACACTCACTCTCTCTCTGACACTCACTCTCTCTCTGACACTCACGCTCTCTCTGACACTCACTCTCTCTCTGACACTCACGCTCTCTCTGACACTCACTCTCTCTCTGACACTCACGCTCTCTCTGACACTCATGCTCTCTCTGACACTCACGCTCTCTCTGACACTCACTCTCTCGCTGACACTCACGCTCTCTCTGACACTCATGCTCTCTCTGACACTCACGCTCTCGCTGACACTCACGCTCTCTCTGACACTCACTCTCTCTCTGACACTCACGCTCTCTCTGACACTCACTCTCTCTCAAACACTCACTCTCTCTCTGACACTCACGCTCTCTCTGACACTCACGCTCTCTCTGACACTCACGCTCTCTCTGACACTCACGCTCTCTCTGACACTCACTCTCTCGCTGACACTCACTCTCTCTCTGACACTCATGCTCTCTCTGACACTCACGCTCTCGCTGACACTCACGCTCTCTCTGACACTCACTCTCTCTCTGACACTCATGCTCTCTCTGAAACTCACGCTCTCTCTGACACTCACTCTCTCTCTGACACTCACTCTCTCTCTGACACTCATGCTCTCTCTGACACTCACTCTCTCGCTGACACTCATGCTATCTCTGACACTCACTCTCTCTCTGACACTCACTCTCTCTCTGACACTCACGCTCTCTCTGACACTCACGCTCTCTCTGACACTCACGCTCTCTCTGACACTCACGCTCTCTCTGACACTCACTCTCTCTCTGACACTCACGCTCTCTCTGACACTCACTCTCTCTCTGACACTCACTCTCTCTCTGACATTCACTCTCTCTCTGACACTCACTCTCTCTCTGACACTCACGCTCTCTCTGACACTCACGCTCTCTCTGACACTCACGCTCTCTCTGACACTCTCTCTAACACTCTCTCTAACTCTGACACTCACTCTTTCTCACTGACACTCTCTCTGACACACACTCTCTTTCTGACACTCTCTCTACCTCTGACACTCACTCTTTCTCACTGACACTCTCTCTGACACACATTCTCTTTCTGACACTCTCCATCTGGTACACTCTCTCTACCTCTGACTTTCCCTCTCTCCCTCTGATGTAATAAATGTTTTTGCAGAATGACACTGCACATCGAGATTGCAGTGTCACAACTCTGTATCTGTAATTTTATTGTATTTTTATTTAACCTTTAAAGACCAAGTTCTATTTTTCATATTAGCCCTGTAATTACAACGATTCACATCAAATAGAAATACCAAATGCAAAACAGGAATACAAAGCACGATCACAGAAAACAAACACATTCTTCATCAAAAAGGTGCTAAATCACATGTCTGAATTGGCCTAAAGGCACCAAAATATCAAATTGTAGGGGATAATTTTGATTATTCCACAAGTAAGGTTCAAAATAACTAGAATCTTATTTTCCCTAACTCTGTAGAGACCAAAAGGATTTCCATAATTTGCAGTACATTGGAGTACAGTTGCAGTGCAGTACTTGCACAGTGTTAGAATGGTCCCTAAGCGATACATTTTTGTCAGCTGTCATTAATGTGAATGATTACAGATCATAACCACTAAGAAATGCAATCTGCAGAATGTTATGTAGGGTACAACTCATCATGAGTGATGGAGGTGGGCTATGACTTAAAAGTGTCCTTTTCCATTTAGTCTGGTCAGGGCATGTATCCACCAGAGTATGTGAGCGGAGCAAGCAGCGGAGCGTGCCCAATTTGACTGGAGCGTGGAGTTAGACTCCCAAAGGCTGGAGCATCGGCCTTCTCGCCCGCTCCAATTTTGCTCCAGTAACATTCACTCCAGGAGCTCAGGGCATGCTCACCCCAGCATTCATTTGTAGTCTACTTGTGTGCTGCTATAGCCCCTTGCTTTAGATACTGTCATAGCCTCTCTGCCTTTTGCCTTCTGGTAGGCCGTCATTGTAAATAAGAAGTTGTTCTTAACTGACTTGCCTAGTTAAATAAAGGTAAAAAAAATAAAAAATAAAATAAAAAAAATAGAGTTCGCTAAAAGTAAAGGAAGGGATAAAACATGCAGGTGCTCGTGACAAAGATGAGGACCAAGAGCAAGAGAGGGAGTGCGGTGATGTAGTTTCCACAACCAAATAATCATTGTGGAATCTGAAAAGACACATCCCAAAAGCATGAGCGTGTCCTTTTTTTTAACATTTATTATCTCGGCAAGTCAGTTAAGAACAAATTCTTATTTACAATGACGGCCTACCCCGGCCAAACCCTCCCCTAACCCGGACGACGCTGGGCGTATTGTGTGCCCATGCTTAAAGAAAGGAACGAGATGGGTATATAACTAAGTGTCATTGTAGCAAAGTATTTAGAATTTAAAAATGTTGGGGTTCTATACAATAGGCCATAATAGATTTTTGCCCAATAGGCCTGGCATACAGTGCCTTAGGAAAGTATTCAGACCATTTGACTTTTTCCACATTTTGTTAGGTTACAGCCTTATTCAAAAATGTATTCAATTGTTTTTTCCCACTCATCAATCTACACATAGTACCCCATAATGACACAGCAAAAACAGGTTTTTACACATTTTTGCTCATTTATAAAAAATACATTAAAATAATATTACATTTACATAAGTACTCAGACCCTTTACTCAGTTCTTTGTTGAAGCACCTAACGACGTTAGCTAAGTTAACCAAGTTCTTCTTTGCAAATTGAAATTACAACGCTAGCTATTTAACACTTCTAGAATATAGTAATATATTGGTAATTACAAGCAAGCTAGATAATGTACGTTTAATTTGTTCTCTTGCTGTATTTAAATATCCGGTAGCCAACTGTGTCTGTGGTGCAAGAAAATGTTAATGTTTACAAAAGTATCCATTCGTCTCAGGACAAGGGTTTAGCTGTCCTAAAGGTAAGTACATTTCCAAGAAGAAATCCTGAAACATTATTTTCAAGAATCCCATTTCTTCTTAACTATTTTCTTTGGAAGAAACTTAGGAAAAACCTTAAGAACATTTCCAATAACTTTATTGAGGAATAGCAACTTTGCTTAACTTTCTTCTTAAGTCTATAGTTAAGGGAAAAATGGTAGTTAAGAAGAAGGTTTTGTGAATCCGGCCCCAGATCCTCTCAAGCTCTGTCAGGTTGGATGGGGAGAGTTGCTGCATAGCTATTTTCAGGTCTCTCCGAAGAGTTTCAGTTGGGTTCAAGTCCGGGCTCTGGCTGGGCAACTCAAGGACATTCAGAGACTTGTCCTGAAGCCACTCCTGAGTTGTTTTGGCTGTGTGCTTAGGATCAATGTACTGTTGGAAGGTGAACTTTCGCCCCCAGTCTGAGGTACTGAGCGCTCTGGAGCAGGTTTTCATCAATGATCTCTCTGTACTTTGCTCCATTCATCTTTGCCTCGATCCTGACTAGTCTCCCAGTCCCTGCCGCTGTAAAACATCCCAACAGCATGATTCTGCCACCACCATGCTTCACCATAGGGATTGTGCCAGGTTTCCTCCAGACTTGATGCTTGGCTTTCAGGCCAAAGAGTTAAATGTTGTTTTCATCAGACCAGAGAATCTTGTTTCTCATGGTTTTAGAGTCCTTTAGGTGCCTTTTGGCAAACTCCAAGCGGGCTGTCATGTGCCTTTTACTGAGAAGTGGCTTCTGTCTGGTCATGCTATCATAAAGGCCTGATTGGTAGAGTGCTGCAGAGATGTTTGTCCTTCTGGAAGGTTCACCACAGAGGAACTCTAGAGCTCTGTCAGAGTGACCATCAGGTTCTTGGTCACCTCCCTGACCAAGGCCCCTCTCCCCCGATTGCTCAGTTTGGCCGGGTGGCCAGCTCTAGGATAAGTCTTGGTGGTTCCAATCTTCTTCCATCTAAAAGAATCGGTGTCCCGCTAGCGGGACAACTTCCGGTGAATCTGGAGGGTGCGTAATTCACATAAATAATCATAAATATTATGGATTTTAAACATTTATGTCGGCTGAAAGATTAAATTCTTGTTAATCTAACTGCACTGTCTGATTTACAGTAGCTATTACAGCGAAAACATGCCATGGGATTGTTTGAGGATGGCGCCCCACATCATAAATATTTTTCCACCGGCACAGGATTCATACATTCACATATAAAGATGAAATATTCACTTACTTTTTGAAAAACTTTATCTGATTTGTCATCCAAAGGGTCCCAGCTATAACATGTAGTGTCATTTTGTTTGATAAATCCTTCTTAAAATCCCAAAAAGTCTGTTTAGTCGATTTGAGTAGTCCACTCGTTCAACTTGCAGAGAAAGGAATCCAAAAATCTACCCCTAAACTTTTTTTCAACAAGTCAAAATACATTTCTATTTACTCCCCAGATACCCTAAAATATTTTCAAACTATAATATTTATTTCGGAAAGAAGTATGTTCAATAGGAAACCGATTTTAGCAGGTGCGTGATTTCTTCATGGCCACGGGTAATCACGGATTTCCAAGACTGTGTTCTTCTACTAAAACTGTTTTTCTTATTCGTTTTTGAAGTTACAAGCCGGAAACCTTGAAAATAGAGTGCTGACACCCTGTGGAAGCCATAGTAATTGCGTCCAGGGAGCTATTTTACAATATGACCTTTCTCTTGCATTTCTAAGAGGATGGTCTCTCAAAAAAAAAAATCTGGTTGGTTTGTCTTTGGATTTTCTCCTACCATATCTATTCTGTTATATTCTCCTACATTATTTTAACATTTCTACAAACGTCAAAGTGTTTTCTTTCCAATGGTACCAATTATATGCATATCCTGGCTTCAGTGCCTGAGCTACATGCAGTTTCCTTTTGGGCGCGTCATTCAGGCAGAAATTGAGAAAAAAGGGGCCTATCCCTAAGAAGTTTAAAGAATGATGGAGGGTGCTGTGTTCTTGGGGACATTCAATGCTGCATTTTTTGGTCTTCCCCAGATCTTCCCCAGATCTGTGCCTCGACACAATCCTGTCTCGGCTATTCCTTCGACCTCATGGCTTGGTTTTAGCTCTGACATACACGGTCAGTTATGGGACCTTATAGACAGTTGTGTGACTTTCCAAATCATGTCTAATGAGTTTAAATTTACCACAGGTGGACTCCAATCAAGTTGTAAAAACATCTCTAGAATGATCAATGGAAACAGGATGCACCTGAGCTCAATTTCGAGCCTCAAAGCAAAGGGTGTGAATACTTACGTAAATGAGATATTTCTGTTTTTGTTTTTTTATACATTTGCAAACATTTCTACAAATCTGTTTTTACTTTGTCATTATGGGGTATTGTGGGTAGATTGTTGAGATGTTTTATTTATTTCATACATTTTAGAATAAGGCTGTAACGTGGAAAAAGCCAAGGGGTCTGAAAACTTTCCAAAGGCACTGTATTCCCACGTTAAAGGAGCTTTCCGTTTTGATTGGGTTATTTTGCCTAAAAAAATGTAGGCCTACCTATAGAAAAAACATTAAGAAACCTACATCTCTGCCCAGCCTGGCAAGAGTGGCCAGAAGGATGTTTAGCATCCCCATTGGTTCTGCAAGTGTGGAAAGGATATTCTCCGCTGCTGACCGGCTCTCCAGGCTCTGTGAATCATTTATTTGGGATGCATTTTCTGAGGCTGGTAACTCTAATGAACGTATCCTCTGCAGCAGAGGTAACTCTTTGTCTTCCTTTCCTGTGACAGTCCTCAAGAGAGCCAGTTTCATCACAGCCCTTGATGGTTTTTGCGACTGCACTTCAAGAAACTTTCAGAGTTCTTAAGATTTTCCTCATTGACTTTAACTCTTAAAGTAATGACGGATTCTCTTTGCTTATTTTAGCTGTTCCTGCCACAATTGATTGGCTCAAACGCTTTAAGGCGGAAAGGAATTCCACAAATTAACTTTTAACAAGGCACACCTGTTAATTGAAATGCATTCCAGGTGACAACCTCATGAAGCTGGTTGAGAGAATGCCAAGAGTGTGCAAAGCTGTCATCAAGGCAAAGGGTAGCTACTTTGAAGAATCTCAAATATAACATATTTTTTTATTTGTTTAACACTTTTTTTGGTTACTACATGATTCCATATGTGTTATTTCATAGTTTTGATGTCTTCACTATTATTCTACAATGTAGAAAATAGTACAAATAAAACATTTTTTTAACTTGAATGAGTAGGTGTGTCAACTTTTGACTGGTACTGTATGTCCACATAATATGTTATACCGAGTGACTGACTGAAAGGGAACTTACAGATATGAACATTACTACTATTCCCTGAAGGAGGGAATGCGGTATAACCCATATTGTCCCTGCTCCATCAGGGGGTTTGGGCTCACTGAAGAGCGGTACTGAATTGAGGAAATGGATGTGAGCCTCGGTATTATAGCCAGGAAGGCGCGGCTTCCGAGGGTGGGCCCGGCATCCATTGGCCTGTTGGGTGGGATTTCAGTTTGCTTCATGTAAATAGGATTGGTCATTGACTCCCATAGTATGTTATACCTCGTTCCATAACAGTAGTTATATTCATAACTGTACGTTAGCTTGTAAACCAGGCAGATGTCTGAGAACAGAATTAAGTTGTCGAAACCAAACAGTTTGAACTTGGTGAGTGTATTGCAGGGGTGGTAGTGTCGTGTTTTTTTGTCCAGGATTTTGAGTGCTTGTTTGTAGATGTGAGAGGTTTCAGGGGTTTGAGAGGTTTCAGCTTGTCTCACAAGCTTTGGACCAGCTGGTGAGGCAGTAGGAGAGATGTGAGAAGATCATAGCATGCAAGAACATCCTGGATGCCTTGATGGAAAGAGAGTTTCTGATTAAACGGAAATTGGATGTGCTGTATTTGGTTGTGTTGATATTTTTTATGTGTTTTTTTTAGTTGAATTCTGTGACAGTTTTGATATTTTGGCTGTGTATGGGGATTTTGGGGTAGACCTGATTCTTTTGTTTGATGGAGAAATACATGGCCACTGTTTTTCCCCACATTTAGGGTGAGACAAGAGTCGTAGAGACATTCTGAAACATTCTCCATAACAGATGTTAACTTGGCAGCCACTTGTTCAGCGCTCTTTTCATGGGTGTAGAAGACATCTGTATCTCCGTTCCCTGGCACATACAAGGAAAGTAAATGATGTATAGACTAAACAAAAGGGGCCCAAAGGATCGACCCCTGGGGCACTCCCATGGTGCACCTTCATAGTGGTAGACAACAGTCCTAAAGCTCTCCCTTTAAAGTCCATTGAGAGAGGAGCTGTCCTGCTGAGTCGACACTAGCGCCACATAGTTCATGGAACTATTTGAATACAAATTTAAAAAACATTATAAAGCACAAATGTGAACGGGGAAAAGGCCTTGAATTACAATTCGATGTATGTGCCACATTTCAAAACCATGGATGGCTTCAGGCTGATGTTGTAGCATAAATAGTTTGAATTAGTATCATAAATGGCAGTGGAGAGATTGACGTTTGTAGAGCAGAGAAGGCTTCTCTCCTTCAAATGCACTTCAAGCCACTCTAATTTGTTGATCTAACTGACAGATTCCCATTTCGTATCTCTTTCATTGCACTCATGCACGCACGCATGCAGGCAGGCACACACACACGCACGCACACATCTCATCTCTTCCACTCTGATCTTGTCATGGTTTTATAAGCAAGATAATCAGAAATGGACCTGTGAGCCAACCCCCACAACAAATCAGACTGTGCCAATCCACCCTGCAAATCACTCAATGTCGGAGTAGGAGTTTGGGTTGGGGGAGAGCAGTGGGTGAACATCAAAGTCTTTATACAGTGCATTCGGAAAGTATTCAGACCCCTTGACTTTTTCCACATTTTGCTACGTAATTTAAAAAAAAAGAATCCTCATCAATCTACACACAATACCCCACAATGACAAAGCAAAAACAGGTTTGTAGAAATTCTTGCAAACGTATTAAAAATAAAAAAGTATTTAGACCGTTTGCTATGAGACTCAAAATTGAGCTCAGGTGCATCCTGTTTCCATTGATCATCCTTGAGATTTTTCTTCAACTGGATTGGAGTCCACCTTTGGTAAATTCAATTGATTGGACTTGATTTGGAAAGGCACACATCTGTCTATAAGGTCCCACAGTTGACAGTGCATGTCAGAGCAAAAACCAAGCCATGGGGTCTAAGGAATTGTTCGTAAAGCTCAGAGACAGGATTGTGTGGAGTACCGAAACATTTCCACAGCATTGAAGGTCCCCAAGAACACAGTGGTCTCCAGTAGCCTTAAATTGAAGAAGTTTGGAACCACCAAGACTCTTTCTAGACCATGCTGCTCGCCAAACTGAGCAATCGGAGGAGAAGGGCCTTGTTCGGGAAGTTGACCAAGAACCCAATGGTCACTCTGACAGAGCTCCAGAGTTCCTCTGTGGAGATGAGAGAACCATCCAGAAGGACAACCATGTCTGCAGCACTCCACCAATCAGACCTTTATGGTAGAATGGCCAGACGGAAGCCACTCCTCAGTAACAGTCACATGACAGCCCGCTTGGAGTTTGCCAAAAGGCACCTCAAGGACTCTCAGACCATGAGAAACAAGATTCTCTGGTCTGATGAAAGCAAGATTGAACTCTTTGACCTGAATGTCAAGGGTCACGTCTGGAGGAAACCTGGCACCATCTCTACGGTAAAGCATGGTGGTGGCAGCATCATGCTGTGGGGATATTTTTCAGTGACAGGGACTGGGAGACTAGTCAGGATCGAGGGAAAGATGAACTGAGAAAAGTACAGAGAGATCCTTGACAACTTGTTCCTGAGCGCTTAGGACCTCAGACTGGGGTGAAGGTTCACCTTCCAACAGTACAAAGACGCTAAGCACACAGCCAAGACAACGCAGGAGTGGCTTTGGGACAAGTCTCTGGACAAGTCCCCTTGAGTGGCCAAGCCAGAGTCCGGACAGACTTGACGCCGATCTAACATCTCTGGAAAAACCTGAAAATAGCTGTGCAGCAACTCTCCCCATCCAACCTGACAGAGCTTGAGAGGATCTGCAGAGAAGAATGGGAAAACTCCCCAAATACAGGTGTGCCAAGCTTGTAGCTTCATACCCAAGAAGACTCAAGGCTGTAATTGCTGTCAAAGGTGCTTCAACAGGGTACTGAGTAAAAGGTCTGAATTCTTATGTAAATGTGATATTTCAGTTATTTTTTATTATTATTAATTTGCACCAATTTATTTAAAAAAGTTTTTGCTTTTTCATTATGGGCTATTGTGTGTAAATTGATGAGGAAAATCAATAATTGAATCCATTTTAGAATAAGGCTGTAACATAACAACATTTGGAAAAAGTCAAAGGGTCTGAATACTTTCCAAATGCACTATAAATATTGACGAGCAAGAGAAAACGAGACTGCCAAGATTTCAAACTTTTCCTTTTCTGAGTGTTGAGCAGGGGCGTTTCTCGGATTTGAATACATTGGGGGTCTTAGCACACAACCAGTAGGGGGGTCTGTGGGCATTCTTCGCCTGCAATTTTTTTAAAGGAATTTCAACAGCTAAATGCATGAATTTGGTGCACTTTGTGATGGACATTGAGAGATTAGATCTGTTTCAGGTTACTTGCACCCCCACCTGCCACAGCAGATACTGCCAGTACTCAGTTACAGCAGCTACTTTGGGTCTCTCTACTCTGTAACACTCTCTATTCTCTACTCTGGAACACATACATCTATATTGTATTGCCAAAAACCACTCAGCAACTTCAAACATAGACTCTGACCTGTCCAATGAGCCCCTCTGACCCTCTCTCTCTCTATCTCTCTTACACACACACATTGTGCAGTAATTACAATCCATAGATCTTCTGTTGCGGTCTCTGTGTCTTGTCTGGTGTCTCTCTTCATCATCTACTCTTCTGTTGCTGTCTCTGTGTCTTGTCTAGTGTGTCTCTTTCCATCAAATCCTCTGTCGTGTCTCTGACTGATTATATTATTATGTCAAGCTATTTTATCAAATCGATTACCTAACGTTAGATTTTTTGATTTATTTATTATTTTATTTTTTTCACCTTTATTTAACCAGGTAGGCTAGTTGAGAACAAGTTCTCATTTGCAACTGTGACCTGGCCAAGATAAAGCATAGCAGTGTGAACAGACAACAACACAGAGTTACACATGGAGTAAACAATAAACAAGTCAATAACATAGTAGGGGAAAAAAAGAAAAAAAATAGAATCTATATACAATGTGTGCAAAAGGCATGAGGAGGTAGGCAATAAATAGGCCATAGGAGCAAATAATTACAATTTAGCAGATTAACACTGGGGTGATAAATCATCAGATGATCATGTGCAAATAGAGATACTGGTGTGCAAAAGAGCAGAAAAGTAAATAAATGAAAACAGTATGGGGATGAGGTAGGTAAATTGGGTGGGCTATATACCGATGGACTATGTACAGCTGCAGCGATCGGTTAGCTGCTCAGATAGCAGATGTTTAAAGTTGTTGAGGGAGATAAAAGTCTCCAACTTCAGAGATTTTTGCAATTCGTTCCAGTCGCAGGCAGCAGAGAACTGGAAGGAAAGGCGGCCAAATGAGGTTTTGGCTTTAGGGATGATCAGTGAGATACACCTGCTGGAGCGCGTACTACGGGTGGGTGTTGCCATCGTGACCAGTGAACTGAGATAAGGCGGCGCTTTACCTAGCAGAGCCTTGTAGATGACCTGGAGCCAGTGGGTCTGACGACGAACATGCAGCGAGGGCCAGCCGACTAGAGCATACAGGTCGCAGTGGTGGGTGGTATAAGGTGCTTTAGTAACAAAACGGATGGCACTGTGATAAACTGCATCCAGTTTGCTGAGTAGAGTATTGGAAGCTATTTTGTAGATGACATCGCCGAAGTCGAGGATCGGTAGGATAGTCAGTTTTACTAGGGTAAGTTTGGCGGCGTGAGTGAAGGAGGCTTTGTTGCGAAATAGAAAGCCGACTCTCGATTTGATTTTGGATTGGAGATGTTTGATATGAGTCTGGAAGGAGAGTTTGCAGTCTAGCCAGACACCTAGGTACTTATAGATGTCCACATATTCTAGGTCGGAACCATCCAGGGTGGTGATGCTAGTCGGGCGTGCGGGTGCAGGCAGCAACCGGTTGAAAAGCATGCATTTGGTTTTACTAGCGTTTAAGAGCAGTTGGAGGCCACGGAAGGAGTGTTGTATGGCATTGAAGCTCGTTTGGAGGTTAGATAGCACAGTGTCCAAGGAAGGGCCAGAAGTATACAGAATGGTGTCGTCTGCGTAGAGGTGGATCAGGGAATCGCCCGCAGCAAGAGCAACATCATTGATCATTGATATATACAGAGAAAAGAGTCGGCCCGAGAATTGAACCCTGTGGTACCCCCATAGAGACTGCCAGAGGACCAGACAACATGCCCTCCGATTTGACACACTGAACTCTGTCTGCGAAGTAGTTGGTGAACCAGGCAAGGCAGTCATTAGAAAAACCGAGGCTACTGAGTCTGCCGATAAGAATATGGTGATTGACAGAGTCGAAAGCCTTGGCCAGGTCGATGAAGACGGCTGCACAGTACTGTCTTTTATCGATGGCGGTTATGATATCGTTTAGTACCTTGAGCGTGGCTGAGGTGCACCCGTGACCGGCTCGGAAACCGGATTGCACAGCGGAGAAGGTACGGTGGGATTCGAGATGGTCAGTGATCTGTTTGTTGACTTGGCTTTCGAAGACCTTATAGGCAGGGCAGGATGGATATAGGTCTGTAACAGTTTGGGTCCAGGGTGTCTCCCCCTTTGAAGAGGGGGATGACCGCGGCAGCTTTCCAATCCTTGGGGATCTCAGATGATACGAAGGAGAGGTTGAACAGGCTGGAAATAGGGGGTGCGACAATGGCGGCGGACAGTTTCAGAAATAGAGGGTCCAGATTGTCAAGCCCAGCTGATTTGTATGGGTCCAGGTTTTGCAGCTCTTTCAGAACATCTGCTATCTGGATTTGGGTAAAGGAGAAGCTGGGGAGGCTTGGGCGAGTAGCAGCGGGGGGGGGCGGAGCTGTTGGCCAGGGTTGGAGTAGCCAGGAGGAAGGCATGGCCAGCCGTTGAGAAATGCTTGTTGAAGTCTTCGATTATCACGGATTTATCGGTGGTGACCGTGTTACCTAGCCTCAGTGCAGTGGGCAGCTGGGAGGAGGTGCTCTTGTTCTCCATGGACTTTACAGTGTCCCAGAACTTTTTGGAGTTAGAGCTACAGGATGCAAATTTCTGCTTGAAAAAGTTGGCCTTTGCTTTCCTGACTGACTGCGTGTATTGGTTCCTGACTTCCCTGAACAGTTGCATATCGCGGGGACTATTCGATGCTATTGCAGTTCGCCACAGGATGTTTTTGTGCTGGTCGATGGCAGTCAGGTCTGGAGTGAACCAAGGGCTATATCTGTTCTTAGTTCTGCATTTTTTGAACGGAGCATGCTTGTCTAAGATGGTGAGGAAGTTACTTTTAAAGAATGACAAGGCATCCTCAACTGACGGGATGAGGTCAATATCCTTCCAGGATACCCGGGCCAGGTCGATTAGAAAGGCCTGCTCGCAGAAGTGTTTTAGGGAGCGTTTGACAGTGATGAGGGGTGGTCGTTTGACCGCGGACCCGTAGCGGATACAGGCAATGAGGCAGTGATCGCTGAGATCCTGTTTGAAGACAGCAGAGGTGTATTTGGAGGGCAAGTTGGTCAGGATAATGTCTATTAGGGTGCCCATGTTTACGGATTTAGGGTTGTACCTGGTGGGTTCCTTGATGATTTGTGTGAGATTGAGGGCATCTAGCTTAGATTGTAGGACTGCCGGGGTGTTAAGCATATCCCAGTTTAGGTCACCTAAAGCTAGATGGGGGGCGACCTGAAGCTAGATGGGGGGCGATCAATTCACAGATGGTGTCCAGGGCACAGCTGGGAGCTGAGGGGGGTCGGTAGCAGGCGGCAACAGTGAGAGACTTATTTCTGGAGAGATTAATTTTTAAAATTAGAAGTTCGAACTGTTTGGGCATAGACCTGGAAAGTATGACAGAACTTTGCAGGCTATCTCTGCAGTAGATTGCAACTCCTCCCCCTTTGGCAGTTCTATCTTGACGGAAAGTGTTATAGTTGGGTATGGAAATCTCAGAATTTTTGGTGGCCTTCCTAAGCCAGGATTCAGACACGGCAAGGACATCAGGGTTGGCAGAGTGTGCTAAAGCAGTGAGTAAAACAATCTTAGGGAGGAGGCTTCTGATGTTGACATGCATGAAACCAAGGCTTTTTCGATCACAGAAGTCAACAAATGAGGGTGCCTGGGGACATGCAGGGCCTGGTTTTACCTCCACATCACCCGAGGAACAGAGGAGTAGTAGGATGAGGGTGCGGCTAAAGGCTATCAAAACTGGTCGCCTAGAGCGTTGGGGACAAGGAACAAAAGGAGCAGATTTATGGGCGTGGTAGAATATATTCAGGGCATAATGTGCAGACAGGGGTATGGTGGGGTGCGGGTACAGCGGAGGTAAGCCCAGGCACTGGGTGATGATAAGAGAGGTTGTATCTCTGGACATGCTGGTTATAATGGGTGAGGTCACCGCATGTGTGGGAGGTGGGACAAAGGAGGTATCAGAGGTATTAGGAGTGGAACTACGGGCTTCATTGTGAACTGAAAAAATGATAACTAACCCGAACAACAGTATACAAGGCATATTGATATTCGAGAGAGACATATAGTAAGGCATAAAGTAATCGCAGGTCTTGATTGGGAGAGCTGGCTAAAACAACAGGTGAGACAACAGCAGCTAGGGTTAGGATTGATTACGTGATTGAATTAAACCATGCAACAAATAACTTGTTGATAACCTGGGGCACCAAGGAAGAGTGTTTATAGAGCTGCTGTATTCCAGTTAAACTCTTAAAGATCTGAAAATCTTTTATATCAATAGCAGTCAATTATTAATCGTCACCTTATTCAGTCTCATCTGAATGTCGTACAATTCTTGGCTATCTTCACAAACCCTGGCTAACAAGTTGAATCAGCAATACAACATTTGGTTTAATTATTTATTTACTAAATACCTAAATAAATCACACAGAATTACATATACCCAAGATGGATCATACATTGACTACTTATTATGTCATACAAGGAAACGTCCCTAGCGGACGGAACCAATATGATGGCTGGTTACACAAGAAAGGGGGTTGGGTTTGAAAGAAAGCACGGGAAGACTGAGGAACAAAAGATTTGGTTCTCTATCGGACCTCATTGTCACGTTCCTGACCTTATTTCCTTTGTTTTAGTCTTTGTTTAGTTGGTCAGGACGTGAGCTGGGTGGGTATATTCCATGTTATGTGTTTTCATTGGTTTAGGGTTGTCTAACTAGCCTGATAAGGTTCTCAATCAGAGGCACGTGTTTTACGTTGTCTCTGATTGGGAACCATATTAAGGTAGGCTGTTCTCACTGTTTGTTTGTGGGTGATTGTTCCTGTTCGTTGCGTTCTTTGTTTTCTAGATTCACATGTTCAGGACTGTAGCGTCGTTGGTTTCGTTTTGTTTATTGTTTTTGTTCGTGTTGAATAAGTGTTCGAATAAATATGGATACATACCACGCTGCAATTTGGTCCTCCTCTCCTTCAACCAACGACGAGAGTTGTTACAGAATCACCCACCAACCATGGACCAAGCAGCGTGGTAAGCGGCAGCAGCAGCAGGAGCAGCGATCGCAGGACTTATGGAATTGGGAGGAAATTCTGGACAGCGGAGGACCCTGGGCACAACCGGGAGAATATCGCTGCCCTCGTGAAGAGCTGGAGGCAGCTAAAGCCGAGAGGCGGTGGTATGAGGAGGCAGCACGGAAGCGAGGCTGGAAGCCTGAGAGTCAGCCCCAAAAATGTATTGGGGGGGGGCTAAAAGGGAGTGTGGCGAAGTCAGGTAGGAAACCTGCGCCAACTCCCCGTGCTTACCGTGGAGAGCGAGAGTACGGGCAGACACTGTGTTATGCGGAAGAGCGCACGGTGTCTCCTGTACGTGTGCTTAGCCCGGTGCGGTACATTCCAGCTCCACGTATCGGCCGGGCTAGAGTGGGCATTGAGCCAGGTGCCATGAAGCCGGCTCAAGTTATCTGGTCTCCAGTACGTCTCCTCGGGCCGGTGTACATGGCACCAGCCTTACGCATGGTGTCCCCGGTTCGCCAGCACAGCCCAGTGCGGGCTATTCCACCTCGCCGCACTGGCCTGGCTACGGGGAGCATTAACCTTTTCTCAATAGGGGGTGCTGTTTGCACTTTGTAAAAATTTAGTTCCTAAATTAAACTGCCTCGTACTCAATTCTTGCTCGTACAATATGCATATTAGTATTACTATTGGATAGAAAACACTCTCTAGTTTCTAAAACCGTTTGAATTATATCTGTGAGTAAAACAGAACTCGAGTTGGAGCAATTTTCCTATGAGGAAGTGAGAAATCTGAAATCTGCAGGCTGTTCTGAGGTCAGTTTATTAATTTGCATGTCTTCTATTGGTTGAGATGCACTGCATACGCCTTCCCCTGGATGTCAGCAAATAGTGAGAATTGGAATGGAGTTGCTAGGCAGATCTGAGGCCTTATAAATGGGCTGGCAACGTGGGGTCCTCTCTTTCCTTCGTTTGCCATGACGCAAGACAGACCTCAGGATGGCGTTCTAGAAAGCTCCCGTTATAGCCCTTAGATATATCCGGCTCTGATTTTATTCGATATAGGTGTTAAAGACATCATAATGTTGTTATTTTAAACCGAGTTATATCAATTTATATCAGTATATTGCGATTTTCGGGTATTTATTTGTGCTGCGTTCTAGTGAGTTGGGCACGTCTTGGCCACATGGCCAATGTTTACTGCTAATTCCAAAGTTGAGGGCGACAATCTACAACCGAGCAACGATTCTTTTGGACGAAGGACAACTTGCCCAAGATTCTGATGGGAGCTCATCAAAAAGTAAGAACTATTTATGATGTTAATTCGTTGTTCTGTTGAAAAATGTAAAACTCATATTCCGCCATTAATTTCGGTGCGGTCTCGCTTTAACGCACGCTGTATGTCGTAGTAACGTTAATTTTAAAAATCTAACACAGCGATTGCATTAAGAACTAATGTATCTTTCATTTGCTGTCCAACCTGTATTTTTTAGTCAAGTTTATGATTAGTTACTGATTAGATTAGGTGCCTCTCCAAAGATTTCTCCCGACATATTGTTGGCAGCTTGGCTACTATTCTCATTGTATAACCACGATTTTTGCCGCTAAATATGCACATTTTCGAACAAACTCTATATGTATTGTGTAATATGATGTTATAGGACTGTCATCTGAAGAAGTTTGAGAAGGTTAGTGAAAAAATGAATATCTTTTGCTGGTTTATTCGTTATCACTATTGTTGGCTTGAATCAATGCTGTTGTGTGGTTGGCTATTGTAGTAAGCTAATATAATGCTATATTGTGTTTTCGCTGTAAAACACTTAAAAAATCTGAAATATTGGCTGGATTCACAAGATCTTTGTCTTTCATTTGCTGTACGCTGTGTATTTTTCAGAAATGTTTTATGATGAGTATTTAGGTAATTCACGTTGGTCTCTGTAGTTATTCTAGTTGCTTTGGTGAGAGTTGTGATGGTGGCTGCAATGGTAAACTATGATTTATACCTGAAATATGCACATTTTTCTAACAAAACATATGCTATACAATAAATATGTTATCAGACTGTCATCTGATGAAGTTGTTTCTTGGTTAGTGGCTATTTATATCTTTATTTGGTCGAAATTGTGATAGCTACCTATGCAGGAAAAAAATGGTGGGAAAAAAAAGTTGTGTCTTTTGCTATCGTGGTTAGCTAATAGATTTACATATTGTATCTTCCCTGTAAAACATTTTAAAAATCAGAAATGATGGCTGGATTCACAAGATGTGTATCTTTCATCTGGTGTCTTGGAATTTAATGATATTTAGATGCTAGTATTTACTTGTGACGCTATGCTAGGCTATGCTAGTCAGCTTTTTTACTGATGGGGGTGATCCGGGATTGTGATGAAGTAGAAGTTAAACCAGGTAAGGTTGGGCAGGCTCGGTGCTTAAGAGCTCCTGTACGCCTTCACGGTCCGGTATATCCGGCGCCACCTCCTCGCCCCAGCCCAGTACCACCAGGCCTACACCACGCGCCAGGCTTCCAGTGCGTCTCCAGAGCCCTGTTCCTCCTCCACGCACTCGCCCTGTGGTGCGTGTCTCCAGCCCGGTACCACCAGTTCCGGCACCACGCACCAAGCCTCCTGTGCGTCTCCAGAGCCCTGTGCACCCTTTTGCTGCTCCCCGCACAAGCCTTAAGGTGCGTGTCCTTAGCCCGGTACCACCAGTTCCGGCACCACGCACCAGGCCTACTGTGCGCCTCAGCCGGCCAGAGTCTGCCGTCTGCCCAGCGCCGTCTGCGCTGTCCGTCTGCCCAGCGCCGTCTGAGCTACCCGTCTGCCCAGCGCCGCCTGCGCTGCCCGTCTGCCCAGCGCCATCTGAGCTGCCCGTCTGTCCTGAGCCTTCAAAGCCGCCCGTCTGTCCTGAGCCTTCAGAGCCGTCCGTCAGTCAGGAGCCGCTAGAGCCGTCCGTCAGACAGGAGCTGCCAGAGCCGCCCGCCAGACAGGAGCTGCCAGAGCCGCCCGCCAGACAGGAGCTGCCAGAGCCGCCCGCCAGACAGGAGCTGCCAGAGCCGCCCGCCAGACAGGGGCTGCCAGAGCCGTCAGCCAAACAGGATCTGCCAGAGTCGTCAGTCAGCCAGGACCGGCCAGAGCAGTCAATCAGCCAGGACCAGCCAGAGCCGTCAGTCAGCCAGGACCTGCCAGAGCCGTCAGTCAGCCAGGAGCTGCCAGAGCTACCTGTCACGCCGGCGATGCCGGAATTCCCCCTCAGTCCGGAGCTGCCCCTCAGTCCGGAGCTGCCCTTCAGTCCGGAGCTGCCCCTCAGTCCGGAGCTGCCCCTCAGTCCGGAGCTGCCCCTCAGTCCGGAGCTGCCCCTCAGTCCGGAGCTGCCCCTCAGTCCGGAGCTGCCCCTCAGTCCGGAGCTGCCCCTCCGTCCAGAGGCGCCCATCAGTCCATTGGGGTTAATTTGGAGGGTTGCAGTTAAATATGGATACATACCACGCTGCAATTTGGTCCTCCTCTCTTTCAACCAACGACGAGAGTCGTTACACTAATGAAGCTATACTATCGTAAATACAGAATCTTAAACATTCTAAATAACCGCCCATTTGGAAAAGGAAAATGCAATAAATATTTACACTGAGCTACGTTTCAATAGATTGGTCGTAGATGGAAGGCTGGGTTGCCCAGCAGAGATCTCCCTTGTCCTTTGAAAAATATGTCTTGTGGTTAAACGGATACGTTGTAGTACCGTCATCGTGTAGTAGAACGGATACGTTGTAGTACCCTGTCTTTCTGAAGAGATTGTCCTTCCTTTCCTAGCACACGTTTACAGCTGCTTCTGCTAACTCGATGTCTAGGATGTATCACTTTTTTAGTGAATAAGAGTTCAAAGTTCATACCAAGTTTCCATACTATAAGCTCATGCTAGTGGAAATCATCATTCCAGCGTGGCGATCGTCACCTCCACATTGAAATTCGCACTCCTAAACATATGGACAGCAGTCCTCACCTCATCGGGAACACAATGTTAATTTCGTTAGGTTGTAGTCGTTCAACCATTCGCAACCAGAGCTCACGCTGAGGTTGTCTTAGTTCTGTAGTTAATATTTGCCCTTTTAAATGTATGGACAGCAGTCCTCACGTCATCGGGAACACAAGAGGTTGACTTTCGTCAATGGGCTTTTGTAGTGGGGGAGAGAAGGGCGTGTTTCATAGTTCACAACCAAAGCCTGTTCACTTGGGCGGGGACACTGAGTGAACATAGTTCACTAATGAAAACAATTCTGTCATTTAGAAGCTAAAATTACATTTGATATTTTCACAAATAGTTTCATATTTAAACATTTAAATTGCACAACAATTCCATGTGAATCTGATAACTAGAATGTGTAGACTTTCCAAGATATTGTTTATGTCGTCTTACCATCAGTAATAATGTCTCAGACAACAACTGATCTAACATCATATTCTTTATGTACCAACGGATATTTTCAACTGGTTGGATTACCGAAATATGGTTCCGATTCCCAACCTTTTGATGTTGCTAGATTCCCTCTACGTTAACAAAGGGCTTTCCAAGAGTCCAATCTGTAGAGTAGAGAGAGAAAAGGGGGAAAGGTATTTGTGGGGGTCATAAACCTCACCAACAGGGTGAGGTTCGATCTTGCGATTAACCTGCACGTTGCAAACCAACATAAAAATGACGGTGGGTTGTCCTGGTTGTGGACCATCGTTGTGGTCCCCCTCTGGTGGTTGACCCGGGTAGGGTTTATGCGAATGAAGCAGGCCGCTCCAAGGCTGGGCGGCGGATGTCCAGTGGGTGATCACTGTTGTGGTCCCCACACTGGTGGTCGAACCGGGTAGGACTTCTGCAAATGAAGAGGTCTGCTCCAAGGCTGGGCAGCAGATGTCCGGATTGGGATCGTCGTTCCGGACCCGTCGTCTGGTCGTCCAGACTGGAAGATCTTGTAATCATGCAATGCCTTGTGTCACGATCGCAGATTTTAGAGGAACAACAAATGTCGGTACATATAAGTGTCTTATATCGGCTGAAAGCTTAAATTCTTGTTAATATAATTGCACTGTCCAATTTACAGTAGCTATTACTGCTAAAAAAAATGCCATGCTATTGTTTGACGAGAGCTCCTAACAACAAAACACTTTTTTCACCGCAATGGGTTTGATAAATTCACCACTGAAGGTGAAATGTATACTTACATTCTGAAACATGCACGATCGATTTTGTATTTCCACTCGTTCAAATTGCAAAGAAAGAAATCTATGAAAATCTAACCCTAAACGATGTTTCACCCAGTCAAATCACATTTGTATGTATTCCTCAGAGATCCTAGAACCTAACCAGACTTCTCTATATCATTAGGTGTGTAGTATATCCTATAGGACACCAAATTTGGTCAGAGAGCGACGCCATCATGGCACTCCGACGACGCGGGCGGTCTTCACTTGATCGACTCTAACTTTGTCAAATAAGCACCAATCAGGGTCAAACAAAGCTAGCTAGATAGCCAATGAGCTGGGCTTTACGGGAGTACCCTGTATATGTTCAAAAATGTAGCTGCTAACCTTGTGCGACAGCATGCCTTTTCATTTTGGACAAAAATTACAAGAATATTCAGAGTTATGAAGTTATGAAAACTGGTTGTTTTGTAAATGTTGAACTTATAATATGGCTACTAATACTAGACAAGCTAAATCACATTTCCACAAACCTCAAAGTATTTCCATTCAAATGGTACCAAGAATATGCATATCCTTGCTTCAGGGCCTGAGCTACAGGCAGTTAGATTTGGGTATGTCATTTTAAGCGAAAAATGTTAAAAAGGGGGCTATCGCTAAGAAGTTTTCACAACTCATGAAATATATCATTAAATTTCCTCCACAAATGAGCGGTGTTGTTGCACTAACAGGTTATGGCTCTATCACTTTCTAAGTGTCAAAGAAAATGAAACAAAATTAATGAAACCATAAACAAAACAAAATATAGTTATCCCACCTTAATCATCTAATTGGATTGTATTCTATATACGTTTGTGGTCTTGGCAAAATGACCCTATCATGGCATTGTCTAATGTCATATCTAGGGCTTTCCTAATTTGCCGTATGTTGCTTGGGGCACTATCCTAAGTTGATAACTATATGATAAGTCTACAGCTGTAAGTCACTAGTTTTGGGCAGTCTACCGGGATGACCTATGGACTTCTGGGAAGAAAACTGGTGAGTACTGTAGAGTCAAAGGCCTCAAAGTAAATGTTCATCTTTACTAAGGCTGGTATTTTGTTCGAAACCTTAAGTGATCCTAGCAAAAATCCTAATTAGATGTTCCGTTGTACATGTGTATTTATGCTTACACAACCGCGCAGGTCAAGGGAAGAAAACCAAGTAACCTGGTAGACTATAACATGTTCAGAATGAGTCTGACGGAATCAGGTAATTTTCAGGTCAATGCATGGAGGTCAGGGGGTCTGTAGATGTCTTACCTCAAGTCACTGTCTTCCACTATTGTAGTGGCGGTAGGTATGAAGAAGTCTGTTTCATAGCTATGTTATCCACGGAGGAGCTAACCTCACGACGGACGTACTCTCTAAGCACTGAACCAGTCGTACACGGTGTGATCATGGTTCATGACTTCCAATAACTTTCCTCCTGAATGGAGGGTTATATTTATTAGTGGCATGTGTGTTGACCATCAGAAGAGTGTTCTGGAGATTCCCTTACACGTGTTGCAATCTGAGTGACTACTAACTCCTCTGTCGCTATTATCAATAGCAATTTGACTTGTGAGGTATCTAATCCTCTTACTGATTGTTGCTGGACTGACTGTGTTATTGGTACTGGTACTCAAGGGGACCAGTTGTCCTACCTATTTATTCTGAAATGTCATCCTACAGGAACACATGATTAGAGCATTTTACTAGTTGTCTTGTAGTGGCTACTACACATGACAAGGAATGATTATTGTTGCCATTTTTTTGGAGGTGGAAAAGTCCACTGGACTTCCTTTAAGACCGGTGTGGTACACTTCAGTAATATCTTAGATGTGTTCTAAGATAATCCCCGTCTAGGGACCTGTCTGCTCCTCACTGTTCTCATAGGGAGTTTACAACTAGATTTGTTTTATGCTCTGGTGGCCTCGTACGGTGTTGCACGTAGTCTCGACCCCCCCACCGGCTTCGATGAGGCTCATCATGGGTCTGGGCTACTATTCCCCCTTTTTGTGTCTCGGGACCCCCCCACCTGCGGGTGGTGTTGGTATCCGAGGCGCAAACTGAAAGGTAGGACCCTATGTACGAGTTGTCAGTGACCGCATTGTTATGAGAATGGCTGTACCCTTTCAAACAAATCTCCTGATGTTTGTGCTTCACAACGCTCAGTGGCTGTCGAGGCCTGTCAGTCACCACAGCGTCCGCATGTGGCAACCTCATTACTACCTGCGAACTGAGATGAGGATATGTGTCTGTGATATCGCAAAGTGTTTCACCAGTGGGAGTCATTGGGTCAGTTGCTGGACTGGGTGACAGTCCCCCACAAAGCGGAAGATGTATTATTGAAAGCAGAGTACACTCTGCGCATTAACGTTTTTCTTCCTGAGATGGCCGCAGTGCTTGCGGAAGTGTCCGAAGGGAAAGAGAAGTTCATCTCAACTATCGTATTGTATGACTGTAAGGAGGAGGGAAGTTGTTCATTCCAAGAGGCAGCTGGCTCAAATCATGAAAAGAATGGTCAATCAGCTTTGCTGATGGGATGTGTCGAGATATCGTAATATCTCCTTGGGTCCGATTCTGTACCAAGAGGTTTCGAAACGTATTTTTCCCAAGGGGTGCTTTGACATATACCCCTTGTGGGTGACTGCGTTGCAGCTAGCGTTAGGGGGTGACAGTGTGGTCCGTGGGGAATGCACTGTGACCTGTGACCACACATGGTTGGTTTTCCAATCCATCAGTGGGAGTAACCGATCCATCAAGTCTGCTCCAAGTAGCAGAGGTTCAGATTCGAGGCTGGTAACATACACAGGGTGAACAAGCGATACGTCCTGGAAGTGTAGTTTCAGCATGACTCTCAATGTGAGAGGCAAGGAAGTCTGAGTGAAACCTCGAAGTTTAGTGTCGCATCGTTCCACTTTTAACCAACATTTAGTTGCTTCAAAGCCGTTTTGAGATCGTTGAACAATGTTTGAGAGATGACAGATATTGTCGCACCAGAATCAATTAGTGCATGACAAGTTAAGCAGTCCTCCAGGACTGTTTCCAGGTATGGCCGTTTAGAGTCGCGTTTAGTGGATATATTCCCCACAAAGTGGACTGGTCGTTCGCAATGACGTGACGTGCCATTTCTGTTTAAGGTGAAAGCAGATCAACTTTTTGGATTTTGAGTGGGCTTGGCTTTAACAAAGCTTTTAAACTTCTTCTTTGCAACCTTTGTATCAGAGTCTATAGACAAAGCCTGTGGGCTTGTTTCTTGATCAAGCGGGCATCGGATAGGGTCTCGAGTGAGAGCAAGAGAAATTTGTTTTTTAACGTCCTTGCTAAGGGTGTTAATTTCTGCGGACCTGGTGTCCGGCAGTTCCCCGTCTAGTCCTTGTGACTTATCTTTTACCTTTAAAAAAAAATAATCTTGCTTTAGTTCTTCACGTAGTGAAACTTTTAGAGAACATTGGTCTATGTTTTGATCGTCCTTTAACCCTTTGTTACCCTTGTGCTCTGACACTTTGTGTGGGTTGGGTACTGCAATGTAGTGAACAGGTCGATTGTAGCGGTAGTCGTTACGATGGCGACGTACTTTACAGTTATTTCGACCGCGGTGGTTATTGGTTTTGTGGTAGAAACCGTTGTTGTGCGTCATCTCTCAACGCTCCAATACCTGATAATTCACCCTCTAACTGGAGTGAGTGCTCTGCTCCTGGTCAAACTTCAAAACCGAGTAGTCAAGGCTCTTTTGATGCCTCAAAGGCTGTGCTTGCAAGCTCTCTGAGTTGTAAGATATGCAAGCCAATGTGGTCTGCAGGGCCCAAGTAGGTAATGAAGGTGGGATACATGTTCGACATAAACATTTATTTGAATGATTACAGCTCTTCCATTTCTGTTTCAGTGAGTAGGCCAAAGTAAGCTGAACGAAGCCTATGATAGTAAGCTTGTGGGTGTTCGTTCCGAGCTTGTTTGACAGTGTTAGTCAGTGAGCTATCGTGTTTGCGAGTCGCAGAACCACTGAATTCTTATTACAAAGCTGTGGCAAGTTTAGCGTAGTCATTTAGCACGTGTTGCTGTTGTAGACAAATTAACCTCGTCACGTGTCTATTCGACGTTCGCTTCAACAGATAAACCCTGTCAGAACCCGTAGTGTTCGGGTAGCCATCCAATGTGTCCTCTATGTCAGCTAGGAACGTCTCAGTATTGTTTGGCTGACCTGGAACAGGGTCAAAGGTGGGGAAATTCTTGACGAGTTTGTCAAGGTATTCCACGTCAAGCGGGTGGAGAGGGTTGGCTTCATTCTGTGGGGAAGTTGGGGCTGAAGGGCCAAGAGGAGAAGCCAAGCTTTGGCTTTGTTGGTGAAGAGGCACCATATTACTCAGTGCAGAATGGCCATGAGAAGACTGAGGGACACATGAGGGAGGCAAAGTCTGAAACCTATCGTCTTCACTCCTTTGAGTACCGGACTCCGGTTGCTTATTTGGGTAGTCGATATTAGCCCTTTTAAACGTATGGACAGCAGTCCTCACGTCATCGGGAACACAAGATGTTGACTTTTGTCAATGGGCTTTTGTAGTGGGGGAGAGAAGGGCGTGTTTCATAGTTCATAACCAATGCCTGTTCACTTGGGAGGGGCCACTGAGTGAGCATAGTTCACTTATGAAAACAATTCTGTCATTTAGAAGCTAAAATTACATTTGACACTGCCCTCCTCTTTCCATTCTAAGTTCAAGTTCAAGTTTGTTTATTTGTCATATACACATGATATACATGGAGTACTCAGTGCAATGAAAT
Organism: Salvelinus namaycush; assembly: GCF_016432855.1. NCBI lineage: Eukaryota > Metazoa > Chordata > Actinopteri > Salmoniformes > Salmonidae > Salvelinus > Salvelinus namaycush. The sequence continues at coordinate 25,829,758 of NC_052324.1, forward strand.
GCTTACTTGCAGGTTAACCTTTCGACAATGCAACAACAATAGAAAAAGTAAGTAGCCAAGTGAATAAAAATTAAGCTCAATAAAATAATTTCACCAATTTAATAATTGGCAGTTTTTTACAAATAGTTTCATAGCCTATACGGAAATAACAGACATGAGAGAATCATGTTTACCTGTAGAATATAATAGGTTATATTTAATTTAATTGTTTCAGTTCTACCACCTCAACAATGCTAATTTTGAACAGGGTTAAATATAATGTTTTAGTTAAGTTCAGCTTCAGTCCACAGCCCCCCTGTGGACTGAAGCTGAACTTAACTAAAACATTATATTTAACCCTGTTCAAAATTTGCATTGTTGAGGTGGTAGAACTGAAACAATTAAATTGTGTCACTGTCAGAAAAATGTCAGAAAAATGTCAGAAAAACGTTCTCTCATCTCTTTGGTCTCAGCTAGCTAGTAGCCAGTAGCTACTGTAGTTGCTAGCCAGCCAAGCTAGCTGCATAAGCGAAAACCATCAAATACACTTGCTGGAAATAAGCCCTTTCCCTAATATCATGACTTATATAATATGCTGTTAAATAATGCACTGACACCCAATAGCTTAAGGATACTGAGCACTAACACTAGAGTATTAACATTAGCCAACCCTTATGCTGAGGGAGACTAGCTAGTTAGCTACCACCAATCTGCTGCTGCTGCACTTTGACTTTCTGGCTGTTCTGCCCTCTCCACCTCATTCACTACTGCCTCAACTTGCTCAACCTGCTCGCCATTTTTGCCACTATTTCGGAAGAAATTCACAATATTCTCTGACTAAGTGACAGGTGTTTTGCTGAGTGATGACATTGACATCTTACCGGTGCTGTAGGGGTACAGGGCAAGGGACGTGAGTGGTCCACTGCGTTGTGAAATCACAGAAGACACCGTGTCCCTCCAGGGGCTTCTTGTAGTGCCTGTCACTGCCTAGCGCAGCATATTGGATCGTTTATTTTTGTCATTAAAATTTCTCAGTAAAACATGTTTTTTTAAATGCGGCATAGCGCAAGTGATGTGTGGTTACAATCATATCAGACAGAGGTTTTTTTTATGAAAAAATGTACCATCAAAAGGTTCGGGCCTGGATCAAAAACATCCTGAAGCTGCTGGTGTTAATTAACTGAACTGACACACTCCAGTAATTGGGACTGAGAGAATTTGAAGCTGTGATTTTCTTTTGGAGCTGAAAAGATAATATTTCAAACAGATCCACTGACGGTTGAATAATTGAAAAAATGTTTGGTTTCAGAATGTTTAAAGTGCAACTAAAGGCAATGAACAACTTCTCTGATAGAAACAGCCTATGTGGAATCGATATTAGTTAGAAACATTTATTCTAGTGTGAAAATTTACTGTAAATAGGATAATTGTGATCATAAAAAAGTCAGTCTCACCCAAAACTGAGTTTTTTAAGTGAGTTTATCATGACTTACTCGAGCGTTGGGTTTTGATTTCAACAATGCTCACTTGCCCACTAACACCGGATAAACAGCTGCGGTCTATCCAACACACAGACAGTGAGACAGACCTAGTTTTTTACTTGAGAAATACTGCACCAAACACATTAGTTAGATGTAAAATTGCATAGCTAAAACCTCCTCCGAAAAAACGTCAAAATGAATTATCTTACATTCATTCTGACTTATTTGACGAAGTGATTCTGGCTTTGTTCCTATGGTGTCTCATGGGGTACATACATTAGTAACTGCCAAACCACACACCCAAGACTGAGGTCTCTTTTTTCTTAACGAGCAACAGACAAAAACACATGCGGAATCGGTCTGTTTAGTCGCTCTCTAAATTGTTAGTTTTTTTAGCTAAAAAATCTTTCTAACTGTACACTTCACGATCTGTCTGGGTTGAGATGCTCTCAGCATTTCCCTGTTTACCTCTCTTCTTCTCACCTCTCCTCACCTCAGCTCTCCTCACCTCTCCTCACATCCCTTCTGCTCTCATTATAAAGTAGTAGGACAATGAGAAAAAAAGGTATTTTAGATGAGATTGCAGTCAAGAGCTTTGCAATTATAAAAGTAATCCAAGATTACACATGAGCCAGGCGGAATAAGCAGGCTCATGGAAGAGATGAGAAAATAGGTTTAAGCATTGCAAACAGCCAGAAGGAATGATGGAAAGAAGACTGAAGCCTATATTGAAGATATCTTTGTGTGTGTGTGTGTGTGTGTGTGTGTGTGTGTGTGTGTGTGTGTGTGTGTGTGTGTGTGTGTGTGTGTGTGTGTGTGTGTGTGTGTGTGTGTGTGTGTGTGTGTGTGTGTGTGAGTGTGTGTGTGTGTGTGCGTGTGTGTGTGTGTGTGTGTGTGTGTGTGTGTGTGTGTGTGTGTGTGTGTGTGTGTGTGTGTGTGTGTGTGTGTGTGTGTGTGTGTGTGTGTATGTTACTTTTCTTTATAATCATTTCACTTCCCCTGTGACAACCATGAGCACGGGCTGACTTGACTTTTCTGTACCTCAGCCTACCATTACAATGTAGAAAAACGCATATCAGCTTTTTTTCAATAGTTCTCCATCTTACCAGAGCTTCATCTTATTCTGTCAAACCATTTTAATTGTGGATTCGCAGCCACAATGTATGGAAGATGCCAAAACGTTGGTGCTAACAGTAGATGGCGAAGGGATGAGAATGAATGGATAGGGAATGTGTGTGATTATGAGACATGGCCATATAGGCAGAGAAGGTACAGCATTATCTCGCTTCTGTTAATCAAAGGTCAAGATTTACATTGTAGTCTGCCTTAATTTCATTTCCCACCAGATATTTTTACTCAGGCAATAATGTTCAGGGCACAGCGTACTTCCTCTGTGTACTTAACATCCATGTCCATATACTGTGTGTGTGTGTGTTAGCGTGTGTTTGCATGTGTGTGTGTTCAGTATTCAACCAGTGTCATCTTTAAAGCCTGGTCCCTGGAAATCATGTTCTCTGTGACTGAGCAAGGTTTTTTTTCTTCCTTTCATGTGTTTTATCTCACTATACAGTACATGCAGTCTATCCCAACAATACGTCACACCTCTTCTCCTCATATCCATTGTTCCGCCCAACAAGGAACACTATCTCCTTCACACAGACTCTAGTGAAGCACAGATATCGTATTGGTTTCAGATTAGCGTAATACCTGGGTTTGTTTCTGCAGAGTTAAGGATTATTTCTCTATTTCTATCAACGAGGCCATATAGTGAGTGTGAGGACTGGATTAGGTGCACGATGGTTCTTTTGTGGGTTGATGTAGATAGAGGACAGGACACAGCAGGAGTTGGGGGACAGATGGTTGTGTGATGGAGCGCAGAGAGTGTGTGTGTGTGTGGGGGGGGGGGGGGGGGGGGATGGGGGGGGGGTTGTCTGTGTGCATGTGTGCATATCTACAGTGGATTATAGCATCAAAGAACTGGATTAAAGCAAAGTTACAATACACTCAGAAATGTATCAACATGATAAATATGGTCGGACTGGACTGAAGCCATGAAGTTACTTTACATTCAAGTTGATGTTGTGTTTTATAGAAATGTGATGTGGTTTATGGACCAATAGATACTTGTGAAATATTACAACGTCTGATATTTTTGTCAAATTGACAAGATGTTGTGTCGAATTATTTGACGCTGTTGGTAGGAGTTGCTCCATAGTGACAGATCTAGGATCAGTTTGCACTTGCTATGCCAACTCCTTAACTAATGGGTAACAACGCAAGACTGACCTAGGACTGACCTATCAGCATTTAGGGCTAACTTCCTCCTTCTCAATTTTTTGTCCATAAAATCCTACTACCACACTGCTCTAGTCTACTACTGGTCAATATTTTTTTTAAACCAGGGAGTCTCTGGTGTTTCTGGGAATATCGCACACCCTGAATTTTGAGGTGTAAACAATGTTCGCTGGTGTGAAGATTCTCAGAAATGCATATTTTCATGTGTAAACAACATTTGCTGGTGTGAAGATTCAGAAATGTATTTTCATGTGTTGAGCCTCAATGTTGCTCTCACATCACATATGAGGAGCAGAGATCAGTGTGTGTCGTCCCTTCTCTTGAGACTTTCATCTCTCTGCGTGTGTGCGTGTGTGCGTGTGTGCGTGTGTGCGTGTGTGCGTGTGTGCGTGTGTGCGTGTGTGCGTGTGTGCGTGTGTGCGTGTGTGCGTGTGTGCGTGTGTGCGTGTGTGCGTGTGTGTGTGTGTGTGTGTGTGTGTGTGTGACTGTGTGTCGTCCTCTCTTTGGATCTCTCTGCGGCATCAGGAGAGCCAGCTTGGTACTATAGTTTTTTCTATAGGCTATTTTTGCAAAACCCTACACACTAACCACATTTAAGTGGTTTAACCACAAAACCTTACATCAAACCAGCAAAACATTATACATCTCTTGCAAAGTAAACAATTCTTGCAACACTCTTCAAACTCTTAAAAAAAAAATGTTTTTGTCTCAATACAGTACACACAAACCATAATTTGAGTAAGCACACGAAGCACCCACTACCCACTGATAGTATAAATGAAAAACACTTGTGGCTTTTGCTTTTTGGCAGTTTGGCATGGCAGTTTGCATTAATGTTTTGTCATACATGTAGAAAACACACATACACACAGGTATCCAATGTGTAAAGTATGGCTGTGTATTCGAACATAACACACTATCAATACAAATAAGGGGAAAACTTTTTTTTTTTTTTTCTCAAAATGTTCTAACACTCCTCAAACAACAGAAGTGCAGTAGAAGAAACCAAAACATTTGTGCTAGAAAAAAAAATACAGGAAAAAATGTGGCTACATCTCACCTTCTTTGTGGGTCTGGCCAGAAGACTTCATCCACATCACATGTTGTCTTGAGCTCGCAGTGTGGAACGTATGGCCTGGAGTGTCGTATCCAGGCCTGGCATGAACCCTGATCCATGTCTCCACAAGCCTCCATTGCCTATAGAATGCGTTGGTGGGGCTGGCGATCATACACCTTCCAACTCCATGCAGAGAAGAATTCTTCAATAGGACTCAAGAACGGAGAGTATGGGGGGAGATTGAGTGCGATGAAAGTGGGTGACCAGTGAACCAATTGCAGACCACAGCAGCCCGGTGGAAACTAGCATTGTCCCAGATGATAACGTACCTGGGCTGCTCTGGCCCCTGGTCATTAGGGATTAGTCTGTTGTGGAGGGTGTCCAGAAATGTGATAATGTGTGCAGTGTTGTATGGGCCTAGGATTGCATGAGGGTGAAGGACGCCGTTTTGACTAATAGCTGTACACATTGTTATATTGCCACCACATTGTCCCCGGACGTTGATGATGGCACGGTGTCCGATGATATTTCACTAGAGGCCCATTGTTTTTGCAAGGTTGAAACCTGCCTCGTCCACATATATTAGCTCATGATGCACTGCATCTGCTTCTAGCTCCATGACTCTCTGAAAGAGACAAGACAAAACAATGTAGCACAGTAGGAAAAGACAGGGATCAGTCAATATGATGTAGCACCATACACTTCCAGGTCCAGTACCAATGATAGGATAGTATAGCTTACCTGCACATATTCATATCTGTTTTACACGGTCTGAGTTTCTTTAGAAAGGCACTCTGTACAGCTGCTTCATCCTAATTCTATGTTTCAGTAGACGAGACAGAGAGACTCACTCTGTTGACATTTTAGAATATGGTGTTATCTGCCATTATGTGGTCCTGCAGTTCTCTGAGTCTGATGCAGTTATTTGCAATGACCATATTTACAATGTGGGTCTCCTGCTCTGAGGTGAACAGTCAACCTCTTCCACCAGATACTGGTTTTCTTGCAGTTCTATAAAAACATTTCAATGGTTTCAGTGACAGATCCTTCTCATTATGAAAGTACAGTACATATTACTGTACCAGTAAGACTACAGCAGTTACTTACCGGTTCTCATTTCTAAATATCCAGATGATACCTGCAACAGTATAGCGGCTCAGATTTGGTTGAACCCGTTGCACAGCCTCCCTCATGCACATCCCATGATTGACAACATGGTCAACCACAGTCGCTCTGATTTCATCAGTTATTGTGTTCCTGACTCTCCTTCCTGTTCCCCGTCCTCTCCTTCTCCCCATCCTACTTCACCTCTTCCTTCTCCTGCTCCTCTTACTTCTTCACCTCCTCATCCTCCTCATCCTCCTCCTCCTCCTCCTCGTCCTCCTCTAGTTCTCACCCCTCTTACTCTCTGTCCAATATTGGCCTCCATTGTTGTCCAAACCAAATGTTTACTTGTGGCCTATTTATAGTGCTCAAGCTCTGATTTGTGAGTGAACTCATTATCTAAAAGTGTTTTCACATGTGTCAATGTGGAAAGGCAATTGGCGAAGTAGTGTAGCAATGTAGAGACCAATTTTTACAGTTTTGCTAGGAGTGTGTTATTAAATTGCAAACTGCGTGTAAAGCAGTGAGTTGTGTTTACAGTTTTGCAAAAAGTATGTTAGAAAATTCCAACCTGAGTGTAAAGCAGAGAACGCGCATTCAGTTTGGCACACTTGCTAAATGCATTGGCTACAAGTGTTAATGGTTTCAGAGATAGTGCCTCAAGAATCACTGTTAGTGTTTAAGCATTCAGAAAAAACTGTAACATATAAGCGTCAGTCTGGTATGCTTTTGCAAAAAGATCTCTCAAGAAGCACAATGCATAAGTCAATACATCATAAACAGTATATGCATTACGTATATTGACACATATATATGCATCACAAGTGATTGACGAATAAGTCAATACTTTGCATTCAAGGCAAAAAAGTTGATGATAAAGCTGCAATGGGTAAACAAACTCACAGACATACAAGCCTCTCTCTCTCTATTCTCTAATCCTCCCCTCTCTCTCTCTTCAATCTCTCCCTCCCTCTCTCCCTCCTTCTTCTCTCTCTCTCTCTCTCCCTCCTCTTTTTCCCCTTACTTTCCTTCTGCCTCCTCTCTCCCTCCTCTCACCCCCCTCCCTCCTTCAATCTCATCCTCTCTCCGCTCTCCCACTCTCTTTACCCTCCCCCTTCTCTCTTTTTCCCTCCTCCCCGTCCATTCTCTCTCCCTTCTTATATCCCTCCCTACCTCCCCCTCCTCTCATCTCTCTTTCTCTCTCTCTCCCTTTCCCTCTCTCCACCTCTCTCTCCTCTCTACCACCACAGACAGGATATGAATGCATAGATATGTGTCAAGGGCATTGACGCATTAGTCAATACATTGCATTCAAGGAGAAAAGGTTGGTGATAAAGCTGCAATGGGACTCAGACACACAGAAACACAGACAGACAGACAGACAGATCTGTGTGTGTGTGTGTGTGTGTGTGTGTGTGTGTGTGTGTGTGTGTGTGTGTGTGTGTGTGTGTGTGTGTGTGTGTGTGTGTGTGTGTGTGTGTGTGTGTGTGTGTGTGTGTGTGTCTGTGTGTGTGTGTGTGTGTGTGTGTGTGTGTGTGTGTGTGTGTGTGTATCTCACGCCTCATGGTCTCTTTGTTTTTGACTCCAAGATCCTCCCCAGTAGAATGGCAGACATCACTCAGATGGTTAAGCAATGGACACTTCAATAAATGGAAGCAATGACCTAAACGTCTGGTCATTTTAGTTTCTGAGCTGCCGACAGATGTAACCTAGCTAGTGGTAAACAAGACCATCATGCAGTGACATCACTTCCTCTGGGATCTGAGGTAGTGTCGCCCAACACCAAACAATGGTGTATAAATACATCTAGCTAAGACCATGGTGTCGGTTATTCTGGTGCTGCTTTGTGAATATGCTGTTGTGAATGTCCCTTTATATGCCACTGACTCAGATAAGCACACCATTAAAGGTCTGGGAGGTGGACCTAATAATAATATAATTCCTCAATTTCCTCTAGTGCGCTCCTCTCCATCTCTCCCTCGTTCCCTCACTCCTGATCTCTGTGCCAGGTTGAGTGAGCGAGCGAGGGAGCCTGGTGAAAAAGAACTCTGAAAAAAAGTTTGGAACAGAGGTCTTATCAGATGGGAAAGCTGTCAATCAAAAGTTTGAAAGATGTAAAACAGAAAAGCAGATAAATAAAATTGGCACCGCCAATTGACCGGGAGAAGAAGAAAAAATCCTGTTGCCAAATAACTGATGGAAATACCAGCCGCGTTAAATACATTTGACTGGTCATGCTTAACGGTCTAGGGGTCATTTGCATAATTTAGTGGAATTACATTGGTCGTGTGTGTACAGTATATTTGTTATGTATTTATCACACGAGTACAGTATACAGATACAGAGCCTTTGAGTGGAAAATCTGTCAGACAGCGCGAGAGCTGCTGCTGCAGCATCTTGTCGAGCTTTCAAGGCATCTGGGAACTGTGAAAAATACGAGGTCAAATCATGACGTCAGTGATCTTCAGGTCGGAAAGTCGGCCCTAGAAAGAGGCCCGAGTTCTTGAGTTGGAATTCCGTGTTGGATGACTGTTCAACAGAAATAAATCCCACTCGGAGTTCATTTTTCCCCAGTTGTCTTGAACGCACTGAAGTTGGAAGTCGGAGATGTCCAAGTTTGCATGTTTTTTACCTCGGCATCAATAGGCATCAATAGGCAGGCTTTATCAGCGCAACACACACCACTTTCAATGAGCTGGAGGCAGTATCCATTTTGAAAACATATACTTAATTGTTTGAAACCTGAATATTTTTATAAATATTATGAGGCATGTCTTACCTTGCTTCTAGGTAGCTTATTAGATCTCCTCTTTCTAAAACAGATTTTTTTCATCTCCGTCACATGAAACCGCTCCCATGCAGTGCTCTTTTGACAACCGTGCTTTCCCGCTAATTAAATTATGGAGCAACCATTCGCCCTTTGCCAGCCGCCTTGTGTATATTACCGCACTTATAATGTGAAGAAATAATAGTTTATCAACATTTCAAGTTAAACGTTCTGATCTGTTGCATCAGACTCATTGCTTTTTAACGTTTTTTTTTTACATAGTCTAGGCCTACTGGTTGTATAAATTTGGGATCTATCGTCCCACAACTGTCCCAGAGTCTATTTGGAATAGGCTGCTTCTTCCTCGACAAGCTGATCAATGGAATAGATGGCCTAAACTGTCTACTATAGTAGATTGACATGTTGGCTAGTGATTCTGCTGTTCCTTACTCATCTTGTTGGCTGAGGAAAAGTACATGTAGACAGTTATTCTAACATGTTCAAAGTGCACATCAGAATTTGGTAAGGAGGACCTCACATCGTTCCATCCTCGACTTGCGTGTTCTGTTAATATGAATGACCATATTCTAAATGTGATTTCTGTCATTACAGTACATTTCTCAAATGTCCAGTATATTAAAATGTTGCCGGTCAAATGTCCGGTGCTACATTTTCCTTACGGAAACACTGGCGTATGTGTGGGTGCATGTGTATGTGCAAATATGTGGTGTGTGTGTGTGTGTGTGTTTGTGTGGACGTAAATGCGCATAAGTGGTGTGTGTGTGTGTGTGTGTGTGTGTGTGTGTGTGTGTGTGTGTGTGTGTGTGTGTGTGTGTGTGTGTGTGTGTGTGTGTGTGTGTGTGTGTGTGTGTGTGTGTGTGTGTGTGTGTGTGTGTGTGTGTGTGTGTGTGCATAAGTGGTGTGTGTGTGTGTGTGTGTATGTCTGTTTGAACTTGTATGTCTGTTTGAACAATAAAGCAGAGTTGGTGCCAAAACACGTCAGATCAGACACTACATGGTGAAATGGTTTCTGTAACAACATTTTCCTCGCTGACACAGAAACTAACAACATGATGGACAGTTCATTCATACTAGCCCGGGTGTCAGTCTGTTCTTGCTGTCTCACCAAGTCCTGATGTAGTTGTAATGCCAAAGCCTTCGGATGGGAAACATGTCTTTCAGAGAACAGCTCAGGCACTCTGTAATAACTTGTGTAAAAAACAATGAATTCGAACATTATCGGCACAGTAAATTTGTTAGCTAGCTAGCCAGGCAGTTCAAGTGAAATTATTTAGTGACATTCGGTGAGGTCAGCAGGTGGATAAGCACTGGCTATTATGAAAGACAGAATTACTCAGCAACTTTAATTTTTGTGTTTAACCTTCTTTTCGAAAGGGACTCATGCTGAGACCAAGGTGTCTTTCACAGATGAGCCCTACACATCAATACACATCAATGTACAATACACAGATCAATATACACATCAATATTCACATATTGATTCAGGTGGAGTACACCCACAGGTCTGGAAAACATGTAACCAGACAAGGTGACACACCCAAAAACATTGTGGTCAAGTTCCTGAGGTTTAAGGACAAAACGGCTGTTTTTTATTTTATTTTTATTTCACCTTTATATTTACAGGTTTTTTCTCATTGAGATAACATCTCTTTCCAAGACAGACCTGGTCCAAAAGCCTGGAGAGACCTGGAGAGAGCCAAGAACTTGAGAGGAACAAACATCTTCCTCAGTGAGGACTTCTCTGAACCTATGCGTCAGATGCAGAAAGAATGTTTCACAGCTGTGAAAGCTGCCATATAGCCTGGGAACATTGCTTACATTCGCTCAATGTCTAAAATTCACAGTCAATAGCTTCAGCCCAACATCACACACACACAGACTCACTTACACACACACATTACTTTATTCTGTCTCCACATTATGTCCGATAAACTGGCAAGGAAAGGCTAAGAAAAGCCCATAATAATACAGTTGAAGTCGGAAGTTTACATACACTTAAGTTGGAGTCATTAAAACTCGTTTGTCAACCACTCCACAAATTTCTTGTTGACAAACTATAGTTTTGGCAAGTCGGTTAGGACATCTACTTTGTGCATGACACAAGTAATTTTTACAACAATTGTTTACAGACAGATTATTTCACTTATAATTCACTGTATCACAGTTCCAGTGGGTCAGAAGTTTACATACACTAAGTTGACTTTGCCTTTAAACAGCTTGGAATATTCCAAGAAATTATATAATTGGCTTTAGAAGCTTCTGATAGGCTAATTGACATAATTTGAGTCAACTGGAGGTGTACCTGTGGATGTATTTCAATGCCTACCTTCAAACTCAGTGCCTCTTTGCTTGACATTATTGGAAAATCAAAAGAAATCAGCCAAGACCTCAGAAAACAAATTGTAGACCTCCACAAGTCTGGTTCATCCTTGGGAGCAATTTCCAAATGCCTGAAGGTACCACGTTCATCTGTACAAACAATATTATGCAAGTATAAACACCATGGGACCACGCATCCGTCATACCGCTCAGGAGGGAGACATGTTCAGTCTCCTAGAGATGAACATACTTTGGTGCGAAAAGTGCAAATCAACCCCAGAACAACAGCAAAGGACCTTGTGAAGATGCTGGAGGAAACAGGTACAAAAGTATCTATATCCACAGTAAAACGAGTCCTATATCGACATAACCTGAAAGGCTGCTCAGCAAGGAAGAAGCCACTGCTCCAAAATCACCATAAAAAAGCCAGACTACGGTTTGCAACTGCACATGGGGACAAAGATCGTACTTTTTGGAGAAATGTCCTCTGGTCTGATGAAACAAAAATAGAACTGTTTGGCCATAATGACCATCGTTATGTTTGGAGGAAAAAGGGGATGGTTTGCAAGCCGAAGAACACCATCCCAACCGTGAAGCACGGGGGTGGCAGCATCATGTTGTGGGGGTGCTTTGCTGCAAGAGGGACTGGTGCACTTCACAAAATAGATGGCATCATGAGGCAGGAAAATTATGTGGATATATTGAAGCAACGGATTCATATACAGTTGAAGTCGGAAGTTTACATACACCTTAGCCAAATACATTTAAAATCAGTTTTTCACAATTCCTGACATTTAATCCTGGTAGAAATTCCTTGTTTTAGGTCAGTTAGGATCACCACTTTATTTGAAGAATGTGAAATGTCAGAATAATAGTAGAGAGAATGATTTATTTCAGCTTTCATTTCTTTCATCACATTCCCAGTGGGTCAGAAGTTTACATACACTCAATTAGTATTTGGTAGCATTGCCTTTAAATTGTTTAACATGATGCTGCCACCCCGTGCTTCATGGTTGGGATGCTGTTCTTCGGCTTGCAAGCCAAATTAATATCAGTTTCCATTGGCTGTAGTGACCATAACATCATGGCAATAACAAGGAAAGACAATGTGCCAAAGGTTGGGCCTAAAGTAATTTATAAGAGATCATACTAAATGTTTTTTCAGGACTCATTTGTTGAAGATTTACAAAACATAAATGTTGGTCAGGTGTGCAGTATATGAGGAAGTGAATCCAGGAAGCATTTGTACAATTATTCATGACAATCGTTGACAAGCATGCACCTGTTAAGAAAGTAACTGTGAGACCTGTTCCAGCCCTCTGGATTGATGTTGAATTAAAAAACGCTTCACAGAAATGATGCAAAAGAGGAAAACAAGTCAAGCTGCTCATCTGATTGGTTGACATAAAGTAAATTGAGAAAATGTTTTACTAAACGTAACAAAACGAAGAAGAAGAAATTATTTTACCAAACAAAGATAATAACATAAAATACAATTGGAAAATACTTTGGAGTACCTTAACTACATCTAAAACTAAAATAAAATTCTCTGAGACCTAAACTTCAACTATTGTTGTACACAAAGGGTGTAACCATTGAGCAAGATCAGGAAGCTAAACTCCTAGGTATAACATTGGATGGTCAATCATTTTTTTGTGCACCCCAGGAAGAGTAGCTGAAAAAACTAAATGGGATCCAAATAAACAAATAGCAAATAAACATCAATACATGAAGAGCAAAACACAATCACAGAAAACAAACACATTTTTCAATAACAAGGTCCTCAATCAGGCTTTTAAATTGCCCTAGAGGCAACAATTCATTCCATTTTACAATGGCTTGGAGATTATTCCAGTTAAAAATCAGATTTACCGAACTCTGTGGATATCGAAGGGAACTCCAGAGTTAACCATTCCTGAGACCAGGTCTGGTATCTCTTATTTCTGTAAGTTTATGCAGGAGGGCTTTATAAACAAAAAGAGGGCCAGCCTACTTGCTCATACAGAATGCAGTGATGTGTACTGAACCTATCGCACGTAATAAAACGTAGCGTGCTATGATAAACTGCATTCAATGGCTTCAATACAGTGGCAGCTGCATTTCTATCGACAACATCGTCATAGTCTATAACCAGTGTGAATGTCGACTGAATTATTAGTTTTCAGCTATTTAATGAAAGTCATTACATTTTTCTATAAAATAAGCCCTTTTTAATTTATTATTTCTTGACTAACTCATTAACATGCTTTTTTTGTCAATCCAGATAACCAGATATTTTTAAGTGGGGACACGATCAATGAGGGCACCATCCAATGCACATATACATAAATCATCAGATACATGTTTATGTGACCTGCATTAAGTACCAATTGCAGTTGAACAAAGGCTGTATAGACAGTAAAAAGTATAGGACCTACAATGGCATAATGTGACCCATGTCTTATATTTTTGAATCATCAGATACTCTTTGAAGAGGTAGGGGTTTCAGATGGGCAGGTACTCTGCAGTCCTAGCTTCAAGAGGTGCCAGGACAGAGAAGAGCCTTGACTGGGCTGAGTTGGAGCTACCCTCCTATAGGGATGGGAGGGCCGAGAGACCAGAGGTTGCAGAACAGAGTACTCGGTTGTGATGTAGGGTGTGAGCATAGCCTGAAAGTAGGGAGGGGCTGTTCCTCTTTCTGCTCCTTAGGAAAGTTCCATGGTCTTATAGTGGATGCGAGCTTCAACTGGAAGCCAGTGGAGTGTACCGAGGAGCGGGGTGACATGGGAGAACTTGGGAAAGTTGAACACAGTCGGGCTGCAGCATTCTGTATAAGTTGTTGGAGTTTGATGGCACAAACTGGGAGCCCAGCCAACAGTGAGTTGCAGTAGTTCAGACGAGAGATGACAAGTGACCTACAACTTAGATGACAAGTGACCTGTGCCGCTACCTGTTTGAGGCAGGGTCATACTCTGAGGATGTTGTAGAGCAGGAACCTGCAGGAGCAAGTCACTGCTTTGATGTTTGCAGAGAACGACAGTGTGTTGTCCAGGGTCACGCCAAGGTTCTTTGCCCTCTGGGAGGCGAACACCATGGAGTTGTCAACCATGATGGAGAGGTCATGGAATGGGCAGGCCTTCCACAGGAGAAAGAGCAGCTCCATCTTGTCAAGGTTAAGCTCGACAAGGCACACAGAGATGTGTGTCGCCACCTTGGTGTAAGAAGGGAAAAGGGAGAAACAGAGTTGTGTCATCTGCATAGCAATGATAGGTGAGACCATGTGAGGATATGACGGAGCTGAGTGTATAGAGAGAAGAAGAGAGGGCCTAGAATCAAGCCCTGGGGGACACCAGTAGTGAGAGCATGTGGTGCAGACACAGATCCTCTCCACATAACATTTTAGGAGCGGCCTGCAAGGTAGGATAGAATCCAAGAGTGTGCAGAGCCTGAGATTCCTAGCCCTGAGAGAAGGATCTGATGGTTCATGGTGTTGAAGGCAGCAGTTAGATCTAGGAGGATGAGAGCGGAGGAGAGAGAGTCAGCTTTGGCAGTGCAGAGAGCCTCTGTGACACAGAGGAGAGCAGTCTCGGTTGAGTGACCCGTCTTGAAGCCTGACTGGTTAGATCGTTCTGAGAGAGCGAGTGATAGTTGGTCAAAGACAGCACGCTCAAGTGTTTTGGAGCAAAAGGAAAGAAGGGATACCGGTCTGTAGTTTTTGACAAAAAAAGGAGTCGAGTGTTGGTTTCTTGAGTAGGGAAGTGACTCTGGCCATTTTGAAGTCAAAGGTGACAGAGCTAGTGGTCAGAGATGAGTTGATGGGGGAAGTGAGGAATGGAAGAAGGTCTCCAGAGATGGAGAAGGGAGTAGGGGATGGGGTTGAGTGGCAGGTTGTTGGGCGGCAGGACATCACTAGTCGCAGGATTTCTACTTTAGAGAGAGGGGAGAAAGAGGTGAAGGTGTATGGTAGTTTTGTGTGAGTGGGACCAGTGGACTCAATAGGCTGAGTGAATGAGGAGCGGATGTCGTAAATCTTCTTTTCAAAGTGGTTGACAAAGTTGTCCACGGAGTTGGGAGGGGGTGGAGGATTAAGGAGGAGAAGTTTGGAAAGAGTTTTCTAGGGTAAGAGGTTGATATTTTCTTTCTAGGGTAAGAGCTTGATATTTTCAGCGATATAAAGTGGCTTTAGCAACCGATACAGAGGAAGAGTGAAAGGATGTCATTCGGAAGTTTAGTTTTTCTCCATTTTCAATCAGCTGGCGGCATCCCTGTTCTGTAAGCTCGCAAATGATTCACTCAGCCATGGAGCAGGAGGGGAGGGCCGAGCCGGCCAGGAGGAAAGGGGACAATGAGAGTCATAGGATTCAGTAAGGGAGAAAAGTAGGGTCGAAGAGGCAGAATCAGGAGACAGGAGGGAGAAGGATTTAGCAGAAAGGACAGACAATAGGATCAAATAGTAGGGACTAGTGGGAGAGAGAGAGCTAAGTTTGAGATGGCACATGACTATCTGGGTAGGGGCTGAGTGGTTAGGGTTGGAGGAGCTGGAGATAGAAAAGGAAACAAAGTAGTGATCAGAGACCTGGAGGGATGTTGCAGTGAAATTAGTAGTTGAACAGCATCTAGTAAAGATGAGGTCAAGCACATTGCCTTTCTTGTGAGTGGAAAGGGGACTGGGAAAGGGTGTGGTCAAAAAAGGAAGGTAATGGAAAGAAAAAGGTGGAAGGAAATTAATCGAAAGGAGACGTCAGGAGGTTGAAGTCGCCTAGTACAATGAGTGGTGAGCCATCATCAGGAAATTAGTTTATCAGGGTGTCAAGCTCATTGAGAAACTCTCTAAGGGCACCTGGTGGGCGATAGATGACAAAAATGTAATACGGACCTTGCCTTGACCACTCTGAATTAAATCCTTAAGTTAACCTTTGAGTTGTTTTGGTTTCACTTTTCTGCAGTTTGACTGACAGCTAACACATGTCAAAATATTCCGTAATTAAAATGGCCACAAAGTGCATAATCTACAGACAGCACAAAATACGGCCCCACAGTGCATAATTAATACGGCCCCACGGTGCATATTTCTGTTGCTGCAGTAATGCACGGGGAAGGCATTTTCTTTGGCAATTGAGTGCAGGTCATGAAAATTTGTAACAGGTTGTGGATATGCAAATTGAGCAAATTTCACCCATTTCACAGGCTCCGTGCATATAAAAGAGAATACATACAGTACCAGTCTGTCACGAATACTCCCTCTCTGGCGCTCAAGGTCTCCAGTCTGCTTATTATTACGCACACCTGTCACCATCGTTACGCGCACCAGCGCCTTTTCAGACACACCTGGACTCCATCACCTTCCTGATTACCTTCCCTATAAATGTCACTCCCTTTGGTTCTCTCCCTAGGCATTATTTACTCTGTTTCTGTTCCATGTCTATATGCTTTTCCTGTTTCTTGTTTAGGTCCATGTTAGTTTATTTATTAAATTATTCACTCCCTGTACTTGCTTCCCGACTCCCAGCGTACACATTACACAGTCAAAAGTTTGAACACACCTACTCATTCCAGGGTTTTTCTTTATTTTGACTTTTTTCTACATTGTAGAATAATAGTGAAGACATCAAAACTATGAAATAACACATATGGAATCATGTAATTACCAAAACAAGTGTTAAACAAATCAAATTATATTTGAGATTCTTCAAAGTAGCCACCCTGCATACTGCTTATATGCATTTAAAGCATAAATAATGCACAGGAAATAGGAGGAACCTGAAGAAGACCTAAAGTGGTTGAAATGTCGGTCCATTTGTCATATCAGTAACTTTGCCACAGATGGATATACCCTGGCATTTGATGGACATTTTAGACTCTCATGCAGGCATGTAGAGTACCTCCTTCTGTGTGTCGCTCTCATTAAAATGTCTAATCTGTGTCATGCCTACTCCCGCTCTCTGGCGCAGGTAGTCGCCATTCTAATAACCACCGGTCCCGGCACCATCATTACGCACACCTGATCCCCATCATTACGTACACCTGCTCCCATCATTACGCACACCTGGACTTCATCATCACCTTGATTACTCTCACTTTATTTATCCCTCTGCAGCCTAAGTCATCAGCCAGTACTGGTTTGGTTCACGTTCAGTACGCTTCGCCTGTTTTGTTTATCTGCCTTGTCCATGTTTATTAAGCTCACCTTCTGCACCTGATTTCAAGCGCGTACGTTACAATCTGTTTGTTGTGAAAAGCACTTCTTAAAAAGTGAATTTTGGACTCAAACCTCAAATACAAATGATCAAATAAACACCTGTATCTCTCTATGAATGGATGGTCATAGAGAGATGGAAGGTCATTACATGATTGCAGTTTCCCTGAACTTTCACCACGTTCTCACAGTACTTCAACTCCTCCTCCACCATGTCCACCCATTGGTCAATCATTAAAGAGGAAAGTGGATGAACAGGCCATGGCCAAACACAGTGACTTGCACCTTGTGGACCATATTTAAAGGGCACTTCATTTAATGTAACAGGCTTTAAAATGTTCAATATTGGTGCACAATTTCTAATTAAAATATCAAAGGGACTCAAAACGGACTTATTCCTTGGAATGACCCATAAATACATGCACAGATATCATAATCTTTGGTCTGTAAGAAAAGGATTCATAAATAAGATGGCTATTACTGTACAGTCCATGATGAAACAGAACAGCTCTACTGTCTCTGCGATATGATCTTTCAATTATACATCTCCTAGTACGATATGATCTTTCAATTATACATCTCCTAGTACGATATGATCTTTCAATTATACATCTCCTAGTACGATATGATCTCTCAATTATACATCTCCTAGTACGATATGATCTTTCAATTATACATCTCCTAGTACGATATGATCTCTCAATTATACATCTCCTAGTACGATATGATCTCTTATTGCTGAGAGCAATAAGATCGTTGGATCAAACAGCACATCCAAAGAGCTTTGATCTCTGCTAACCTCATGTGGTTACCCATGTTTCTACAGTCTCGTTTACTGACAGGCTTCTGACCAGTCATGTTAATTTAGACCACATGTACAGTTCAATAAATCAGATTTTGTATATGAGTAAAGACTTGGTAAAGTGCCAAAATTGACTAAAGTGACTTCTAGGACAATTTTCTCCACAAAATTCCTCCAAGTTTTCACCATCAGTATAAAGCCCTAGTTGCAGTATTCTGTTGCTTTAACTAAGTGATTTCTGGAGATTATTATTTATTTCATGTGATTAGTGATAAAATAAACTGCTATGTGAACTTAACTCTCATTTTAATATGGTAAATTATTCCTTTATATTTTTTTTCAAAAGAAACATTGAACATCTAACAGTAAAAGCATAGTGTAAAAGCAGGTGAGCTGGTTCTAATCTGTAAAAGCAGGGGAGCTGGTTCTAATCTGTAAAAGCAGGTGAGCTGGTTCTAATCTGTAAAAGCAGGTGAGCTGGTTCTAATCTGTAAAAGCAGGGGAGCTGGTTCTAATCTGTAAAAGCAGGGGAGCTGGTTCTAATCTGTAAAAGCAGGGGAGCTGGTTCTAATCTGTAAAAGCAGGGGAGCTGGTTCTAATCTGTAAAAGCAGGTGAGCTGGTTCTAATCTGTAAAAGCAGGTGAGCTGGTTCTAATCTGTAAAAGCAGGTGAGCTGGTTCTAATCTTCTTGGCCATTTTCTGGTGTGTTGTGTTGGAGAACTGAGCGAGTCAAGCATAACACGTCAACCCTGTTACCCATAGGTAGTCTAGTAACGTTTTGACAATTACATATTTCTTGTGAAGCGTGCATTCAATTGCCCCTCCCTATTGCACACAAGCTTCCATTCCTCCTGTCACAAGAGGATTCATGGCTGTTATTAGATTAAATCGTCAACCCTGTTACTTTATTTGGCACTTAATAGACCCCTCACTAGAGTCAAAATGGGAAAACTCGTTTTTTTATTAAGTTGAACATTTGCTCTTTATGACAGAATGTTAAATATTCAAATGTTTTGTTTTCTACCAAGTTACACTACCCAAAAGGGACTCATTTGTGGGAACCTTTGTGTCCCTTATTAGGTGTTTAGTTAGACGACCCAAATAAGGTGAAAACCCACCATCTGTTGGTTGAATATCTCATCTGTTGCCTGGCTCTGTGCTTCCTTTCTATGGAATCACCGCTCTTTGATGTCGTCAGATAATTGCTCCTTTTTGATCTGTGGATGGAACGCTGGCATGGCGTTAACCACTAGGATGTTCTCATGGCAACCACCTTCATGTGTGTCAGCTGTAAACAACTGTTTATTGTTTCCAGTAAGAGGAAACACTTTAGTCTGGAGATACAACATGTAGGCCTGAGAGAAAGCCACTTCTGGGAGTGGAGTGGAGAGGAGAGGAGAGGAGAGGAGAGGAGAGGAGAGGAGAGGAGAGGAGAGGAGAGGAGAGGAGAGGAGAGGAGAGGAGAGGAGAGGAGAGGAGAGGAGAGGAGAGGAGAGGAGAGGAGAGGAGAGGAGAGGAGAGGGGAGCAAGGAGAGGAGAGGAGAGGAGAGAGGAGGGGAGCAAGGAGAGGAGAGGAGAGGGGATTGGGGAGGGGAGGAGGAAGGGAGGAGAGGGGAGGGGAGAGTCTGAAATACAGTACAGCTAAACTGTCAATGGACAGCTCTATAGGGAATTATCTGTTCACAAAACATCGTCATTTAGTATGAAGGTCTATCTTGTAAAATAAATGGCATCTAAATCAGACTAACCTAGATAGAAAAGGTTATATAATAAGTGTAGTTGAATAGATGTACAGTATGTCTGCATGCAGTGTCAGTTGGTTTTGAATTCTAAGTGCCGGTAACCTTAAGAAACCTGTGCAATGATGGTCAGGGCTTATCTGATTGTCACAAAGGAAATTACTTGGACTTCTGTGTAGGTTGAATTTAGTGCCGTCATCATCAGCTAAAAGCTTCAAGCTATTATGAATCCACTCATACACTGACAATGTGAACAATTATTATTAAACGGAGGTGTCCATTTGCCCTGAATGTCATCTTCCTGTGCAGTGTATTAGATTCTGAAGACTGTTCAGCCCAACCTTATTATAGGTCAATGAAGTTGGAATTACCATCCACTTCACACTCCAGCAGTCCGACGGAATGGGCACATCTCAGGAAATACATCACCATTGGAGAGGACCCAATGCTCTTTTTACTGCACCCAATGCAATTACGGAAAAATGAATCGTCTTCATCCAAAGTTTTACTTTGATAGAGCTTCAGCTCAAATTAATAATTAACAGTAAGAGAAATTGAGAGTGAAGTTCTTGATAACTTTTCATACACAGTTGATGTTGTTTATGTCAAAGGAGGTTACTAGGGATCCCAGGCCACCACAGACACGGTTGGAAAGGTTTAAAAAGGTTTTTATCTCAATCAACCAGGCCACACATTCACAAACACAAATCAGAAGAAAGATTAAACAAACTCGAACCCAAAGATATAGTCCGTTCTGCCGGAGGACTATCCAAGATAGCTGCCTCTGCCACACTTTCGCCGGTAGTCGCTAGCCAGTCGTAGGTCATTGTCTGTTGTCTCCATCCATTGGTTTAGCCCATCCCATGGTCTCCTTTCCCGAAACATGCAGGTTTTCCAAAAATCCCGGTTGGAATATTCCAGGAATCAAGAGGAAATATAAAGGAAATCTGGAATCCACCAACCAGGAAAACCTGGGTATTTTGTGAAAGTTACTGGAATTTACAACACAAGCACCAAAGAAAATGGCATCCCTCGCCATAATTGCAGCAGCAGACAAACGCCATTCCTGGCCATTTTAATTATTGCATGTGGGGCCGTCTGTGGTGCTGTCTGCAGACTATGGGCTGTGTGGCCTTTCTAATAGAGCATATTTTTACGTATGTTAGCTGTCAGTCAGACTGCGCAAAAGTTAAACTGACATTTACCACGACTGTTGAGTTTGGGAATGAATTTAGAAATGTTGGATAAATTTAGGCAACAGGGTTAACCTTACACATTCATTACAAGTGGTTAAGGGAAGGGTTAAGGTTTGGGATAAAGTTAAAACAGAAACAAATAAAGAACTTCTATTGAACCCGTGATCCTCTGAGCTGTAGATCACAGGCTACTAGATAGTAATAGGTGCTCGCGTTGCCCCTAGTGGACAGTAAGAAATTGCCATGGAAATATGATGAACTGGGAAAGACAATTATTTTAGCATTTCAAATATGCATTACTAGGTAATCCACTATAGTTTGGCCTGGGTATTTTGCAACCTTAATCCATCAGCAGGCCCAGACTGGAGCTGAAAGCCCCTTTTTCAGTTGTATGGTAGCTCGTTAGGTGAACTAGGCCCAGGTGTAGCTCGTTAGGTGAACCAGGCCCAGGTGTAGCTCGTTAGGTGAACCAGGCCCAGGTGTAGCTAACCAGGGCGCAGTTCAATGGAGACCACCCAAAGGGGAGGTGTCTATAATAAGTATTTTCAGAGACACAAAGGAAAGGAGAAGCACAGCAAACCAAAGGAAAATATGCAAAATTAGAACAAGGCCCACAAAATATGTCAACTAAATTAAACAAAAATAAACCAAATACACAAAAAAAGGGATGGTACTCCAAAAGGTTAATAAACATGTGAACTTTTATGCTCACAATAACCTGATTATGTGAATGTCATGTAAAGTATAAATTACGCTGACAATTAGAACTAGAATAGAATCCATGCTGTACTCTCAGTGTAGAATCCATGCTGTACTCTCAGTGTAGAATCCATGCTGTACTCTCAGTGTAGAATCCATGTTGTACTCTCAGTGTAGAATCCATGCTGTACTCTCAGTGTAGAATCCATGCTGTACTCTCAGTGTAGAATCCATGTTGTACTCTCAGTGTAGAATCCATGCTGTACTCTCAGTGTAGAATCCATGCTGTACTCTCAGTGTAGAATCCATGCTGTACTCTCAGTGTAGAATCCATGTTGTACTCTCAGTGTAGAATCCATGCTGTACTCTCGGTGTAGAATCCATGCTGTACTCTCAGTGTAGAATCCATGCTGCACTCTCAGTGTAGAATCCATGCTGTACTCTCGGTGTAGAATCCATGCTGTACTCTCAGTGTAGAATCCATGTTGTACTCTCAGTGTAGAATCCATGCTGTACTCACAGTGTAGAATCCATGCTGTACTCTCAGTGTAGAATCCATGCTGTACTCTCAGTGTAGAATCCATGCTGTACTCTCAGTGTAGAATCCATGCTGTACTCTCAGTGTAAAATCCATGCTGTACTCTCAGTGTAGAATCCATGCTGTACTCTCAGTGTAGAATCCATGCTGTACTCTCAGTGTAGAATCCATGCTGTACTCTCAGTGTAGAATCCATGCTGTACTCTCAGTGTAGAATCCATGCTGTACTCTCAGTGTAGAATCCATGCTGTACTCTCAGTGTAGAATCCATGCTGTACTCTCAGTGTAGAATCCATGCTGTACTCTCAGTGTAGAATCCATGCTGTACTCTCAGTGTAGAATCCATGCTGCACTCTCAGTGTAGAATCCATGCTGTACTCTCAGTGTAGAATCCATGCTGTACTCTCAGTGTAGAATCCATGCTGTACTCTCAGTGTAGAATCCATGCTGTACTCTCAGTGTAGAATCCATGCTGCACTCTCAGTGTATCATATTGACAGTACAACAAGGCTCAATATACTCTCCTGCAAATATACACTGAACATACACTAGTGAGATTCTATTGGTGTCAGTGTTTTTTGTTTCAGGGTGAGTAAATAATATAGTAGAAGTGTCTATTTCCTCTAGCTTATGGATTTGTCTGGTCCCTGAGTGACATCATATTAGATTGGAGGGCACAGTACAGCCTCTTCACAGACAGCTATGGGTGTGTGTTATCTAGCAGTGCTGTGTACCACTGCGTTACTCATTGAGCATGCAGTACCTTATGTTCACCGCTTATTTGAGTGTGACCTCAGAGGTGCTGCCAGCCTAAGGGCAGCAGTCAGGGCTATGTGCTGAATGTTAATGACATACCAGAGAGAGAGAGGGATGAGAGGAAGGAGGGAAAGACGGGAGAGGAGAGGAGAGGAGAGGAGAGGAGAGGAGAGGAGAGGAGAGGAGAGGAGAGGAGAGGAGAGGAGAGGAGAGGAGAGGCAAAAAGAGGTTAGGATATGTGGGAAATAGGAGAGGACAAGATCAGAGAGGAGAGAGGAGAGAGTGGGGGAGAGAGTGGGAGAGAGGAGAGAGTGGTCTGTGGAGAGAAGGTGAGAGGGTGTGTGTGTGTGTGTGTGTGTGTGTGTGTGTGTGTGTGTGTGTGTGTGTATGTGTGTGTGTGTGTGTGTGTGTGTGTGTGTGTGTGTGTGTGTGTGTGTGTGTGTGTGTGTGTGTGTGTGTGTGTGTGTGCGTGTGTGCGTCTGTGTGTCTGTGTGTCTGTGTGTGTCTGTGTCTGTGAGAAAGAGCTAGAGAGAAGAGACAGGCCGGCAGATAGAGAAAGAAAGCGGAGTGGACTGGAGTGTAGGGTAAGAGAGGAGGAGGAGGAGGTGAGATTTGTCTGATGGGAGATGGGGCAGGTACCACTCCTCTCCTCCTCTCTGTGATGCTGACTAGTTGTTCTCTAAGGGGTTTCCCAAGGGCCTGCTAGGAATCACCATATCACTGCGTATAATCTCTCATTGCCCCCTCCAGCCCCCAGTTTATCAGGATCAGACAGATTATTCTGGGGGCCTCATGCCCCAAGGTATCAATGTAAATATTAATATTGTTTGTGATAACAATTGAGTTTAAAGTTTAGTTGGAGCATTTTGTTTTCCTTACACGTTTTGTATTTTTTCTCTCTCCCATCTCCCTTTCCATCTCTCTACATCTCTCTCTTTCCTTTCTCTCCATCCCCCTCTCTCTCTTCCCTCTCTCTCCTCTCTCTCCTCTCTCTCTACATTTCTCTCTCTCCCTCCCCCCTCTCTCTCTTTCCTCTCTCTCCTCTCTCTCCTCTCTCTACATGTATCTCTCTCTCTCCCTCCCCCTCTCTACATTTACATCTCTTTCACTTTCCTCTCTCTCCTCTCTCTCTACATTTACATCTCTCTCTCTCCTCTCTCTCCTCTCTTCTCCTCTCCTTCCCCCTCTCTTTCCTCTCTCTCCTCTCTCCCTTTATCAGGTTTCAAGTAAGACCCAAGTGCAGACTGTGTTGTTGTTGCAATAAACATTGTTACTTCAGGGGCAGGCAAATGACAGGTCAAGGCAGGCAGGACCAGGGTCAGGTCAGGCAAGGGTCAAAACCAGGAGGACGAGAAAAAGATAGAATGAGGAAAAGCAGGAGCTGAGACAAAACGCTGGTTGACTTCAACAAACAAGACAAACTGGCACAGACAGACAGAAAACACAGGTAAATATACCCAGGGGATAAGTGGGGAAGATGGGCGACACCTGGAGGGTGGTGGAGACAAGCACAGGGACAGGTAACAGATCAGGGTGCGACTTCCTTCCCCTCTCTACATTTACATCTCTTTCTCTCTCCTCTCTCTCCCTCTCTTGTGGCCGCTCCCTTTCTATCAATTCAATGAAATGTAATTCAATTAGATAAGCTTTGTTGTTCTGAAAAGTAAAGGATCTTACATTGCCAGAGCAAATTATAACAGGGAATCTCTGTGCAAATACACCTTGTATACAATGAGATGGTATGCTGCACCTATTTTAAATGTTGCCTCTTTCCCTCCATCCCTCCCTCTCTTACTCTGTGTCTGTCTATCTGTCTCTTCCTCTCTGTTTCTATTTCACTTTGTCTGTCTCTCTTTATCCCTCCCTATTGATATCTCTTTCTTTGAATGTTCTTCCGCTCTCTCTCCTCCAGTCTTAAAGCCATGGTATAGTATCTTAGCACTATTAGCACAGTGTCTCCTGACCCCTCCTGTCTCAGCCTCCAGTATTTATGCTGCAGTAGTTTATGTGTCGGGGGGCTAGGGTCAGTTGGTTATATCTGGAGTACTTCTCCTGTCTTATCCAGTGTCCTGTGTGAATTTAAGTATGCTCTCTCTAATTCTCTCCTTCTCTCTTTCTTTCTCTCTCTCGGAGGACCTGAGCCCTAGGACCATGCGTCAGGACTACCGGGCATGATGACTCCTTGCTGTCCCCAGTCCACCTGGCCTTGCTGCTGTTCCAGTTTCAACTGTTCTGCCTGCGGTTATGGAACCCTGACCTGTCCACCGGACGTGCTACCTGTCCCAGACCTGCTGTTTTCAACTCTTAATGATCGGCTATGAAAAGCCAACTGACATTTATTCCTGATTATTATTTGACCATGCTGGTCATTTATGAACATTTTGAACATCTTGGCCATGTTCTGTTATAATCTCCACCCGGCACAGCCAGAAAAGGACTGGCCACCCCTCATAGCCTGGTTCCTCTCTAGGTTTCTTCCTAGGTTTTGGCCTTTCTAGGGAGTTTTTCCTAGCCACCGTGCTTCTACACCTGCATTGCTTGCTGTTTGGGGTTTTAGGCTGGGTTTCTGTACAGCACTTTGAGATATTAGCTGATGTACGAAAGGCTATATAAAATAAACTTGATTTGATGATTTGATTTGATATCGTGCACCCTTCTTCTACAAAGCGAAGAGTAGTAAAGTTAGGTGCCTAGAATATGAACAACAAGGTGAACAAGGTGAACCATGGTGATACAAAATGGTACTCCACAAAATCTACCATGCAAATACAAAGAAAGTTTTGTGGTATTTATGTCAATTGGTGTCATGAAAGGATTTTGTACTGAAAGAAGCCAGTGCACAAGAAAAAGATGAATCCTTTGCACTTCTATACGCAATTCGCAGGCCAATGAAACATTCTGTTGAGTATGAAACATGAGCAAGCCTTTAATGTGATGTAGTTTGTTCACACAGTAATATAATAGTGAGAGGACAAACACTGAGCGAACAAAACATTAGGAACACCTGCTCTTTCCATGACAGACCAGGTGAATCCAGGTGAAAGCTATGATCCCTTATTGATGTCACTTGTTAAATCCACTTCAGTCAGTGTAGATGAAGGGGAGGAGATGGGTTAAAATAATATTTTTAAGCCTTGAGACAATTTAGAGATGGATTGTGTATGTGTGCCGTTCAGAGGGTGAATGGCAAGACAAAAGATGTAAGTGCCTTTGAACGGGGTATGGTAGTAGGTGCCAGGTACACCTGTTTGTGTCAAGAACTGCAACGCTGCTGGGTTTTTCACGCTCAACAGTTTCCTGTGTGTATCAAGAATGGTTCACCACCCAAAGGACATCCAGCCAACTTGACACAACTATGAGAAGGATTGGAGTCAACATGGGCCAGCATCCTTGTGGAACGCTTTCCACACCTTGTACAGTCCCTGCCCCGATACATTTAGGTTGTTCTGAGGGCAAAAAGGGAGCAACTCAATATTAGGAAGGTGTTCCTAATGTGTTGTACACTCAGGGTATTTGATGATGAGAAGATATTACAGTAGAACGAATGAATTTGCAATAAAAGAGACACCCCCCCTCCCCAAACACACACACACACACACACACACACACACACACACACACACACACACACTCACACACACACACACGTTCTCTGGACTTTTGTCTAGTTCCCTCAATTTTCCTGGGACATCATTGAGGACCAGGTCAGGATGTTTTCAAGTTAACATCATGTTTTAATTTTCCTAGAATGTTCTCACTGTTTATACAGTGCCAAAATGTTTTGCATGTCAGCTGTCCAGTTTTCAAGATATTTGACTTTCAAGAAGCAAAGTGTCACGGGCCACATAATCAAATGAGGCCGGTGACACTTTGCTTCTTGAAAGTCCAACATCTTGAAAATGTGACTGCTGATATGCAAATAACATTGGAACTGTATCAACAGTGGACTAATGATACAAACACTAAAATATAGTTTTTGAGCAAATTTTCCATTTAAATGAATCTAATGGGAATGTCTAATGTCCTTAGGATGTTGTGAATCCTCCTTGGGTATATAGGAGATGAAAATACATCTAAGAACTGAGTTTAGGGGAATCTAACATCACACACAATATGCAATACTTAGAGTTTTACCGTCTATTTATTTTGGGACCTCTCCCCTTCCCTTCACACTCTTTCTTTCCACCCTTCTCTTTCCCTCTCCCTCTCTTGCTTTCCCTCTTCTTCTCTCTCTTTCCCCTCTGCGTGAACTCTCTCTTTGTCTGTGTGAGCTCAATACATAAGCGGTGAATGACGTGGTTGATTGAAAATATTAATAAATATGATAAAATCTTCATTCCTGGCTGACTGGCTGGATGGATTGGTTAGTAGAGCAAGGATAATCCTTGTTCAGTGTTTCCTTCCTCTCTAACAGCTTAGTCATTTCAGCCACAGTCAGGGGGTCAACTGGACATCTGACTTGCCCGTCAGACAGACAGACAGACAGCATTCCAAATAGCATTCGATTGCCTATGGACCCTGTTCAAAAATAGTGCACTATGTAGGGAATGCAGGGCCATGGGGTTAGAGGCTAATGCCATACTCCTGTCGTCACTGAAAAATCTATTTTTTGCTGTTTATTATACATAAGATAAGACCATGTGCTATATAAATAGATTATAAATCCTCTGAGATTCATGACCAATTCTGGTCTTGTTGTTGCTCTTCTGTAACCCTGCTCTTTAAAAAGAGGAGAGGGGGGATGGAGAGAGAGAGATACAGAGAGAGCGAGAGATACAGACAGAGAGAGTCACACAGAGAGATAGAGATACAGATGGAGAGATACAGAGGGAGAGATACAGAGGGAGAGATACAGATGGAGAGATACAGAGGGAGAGATACAGAGAGAGAGGGAGATACAGCAAGAGAGAGAGAGAGATACAAAAAATATAGCGACAGAGAGGGAGACAACTAGAAAATATAGCCATAGAGAGAGACAGCTAAAAAAATATTGAGATATAGAGAGACAACTAGAAAGATATAGTGGTGGAGAGAGAGAGACAATTAGAAAAATATATACAGTAGATATACTGTATATATAGAGACCGAGACAACTAGAAATATATAGAGATATTATATATTATTATATTATAAATATATATGGCAAGAGAGACAGCTAGAAAAATATGGATATATATAGAGAGAGAGACAACTAGAAAAATATATAGATATTAAGAGAGACAACTAGAAAAATATATAGATATTAAGAGAGAGACAACTAGAAAAATATATAGATATTAAGAGAGAGACAACTAGAAAAATATATAGATATTAAGAGAGAGACAACTAGAAAAATATATAGATATTAAGAGAGAGACAACTAGAAAAATATAGAGATATTCGCCTTTTGTAGCCCCGCCCACTTGACCCAGTTCCATTTGAATGCGATTGTGTTTGTGTTTCCATTTAAAACTTCCGTCAACGCTAGCGAACTTGTATTCAACAACGGATCAGTAGAGACGGCTGGATGCGCTTGCATCGCTGGCCTTGGAAAGTCATGCAGCCTCCATTTTGTGGAAGGTCGGCTAATAAGCAAAGTCACTTGCATTTCTATGTCTAACATTACTTACCATAAGTGAATTCAGCATACAAGCAGCCTACATGTGTTGTGACAGTTACTCTAATCCATAGGCTAACGTTATGATAGAGTTCTCAGATGATATCTATGATCAATCTTGCATTCCTTGGTCTTGCAATTGATGTTTATAGCCTATTTTCTTTGTTCCTTTTTGTAGATAGTAAAACCAAAAGCTAGTAAAACCAAATGCATGCTTTTCAACCGTTCGCTGCCTGCACCCGCACGCCCGACTAGCATCACCACCCTGGACGGTTCCGACCTAGAATATGTGGACATCTATAAGTACCTAGGTGTCTGGCTAGACTGCAAACTCTCCTTCCAGACTCATATCAAACATCTCCAATCCAAAATCAAATCTAGAGTCGGCTTTCTATTTCGCAACAAAGCCTCCTTCACTCACGCCGCCAAACTTACCCTAGTAAAACTGACTATCCTACCGATCCTCGACTTCGGCGATGTCTTCTACAAAATAGCTACCAATACTCTACTCAGCAAACTGGATGCAGTTTATCACAGTGCCATCCGTTTTGTTACTAAAGCCCCTTATACGACCCACCACTGCGACCTGTATGCCCTAGTCGGCTGGCCCTCGCTACATGTTCGTCGTCAGACCCACTGGCTCCAGGTCATCTACAAGGCTATGCTAGGTAAAGTGCCGCCTTATCTCAGTTCACTGGTCACGATGGCTACACCCACCCGTAGCACGCGCTCCAGCAGGTGTATCTCACTGATCATCCCTAAAGCCAAAACCTCATTTGGACGCCTTTCCTTCCAGTTCTCTGCTGCCTGCGACTGGAACGAATTGCAAAAATCTCTGAAGTTGGAGACCTTTATCTCACTCAACAACTTTAAACATCTGCTATCCGAGCAGCTAACCGATCGCTGCAGCTGTACATAGTCCATCGGTATATAGCCCACCCAATTTACCTACCTCACCCCCCATACTGCTTTTATTTATTTACTTTTCTGCTCTTTTGCACACCAGTATCTCTACTTGCACATGATCATCTGATGATTTATCACTCCAGTGTTAATCTGCTAAATTGTAATTATTCGATTTATTGCCTACCTCCTCATGCCTTTTGCACACATTGTATATGGATTCTCTTTTTTCTACCATGTTATTGACTTGTTTATTGTTTACTCCATGTAACTCTGTGTTGTTGTCTGTTCACACTGCTATGCTTTATCTTGGCCAGGTCGCAGTTGCAAATGAGAACTTGTTCTCAACTAGCCTACCTGGTTAAATAAAGGTGAAATAAATAAATAAAATAAAAAATATATATATAAAAAAGATGAAAGTGCGCAATACTGCCTTAACTAGACACAGAATTATAAAATAGTCAGGCTTAATATAGCAGTTAGACCAAACGTTTTGTTGGATGGAAGCTGAATTGAGAATGTCATGATGTATTGGTTATGTTAATAACATGTATTTGTGGATCAACAGAACTGCTGTATTAATGTGGGGAATCTGTAAGTATCCTGTCAAATCTCATGTTGGTGAAGCAAGGTAGGTTATGGAGTCCAGGTGAGTAGGGTTTAAAATGTATTTAAACATGTCAGCCTCACATGTATTTATTTCGTGTTATTAGTGTCTTTAGTGTTATTGTTTTTCTGGGTGAATAAGGTTTGTAAAAAATATCCTTGTGGTTGGGGGCTAATGCCTAAAGTATGGTAGGTAAAAGTGGTGTCATCTCATTGGGAAAAATAGGTAAAAGGTAAGTTTGTGATTAAACTGTGTTTTGATTAAGTTGATCACATAGTCCTCAAATAGTCCTCAGTCACACAATTGTTAATAATGGGATTTTCTCAATGTCTTTTTTGTAACAAACATTCTATCACAGGTGCAGAATGCAGTGTCCAGTGTGCTAACTGGCATAGCCTGCAGAGATGAGCAGTGACAATGGAATGCAGGGACTCGGAGGAACCTTGACCCAAAGAGGTTAAACAGCATTGACTTCACACACCATAAGGCCAGTAACCAATATGCAGAAAAGCATCCAGAATGTCCACCCCTGCCTCCCACTCCTGCATTATGGGGTGGCAGGTAGCCTAGTGGTTAGAGCATTGGACTTGTAACCGAAAGGTTGAAAGATCAAATCCCTGAGCTGACAAGGTGAATATCTGTCATTCTGTCCCTGAACAAGGCAGTTAACCCACTGTTCCTAGGCTGTCATTGAAAATAAGAAGTTGATCTTAACTGACTTGCCTAGTTAAATAAAGGCAAAAAAATATATTAAAAAATCCACTCACAGGAGCAATTGAATAGGAGCCTGAGACACCTGAGTCTGCTCTATAAGTGTGTTAATGCTGAACTGACAATAACATCACAGCCAGTAGCATCCCAGGTAAAATTCGACTGAAGTAAATATTTATTTGTGGCTGTACCATTTGAATGTATTTGAAGATAATGAGCTGATGGAAGAATGTGGATACTCTGTGGATCACAGAGTCAGTGTTGAACAGCCATGGCTATCAGCAAGCCCTGACGGAGTGCTGAACTCCAAGGACCTGTTGGAGATCAAGTGTTCTGTCATGGGGAAGGGCTGTGATTCTCTGGATGATGTCTTCAATGGGAAAGCCTGTGTTTGCAGGTGGTGGAGGGCACAGCCCAACTGCAACCACATGGGCCACCTGGCTACTACATTCAGCTGCAAATTAGTATGTTTTGCAGGACTGAGAGAAAGTAAAGTCTGTCCCAGCAAGTTGTCATCCCTGTTCCCTATGATGCACAGTCCTGTGCAGAGGCTGTCCTGAGGTTGAAGGCATTCTACTCAACACACATGCTGCCATTTATTGTTGAGGAGCATCACGCAGGCAGATTGTCACTGAGTGACATATATATGCAGCTCTGTAGAAGTATGTCGTCAGATGTCTCTCCTATTTGCAGTTACTATTAACAAGTTGCAGTTTTCAATTATAAAGCCTGAATTAATGCATCAACAGTCTCAGTATTGTGGATATTGTTTGTGTGGCTTTGTTTTTGATTAATGTTAATGAGTATGAAAAACAAATAATTAAGTCGAGTTGTTATAGAATGAATTGACATTTATTTAACGTAACTTTTGACAACTTTATTTCATATTGGGAAATCGACCTTGAAAATTACATTTGACGAGTCAGTTAATTCAGAATCTTCATGATTGATATATACCCGCAGGTTACACAGGGGAGCACAGATTCAAAGTATTTTGTCCATTATAGATGAGAGGTTGATTGGCACTGTCTGTGAGATGATTCTGAACCATTTGAGCCTTTAAATTACGTGTTCCACATGAACACTCACGTTAGCTATCCGTCTTGTACATGTGGTGTCCTCCTCTGACAGCTGTGCGTCTCTTTTTGTGAAGGCTGGAATTGTTCATTTGACCTTCCTCTCGTGTAGCAGATCACGGATTGTGAAGCCCCGGTCAGCCATGACCTCATCACCTGGACAAAGGTACTCCAGGAACCCAGGATCCGATGTTATATATTTGGCGCTACATCTACCTCCATATGCTGAGGAGATGAACATCACTAGACCACAAGGTGCAATGGCCAACAGGTACTTGATAGTGTTCTGGGCGTAGTAATGGCTGAATGACTCCACCCTTGAATCCAGATTCTTGCACTTCTGTTAAGCAGTTTCTAAGCAATCAATAAAGCAGGTTGCATTTGTGAGATGGCGCCGACAGAGATGGTCACCTCGCTTCAGGTCCTTAGAAAACGATGCAGTTATTTGTTTTTTTATGTATTATTTCTTACATTGTTAGCCCAGAAAATCTCAAGTGTTATTACATACAGCCGGGAAGAACTGTTGGATATAAAAGCGATGTCAACTTACCATCATTACGACCAGGAATACGTCTTTCCCGAAGTGGATGCTTTGTCCGGACCTCGAACCCTGGACATGCGATCTTATCCCAGAGGCTGACCCAAAACAACGCGGTCGCCACAGGAGAGGCAGATGGAGCGGCCTACTGGTCAGACTCAGAAGGTGAGCACACCATCCACCGCTTCCGAGCATATTACTCGCCAATGTCCAATCTCTAGATAACAAGGTGGATGAAATTAGGGCATGAGTGCCTTCCAGAGAGACATCAGATATTGTAATATTCTCTGTTTCACAGAATCATGGCTCACTAGGGATACGTTGTCAGAGTCGGTACAGCCACCCGATTCCTTCACGCATCGTGCCGACAGAAACAAACATCTCTCTGGTAAGAAGAAGGGCAGGGGTGTATTCCTTATGATTAACTACTCATGGTGTAATCACAACAACATACAGGAACTCAAGTCCTTTTGTTCACCTGACCTAGAATTCCTTACAATCAAATCCCGACCGCATTATCTTCCAAGAGAATTATCTTCAGTTATAGTTGGGATATGTTCCGTAAAGCCTCAGATAACAACATTGATGTATACGCTGACTCAGTGAGCGAGTTTATTAGCAAGTGCATCGTAGATGTCGTTCCCACTGTGACTATTAAAACCTTCCCTAACCAGAAACCGTGGATTAATGGCAGCATTCGCGCAAAACTGAAAGTGCGAACCACCTCTTTTAATCATGGCAAGGCGACCAGAAACATGACTGAATACAAACAGTGCAGCTATTCTCTCCGCAAGGCAATCAAACAAGCAAAGCGTCAGTATAGAGACAAAGTAGAGTCGCAATTCAATGTCGCAAACACTAGACGTACAGTATGTGGCAGGGTCTACAGTCAATCATGGATTTAAAAAAGAAAACCATCCCCGTCGCGGACATTGACGTCTTGCTCCCAGACAAATTAAACAACTTCTTGCTCGCTTTGAGGACAAAACAGTGCCACTGACACAGCCAGCTACCAAAGCCTGTGGGCTCTCCTTCTCCATGGCCAACGTGAGTAAAACATTTATACGTGTTAACCCTCGCAAGGCTCCCGGTCCAGACGGCATCCCTAGCCGCATCCTCAGAGCATGTGCAGACCAGCTGGCTGGTGTGTTTAAGGACATATTCAACCAATCCCTGTCCCAGTCTGTTGTCTCCACATGCTTCAAGATGGCCACCCTTGTTCCTGTTCCAAAGAAAGCTAAGCTACTGAACTAAATGACTATCACCCTGTAGCACTCACTTCTGTCATCATGAAGTGCTTTGAGAGACTGGTGAAGGAGCATATCACCTCCACCCTACCTGACACCCTAGACCCACTCCAATTTGCTTACCACCCCAATAGGTCCACTGACGATGCAATCACCATCACACTGCACACTGCCCTATCCCATCTGGACAAGAGGAATAATGATGTTCACTGACTACAGCTCAGCATTTAACACCATAGTACCCTCCAAACTCGTCAATAAGCTCGAGATTCTGGGTCTCGA
The DNA here is from genome assembly GCF_016432855.1 of Salvelinus namaycush. Taxonomy (NCBI): domain Eukaryota; kingdom Metazoa; phylum Chordata; class Actinopteri; order Salmoniformes; family Salmonidae; genus Salvelinus; species Salvelinus namaycush. The sequence goes on from NC_052324.1 coordinate 25,863,646, forward strand.
CCCCGCCCTATGCAACTGGGTCCTGGACTTTCTGACGGGCCGCCCCCAGGTGGTGAAAGTAGGAAACAACATCTCTACCCTGCTGATCCTCAACACTGGGGCCCCACAAGGGTGCGTTCTTAGCTCTCTCCTGTACTCCCTGTACACCCATTACTGCATGGCCATGAACGCTTCCATATCAATCATCAAATTTGCAGATGACACTACAGTGGTAGGCCTGATTACCAACAACGACGAGACGGCCTACAGGGAGGAGGTGAGGACCCTCGGAGTGTGGTGTCAGGAAAATAACCTCTCACTCAAGGTCAACAAAACAAAGGAGATGATCGTGGACTATAGGAAACAGCAGAGGGAGCACCCCCTCCCCCATCCACATAGACGGGACAGTAGTGGAGAAGGTGGAAAGTTTTAAGTTCCTCGGTGTACACATCACGGACAAACTGAAATGGTCCACCCATACAGACAGCGTGGTGAAGAAGGCGCAATTTGGCTTGTCATCTAAAACACTCACTAACTTTTACAGATGCACAATCGAGAGCATCCTGTCGGGCTGTATCACCGCCTGATACGGCAATTACACCGCCTCAACCGCAAGGCTCTCCAGAGGGTAGTGCGGTCAGCACAGTGCATCACCGAGGGCAAACTACCTGCCCTCCAGGACACCTAAAGCACCTGATGTTACAGGAAGGCCAAAAAGATCATCAAGGACAACAACCACCCGAGCCACTGCCTGTTCACCCTGTTATCATCCAGAAGGCGAGGTCAGTACAGGTGCATCAAAGCTGGGACCGAGAGACTGATAAACAGCTTCTATCTCAAGGCCATCAGACTGTTAAACAGCCATCACTAACATAGAGAGGCTGCTGTCAACATACTGACTCAAATCTCTGGCCACTTAAATAAATGGACTTAATAAAGGTATCACTAGTCACCTTAAATAACGCCACTTTAATAATGTTTACATATCCTACATTACTCATCTCATATGTGTATACTGTATTCTATACCATCTACTGCATTTTGCCTATGCCGCACGCCATCGCTCATATTCTATTCTTCCCTTTACATTTGTGTGTATTTGTGTGTATAAGGTAGTTCTTGTGAATTTGTTAGATTACTTGTTAGATATTACTGTGTAGTCGGAACCAGAGGAACAAGCATTTTGCTACTCTCGCATTGACATCTGCTAACCATGTGTATGGGAACAATAAAATTTGATTTGATTTCCTGGGTAGTTGTCCTTAAAACATTGTCACATTGTAGCACGGATGGTCTCCCTTGGCAACCATGGAATGTACTCCCTCAGATTCTCTTCCGTCAATCCAATAACTAATCACTCGACTGACAATACTCCGGGAAACACCAAGCCTTTCTGCAAGGTACTGCTGCAGCAAGTTGAGCTTCAGCTTCATCAGTGTCATCGAAAGTTGGTCTGTCAAGTCTAACTGAAAGCTGATTTGTAGAGGGGTAGAAGATGTTCCGCCAGGGTACAAAAGGCAGTAAGAGACAAGCCTGTATGCAGTTGACAGAGTGCTTCGTTCCTTAGCAGGGTTTTGTAGAGGTGCTTCTGAGCACTGTGTCCCTGTCGCACAGGTAGTTGGCTTTACATGATCACCTGAGTTGTATTTGTGATCACTTAGAGATGGGTCTTCCCATTGGGTTTGGGCATCCTTCTCTGAAGGCATATCCATTCCTTCTCTCTGTGTTGGCCAATTCCCATTTTCAATTTGGTGAACACTTGAGCCTGTCATCTGTTAAGAAATTAGTATGGCTTGTTAAACAAGTCAATGGTCAAAACCGTACAATGAAACACAATACTGCATGAACGCTCCTAATAATATTTAATAATCATAATAATTAAGCATATATAAAATAGGATTTTTTTTATTGAGCTGTAGAGGAAATAAATTGTGCTATTATGAGACTGTGCTTAGATACAAGAGCAAGAGGGAGACACAATGAGAGCAGGCAAACTGCTCAAGCGTTTACCTGTCACTGATGACTGTCTGACCAACGCCCGAAGCTTCTTCACGAGTGGAGCATCATAGCCAAGCCATTTTTCTGGGTAAGGATGCTCCACTGTAGGCTTCTTGTCAGAGAAGTGGTAGGAGCACACAAAGGGACGTTTTGGTGGTTTCTTTAGGTTCAACGCTTTGAGCCAGAGCCGCAAAGACTATGTCTCTTTAGGAGGTGGGTGCAGGTCGTAGAGGTTGGTGTTCAAAACATTTTTGCTGTAAAAACTGCCTCCTCTTCATCCAATTATTGTGACAGCCTCGTACTGAACATATAATGCTTGTCATGTTGATCGATTTTAGGATTTTGTGCGGTTCTGTCAGTGTAAAACTATCAAGCTCTCAACTAAAAGTACCACTTTGGCCTCTTTTGCCTCCCGCCTCTAGCGTCGCGCGAATGTTGCCGGAAATAGAAACACAATTGCAGCTAACTCACCGCGATCACTGTGACGTTCCAGAATTAGGCGAATAGAGAGAGACAACTACAAAAATATAGAGATAGAAAGAGACAGACAACTGGAAATATATAGAGATATAGAGAGAGACAACTAGAAATATATAGAGATATAGAGAGAGACAACTAGATATATATAGAGATATAGAGAAAGGGACAACTAGAAATACACTGCTCAAAAAAATAAAGGGAACACTTAAACAACACAATGTAATTCCAAGTCAATCACACTTCTGTGAAATCAAACTGTCCACTTAGGAAGCAACACTGATTGACAATACATTTCACATGCTGTTGTGCAAATGGAATAGACAAAAGGTGGAAATTATAGGCAATTAGCAAGACACCCCCAATAAAGGAGTGATTCTGCAGGTGGTGACCACAGACCACTTCTCAGTTCCTATGCTTCCTGGCTGATGTTTTGGTCACTTTTGAATGCTGGCGGTGCTCTCACTCTAGTGGTAGCATGAGACGGAGTCTACAACCCACACAAGTGGCTCAGGTAGTGCAGCTCATCCAGGATGGCACATCAATGCGAGCTGTGGCAAGAAGGTTTGCTGTGTCTGTCAGCGTAGTGTCCAGAGCATGGAGGCGCTACCAGGAGACAGGCCAGTACATCAGGAGACGTGGAGGAGGCCGTAGGAGGGCAACAACCCAGCAGCAGGACCGCTACCTCCGCCTTTGTGCAAGGCGGAGCACTGCCAGAGCCCTGCAAAATGACCTCCAGCAGGCCACAAATGTGCATGTGTCAGCATATGGTCTCACAAGGGGTCTGAGGATCTCATCTCGGTACCTAATGGCAGTCAGGCTACCTCTGGCGAGCACATGGAGGGCTGTGCGGCCCCACAAAGAAATGCCACCCCACACCATGACTGACCCACCGCCAAACCGGTCATGCTGGAGGATGTTGCAGGCAGCAGAACGTTCTCCACGGCGTCTCCAGACTCTGTCACGTCTGTCACATGTGCTCATGTGCTCAGTGTGAACCTGCTGTCATCTGTGAAGAGCACAGGGCGCCAGTGGCGAATTTGCCAATATTGGTGTTCTCTGGCAAATGCCAAACGTCCTGCACGGTGTTGGGCTGTAAGCACAACCCCCACCTGTGGACGTCGGGCCCTCATACCACCCTCATGGAGTCTGTTTCTGACCGTTTGAGCAGACACATGCACATTTGTGGCCTGCTGGAGGTCATTTTGCAGGGCTCTGGCAGTGCTACTCCTTGCACAAAGGCGGAGGTAGCGGTCCTGCTGCTGGGTTGTTGCCCTCCTACGGCCTCCTCCACGTCTCCTGATGTACTGGCCTGTCTCCTGGTAGCGCCTCCATGCTCTGGACATTACGCTGACAGACACAGCAAACCTTCTTGCCACAGCTCGCATTGATGTGCCATCCTGGATGAGCTGCACTACCTGAGCCACTTGTGTGGGTTGTAGACTCCGTCTCATGCTACCACTAGAGAGAGAGCACCGCCAGCATTCAAAAGTGACCAAAACATCAGCCAGGAAGCATAGGAACTGAGAAGTGGTCTGTGGTCACCACCTGCAGAATCACTCCTTTATTGGGGGTGTCTTGCTAATTGCCTATAATTTCCACCTTTTGTCTATTCCATTTGCACAACAGCATGTGCAATTTATTGTCAATCAGTGTTGCTTCCTAAGTGGACAGTTTGATTTCACAGAAGTGTGATTGACTTGGAGTTACATTGTGTTGTTTAAGTGTTCCCTTTATTTTTTTGAGCAGTGTATATAGAGCTATAGAGAGAGACAACTAGAAATATAGAGAGAGACAACTAGAAAAATATAGAGATATAGAGAGAGACAACTAGAAATATAGAGAGATATAGAGAGAGACAACTAGAAATATAGAGAGATATAGAGAGAGACAACTAGAAATATATAGAGATATAGAGAGAGACAACTAGATATATATAGAGATATAGAGAAAGGGACAACTAGAAATATATAGAGCTATAGAGAGAGACAACTAGAAATATAGAGAGAGACAACTAGAAAAATATAGAGATATAGAGAGAGACAACTAGAAATATAGAGAGATATAGAGAGAGACAACTAGAAATATAGAGAGATATAGAGAGAGACAACTAGAAATATATAGAGATATAGAGAGAGACAACTAGATATATATAGAGATATAGAGAGAGACAACTAGATATATATAGAGATATAGAGAAAGGGACAACTAGAAATATATAGAGCTATAGAGAGAGACAACTAGAAATATAGAGAGAGACAACTAGAAAAATATTGAGATAGAAAGAGAGAGACAACTAGAAATATATAGAGATATAGAGAGAGACAACTAGAAAAATATAGAGCTATAGAGAGAGAGACAACTAGAAAAATATAGAGATATTAAGAGAGAACTAGAAATATATAGCGATAGAGAGAGAAAGAGAGAGACTGTTAAAAGGGTAGTGAATGAGAAAGATGCAGAGAGGAGGGAGAGAGAAAGAAGGATGGAGAGAGAGAGAGAGGAAAGAGTGAATCAATGGGAAGAAAGTTGGAGGACCAAAGAGGAGGACCAAAGAGGAGAGTGTGATATGAGAGAGCGTAAACTGTTTTGAATCTGATTTCGTACTGCGCTCTCCCCGTGGAGTTTTTAATCCGCTATTTTAACTGACAGTGGTCCACAGCAGGGCTGGATTACTGCCACACTGCGCACATGAGTTTAGCAATACCATTTGTTAGACTTATTTAGCCAAATTGTTCCTAAACAGTCTGACTGCCACTGTTCATCACATCATATTTTGCATTATCACACACACACAGACACACACACACACAGTGTATATAGATTTGTAAGTGTGTGTTTGTATTTCCTGCATGCATGTGTGTTTGTGCATGCCTGTACAGCAGTGGTCACCAACCGATCACGATCGCAATCGACTCGTCGATCTCCAAGGCATTCCTAGTCAATCACCAATTATTTTTTTTAAACAACGATAAATCCTTGCATTCATATTTTTCATATTTGTTTTGGCACTATTGGCAGTAGGTGCACTTGATTCAGCAGTCCTAGCGCTGTGAAGACAAAGTGTTCCCATTTTCAACCATTTCATGTGTCTGAAGGTAGAACTCCACCTACCCGGCAGGCCCAGAGAATAAATCAAGTGCACCTATAGGCCTACCGCTGGCAAATCAGATAGCACAGATCACCGTGTCTGCACAGTTTCCTCGAGCCATAGGTAAAAAGAAGCCTTGAACGCACAGCAAAGTACATATTGTGAGATTTCAAAACTTTTTATAAAACCATGACTAGAGAGAGACTCAACCAATACAGCAAAGAGCTGCTGTTTTTATGATTAGGTTCATGTTTCAGTTATTTTTTGTCACTGTCAACACTTTGTTCAACACTTTTATAAGTCATAAAATGTGCGTTCTCCCTACTTCTACTCACGCTACAACCAGCACTGCAGCTGCAATGACTGACTATAGCAAAGTGTTCCAATAAGCTTGCGTTGTTATTGTTAGTGGCTTATGGCTTTTTTAATATCAAGGAATATTTCACTTTCTCTGGTCATAGGAGTTACAACATTAATTGGTGCATGGGGCAGAAATAATGCAGAGACTTGAGTCTCAGTGGTAGATCTCAACTTGCATTTTGACTCTGAAAGTGATCTTGACTCAGGCATTGATCTTGACTCAGGAAGTGATCTTGACTCAGGAAGTGAACTTGAATCAGGAAGTGATCTTGACTCTGAAAGGGATCTTGACTCAGGAAAAGTTGGTGACCACTGCTGTGCAGTGTACTATGTGTAAGTGTGGATCTATCTATTAAAGTGGAGTGGTCAGATAAACATTACATATGCCTTAGCCTGCAATCTGAGTGGTGCTTATCTAATGAGGCTCTTCTGCAAGGCCTGTATGTGGATGATGAAGTGTGAAGCAGCTCTTATCCTTTAGATCAGCAGGCCTATGCTCGTCTGTGACAGAGACTAATGGGCAGACTTAGACTCTGCCACAGGGCCTGCACTGCTGCTGTCCATTCACATTACTCAACAGTACGCCTCTCCCTTGAGATTAATGAGCTAGCCTAGGTTCCCCCTGCTTCAGGCCTATTACCTACGGATGTTGCCCTTCAGGCCCAGTCCCGATCCTAGTGACCCGCTGATACCAACCGCGGTGCCGGCTTAGCACTCGGCGGCCGACAGCTGGGGTGGGAGAAACTTTTTTTTTAAACCACTCAGCGGGATGTCCACCTCAGAGGTAGGGTTGTCGGGATGTCCACCTCATAGTTCATCAGGCTCTCCTAGGACTATAAAAACCGGGGAACTTGAGTGGTGAGTATACTTTCTCCGCTCTGCAACTGTTATCATTAAATAAATATTGTCTTTACACCCACAGATGCACACCAGAAACCCTTTACCTGTGTACCTGGAGTTACTCACCGTGATGGGTCTTAGTGTCCCACAAGATGAAAGGTATATTCACCATGTCAGTCTTAGTCTAACATCCTAAGACATTCTATAGACACCCCAAGCGTGAACCCACACTGTGACAAAGAGAGGAAGCGTTCTGTTCTATTTCACTGTAACAAAGAGAGGAAGCTTTCTGTTCTATTTCACAGTAACAAAGAGAGGAAGCTTTCTGTTCTATTTCACTGTAACAAAGAGAGGAAGCTTTCTGTTCTATTTCACTGTAACAAAGACAGGAAGCTTTCTGTTCTATTTCGAGCAGTAGCCCCTCAAGAGGAAATCCACTGCCTATTTTTTATTAAAGCAAAAACCCTTTACAATGAGTCTACTACCCTATGAATTCCCTAACTCCTAACCTTGAGGAAACCCAATCCTGTTCCAGCTAAGAAAAGTACAAATATATGACCTTGCCCCTGTGAGTAAAGAACGGAGGCTTACTTCTAACTGATGTCTAGAAGAATTCTGAAAAGGTGACAAACTCCAACCCCAACCACAATGTTACAAAAAGTGGAACTTAAAAACAGCAGTAAAAAATATGGCCAAAAATGCCCCAAAAAGAGAGAGGTTCTAAAAGCAAGCTGTCTGCAAAACAAATGAGAAGAGAACCATCTGTAACCCGTAAACAAAGACTTGCAGTATATACTGTAATGACTTCCTTACACACTCTTCCCCTTACATCAGGTTCATACTACACAGAGATGTCCCTTTATTCAACCACTCCATTAAAACCAGTCATATCTGATCCCTACTAGTCTTCCTCCTCTTTATCCTTCCTCTAGCTGCAGAGTGCTACCCAGATGCCTTGCAGGTTGGTCCTGATCCTTGACTTTGACCATGCTTGAAACATACAGATACGCTCTTCATGGATCTCTATCTAAATTCAAAGTGAAAACTTCCAGAGTTACAGTAACATAGCCTAGTAAATCCTTCTAGCAACCACAGCATAATACATCATCATTTAGACAGTTGGATTCTTATAGGTTGTTATATCAGAAACCATGAGCTGTGAATGCTTCTGATTGTGCTTCCAATGTTCTCTTTGATTCTCTTAAGGAAATGTCCTGCCTCATTTCTCCCTTCGCTGTCTGTTGGGCAATAGATTTTACATTCATCACACCAACGTCTTTCATCAGCCCCCTTCATCTGCTTGAATAGTAGTTTAGGATCTCACTCACAAAACCTAGCACCTTCTGCGATGGAGAGCTAGACATCTGCAATATAAGGCAAGAGGAATGAGGAAGTAAGGCCTTTCTTGTAAGGCCTAATCAGAGTCAATGGAAATCAACAAAACTTGTTTATTGGCAGGGGTGTAAAGTACTTAAGTAAAAAATACTTTAAAGTACTATATAAGTAGTTTTGCGGGGTATTTGTACTTTACTATTTATATTTTTGATAACTTTTAATTTTACTTTACTACATTCCTAAAGAATATATTGTACTTTTTAATCCACTGACACTCAAAAGTACTCATTACATTTTGAATGCTTAGCAGGACAGGAAAATGGTCCAATTCACACACTTATCAAGAGAACATCCCTGGTCATCCATACTGCCTCTGATCTGGAGGACTCACTAAACAGAGAACATCCCTGGTCATCCATACTGCCTCTGATCTGGAGGACTCACTAAACAGAGAACATCCCTGGTCATCCATACTGCCTCTGATCTGGAGGACTCACTAAACAGAGAACATCCCTGGTCATCCATACTGCCTCTGATCTGGCGGACTGGAGTGTTGGAGTGTATCCCTGGCTATATGTAGATTAAAAAATGTTTTAACAATGTCATTTGGTTTGCTTATTATAACCAATTTGAAATTATGTATACTTTTATTTTTACTTTTGAAACTTAAGTATTTTTTTGCAGTTACATTTACTTTTGATACTTAAGTATATTTAAAACCTTAAAACCTCAGGTAAAAGTGACTTTCACCTTTACTTGAGTCATTTTTTATTAGGAGGCTTTTCCTCAGGTGGGTTCAGAGATGCTGTTTTGTTTTGAGTGGTTTTGATGTCACTGTTTAATTTTTTTACTTAATTTTTATTTGTTTTGTTCTTTTTTGATGGGGGCATTACAGGTGCATTATCCACATTATCCACATTTGGATAATTCTCCTACATATTTCCCTCTTTGCAAGTTTGTTAATTTTGTCCAGCCTCGCTAACTTTGCCATATACATTTTGAAACCTCACTATGGATTTCATCCCAATAGCCAGAAGAGGGAAACAAGGGAAGCATTGAACTACAGAAATTCAGCCATGGCACTATATTCATTTTGACAATAGATATTCTGCCAGTTAAAGCAACTGGGATATTAGTCCATCTACTGAGTTCAAATTGAATTGATTTGAGCGTTCTGTTAAAGTTTTTGGCAATGGTTTTATCTAAGGAAGGAAATATATCTATTCCCAAAGATTTAAAATGGGAAACGATTGGGATTCATAAGTAGAGATGGAGTCCTCCATCGGGGTCTTGAGAGGCAGTAGGGCTGATTTGGTTAGATTTACTTTATAACTTGAGATAGAGCTGAATATGTCTTTGAACTAAAGTTTAGTGAACGGTGTGTTTTGTTAGAAGTTTGAAAAACCTTTGCAGAGACAAAATAGTTTTTGGCGAAACCCAAGCCTGTCATTCCTGCCTGTCAGAAGTTGCTACATGTTCAGGAGTGTGTGTCGTGTTTGAACAGAGAGATGTGCGGGCGGAAGAGAGCAGAAAGCGGGTGTTGGGCACTATGACAGGTGGAGAACACCAACAGAGAGGATGGGAGGTTTGAACCTCAATGTGGAACACTCTCCAGATAAGAGTACTAGCTACGTCATCTCTCGCTTTCTGTTAAAACAGCCAACATCAGTCAGCTGACTCTAGCCATCCCTTCTAGTTAGTTCTAGTCAGGCAGCTCAGTCTCCTATTCAGAGGACCCCCACGTTTGTCATATTGGTCAAGGTCATGCCAATTACTTATCACCACATGTCGTTCAGCCTATCAGCGGCCTAGCTTCCAGTTAGTGTAGGACCCCAGCACACCTTGTGGTCAGAAACGTGCTTTTCCCATCCTGGTGAGCACTACCTGTTTTTTCCTCCTGCTGACAATTTCCTCCCATGGACTGAATCCATTTAAACCCCCCTTAACCTGGACATCCGCCTCATTCTTGTTCTGATCGGACATTCTGTAGCAGTTGCTATGGGCCTTAAGCCAGCACCTAAGGTTTCTTCTTACATTCATGGTCCTCCGATATTCTACATATTACCTGGTACAATAAGGTGCCTCAAATGTTTCTTACCATTGACAGCTACCTCTAAACCCGTTCCAAAGTCTGCTTCTGTAACCTGTATGTGTGTGTGTGTGTGTGTGTGTGTGTGTGTGTGTGTGTGTGTGTGTGTGTGTGTGTGTGTGTGTGTGTGTGTGTGTGTGTGTGTGTGTGTGTGTGTGTGTGTGTACATCTCATTCTGCCTTAGATAGAGTTGATAGAAGTTGGAACTGTTTAGCTCAATATCTCTTTACTGTGCAGATCAATACAATACCCGTACATAGCTCTCTCACCCACTAACATCAGATCAATACAATACCCATACATAGCTCTCTCACCCACTAACATCAGAGCAATACAATACCCGTACATAGCTCTCTCACCCACTAACATCAGATCAATACAATACCCGTACATAGCTCTCTCACCCACTAACATCAATATCTCATACCTCCCAAATCCACTAAGGCCAGGCACAACACCCTCATAGGGTCATTTTTTTCCCATAATCATATCAAAATCTACTTGTACCAGTTGATTGTAGATACAAATATAATACACTGCCTGTTTTACAAACGGTAGGCCTACCACATGGATGGGCATTCATAAAATTCCATTGCGGGCAGACACTGCAGGCTACACCCCAGTAAGCACAGACCGACGACGTCCATGGGGTAGCTGGACATTCCCATAACAAGAGAATGGCGCTGCAATGGATAGCAGACATTTTACGGGTTCCTGACCAATTCTGCTGTGTTGTGTGTTTTTGCGTTGATCATAACTTTTTTTGTACATAATGTATTTATTATTACTTTTGTTATTATGTGTTTTCTTTTTCTATAATTTCACTATTTTCTTTCTCTCTGCATTGTTGGGAAGGGCCCGTAAGTAAGCATTTCCCTGCAAGTCTACACCTGTTGTTTACCAAGTATGTAATGAATAAAATTGGATTGGATTTGAACACATCAGCGTAACCCCATAATAACTAAGACCATGTGTCACTTCTATGAGTGTTGTGGAGAAGACAGCCAGCTCTCGTCATTAAAGTTGAACTTGGATATGTTTTTCAATAAGCAGTCACCTCCAGGAAAGTCCGTGAGAGCTCACCATTGCAGGGTACCCCTTAGAGTAGTTTAAACCCTGGTGGCAACATGATGAGGACATATAGCCACTTTAATTAATTCATTAACTCTACCTACATGTACATACTACCTCAACTATCCGGGGCCCCTGCACATTGACTCTGGTCCGGCACCCCCCTGTATATAAGATTATTTTTTACTGCTCCTCTTTAATTACCTGTTACTTTGATCTCTTATTCTTATCTGTATTTTTTTTTAACTGCACTGTCGGTTAAGGGCTCGTAAGTAAGCAGTTCACTGTAAGGTCTACACCTGTTGTATTCGGCGCATGTGACTAATACAATTTGATTTGATATAGTATATCCCCAAAGTTAGGGAAAGTTACTCCACTGTTCTGAGGTCAGGTGTATATTTTCATTATTAGTGACAGCTAACATATGACAAAATAAACCGTAATTAAAAGAGCAAGTCATGCCATATCTCTGTTGCCTGCAATGATGTCAATTGTCTTCATTTTCTTCAGGTTGCATCGGGGGGGGGGGGGGGGGGGGGGGATAGACATGATCCATGCTTCTCCAGTCTACCGCCTGCACCCACGTCATGATCATTGCTTCTAGACCAGAGAGCTGTGATGCCTGCTGGGAGTCAGTGCTGGTTCTGTAAGATAATGTGTAACCTATCCCACTGTTTCTCTTTTTCTGTCTTTCTCTGTTGTATTCTATTCAGGTGCCATAGAGTTTGCGATTTGAAAGCAATGCATTTCTGGATAACTTTAGGATCTGTTTCATATTTATATGAAAGGTTCTGGTCTACGTAATGCATTTACATGTATGGTTAGAATCCATGTAACGTATTTCTGTATGTGGTTAGAATCCATGTAACGTATTTCTGTATGTGGTTAGAATCTTTATTGGAATGCATTTCAAGGTGCCTCAAGCTTTAGTTTCCATTTACAGCTACCCCTGAACCGAAGCCCCTGCCTTCTTCTGTAACCACTGAGTGAGTGTGTGTGTGTGTGTGTGTGTGTGTGTGTGTGTGTGTGTGTGTGTGTGTGTGTGTGTGTGTGTGTGTGTGTGTGTGTGTGTGTGTGTGTGTGTGTGCGTGTGCGTGCGTGCGTGTGTGTGCGCGCGCATGCGTGGCAGAAAGATCCAGTCCTTGACACCATATCTTAACTGTTTCCATTTTTCAAAATTGCACATCTCATTTTGCCTTAGATAGAGTTGATAGAAGTTGGAACTGTTTAACTCAATACCTCTTTACTGTGCAGATCAATACAATACCCGTACATAGCTCTCTCACCCACTAACATCAGATCAATACAATACCCGTACATAGCTCTCACCCACTAACATCAGATCAATACAATACCCGTACATAGCTCTCTCACCCACTAACATCAGATCAATACAATACCCGTACATAGCTCTCTCACCCACTAACATCAGATCAATACAATACCCGTACATAGCTCTCTCACCCACTAACATAAATATCTCACACCTCCCAAATCCACTTCATATTCAGTCCAATATATACTATACTGTCTGTGTCTGTATTAGATCTATGATTCATTCAACATTGCGTAAAGAGTTGACCTCTCCATTCGTGAAATTAAATAATTCCAGAATAACAGATTGTACTCAGATAATTTAATCTCAAAATATGAAATTTCATCCAAAACGCTATATATCCATTTTCAGAAAAGTTTGTAAATTAGCTTTTATTGTTGAAATAAAATATGAAAGAAATAGGTGTATTTTTTCATTATCTAATCATGGCATGGGGTTGTTCAATGACAGACATGTATTTGTTTATCTTTTATCACTTGGTGGTTTCATATATCCGCCTAACTATCAGAAATAAGTAGTACTGCTAGGTTGTACACAGTCAAATGTAACAAATAACTACATGTTTAATAAAGGACTGTATAAATGATACATTTGTGACATCAATATTTAAAAAATGTTCAAAAAAATAATTCAATAGAGTAATATGTTATCTGTATGTAAAACATTTACATTTGACATTTTTGTCATTTGGCAGATGCTCTTATCCAGAGTGACTTACAGTAAGTGCCTTCATCTTCACATAACTAGGTGAGACAACCACATATCACAATCAAATATACAGGATAGAACATTCCATTCCAGCTAAACAATGGATGGATATATAGCGTTTTGCAAAAAACACATTTAAAATCCAATAATCCAAAGGACAGTCATATTTTACACACACATGATGGTGCCAGTACGCAATCCTTTTTTTAATGAAAAAAACACAAATGTGAGAAAATATATGAATATAGCGTTTTGGAAATAAACTCGTCATATTTCTTCCTTTTCTTTCTTTTTACAAATGTCATTGAACGCTTTCCTCGGTTTGTGCGCAAAGAGTAGACGTTACAATCAGAAGTTGTAGTTTTTCGATCGTTTTTTATTGTTTCAGTGCTACAAAGCTTGGTGTGATCTAGGACAGAAACCCTCGCGTCGTAGTCGCAACGCAGCGCGCGTGTCTCGTGGATGGCAATGCATGAATTCAGAACATTGTATTTGAATGACACATCTTGCATGGGAATACGATGCCTCGCAGATATTTACAATATCGAATATGCTAGACAGGAGCAGCTTACACAGCATATGCAAATATACTTCCTGTCTCTCTCCACGCCTCACTGTATATGTGCCGTAGGCTATTCTGTTTCTAATTGACACCGTAGGCTACTGTCCCTGAAAATAACATGTTTATTTTTTGTGTTTCATTAACTCATTGGAATGAAGTTAACGCTAACACTTTACGACTAAATGTCTCACGGTCTGTGGAATTTGCATCTTATGATCTTAGTGAAAGCACTTTGGAAGTCTTTGTTAAAGTAGGCATAAATTATGGGGTTTAGGAGAGAGTTCGAATAGCCCAGCCAGTTGATGACGGCGCCCAGCCACTCTGGCATGTAACAACTCTCCGCACAGAAAGGCAAGACCAGCGCCACGATGAAAAACGGCAGCCAGCAGAAAATAAAAGTGCCCATGATGATACCGAGCGTCTTTACCGTTTTCCGCTCCCTGGACAGAGCTATTTTCCTCTTAGCCTCCGTGTTCTTTTCGTTCCTGTTCGCAAAGCCTTGTGAGGACTGTGGAGTGTTGGGGAGAGGAAGGTGGTTCTTAGAATTGTTGGTCACTTCTATGATCTCCAACGACTCGCCGTCCTCCCCGTGCTTCACCGAGCCGTTTACGCACGGGGAGTTGAATGTAGGTTCCACACTGCGCTTCCAATTCTTGCCCCCCGCCTCTCCATTGATCTTCTTGTGGAAAATAGCCGGCGACACGGCCAAGCACTTGTCCGACACTTTTGCCTTTTCCGATTTCTTTACAGTTTTCCAAACCTGGAACCTGGCTGCCTTGAATATCCGCCCGTAGAGGACCAGCATGAGGATAAGAGGGATGTAAAATGCTCCGAACGTGGAGTAGATGGTATAACCCGGGTCCTGGCTGATGGTGCAGGCGTCCGGGTTCGCCCTGTCCTCGGCTTTCCTCCAGCCTAACATTGGAGGGATGGAGATTGAGAACCCAATCAGCCAAGTCACGCTGATTAACAGCACGGCTCGCCTGGGTGTCCTTTTGTTCACATAGTCTATGGGGTCCGTGATAGCCCAGTACCTGTCCAGGGCAATTGCGCACAGATGCAGAATGGACGACGTGCAGCACAACACGTCCAGGGAGATGAATATATCACATATCTCCTGTCCCAGAGTCCATTTGTTCAGAACTTGGTAGAGGGCTGCCATGGGTAGTACCAGAACTGATACCATGAGGTCCGTGACGGCTAGCGAGCCGATCAGATAGTTAGCCACATTCTGGAGCGACCTCTCCAGCGCAATGGCGGCGACGACGCACGCGTTACCGAATATGGAACAGAGGATGAGCGCGCCGAGCAGCAGAGAGGTGACCACCTGGTAACTCAGCTCCACCTCAGGCACACTTCTAGACCCCGTTGAATTCTCATTGTCTCCCCACGTTGGAATGACATCCACGACGTCGGGGAAGTCTGTGGTCGAATTGCTGTTGTCACTGATGTTGTTTATAAAATCCATAGTGCGTCAGGGGCATGGGACACCCGATAGGCGCGCCCGGTAGGACTGGACAAGGTAACCAAATGGGGAACCTGGAGGCTCAGTCAGTCCCTCGTGCTGGCGCCGGTGTGAGTTCTACCGGGGTCCATCGGAGTTCCTGTGCCTGTACCCTCGTTCCGAGGACGCATGACGCGTAGTGGTACCAGTGTGTGTGTGTGTGTGTGTGTGCGCATGTGTTTATTGGCGGTCGGGGCGCTCACTGGTCCTGCAAATGATCTGCGCCTGGTGACGACGTGAATTCATTTATAAGCTACCAGCAGCAGTAGGTATACGTCAGACGGTCGCCGCGGAGTTCTGTTTCTCTGCTCTCCCTTGTGGAGTCCTTTCGATAGCTGCATAATAAAGATAAAGAGCGGAGGTTCTCCCTCTTCTGTTTCTTTTCTACTTAAAAATATATATTTTCTCATTATTTGCTATATATTCTTGTGTACCTCTGTAGCCTAATCAAATTGTGCAATAAACTAAAGTAGTTTCCTGCATTGCGAGTAACTATTTCTTTATCAAATAAAAATAAACGTTTTTTGTTTCAGTCGATTGATATTTAGTTTTAAATTAATTGCAAGCTGAAAACGCGTTTCATCTCATTGGACATAGAGGGGGAGTAATTCTCTTCAAATGATGACAACAAAATATATATTTATCAAAGTACAAAAACTAATATTATTTAGCAATGTGATATAAAATATGTTAAATATAAATGGTATTTAATTCATAATATATGTCATTCTAAATGTGATTGACAAATAAGCTCATTCCCAAAATGAGTGGAGCCTGTATGCGGTATTTCAGAACCAAGGACAGCTCATTGCTCGAGTCCAGAACAGAAATATGCTGCCATCTGATGTAAGGAACGAGAACTACGGCTGCACACATTGGAGCTTGGAAGAATGTGTGGTTTTTTGAACCACAGATGAGGAAAAAGTCAAAGTGCGAGTGAGAAGCTTGCTCACGCAAGTTCATTAAAATCCCATGCCAAGGTCGTCTATAAGAAAGAAACACCCGAACAACCCAATAGCCTAACCAACGATAGGCTATTGTTTTATATTAGCCTATTAGGTCTATATTACTTAGTAAAGGCACTACCGGCTGAGGTCAATCTAATTAATTTGATTCAATGCAATCTTTGAGGACTGTAACCATAGAAATACATTGTGTTTATGCCTATTGATAAGCCATTGTCAACTTCCCGTCTATGGTTATTTTGCTCACTGTCAATTGCTCACTGTCACCATTTGTTTACATATTATTGATTTCATACAGAAAAAAACATATGTTTGTAAATGCTACTACGGCCATGTAAATAATTGTTAGGCTACTCGTTTTGAATCCACCGGTGGCACCTTGTGTGGCAATAAAAGTTACTGGTCTGTCTGCCTTACACCTTAGAAATAGCCTAGGTACCAGCATTTTTATCTAACATGACACTCCTTGCCACTCCTGTCATTTGCCGAATAAGTCATTTGTCCAGTCAGTCGAATAGCATTATGGTTAAAAGTCATTCTACAGATTTAAAATTGGCATACAAACGCTTACATAATTTGCATTTTGACAGCATTTTGAATCTCCCATAGTAACCGTGCCATTCCAAACACAAAAACCGTGAAAAAATTCACGAAAGTACAAAACACAGTGGCATGAGCTTCTTTTTATCTTAAAATTAAGAAAATCCCGCCGCTGAGAAGCTTACGGTATTATAATATAGATTAAATTATTCTATAAACGTTTTAAACGAATAGCCTATCAATTTATATTCCTGTATCTGTTCTCTTCGTTAGTTATCTATAATATTTGTGGGATGTTATAGCTATAGTAAACGTGTATTAATTAATTATTTGCTGTTTGGAATCCAACCGTTGGATCAATAAATTACTGTAGGTCTAAGAAATTATTGCAAACCTATTCTGACTAACTTGATGATTGAATGTGTAAATGTTTAAAATAAAAACTACATTGTTTTAATGTTGTTGTTTTTTTAGGGACAGATACAAGAGTCAATGTTTTAATTGTATCTATTCCTAACAGATTAGGCTATTATTATCTATTTATATATTATTAATTCTGCCGGACACCCGGAAGACTAGCTGCTGCCTCGGGGATCCATAATAAATACCGGACACCCGGAAGACTAGCTGCTGCCTCGGGGATCCATAATAAATACAAATGAGGCGGTGAATGCAAAGGCGGTGAATGCATCCAACTGGTATTTACGACTTCATAGCTGAAAATTACAAAGCAGAAGACAATGAAGAGGATTAGCCTACCACCTTGGATAAATAAACATTCAAAAGAAAAGCTTGAGTGTTGAGAAGGTGTCAAATGTGCACCTTAACCCAGTATTATTGTTTAATTGCAACAAATTGTTATGGAAATCATCTATATTTAATAAAGCCCAGAGCGATTTATTTATTTATTTTTATACCACGGTTCATTGGGTTGGCCAAAGCAACAGAACAGAAGTTAAATTCGCTAAACAAAAAAAAGATCACTATTGCGTCATCCTGCCTAATGCTATGTTATGACATCACTGAAGGCTAGTAGTTTTCAAAATTCTAAATGTTATTAATAATTAATTATTGCATCATCATTTATCACATGATGACGTCACGCCTGCCACCTCCAGCCCTATAAAAGGGATTCTCGGCCGTCTAAAATTCATTCATAGTCTTACTTATTATCAATCACAATGCCAAGAAGACGCAGAAGATCCAGCAGCCGCCCTGTCCGCAGGCGCCGCCGCCCCAGGGTGTCCCGGCGTCGCAGGAGAGGAGGCCGTAGGAGGCGTTAGAAATGCCGGGTAACCCTCCCGACACCCTGGTAGTGTAGAGCTGTTAAAACCTGCTTAATTAAAAGATGGGCTTTTAACTAAAACTGTTACGACTTTGACTTTTTATTGTTAAATAGTTTTAGGCAGTAGAGTTCATTAAGGCAAGTTATACGATTATATAAACATTACAATGCATTCATAACAGATTTCACAACACACTCAGTTAAGTGTGTGCCCTCAGGCCCCCTACTCCACTACCACACATTGAGGCTAACGGCCAACAAGCTTTATCAACCATAAATTAAAAGCACAGCTATCATGCTGGTAAATAAATTATAGTGTTAAAAAACATTGTTGCATTCAACTGCCGGAAATGTTATTATTTAGGTAATTTCCTTAAAGGTGCAATCATACATTTTTCAAATTAAATTAATTATATGTAGGACTGACTACCCATTGATTCTTGAAGAATATAACTAAATTCCTGATGAGCTTAGTTCAACTGTCATACCCCATCTGAACCCAAAATATAAGCTTATTGTACTCCAATGTTTGTAAACAAAGTAAAATTTGAAAATTAAAAAAAACCGCTATGTATATATATATATATAGCCTCAAAACATGGTTAAAACCCAAGTTTTTTACAGTTGCTATGTCTCTTTTCATGGTCACTTCCCCAGTTCAGGGGGAAAAGTGAGTGTTTAATGCAGGAGCTGTATTTACTATGCTCTCTTCCAGGACAATGTGGAATTCTGAGTTCTGATTCAACAATTATTTACTCGCTGAGGACAATAGGGAAGAAGTGGCTATTCTTAGAAAACACGTTGAGAGTATCACCGCCATGTTAACACTCCTTGAGTGAAAGGCCAATGCCTTCCAGGCACCCCTCCTTAAAGAAGTTTCACACTCCCCTGGAAAATGGAACTGGACTGTGGCTTCTGGTGTATTTAATGGATGATAGATACTGTCACCAATCCTGCTGCCCATCTATGGAAGCACATTACCCGCCTTAGGTCAAATGGAGGGAAGCGGCCTATGGCGAATGGGGCTTCTTTGGCATTGGGAAGCCCAACCCAAATCCACTTGTCAAACAGCTTTGCCCTCCTAGCTTCAGAGGTTCCTGCACCATCATCCCCTATCCGGACTTCTTCCCAGGGGGATTCTGCCTGGGATTCTGCCTGGGATTCCGCCTGGGAATCCGCCTGGGATTCTGCCTCGTACTTGGATCCTCAACTTCCAGGAAGACTGCCTCAGACTCGGATCCACTGCGCTCCATCTCTCATGGACCTCAGGTGTCTGACGCATTGGCTCCTCCATCAGCAACACTTGGTCAAGCCACCCGCATTTGAAAAGAAACACTTTGAAGTTTGTGAAATTAATGTAGGAGAATATAACACATTAGATCTGGTAAAAGATAATACAAAGGAAAAAACATGCGTTGTTTATTTTCCGTCATAATTGAAATGCAAGAGAAAGGCCGATATATGACTTAGGATTCAAGGCGCAATTTTGGCCACTAGATGGCAGCAGTGTATATGCAAAGTTACTCGATCCAATGAACCATTGCATTTCTGTTCAAAATGTTGTATCAAGACTGCCCAAATGTGCCTAATTGGTTTATTAATACATTAGTTCATAACTCTGCACCCTCATACTACTAATATAGCATGGTATTCTTTCACTGTAATAGCTATTGTAAATTGGACAGTGCAGTTAGATTAACCTCACTATTAACCTCACTAGGCACGCTTTTGGATGAAAAGCGTGCCTAAAGTAAACTTTGCCTGCTACTCAGGCCCAGAAGCTAGGATATGCATATAATTGGTAGATTTGGATGGAAAACACTCTATAGTTTCCAAAACTGTTAACACAATGTCTGTGAGTATAACAGAACTGATATGGCAGGCGAAAACCTGAGAAAAATCCATCCAGGAAGTGGGATTTTTTTATGTTTGTAGTTTTCTATTGAATGCCATTACAGTATCCATTGACTTAGGACTCAAATTGCACTTCCTATGGCTTCCACTAGATGTCAACAGTCTTTAGAAATTGTTTCAGGCTTGTATTCTGAAAAATTAGGGAGTAAGACCACTTTGAGTGAGTGGACCCTGGGAAGTTGCCAGACCTGTGTCCTGCGCACGACCGAGAGCGCACCATTCTTGTTTTTCTTTTATATTGACGACGCTATTGTCCGGTTGAAATTTTATCGATTATTTAGGCTAAAAACAACCTGAGGATTGATTATAAACATCGTTTGACATGTTTCTACGAACTTAACGGATACTATTTGGATTGTTTGTCTGCCTGCTGTGACTGCCTTTGAGCCATTGGATTACTGAACAAAACGCGCCAACAAAACGGAGGTTTTTGGATATAAAGAGGGACTTTATCGAACAAAACAAACATTTATTGTGTAACTTGGAGTCTTGTGAGTGCAACCATACGAAGATCATCAAAGGTAAGGCATTTTTTATATCGCTATTTCAGAAGTTTGTGTCGCACCTGCCTGGTTGAAATACGATTTTCATGCTTTTGTATGCGGGGCGCTGTCCTCAGATAATCGCATGGTTTGCTTTCGCCGTAAAGCCTTTTTGGAATCTGACACAGCGGCTGGATTAACAAGAAGTTAAACTTTATTTTGATGTATAACACATATATTTTCAAGAATGTTAAATATTTGAATTGAGTATTTTTGAATTTCGCGCTCTGCAATTTCCCCGGATGTTGGCCAGGTGGGACGCTACCGTCCCAGGTACCCATAAGAAGTTAACAATAATTTAAGCTTTCTGCCCATATCAGATATGTCTATCTGCTGGGAAATGTTCTTCTTACTTACAACCTCATGCTAATAACATTAGCCTACTTTAGCTCAACCATCCCGCGGGGGGACACCAATCTTGTAGAGGTTATATAATTCCTTTGAAGATACAGTGGTAGCAATATATGGTTATAATATCTACAGAAGAGATCGGAATGCCAATGGGGGAGGTGTTGCTGTATATATTCAGAGTCATATTCCTGTAAAGTTTATTGAGGATCTCTTGTCAAATACTCTTGAAATAATATGGCTTCAGGTTCACTCACCTGTCTCACTGTAAATGAGTGTGGAAGAGGTAAAAAAAAATAGGTTAACATTTTTCTCCCCTTTGTATGTGGTAAATACCACGATTCCCACTTGGATGTGTAAGCAATCTGTAACGTTTCAGCAATACAGACTGAATAGAGCCTGAAGTCAGTGTGTTGAGGGCTTTATTTTACTGTACAGACATTATCCCACTGGGTACACTACGTCATTTCAATGTGGAAAATGTTACAGATTGCGTGACAGAAATATAAAGGTGATTTCTGAGTGAGCAGTGTTGCAGTGTTCACTGTGAATGCTGTCTCGGCTAACATGGGAACATTCATTTTCAATGGAGGAAAGGGAACTTGGCGGGGGGGCCGTTGGGCTTGTCCCCTGCTCCAGCAGCGATGGATAGGAGAGAAGAACAGGGTGAAGAGTCTAAGGAGGAGGAAGAGAAGGAGAGAGAGATGGATACAGAGCCAGCAGGACAATAGACAGGTGCGACCGCATGCCCTTACACAATTACACAATTAGTTAAATAAAGAACAACTGTGTGCAATCTAAGTGTCACATGATCTCAGTATATATACACCTGTTCTGAAAGTCCCCAGGGTCTGCAACACCACTAAGCAAGGGGCACCACCAAGCAAGTGACACCATGAAGACCAAGGAACTCTCCAAACAGGTCAGGGACAAAGTTGTGGAGAAGTACAGATCAGGGTTGGGTTATAAAAACATATCAGAAACTTTGAACATCCCACAGAGCACCATTAAATCCATTGTAGAAAAATTGAAAGAATATGGCACCACAACAAACCTGCCAAAAGAGGGCCGCCCACCAAAACTCACAGACCAGGCAAGGAGGGCATTAATAATCAGAGAGGAAACAAAGAGACCAAAGATAACCCTGAAGGAGCTGCAAAGCTCCACAGCGGAGATTGGAGTATCTGTCCATAGGACCACTTTAAGCCGTACACTCCACAGAGCTGGGCTTTATGGAAGAGTGGCCAGAAAAAATCCATTGCTGAAATAAAATATTAAGCAAACACATTTGGTGTTCGCCAAAAGGTGTGTGGGAGACTCCCCAAACATATGGAAGAAGGTACTCTGGTCAGATGAGACTAAAATTTTGCTTTTTGGCAATCAAGGAAAACGCTATGTCTGGCGCAAACCCAACACCTCTCATCACCCCTAGAAAACCCCATCCCCACAGTGAAGCATGGTGGTGGCACCAGCCCAGACCTCAATCCAATTGAGAATCTGTGGTATGACTTAAAGATTGCTGTAAACCTGCGGAACCCATCCAACTTGAAGGAGCTGGAGCAGTTTTTTTGCCTTGAAGAATGGACAAAAATCCCAGTGGCTAGATGTACCAAGCTTATAGAGACATACCAAGTTTTCTGGGGGGGTTTGTATTATTTCTTGTTTGTTTCACAATAAAACATATTTTGCATCTTCAAAGTGGTAGGCATGTAGTGTAAATCAAATGATACAAACCCCCCAAAAAATCAATTTTAATTCCAGTTTGTAAAGCAACAAAAAATGAAAAATGCCAAGGGGGTGAATACTTTGGCAAGCCACTGTATACTTTACTATATCATATGTAAATTGGATCAGTTCCTTACCAGACAGACAATGTCTCTCCATAGACTAGGTTACAGTTTGTTGCTCTGTTGTATATTCAGTGACTGGGTTAGCTGATTATTGACTTTACAGGCCCATCAATGTCAGTGTATGTGTGTGCATGTGTGTGTGTGAGTGAGTGTCCCACTTACTATCGACAAGTCCCATCAGCGGACAGCTTGTCTCAATAGCCATTGTCTGTGCAGTTAAGGTGGGGTTATATCTGAATGGGCTGCATGATGAGGCTTGGGCAGAGAACCCTTCAAAACCACCCAAACAAAATAACAGATTCCAGTCTGATTGGTCGATGCAGATCCACAGGCACATTGCTAGACTGGAATGATTGTGACTGGCTGTTGTTTTGTTTCTGCCATCATTCTTTGCGGACATGATGGCAATTAGCATATCGTATGTAGAAGCTGCCATACACATTACATAACATACAATGTGCTCCTAGTAGATATCTTTGTGGGCATATGATTATTAGATTGGTTTTGTGAATTGTTATGAATAACTTGCTGTGGCAATGGAGGGAGTTATGGAGTTGGCTAGATGACTACTTGGAAGATTCCGATTTGAATGCTGTGTGTCTAAATGAAGTGGTTGGCAAAATAAAATAAATAACTGTGAACAGAATATAGAGTGGCAATACGGGTACTAGTTTTGATTACCAGGCTGTTCCTGCTTCTGTATAAAGTGTTGCCTTGTTTGTTAAGACACTGACACGTTTGCTGAGAACAGAGAAGGACTGACACCCACTCTGACACAGATCCGTTCTCTCACACTGTTTGTACTGCACTGTAGCCACATTTCTCTCTGTTTACATCATGGTACCATGTGTCTTTGGTCCCATTTCACATTCATGAACACTGAATTAAGAACACACTGTATCTGTGGCTACTACACCATGGTTCCACAGGGTCAGGATATAAGAACACTGAATTAAGAACACACTGTATCTGTGGATACTATTTGGCTGTGTCTTCGGGAGTGCTGACTACTGTTTTTTTTTCTGCTCAGCTTGGGGACAGCTGCTTCCAACCCTGTGTGTGTGTGTGTGTGTGTGTGTGTGTGTGTGTGTGTGTGTGTGTGTGTGTGTGTGTGTGTGTGTGTGTGTGTGTGTGTGTGTGCGTGTGCGTGTGCGTGCGTGCGTGTGTGATTAGACGACTGTTCCGTGGTAGGTGTTGTGTTCCGTGATAATGACACACTTTGGGAGGCGGCTGCATGGCAGCAGTGAAATCCCTAGAGTTCCCCCTGGGTGTGATAATGGTAATTAGGATGGGAGGACCTCCAGGCTCCTGTAGGCTACATATACAGACCGAACCCCATGAGTAAAGACGAGGGAGGGATGGGAGCCCTGAGGGGGCGTAGGATGAAGATGCCCCCAGATGCTGATCCAGACTCTAGCGTTTCCCCAACTAATGATGAACGTTAGGATTGGAAGAGGGTAAGCTGATCCTAGATCTGTGTCGGGCAAGTTTCAGCCAGTCCCAGATAGGGTTCAGTGAGTCGACTGTGGAGCCAAATCAAGTAACCTTCCCTACAGTTGTCTGTCTGTCTGTCTGTCTGTCTGTCTGTCTGTCTGTCTGTCTGTCTGTCTGTCTGTCTGTCTGTCTGTCTGTCTGTCTGTCTGTCTGTCTGTCTGTCTGTCTGTCTGTCTGTCTGTCTGTCTGTCTGTCTGTCTGTCTGTCTGTCTGTCTGGCTGTCTCTCTCTCTCTCTGTCTCTCTCTGTCTCTCTCTCTCTCTGTCTCTCTCTGTCTCTCTCTGTCTCTCTCTGTCTCTCTCCCTCTCTCCCTCTCTCCCTCTCTGTTTTTCTCTCTCTCACACAAAAAGAAAGAGTACTTCCTGGTAACAAAAACGTCTGCAGCGTCTGAACGGTTTGACATGCAAGACGATTATGACTCTCACAAACACAATTGGGTTCTCCATTTAGCTCTACTCTCACAAACATGATGGGGTTCTCTGTTTAGCTCTACTCTCACAAACACGATGGGGTTCTCCGTTTAGCTCTACTCTCACAAACACGATGGGGTTCTCCGTTTTGCTCTACTCTCACAAACACGATGGGGTTCTCCGTTTTGCTCTACTCTCACAAACATGATGGGGTTCTCCGTTTAGCTGTACTCTCACAAACACGATGGGGTTCTCCGTTTAGCTGTACTCTCACAAAAATGATGGGGTTCTCTGTTTAGCTCTACTCTCACAAACACGATGGGGTTCTCCGTTTAGCTCTACTCTCACAAACATGATGGTGTTCTCCGTTTTGCTCTACTCTCACAAACACGATGGGGTTCTCCATTTTGCTCTACTTACTTACTTACTTACTTTATTGTCCCCATGGGGAAATTTTGTTGCAGTGTCATGTACACATTTAAAGTGGCGTTAAATACAAAACAAGATTGACAATACAACTTTCAATAACAGTCACGCACCAATAAAAAAAAAAAATAATAATAGTAAGAAATAAGAAATAAGAAATAAAACATTTAAAACATTTAAAACAAAGACTAGCCTGCTGGCCTTACGGGGTCAATGGGAACATTTGCCCGAGCTATTTAAGAGGGATATCACACCTGGCACAAATGATTGTCTCATTCTATTTTTCCTGCTGAGGGGTGCCCTATACCTGCGCCCAGAGGGGAGTAATTCAAAGTCCAGGTACAGGGGGTGACTTGGGTCTAAAATGATTTTGTGAGCCTTACGGAGGGCCCTGACCTTAAAGATCTCATCCAGGCCTGTCTGTTTGACTCCAAGTACCTTACTTGCTGTGGTAATAATCCTTCTCAGCATGTTTCTCTGACTGACAGTGGCATTGCCAAACCAACAAACAATACAAAAAGTTAAAATACTCTCAATAAAGGATTTGTAAAACAGAGTCAATATAGTACAGTCTATATTAAAAGAACCCAACTTTTTTAGAAAGTACAGTCTCTGTTGGCTCTTTTTGTAGATCTGGTCTGTACATTTACTCCACTGAAGCTTACTGTCCAAAAAGACACCCATATATTTATATTCCTCTACAATTTCTATATTCTGGCCTCTGATAGATGTTGCAGAGGTAGGTGTTGTACGCTTCCTGAAGTCTATGCACATCTCTTTGGTCTTGTTAGTATTGAGGACCAAGTGTGATTCCTCACACCACTCTACAAAGTCATCTAGGACCGGGCCATGATGTTCCTCGTCATCATGCAACAGGCTGATCAAGGCAGTGTCATCAGCGAACTTAACGAGGTGTCTGTCAGTATGGGAACTAGTACAACTATTAGTGTACAAGATGTACAGAAGTGGGGACAAAACACATCCCTGAGGAGAGCCTGTGTTGGTATTGCGTATATCCGACACATGGGGACCTATTTTGACTCGCTGTGAGCGTTGGCTCAGGAAGTCCAACAGCCACAAAACCAGCCCCCCATCTAAGGAAAAGTCCCGAATGAGTCTCTGTGCCAGAATGTAAGGCTGGATTGTGTTGAAGGCAGAAGAAAAGTCAACAAACAGAACCCTGACATGGGATTTGGCACCTTCTAGATGTCTATAGACCATGTTAAGGAGGGTAAGAATGGCATCATCAACTCCTCTGCTGGTCTGATAGGCAAACTGAAATGGGTCGAGGAGCTTCTGGGTGACACTGAGAATATGACTTTTCACAATTTTCTCAAGGCATTTCATAACTAAGGATGTCAAAGCGACAGGGCGATAGTCATTCAGCACAGAGGGATTCGATACTTTAGGAATTGGTATAATTATTGATTTTTTCCACAATACTGGAACGTGTTGCTGGTTGAGTGAGGATTGGAAAATGTCTGTAAAAACACCAGCCAGTTGTTCAGCACAGTGCTTTAACACATGCCCACTTATTTTGTCTGGGCCTGGGCTTTTGTATGTGTTACATCCCCTGAACAACTTTAGAACATCAGACTGTTGAACAACAACTCTCTCAAACATTTGTAATGATGCTTCCATTTGTTTTACCTCCGACACGAAGTTGTCTGATTCAAATCTTGAGAAGAAAACATTCAGTTCATTAGCCATGTTCTGGCCCTCATATCCCCCAAGGTCAGCACTGGTTTTTCCCCTGCCTATATGGGGGGCACTAGCCATGGATTTAATCCCTTGCCAGGCCACCCTTACGTTTCCTGAGGAGAGGGTCCTCTCCACCCTTTGCTTGTATGCCTCCTTGTCCACCAGTATCTGTCTTTTTATCTCACGTTGTACATCTCTTAAAGCCTGTCTATCATCCCCAGCATAAACTGCCTTCTTCCTATCAAGTAGTGATTTTAGATGTTTTGATACCCAAGGCTTGTTGTTAGGGAAGATTTTACAGGTCTTAGTAGGCACAACTGACTCAACACAGAAGTTTACATAGTCTGAAATAACCTCTGTGAGTTCATCCAGATCAGAGCTGCTGTCCTCAAATACCTCCCACATTGTACAGTCAAAACACCCCTGGAGACAAGTGATACTGTTGTCATTCCAGATCTGGACAGTTTTAACTGTGGGTTTCTCCCTCTCCAGGAGGCGACAGTAAGTTGGCCTGAGGTAGACCACATTGTGGTCTGATGTCCCCAGAGGAGGTCTGGTGGTGGCAGAGAACGCCTTTGGTATTGTCCCATAGCACAAATCAAGAGTCCTATTTTTCCTAGTGTGACATTTCACATACTGATGGTATGTGCGCAAGACTTTGCGCAAGGTACAGTTGTTAAAATCCCCTAAAATAAATTTGGGTGCGTCGGGGGAGATGGATTCCAGTTTCTGTGACAGATTATAAATAATCTCTGATGCCTTTGTTATATTAGCTTTTGGTTGAATGTACACAACGGTAACAAACAATTGGGGGAACTCACGGGGCAGATAGTAAGGTCGCAGTGACACAGAAAGCAGTTCAATGTCGGGGGTACAGAGTCGCTCTCTTACCAGGATCGATTTACACCACTGGTCCCTGACAAGCAGGCAGACGCCCCCGCCGTGAAGTTTCGATCTGACAGGGACTGTCAGATCGCGGTCCGCTCTGACCAGGGTGAAGCCGGCCGGCTCCACTTCTCTGTCTGGGACTCTGTCATCCAGCCAAGTCTCAGTAAATGCCAGCAAACAGGCCTCCCGATATTCGTGTTGGAAGCGCAGATTCGCTGACAACTCATCCGCTTTCCCCCTCAGTGACTGGGCATTAATCAGCAAGGTGGTGGGTAAGGGAAGTTTGTTCTTAATTTTTTTAAGTCGTTGTCTGATTCCCCCGCGTTTTCCACGTTTGCATTTGGGTTTGTAATCCACTCGCAGACAATCAGGTATTAGATGGGCCATTGGGATATCCATCGCGTTCGTATTTGAGTTGCATTGTAGTAAAAACTCCCTGCTGTATTGGATTCCGCTGCCAGCAGCGTTTTCATTATTTAGTCCGTTCGTAGCGGGTATGTACACGATCAACAAGATCAGTCCAACACCCCACCACTGGAAATCCATGGTTGGCAGAATGTTTGTAAACTAAGTGTACAAATTAAAAACATAAAATAACGCCACTAAGTGTACAAATTAAAAACATAAGATTAAAAACATAAGATAACGCCACACCAAACGTCACACACACTGCAGGTCGCAACAGAGCCGCGCCCCCCTACTCTCACAAACACGATGGGGTTCTCCATTTAGCTCTACTCTCACAAACACGATGGGGTTCTCCATTTAGCTGTACTCTCACAAACACGATGGTGTTCTCCATTTAGCTCTACTCTCACAAACACGATGGGGTTCTCCGTTTTGCTCTACTCTCACAAACATGATGGGGTTCTCCGTTTTGCTCTACTCTCACAAACATGATGGGGTTCTCCGTTTTGCTCTACTCTCACAAACACGATGGGGTTCTCCATTTAGCTCTACTCTCACAAACATGATGGGGTTCTCCGTTTTGCTCTACTCTCACAAACACGATGGGGTTCTCCATTTAGCTCTACTCTCACAAACACGATGGGGTTCTCCATTTAGCTCTACTCTCACAAACACGATGGGGTTCTCCATTTAGCTCTACTCTCACAAACACGATGGGGTTCTCCGTTTTGCTCTACTCTCACAAACACGATGGTGTTCTCCATTTAGCTCTACTCTCACAAACACGATGGTGTTCTCCATTTAGCTGTACTCTCACAAACACGATGGTGTTCTCCATTTAGCTCTACTCTCACAAACACGATGGGGTTCTCCGTTTTGCTCTACTCTCACAAACATGATGGGGTTCTCCGTTTTGCTCTACTCTCACAAACACGATGGTGTTCTCCATTTAGCTCTACTCTCACAAACACGATGGTGTTCTCCATTTAGCTCTACTCTCACAAACATGATGGGGTTCTCCGTTTTGCTCTACTCTCACAAACATGATGGGGTTCTCCGTTTTGCTCTACTCTCACAAACATGATGGGGTTCTCCGTTTTGCTCTACTCTCACAAACACGATGGGGTTCTCCATTTAGCTCTACTCTCACAAACATGATGGGGTTCTCCGTTTTGCTCTACTCTCACAAACACGATGGGGTTCTCCATTTAGCTCTACTCTCACAAACACGATGGGGTTCTCCATTTAGCTCTACTCTCACAAACACGATGGGGTTCTCCATTTAGCTCTACTCTCACAAACACGATGGGGTTCTCCGTTTTGCTCTACTCTCACAAACATGATGGGGTTCTCCGTTTTGCTCTACTCTCACAAACACGATGGGGTTCTCCATTTAGCTCTACTCTCACAAACATGATGGGGTTCTCCGTTTTGCTCTACTCTCACAAACACGATGGGGTTCTCCATTTAGCTCTACTCTCACAAACACGATGGTGTTCTCCATTTAGCTCTACTCTCACAAACACGATGGGGTTCTCCGTTTTGCTCTACTCTCACAAACATGATGGGGTTCTCCGTTTTGCTCTACTCTCACAAACATGATGGGGTTCTCCGTTTTGCTCTACTCTCACAAACACGATGGGGTTCTCCATTTAGCTCTACTCTCACAAACATGATGGGGTTCTCCGTTTTGCTCTACTCTCACAAACACGATGGGGTTCTCCATTTAGCTCTACTCTCACAAACACGATGGGGTTCTCCATTTAGCTCTACTCTCACAAACACGATGGGGTTCTCCATTTAGCTCTACTCTCACAAACACGATGGTGTTCTCCATTTAGCTCTACTCTCACAAACACGATGGGGTTCTCCGTTTTGCTCTACTCTCACAAACATGATGGGGTTCTCCGTTTTGCTCTACTCTCACAAACACGATGGGGTTCTCCATTTAGCTCTACTCTCACAAACATGATGGGGTTCTCCGTTTTGCTCTACTCTCACAAACACGATGGGGTTCTCCATTTAGCTCTACTCTCACAAACACGATGGTGTTCTCCATTTAGCTCTACTCTCACAAACACGATGGGGTTCTCCGTTTTGCTCTACTCTCACAAACATGATGGGGTTCTCCGTTTTGCTCTACTCTCACAAACATGATGGGGTTCTCCGTTTTGCTCTACTCTCACAAACACGATGGGGTTCTCCATTTAGCTCTACTCTCACAAACATGATGGGGTTCTCCGTTTTGCTCTACTCTCACAAACACGATGGGGTTCTCCATTTAGCTCTACTCTCACAAACACGATGGGGTTCTCCATTTAGCTCTACTCTCACAAACACGATGGGGTTCTCCATTTAGCTCTACTCTCACAAACACGATGGGGTTCTCCGTTTTGCTCTACTCTCACAAACACGATGGTGTTCTCCATTTAGCTCTACTCTCACAAACACGATGGGGTTCTCCGTTTTGCTCTACTCTCACAAACATGATGGGGTTCTCCGTTTTGCTCTACTCTCACAAACACGATGGGGTTCTCCGTTTTGCTCTACTCTCACAAACATGATGGGGTTCTCCGTTTTGCTCTACTCTCACAAACACGATGGTGTTCTCCATTTAGCTCTACTCTCACAAACACGATGGTGTTCTCCATTTAGCTCTACTCTCACAAACATGATGGGGTTCTCCGTTTTGCTCTACTCTCACAAACATGATGGGGTTCTCCGTTTTGCTCTACTCTCACAAACATGATGGGGTTCTCCGTTTTGCTCTACTCTCACAAACACGATGGGGTTCTCCATTTAGCTCTACTCTCACAAACATGATGGGGTTCTCCGTTTTGCTCTACTCTCACAAACACGATGGGGTTCTCCATTTAGCTCTACTCTCACAAACACGATGGGGTTCTCCATTTAGCTCTACTCTCACAAACACGATGGGGTTCTCCATTTAGCTCTACTCTCACAAACACGATGGGGTTCTCCGTTTTGCTCTACTCTCACAAACACGATGGTGTTCTCCATTTAGCTCTACTCTCACAAACACGATGGTGTTCTCCATTTAGCTGTACTCTCACAAACACGATGGTGTTCTCCATTTAGCTCTACTCTCACAAACACGATGGGGTTCTCCGTTTTGCTCTACTCTCACAAACATGATGGGGTTCTCCGTTTTGCTCTACTCTCACAAACACGATGGTGTTCTCCATTTAGCTCTACTCTCACAAACACGATGGTGTTCTCCATTTAGCTCTACTCTCACAAACATGATGGGGTTCTCCGTTTTGCTCTACTCTCACAAACATGATGGGGTTCTCCGTTTTGCTCTACTCTCACAAACATGATGGGGTTCTCCGTTTTGCTCTACTCTCACAAACACGATGGGGTTCTCCATTTAGCTCTACTCTCACAAACACGATGGGGTTCTCCATTTAGCTCTACTCTCACAAACACGATGGGGTTCTCCGTTTAGCTCTACTCTCACAAACATGATGGTGTTCTCCGTTTAGCTCTACTCTCACAAACACGATGGGGTTCTCTGTTTTGCTCTACTCTCAGAAACACGATGGGGTTCTCCATTTTGCTCTACTCTCACAAACACGATGGGGTTCTCCGTTTTGCTCTACTCTCACAAACACGATGGGGTTCTCCGTTTTGCTCTACTCTCAGAAACACGATGGGGTTCTCCATTTTGCTTTACTCTCACAAACACGATGGGGTTCTCCGTTTTGCTCTACTCTCACAAACACGATGGGGTTCTCCGTTTTGCTGTACTCTCACAAACACGATGGTGTTCTCCGTTTTGCTCTACGACCCCTACAAGTGCCATGGGACTCGTCTGAAGTCAGTAACCTGATATGCCAACTACTTTTTGTAGCATCTGATCCGTTTGGGCTACAATCTAATGTGACCCCACAGTAGAAAAGGGAGGTTCACACTTGTGTTCTCCGTGGTGTTCTCTACGACCCCCACAAGTGTCACAGGACTTGTCTGATGGTAACCGGTATGTGCCAGTTTAAAATATTTATTGAAGTATGGACATAGTTTTGTGCCTACCCAAAAAAGGGGTTAAATATGTGCAAAATATATATATACAGTGGGGCAAAAAAGTATTTAGTCAGCCACCAATTGTGCAAGTTCTCCCACTTAAAAAGATGAGAGAGGCCTGTAATTTTCATCATAGGTACACTTCAACTATGACAGACAAAATGAGAAAAAAAAATCCAGAAAATCACATTGTAGGATTCTTTATGAATTTATTTGCAAATTATTTTGGAAAATTAGTATTTGGTCAATAACAAAAGTTTATCTCAATACTTTGTTATATACCCTTTGTTGGCAATGACAGAGGTCAAACGTTTTCTGTAAGTCTTCACAAGGTTTTCACACACTGTTGCTGGTATTTTGGCCCATTCCTCCATGCAGATCTCCTCTAGAGCAGTGATGTTTTGGGGCTGTTGCTGGGCAACACGGACTTTCAACTCCCTCCAAAGATTTTCTATGGGGTTGAGATCTGGAGACTGGCTAGGCCACTCCAGGACCTTGAAATGCTTCTTACGAAGCCACTCCTTCGTTGCCCGGGCGGTGTGTTTGGGATCATTGTCATGCTGAAAGACCCAGCCACGTTTCATCTTCAATGCCCTTGCTGATGGAAGGAGGTTTTCACTCAAAATCTCACGATACATGGCCCCATTCATTCTTTCCTTTACACGGATCAGTCGTCCTGGTCCCTTTGCAGAAAAACAGCCCCAAAGCATGATGTTTCCACCCCCATGCTTCACAGTAGGTATGGTGTTCTTTGGATGCAACTCAGCATTCTTTGTCCTCCAAACACGACGAGTTGAGTTTTTACCAAAAAGTTCTATTTTGGTTTCATCTGACCATATGACATTCTCCCAATCTTCTTCTGGATCATCCAAATGCTCTCTAGCAAACTTCAGACGGGCCTGGACATGTACTGGCTTAAGCAGGGGGAGACGTCTGGCACTGCAGGATTTGAGTCCCTGGCGGCGTAGTGTGTTACTGATGGTAGGCTTTGTTACTTTGGTCCCAGCTCTCTGCAGGTCATTCACTAGGTCCCCCCGTGTAGTTCTGGGATTTTTGCTCACCGTTCTTGTGATCATTTTGACCCCACGGGGTGAGATCTTGCTTGGCGCCCCAGATCGAGGGAGATTATCAGTGGTCTTGTATGTCTTCCATTTCCTAATAATTGCTCCCACAGTTGATTTCTTCAAACCAAGCTGCTTACCTATTGCAGATTCAGTCTTCCCAGCCTGGTGCAGGTCTACAATTTTGTTTCTGGTGTCCTTTGACAGCTCTTTGGTCTTGGCCATAGTGGAGTTTGCAGTGTGACTGTTTGAGGTTGTGGACAGGTGTCTTTTATACTGATAACAAGTTCAAACAGGTGCCATTAATACAGGTAACGAGTGGAGGACAGAGGAGCCTCTTAAAGAAGAAGTTACAGGTCTGTGAGAGACAGAAATCTTGCTTGTTTGTAGGTGACCAAATACTTATTTTCCACCATAATTTGCAAATAAATTCATTAAAAATCCTACAATGTGATTTTCTGGATTTTTTTTCTTCTCATTTTGTCTGTCATAGTTGAAGTGTACCTATGATGAAAATTACAGGCCTCTCTCATCTTTTTAAGTGGGAGAACTTGCACAATTGGTGGCTGACTAAATACTTTTTTGCCCCACTGTATATACATATTTCCTGAGCTTTCGTACATCTTCTAGATATAAGACAGACACTTCCAAACCTTATTCCTCATTATTTGTCACGTTCTGACCTTAGTTCCTTTTTTATGTCTTTGTGTTAGGTTGGTCAGGGCGTGAGTTGGGGTGGGTAGTCTATGTTCTTTTTTCTATGTTGTTATATTTCTGTGTTTGGCCTGGTATGGTTCTCAATCAGAGGCAGCTGTCGATCGTTGTCTCTGATTGGGAATTATACTTAGGTAGCCTGTTTTCCCCATTTTGGTTGTGGGTGTTTATTTTCTGTGTAGTGTCTGTTCACCTTGCAGAACTGTTTCGTTTTCTCCTCGTTGTTATTTTGTGTAGTGTTCAGTTTTCAATTAAATTATGACGAACACTTACCACGCTGCATTTTGGTCCTCTTCTCCTTCACCAGACGAGAATTGTTACATTATTAATTTTTTCACTGTCTTTTTTGCCATTTATAAATGTGTTATTCAATGAGTTTCTATGGGCTATAGTAGTAAAGGCCAAATTCAATATTTATCCCACAAAAATAATTCCCCTACAAATAATGTCCATTCATTATATTCCACATAATAATTCACATTTGCGGTTGCTGCAGGATTATTTCCCTACTGTAGCAAACTGGCTCAAAGCAATTCACTATTAAAGCTTTGATTCATCAGTATGCTACTGTATAAACTTGTGATATGCAGTAGCAACTAAATTCTTGACTAACTGACATTCATTTTGTCAGAAGACTACATTGGAATTATACGCTAATATAGGCCTAGCATCGGTATGAACAGTGGCTTACTTCACTGGTTACCTGATTTCACCATTGTATTTCATATCTACCAAACCCTCAACTCATCCGCCTTAATCAGGTCTACACCGGTACACCTGTCCACACATCAAATAGAGCTTCATGAAATAGAAATTAAGGGGAATAGAACACATTATAGACAAATGACACAAATGAAGTGCTCTACCTGGAACCAAAAAGGGTTCTTCTATGGGGACAGCTGAAGAACGAACGCCTTTGGAACCCCTCAGGAGTACAACTCATCAGGATCTATTTGAATATTCTTGTCAAAGGACTGCCACTACCCCTATTAAGACCTGCCCTTGAACTTAACCTTGATCTTAGATGGGTTGTGTTATGTTATTCTACCGAAATAATACATTTTTTGTTGTTGAATTAATGAATACATTTTATTTTCGTGTCAAACCGCCAGTTGGTAACCCATCCCTTATGGGATTAATTGACACATTAACAAACATTACCATAATTCACTATGGTAATTCAATGATAATTCTTCTTCCGGCGTTCTCTGCAGTGCGCATCACAAAAAAAAAACATCAATACATAATAGTCAATAAGGTTATCCAAACAATAATTACATCCCTAGAGCAGTACAATAATATATATACATATATACATACATACACACACATACATACATACGTACGTACATACATACATACATACATACATATGTAACAGTATAACTTTAGACCGTCCCCTCGCCCATACCCGGGCGCAAACCAGGGACCTTCTGCACACATCAACAACAGTCACCCACGAAGCGTCGTTACCCATCGCTCCACAAAAGCCGCGGCCCTTGCAGAGCAAGGGGAAACCCTACTTCAAGTCTCAGAGCAAGTGACGTAACCGATTGAAACGCTATTAGCGCGTACCCGCTAACTAGCTAGCCATTTCACATCCGTTACACATACATACATACATACAGTTGAAGTCGGAAGTTTACATACACTTAGGTTGGAGTCATTAAAACTCGTTTTTCAACCACTCCACAAATTTCTTGTTAACAAACTATAGTTTTGGCAAGTCGGTTAAGACATCTACCTTGTGCATGACACAAGTCATTTTTCCAACAATTGTTTACAGACAGATTATTTCAATTATAATTCACTGTAGCACAATTCCAGTGGGTCAGAAGTTTACATACACTAAGTTGACTGTGCCTTTCAACAGCTTGGAAAATTCCAGAAAATTATGTCATGGCTTTAGAAGCTTCTGATAGGCTAATTGACATCATTTGAGTCAATTGGAGGCGTACCTGTGGATGTATTTCAAGGCCTACCTTCAAACTCAAGGTAGACCTCCACAAGTCTGGTTCATCCTTGGGAGCAATTTCCAAACGCTTGAAGGTACCACGTTCATCTGTACAAACAATAGTACTCAAGTATAAACACCATGGGACCACGCAGCCGTCATACCGCTCAGGAAGGAGACATGTTCTGTCTCCTAGAGATCAATGTACTTTGGTGCAAAAAGTGCAAATCAATCCCAGAACACCAGCAAAGGACCTTGTGAAGATGCTGGAGGAAACAGGTACAAAAGTATCTATATCCACAGTAAAACGAGTCGTATATCGACATAACCTGAAAGGCCGCTCAGCAAGGAAAAAGCCACTGCTCCAAAACATCATAAAAAGGTCAGACTACGGTTTGCAACTGCACATGGGGACAAAGATCATACTTTTTGGAGAAATGTCCTCTGGTCTGATGAAACAAAAATAGAACTGTTTGACCATAATGACCATCGTTATGTTTGGAGGAAAAAGGGGGAGGCTTGCAAGCCAAAGAACAGCATCCCAACCGTGAAGCATGAGGGTGGCAGCATCATGTTGTGGGGGTGCTTTGCTGCAGGAGGGGCTGGTGCACTTCACAAAATAGATGGCAAAATGATGTGGATATATTGAAGCAACATCTCAAGACATCAGTCAGGAATTTAAAGCTTGGTCGCAAATTGGTCTTCCAAATGAACAATGACCCCATGCATACTTTCAAAGTTGTGGCAAAATGTCTTAAGGACAACAAAGTCAAAATATTGGAGTGGCCATCACCAAACCATGACCTCAATCCTATAGAAAATGTGTGGGCAGAACTGAAAAAGCGTGTGCGAGCAAGGAGGCCTACAAACCTGACTCAGTTACACCAGCTCTGTCAGGAGTCATGGGCTCAAAATTCGCTCAACTTACTGTGGGAAGCTTGTGGAAGGCTACCCGAAACGTTTGACCCAAGTTAAACAATTTAAAGGCAATGCTACCAAATACTAATTGAGTTTATGTAAACTTCTGACCCGCTGGGAATGTGATGAAAGAAATAAAAGCTGAAAGAAATCATTCTCTGTACTTTTATTCTGACATTTCACATTCTTAAAATAAAGTGGTGATCCTAAGTGACCTAAGACAGGGATTTTTACTAGGATTAAATGTCAGGAATTGTGAAAAACTGAGATTAAATCAAATCAAATCAAATGTATTTATATAGCCCTTCTTACATCAGCTGATATCTCCAAGTGCTGTACAGAAACCCAGCCTAAAACCCCAAACAGCAAGCAATGCAGGTGTAGAAGCACGGTGGCTAGGAAAAACTCCCTAGAAAGGCCAAAACCTAGGAAGAAACCTAGAGAGGAACCAGGCTATGAGGGGTGGCCAGTCCTCTTCTGACTGTGCCGGGTGGAGATTATAACAGAACATGGCCAAGATGTTCAAATGTTCATAAATGACCAGCATGGTCAAATAATAATAATCACAGTGGTTGTCGAGGGTGCAACAGGTCAGCACCTCAGGAGTAAATGTCAGTTGGCTTTTCATAGCCGATCATTGAGAGTATCTCTACCGCTCCTGTTGTCTCTAGAGAGTTGGAAACAGCAGGTCTGGGACAGGTAGCACGTCCGGTGAACAGGTCAGGGTTCCATAGCCGCAGGCAGAACAGTTGAAACTGGAGCAGCAGCACGGCCAGGTGGACTGGGGACAGCAAGGAGTCATCATGCCAGGTAGTCCTGAGGCATGGTCCTAGGGCTCAGGTCCCCAGAGAGAGAGAAAGAAAGAAAGAAAGAGAGAGAGAGAATTAGAGAGAGCATACTTAAATTCACACAGGACACTGGAGAAATACTCCAGATATAACAGACTGACCCTAGCCCCCCGACACATAAACTACTACAGCATAAATACTGGAGGCTGAGACAGGAGGGGTCAGGAGACACTGTGGCCCCATCCAATGATACCCCCGGACAGGGCCAAACAGGCAGGATATAACCCCACACATTTTGCCAAAGCACAGCCCCCACACCACTAGAGGGATATCTTCAACCACCAACTTACCATCCTGAGACAAGGCCGAGTATAGCCCACAAAGATCTCCGCCACGGCACAACCCAAGGGGGGGCGCCAACCCAGACAGGAAGACCACGTCAGTGACTCAACCCACTCAAGTGACGCACCCCTCCTAGGGAGGGCATGGAAGAGCATCCGTAAGCCAGTGACTCGGGCCCTGTAATAGGGTTAGAGGCAGAGAATCCCAGTGGAGAGAGGGGAACCGGCTAGGCAGCGACAGCAAGGGCAGTTCGTTGCTCCAGTGCCTTTCTGTTCACCTTCACACTCCTGGGCCAGACTACACTCAATCATATGACCCACTGAAGAGATGAGTCTTCAGTAAAGACTTATAGGTTGAGACCGAGTCTGCGTCTCTCACATGGGTAGGCAGACCATTCCATAAAAATTGAGCTCTATAGGAGAAAGCCCTGCCTCCAGCTGTTTGCTTAGAAATTCTATGGACAATTAGGAGGCCTGCGTCTTGTGACCGTAGCGTACGTGTAGGTATGTACGGCAGGACCAAATCGGAAAGATAGGTAGGAGCAAGCCCATGTAACGCTTTGTAGGTTAGCAGTAAAACCTTGAAATCAGCCCTTGCCTTAACAGGAAGCCAGTGTAGGGAGGCTAACACTGGAGTAATATGATCACATTTTTGGGTTCTAGTCAGGATTCTAGCAGCCGTATTTAGCACTAACTGAAGTTTATTTAGTGCTTTATCCAGGTAGCCAGAAAGTAGAGCATTGCAGTAGTCTAACCTAGAAGTAACAAAAGCATGGATTCATTTTTCTGCATCAATTTTGGACAGAAAGTTTCTGATCTTTGCAATGTTACGCAGATGAAAAAAAGCTGTCCTTGAAACAGTCTTGATATGTTCGTCAAAAGAGAGATCAGGGTCCAGAGTAACGCCGAGGTCCTTCACCGTTTTATTTGAGACGTCTGTACAACCATCAAGAATAATTGTCAGATTCAACAGAAGATCTCTTTGTTTCTTGGGACCTAGAACAAGAATCTCTGTTTTGTCCGAGTTTAAAAGTAGAAAGTTTGTAGCCATCCACTTCCTTATGTCTGAAACACAGGCTTCCAGCGAGGGCAATTTTGGGGCTTCACCATGTTTCATTGAAATGTACAGCTGTGTGTCATCCGAAATAGCAGTGAAAGTTAACATTATGTTCTCGAATGACATCCCCAAGAGGTAAAAATATGCATTTGGCTTAGGTGTATGTAAACTTCCGACTTCAACTGTACAGACATACATACATACCATAAACCATTAAAAAAAAGAAACAGATGTCACTTGAACCCAGTCTGACACAAAGAAACGATTGATATGGGAAACAAGCCTATACACATTCTATATACACACACCATTAACCACCTAGAAGACAAATATGTTTACTATTTAGTTATAGGTAGCCCTTTTTATTTTATTTCAGGCTTTATGTAAATATTCTGCAAACGGAAATACACATTTTCTGTCCAAGAGTTTTTGTCCTAGAGTTCCACAGGAACCCAACTGATTATCTTTTTTTATCCTGTTCTTTTGAAATAATGATACAATGATACAACCCTCATGTTCTGTGTCCCAGAGTTCAACAGAAAACCCATCGAGCAGCAGTGTGGAGGAGGATGTGAGTTCTGGGGGCTGGGGGCAGAGAGGGATTTGTCTGTGCTGTGTGTCTGGACACTTACTTCAGCACTTACATGTGCCACCCCTGTAACCACATCTTCTGTGAGCCCTGTCTCCGTACCTTGGCCAAGAACAGCCCAACCAACACCCCCTGCCCACTCTGCGGGGACCAACATCACACATGTCTTCTTCCAGAAGTGTGAGCACATTATCCAAACACTTTTCTCCTTGTCTCTCTCACGACCCCTGCTCTATAAGATACTGCAGTTGGAAGAGCCGTGGTGGAACCATCTAGCAGGCACCTGAACAGATAGGGGTCTCCTTTGCACTCCCACAGCAGTCACTCAATTAGCCCGTGAG
This sequence comes from Salvelinus namaycush, assembly GCF_016432855.1. NCBI lineage: Eukaryota > Metazoa > Chordata > Actinopteri > Salmoniformes > Salmonidae > Salvelinus > Salvelinus namaycush. The sequence continues at coordinate 25,903,573 of NC_052324.1, forward strand.
CTTTTTTTTTTTTATCTGTAAATTAGTCAAGTGGCCAACTATCTAAACTTGTAGCAAGCATGGTTGAATTACCGACCGGGGTGGGGCCCCTTGATAATCAGTTATAAACTGCAAACATTTGCCTCCACCCTATGGCACAATGTGTGGAATTGCAGGAAATTTGCTGTAAAACTGCAAATTTTTCTCTACAGCCCATGGCGAAATTAGTAGAATTGCATGAAATGAGTTATAAAATTGCTAAATCTTCTCTCTGCCCCATGGCAAAATGTATAAGTTCTGTTTTTTCTGTGATTGTAACGATTGTCTATTTCGTCCTCTTCATCGGACGAGGAGAGGCGAGAAGGATCGGACCAATATGCAGAGTGGTTCGTGCTCATGATGATTTATTAAAACCGAAACTGAACACTGAAATACAAAACAATAAACGAAGTGCAGAAAACCGAAACAGTACCGTGTGGTGAAAACACTAACACGGTAGACAAACACCCACAAAACACACGTGAAACCCAGGCTGCCTAAGTTTCAGTAGCGTGCCGTGGGCCTGGGGCCTGGGCCTTCAGTGAGGTCCTACACAGTCCCACCCGAATTAATCCACCTCTTATTACAGAAACGCAGTATAACCAGGCGTTGCGTCACCTTGAAATTGACATTTTTATTCAGAGAATTGCAGGGGAAGAGTACAATACAGTACAGTTCAACTAATAGGCAAGAACATAGTCGAGTGCAACAGAGTTATATTAATATTCTTCTTCTATCCATTTCTGGTCCACAAACTTTGAGCTTTAAGTCCCCCAAAAAATAAATACAGTGTGTTCACTAAACAGCGCATTGTCGCACCCAAAGCAGTTTCACCGTGATGATAAAGACACATAACTATTCACTGAAAATAAAAGAAAGAAAACAAATAATTTGCAGCATAGGCTATTTGCCATTTTATTTTGTTAATATATAGGGTATTTCATATTAACGAAATAAAATGCGAAACATACATACACATTTAATAAAAAATAACATGCATTGTATGCCTACTCACCAAAGACTGATTATTTGAACACAAAATCCTTCCTCCTTTCTTTCCTCAAGAAGACTTCAATGACTCTGTTGTACAGTCTATCTGTGCGTTTTAGTTCCACCAATAAGTCCTTTTCTATCGACATGGAGGCTAATGCTGAAAGCCGAGTCTGTCCAGTAGCATTTCTGGAATACGTTTTGATTCGCTTTAAGGCCGAGAATGACCGCTCGACAGAAGCCGTGGACACAGGGATAGTCACTGTCACACATGCCAATGTGTAAAGTTGCCCCATGTCCTCATTCAGATTTTTCTGCTTAAGGAAATCAAGGAGATCAGAGGGACTTTTCCCTTCAAAATCAGTCATAGCATACATTACAGTCAGTTCTGTTTTTAGCTTGGATAGGTCGAACAGTGTTCCGTGACTCTCTGTTAAGCTGGAGAAGGCTGTTTGCGGGAATTTTTTCCGGTAGGTCTGAAAGTGCCGGGGGTCCAGGAGGGAGAGAAACATTAATTTTTCGTGGTCTTGAAACCTGTTTCGTATCTGGTGTAACAGTATAACTTTAAACCGTCCCCTCGCCCCGACACGGGCGCGAACCAGGGACCTTCTGCACACATCAACAACGGTCGCCCACGAAGCATCGTTACCCATCGCGCCACAAAGGCCGCGGCCCTTGCAGAGCAAGGTGCAACCCTACTTCAGGTTTCAGAGCAAGTGACGTAACTGACTGAAACGCTAGTAGCGCGTACCCGCTAACTAGCTAGCCATTTCACATCCGTTACACTCACCCCCCTTTCAACCTCCTCCTTTTCCGCAGCAACCAGTGATCCGGGTCAACAGCATCAATGTAACAGTATAACTTTAAACCGTCCCCTCACCCCGACACGGGCGCGAACCAGGGACCTTCTGCACACATCAACAACGGTCGCCCACGAAGCATCGTTACCCATCGCGCCACAAAGGCCGCGGCCCTTGCAGAGCAAGGTGCAACCCTACTTCAGGTTTCAGAGCAAGTGACGTAACTGATTGAAACGCTAGTAGCGCGTACCCGCTAACTAGCTAGCCATTTCACATCCGTTACACTGGCAAAGAATGTTGTCCAGAATATTGCTGTGGAGTTGTTGATAGTATGTGCGAGGGTCTCCTTGTGCTGGGCCTCTGCGTGCGCTGGGTGAACTTGAGATGCGCGCTGTGTCATCGTAGATTTGACTGAACCTGCACCTCTCTCGCTCAATTGTGTCACAAAACTCGTTCACCCTTGTCAGGCAGAATTGTACATCCAAAGTTTGTTTCTGTAGAATTCCAAAAAGCACATCCGAATAATTAAAATTCCCATTGAATGTTTCAAGCAAAAAACAAAACTCAAAATCATCCAAACGTGCATTAAATCCATCAGCCATAAGCACAGTATCCCCGTCATGGTCATCATGATGTTCCAGTAAGTGGTTAAACAGCTCTTTTAGGGCAACTCTCTTTTCAAAGACTGCATTGACCAATCTAGATGTATATTGCCACCTCGTTGGTGCAACCTTAGGAAGACGACGCTTGCAGATGTCATCCAGCAGTTGCGTGCGCTTAGGGGATCGTGAGAAAAATGCTGCAAGACCATTGAGGTTGGCAAAGAAGACCTTGCATTCTTTAAGCTTTGAGGCTCCTTGAGTCAGTACTAAATTTAGTCGATGTGCATAGCAGTGAATGAATAAGGCCATCGGTGCCCTCTCCTTAACTTTAGCCTGCACCCCATTGAGTCCAGATGCCATGACTGCTGCGCCATCAAAACACTGTGCCACAACTTTATCCAGACTACATTCATTTTCCTCCAAGAAACGGAAAATAAGAGCGGCAATGTCATCAGCTCGCTTGCCGCTTGTCACATCTTCAAATCGGATAAATCGCTCCTTGACTCCTGTGTCCGTCACAACAAAGGGAGCTTTTTTAATCTCCATTTTGATCTCTTCTCCCATCACTTCAGCAATAGCATAAATTAGGTCATTTTGTATTTTGCCGGACGTCCCAATGAACACTTTGTTAGTGGACAGGTGGTATTGTAAATCTGTGTTGCTTTCAGAAAGAAAAGAAAGAAGCTCCACGTAGTTCCCTTTGTTTGTGGAGTCAGCACTTTCATCGTGTCCCCTAAAAGAAAGTTCCTGTTTACCCAAAAACATGACACAATCAATGAGTCTTTTCAATATTTCCCTATTTTTCTTCACCTTTTCATTGTGCAGCTCCGTTGCCCTGCGCGATTGTTCATTGAGCTGTAGATCCACTCGGGTGTCCCCAAAAGTTTTCAAAAGCACCATTGCTTGTAAGTGCCCAGCCGTACTTTGGTGTCTCGTTGCTGCCTTGGTTAGACAACTCAAGTTTGCAAAGCCAGTGTGGCTCCAAACACCAAATCGATCACTTGCAAATAATAGGCATTCCCAGCAGTACAGTTTGCAGTGCTTCTCGGAGCCTGTGAGCCATTGATAGCGCTCGTAGTTGGAACTTTGAAAGTGGCGAACGAACCCCTTTCCCGCCTGTGACAGGCTTTGTAGCATCGGCGTCGGGCGACCTCTCCTTACAATGTCTAACTTTTCTTGAAAAGTTCGTCTTGAGAATGGCGTTATAATTATATCCTCGACCAAATCGATATCTTCTCCTCCTTCCGCCATTGTGGGTTGAAAAAACAGCTTAGTCGTACGCAAATTAATTCGTTTATCAAATTCAGTTTCCTAGTTCTGAGGATCTGCATAGACCTGCCCATAGGACCTGCTTCTCAATATTGGTAATCCAATCAAAAGACGTGCACACACTACGCCTGCTAGCTGGCTCCTGTGTAACACTGGAGCCAGCCAGCAGGCGTACAATAGCCAACTCTAAAGCTGATTGGTTGACACAAAATTTTCATTTCCATTCACTTTAAGCTACAAGCGCCCGCACTGTTGATTCTGAAGGCCTGAGGGCAGATTTTAGACCCCTGGCAACACATGATGGCTGAATATGATTGGATAAAAGATCTAACATAAAGACCAGCCCTCCAAATCTCAACCTGGGGCTGGAAGCAGTGCAACCAAGAGGAAAGCTATGAAATGAAGAGTATAATTCTTACTCTGGGGAATAATTTAATACATATTTGTGGGAAAATATATTTAAAAAAAATATATATTCTGATGATGTTTAGGCCAGCAGAGAAGGCCTTGCTGGCCCTGACGGCCCACCACTGCTAAGTATGATTCTCAATCAGGGACAACGATTGACAGCTGCCTCTGATTGAGAATCATACCAGGCCGAACACAAAATCCCAACATAAAAATCACACATAGACAACCCACCCAACTCACGCCCTGACCATACTAAATAAATACAAAACAAGGGAAAACAGGTCAGGAACGTGACAGTGATCCCCAATCCCCATCAAAGTTGCCCATCCCTGATTTAAATACATTTGCCAAAGTTATAGAATTACTGCCGTCTGTTCAGAAATGAATTAAATCATTCAGAATACTACACCATGAGAAGGCCTATAATTTAGCCACAGAGGATCAATAGCATCCTTTAAAAAATTGCCTAGCTGTGTTATTGTAGCCCAATAGCAAGGGCGTAGCCTGCAGTCGGTAATACACGGCAAATCGGTCAGTGAACAGCATGCAGACAAAATACACCTTTCGCAATATTTCAAATACAATCGCGGAAAAACAAAGGCTGGAAAGCAAATGGCTCCTGCTGAAAAGAGAAGACTCTAATCTGACTGCTGTAGGCTACCAACATATTTTATCAACTTCCAAATAGGCCTATTGAGAGAACATTGCTTTTCAACGTTAAACAAGAGAGATAGGCTTTTTGTCACAAGCGCATCGGCTGCAGTCAGTGAAACTGGAACGCTTTTATTTAGGACTATCATTTTCGACTCATATTGTACAATGTGTGTGTCTCCACAGAACTAAGCCGAGGCTATTGATGGATTCAAGACGTGGTTGCTTTTATTTGTCTCAGATTCCCAGTTTGGCAGTCAAAGAAGCCTGTCCTTTCAATTATTTGTGCGGCATGAAAAAGATTCTGCCAATGTCTCTTGTCATGTACAGTAAAATGACCTAGAATTACATGAAATGTGTTTATAAAAGGACAAGTTTTTGTATCCAAGTTCTGTAAGCGACTCTACTCCACTGCTCTATACCACTATGCAAATGTGATTATATGCATGCAATGCCTTATTATAGAGGGGAATGTTTTGTATCTGTACCTCAGAACTCCCAAGGTCACCCCCCTCTCATGCTCACTTTTTGCTCCGGCGCCTCCCGATTTACAAATTTAGCACTGAACACAGGTAGTCAAGACTCTAGCTGACCACCGTGTACTAAAATATCCACACATGCCACTAGCCAGCCAGCCGCATACTGTATCATGAGTTAGAAGATTAGAAAAATTAGGCTATATTATGAAGTTATTATTTAAGAACATTTAAGGTAAATCACAATCAGTGAGCTAGCTAACTAGCAGACTTACATCAATCATCAACATCAATTATCAGCTGACAGACTACCCTCTGTTCCCCATGTCAATCCTGTCTTTAGAAGGCACTTTAATTACCCACTGGACACATGCTGGTTGAATCAATGTTGTTTCCACATCCACACTGAACCAACGTGGACTAGACAATGCATTGACTTCTGTGCCCAGTGGGTAGCTTGCTTACAATTTATGATGAGTGAGTGTGTTGTTGCAGAAATAGTCTTATGCTCAAAAATGTCAAAATGTTCACTGCAGAGGCCGTTAGTATGTTGTGAAAGTTACAAAAAATTCAAGAAAGGTGGTGGTGCCCTTTTTTCATTGAAAGCACCTGCCACCTGAAAGGTCTGTGCACGGCCCTGCCATCTAGCCTGGGTACCAGTCTATTTAGCTGTCATTCCACCTGCCATCTGAAAGGTCTGTGCACGGCCCTGCCATCTAGCCTGGGTAACAGTCTATTTAGCTGTCATTCCACCTGCCATCTGAAAGGTCTGTGCACGGCCCTGCCATCTAGCCTGGGTACCAGTCTATTTAGCTGTCATTCCACCTGCCATCTGAAAGGTCTGTGCACGGCCCTGCCATCTAGCCTGGGTACCAGTCTATTTAGCTGTCATTCCACCTGCCATCTGAAAGGTCTGTGCACGGCCCTGCCATCTAGCCTGGGTAACAGTCTATTTAGCTGTCATTCCACCTGCCATCTGAAAGGTCTGTGCACGGCCCTGCCATCTAGCCTGGGTACCAGTCTATTTAGCTGTCATTCCACCTGCCATCTGAAAGGTCTGTGCACGGCCCTGCCATCTAGCCTGGGTACCAGTCTATTTAGCTGTCATTCCACCTGCCACCTGAAAGGTCTGTGCACGGCCCTGCCATCTAGCCTGGGTACCAGTCTATTTAGCTGTCATTCCACCTGCCACCTGAAAGGTCTGTGCACAGCCCTGCCATCTAGCCTGGGTACCAGTCTGTCTACCTGTCATTCCACTGCTTCTACTCTGTGTCATATGCCAAAGAATAGGCAAGGAACCATCCAGTACTTCCACCTATCAGTGATTACAAAGGGACAAAGATAAAAAAAAGGAAATCATTGTAGAGAATTGGAACATACTGTTCTACTGTACTCAAAGACAAGACACAGTTATCACTGTCCACGAAATGAAATGTCTTGTCATGCTATTCAATTTTGGAAAACTGGTACTGCATTTATGACAATTCATGATGTATAGATGATGAACAAATCAAAACAAACTTGCTTGTGTGGTCATGGGGAATTAGTGAGCTGTTACTATCTGTGTTGTTGAACATGCAGTTATTACTCTGCGCATTGCTTCACTACCCTCCTGCAGAGAGTCCTCTAGGGAGTATTACACACCTTGGGTCTAGCACTGACCAGATGAGTCATTCAGACCAATGAGAAAAAATTTAACTGGGCCTTCTATTTACAACACATTAATATGATGGAGGGCTATGGACTGAATAAAGGCAGGTTTCAAAATGGGTCAAACCTGCCACAGCTAAGCTTATGTAGACTGGGCCTTGCTTGCTTCCTTTGCACTACCTACATTAACATGAGTCAGAAATATAAACTATTCGTTGTTATACACTGATTACAGATGCATTGTGTTAGGTGATTGAATGCAGGTGATTTGTGTGCTGAGGGCTAACGCCACAGAAAGCAAAGAGGCTGTACTGGAGAGAACCTCAAACACATTAAGGGTGCTTGACAATGATTGGACAGCATGGTTTTTAGATGAGATTCTTTTGCTGATTATCCAGGCCAAGGTCAAAATGGGGACAACTGTAGCTGTCTGAGGGGAGAGACAGAGGGAGACAGAGCACCTTGAACTACTTCAAATCAAACACTTATTTTGCCTCCAAATAAATGTTGATTCCTGTATGTATCACACATGAATAAAAAAGTGCAAATGTCTAACCAGAATCTACTCAAATAGCTAGAGATAAACTGTAATAGTGTTTGCTGCTAAGATAATCAGATAGTTAACAAGGAAGGTCCTTGTTCTGTGTCTATGTGTTGCAGAGTTGAACCACACAGCACCACACAGCAAGGATATACCTCTCACGGAAACAGACTTTCCAGAAGGCAAGCTGTGCAAAATGGCCGCTCCAGAGCTGCAGGAAACTTTTCCGTATTTCCGGAGGTGAGTGTTGTTATCTCTCCATAGACATGAATGAGAAAACATAATGCTTATACTTTATTTTACAGTCGGAAATAAAACATAATATCTAAATAGAGATGACCAATAAGATAACCACATGGTAATGTATTTATTTATTGCCAATATGCAATGATTACATCATTATTATTTATCACTTACTGTGTACTTGATTAACGTACATGCAAATTTATTTGGATAGTCCATCTGAAGATTCTCTACAGACTATCTACAGACTATCAGTAACATTTCAACTAACTATCTACATTTTTACATTTTAGTAGATGCTGTTATCCAGAGTGACTTACAGTAGTGAGTGCATACATTTTAAATTGAACGCATAACCCTGGCGTTACAAGCGCTAAGCTCTACCAATTGAGCTACACAGGACTGAGCTACTAATCCTAGCTCTAACCCTAACCTTAACCCTTATCCTAACCCTAAACGTAATCCTTACCCTAACCCTAAACCTATCTCTAACCTTAGCAAGCAGTTGATTATCAACAGATAGTTTGTTGATAATATAGAAATCCGGAATATCCGAATAAAGTGTGACCAAAAGTTGAAATAACCAGATTTTCTCCTGTCATTCTAACCCCTCTCGAGGTTTCCAAAGGCAAGCTAGTGCGATAGCCAGGCGTCAGTTCCCCCACGGAACTGGGGGACGCCACGGACTTTGAGAACGATTCTCACGGCTGGCGCTTCGTCATGGACATGGTCATTATATACAGTATATCTAGTCCGTCAACTGGGTCACCGGCTTCATCATCTTCTACTTTCTCTGCTACTTCTTCTTCCCTGCCTTCTGAAGACAGATGGATAGATGGGTAGATGGATGGAGAGAGGAAGGGAGGGGGTTAAAGAAGGAGAGGAGGCAGAGTAATTGACAGACACATTGGAGATGTGCTTGGTAGAATACAACCAACAGTGTTCCAGCTGATCCCTATTGAATTGAGGAAACACGGTACCATATATGGGCATTGGGGAATCACATGATCTGTACACAGTCAACCTATACTGCTTCAAGTTTAATGTAAATAAGCAACAACAAAGAGGTACCTGGATTGATTCTAAGTCTTCACTCCTGACAGAAGTAGAACTCTGCTCAAGCCTTTCTAATGGTTTGTTTCACTGATATGTACAGAAAACTGTATTATTTTGTATTTTTTTAAATATAGAATTCTGCGTTTCCTCTACTCCTCCATTTAGAAAATGGGTTGCTCAGCAGTGTGTCTTTGAAGTGAATTGTGAATCCAATTCATTCACTTCTGTTCTAGTTTAGTTCCAGCATCAGAGCACTCCTTGGGTCTGTAGTCATTCCAATTCAAAGTATTCACAGTGGCATTGCTTGAAATCAGCTACTGTGCTGTTATTAAGAGTATTGTACAGTTGTAATCATCTATTGCGCTGTTAAGAGTATTGTACAGCTGATTTTTACCAACCACACGGTTTTCCTGGGTTTTATTTTATTCAAAAGAATAAAAAGACCCAAGTCACAGCGTCCCTAAATGTAAAGACTAACCAGGGATGGACATTAACGCTTGTCCTCTTGTCCGGGACAAGTAACAAAAATATTTCTGACAAGAATATAGATTTAAGTTGTCTGATTGGACAAGTAAAAAATTAATCACAAAATTCACAACATCAAACAATTACTCTGATCAGAATTGGATCAGAGGCCAACATTGGAATAATATTTAAATACATTTTTCATGTACATAAATAAAAAAGCCTACATGTCAAAGTTTAGATGATATGCACATTGTCCAAACCAATGCCAGAAAGAGTCGTTCAACTTTAATGATACAGAAATATAGTCTGAAGGCCAGTCATGTTTGACAAATATAATGAAGGATAATTAGCATTAACGTCTAAAGGCTTGATTCTGTCTACATACTTGAGGCATGGTTCCTTCAGATCAAATTGTCACAAAACCAGAGAGTGAAGGACAGTGCCTGTTGCAAGCCGCACATCACCCACCTTGAATCTGAGCAGAGACGGTCACCATTTTCAAACTACTTAACCATAATCTTGATTGTTTAAAACCTGGATGTTTTATGTAATTTTATGAAGCATGTCTTACCTTGTGTCAAAGTAGCCTAGCCTAGCCAAAATTCCACCATAGAAATGTTGATGGAATTATTTGTATTTATAAACACTTAATATGGTGCTACAGATGTATTTTTATTTTTGAACCCTTGAGTCCCTTGAGCTTTTGGACAACTACAAATTCCGTCCTACTTGTCCTAGGGACAAGTGGCAAAAAGAAATGATGTCAAGCCCTGCAGCATGACCAGAAAGTCCCTAAACAGTATAGGCCATATAATACCCCACATTATCATTCAGCAGGGTTCTTTCAACGGTAGAAGCAGGGAATCACTGATTCATTCACCCAACACTGTGATGTTGTCAAGATGTAATTTGCTATGAAGAACAATGGCCTTGCACATCGACTGAAACTATCTCATTTAAAAGGAAAACATCAAGTCAGGGGTGGTTTTAACACAAAAACACAGTGGTGAGTTTTGTTCAATTAATTTCCTTTTTACTATAATGTTGTCATGAACACATGTACACTGTTCCTCCTCCTTCTCCGTTCAGATCCTTATACATTGCCACCATATATGCCACAAAATGATCATTCAAAATAAATACATTTTCTGTAATATATTAGTTGTCAATATTCAACTGTATTGACAAGGGGAAAAAATGTGGTGTAATTTTGAGTCATGTCAATAAATTGTATTTAAAACTTCAAGGACTGCTTGCTGCTGGATTGCTTCAACAGTACTACAAGTAATGGATTACTTAATCTCATGTTGCTGTCTGAGCATTCATTGACAGTCCGCCTGTTTATAAGGCTGATAAAAAGCAAGAGGCAGATGAGAGATGTGAAACTTGATGTAATTTCCCCTGGCTTACACTGTGACTATGGAGTCATGGCTGAGTTGCTCTGTGAAATTATCTGATGAGGAACAGCCCTACCCACTGTTAGCCTTCTGTTTCTGATTGGCCCTCAGGGTAGACATGGAATATCCTGCCCTCCACTCCGGGCACCACAGCCACTCCCACCTCCTCTCCCTCCAGATTCTCACTCTTGGTACTTTCAATGGCTGCAGAAACACCATCAATACACACTCCAGGTTAACTGTCATTCACAGACGTGATCAGCACAACAATGAAAAGCAGGACATATTGAATAAGAGGTTCCTTATCTGAATGAATTAACGAATGAATGAGGCAGCTGTGCTCACCAGACACAGAGGGGCTGCTGGACACCTTGATGAGGCCCATCCTGTGGCCAGACATGCACCTCTTCGTGCCTCTGACGATCTGGCCAGACTCAAAGTGGTTGATGAGGATGGTCGACAGGATCTGAGCATTCTCTATGTCGTGCCTATGAGGACAGCTACTGAACATAGTGTAGCCATCTTTGCCCTGAGGACAAAACAAGAGAGGATATAAAGGAGAATATTGTCAATGTTTATTTCGCTCTGATACCAACATGGCTGCTTGCTATACTGCTGTGAGGAGACAGTTTTACCTGTCCACTTAAAAACACTGCATCCTCCGCTGCTAACTAATGGATGACTTTATTTGTTGTATATAACGTAGGGAAAGTTTACAACACTATTCCAGTAGCCGTGGCTGAGTGTGCTAATATGAAGCTGAAGACTATACCCTACCTTAGTTAAGAATTCTTTCATGGCCACCGCATACTTTCTGTCTCTATCTAGACTCTTGCCTTGAACCTTCACTGTCTTAGCGATGACTCTGTGGCCAGGTTTTCCATTGGGATCAAAGCCAAACTGGATCCCTGAAACCTGGGGAAATCTGGAAAAATGCATCTTGTGTCAAAAACTATTGTGATTGCTTTTCCTGTGAGAATAAAGCAGTAACTACAATAAAACCAGTTCACTCATAATGTGGTTTTAGTGCCTTTTCAGTGTGTTCCAGTGCGGTACCTTCCATCTAAATCAGGGTAGATGCTGACCCCGTTCTCCAGGCCTTCGTAGAGCTGCTGCCCCGTGGCCTCCACCACCAGCACGGGGTCCTTTAGTGGCAGGATCTGCAGCAGGTCATGCATGGTCAGGGGACCCGCCGGGTGCAAGCGGTCAGAACGCAGAGTACCTATACAGGGACAGAATCATGATTCAACAGACAGACCTGGGTGCCAAACTTTTTCAGAATTGAACAACTCTGCACTATTTTTTTTAAATTCTGAAATCAAATATGGAGGCAATATTTAATAAATAAACCTAAACTATGCTTATGACTGGAACAAAAAATTAATGGAAGGTGTAATAACCTGAGTTTAAAATCGCCGCCTCAGCATGAGTGGCCTCCAGCATGGCGTTGGTGATCAAATTACCCAGGTTGCACTCTGCTCGTCTCACGGTGGCGCAGCGTCCATCCAAGGTCACGTCTGTGTGGCACAGGACCTCTCCAAGCATATGCTGAGACAAAGTGACATAAATTCATAAAACATAATCTTAGTGGCATCTGGGCTGGCTACTAACACAAACACACACTAGGCTACTGTAAGCAAATCTAGCTGTAAGCTAATACTCACCTGCATATTATCAGTGTATCCTTTCACAATCTGTTTGATTTCCGCATCTTCCTCAAGGTCTCTCATTGTAGCTCTCTTTTCACAGGTGTACTTGAACGTTCCATCCTGGTCCTTCACAACGTCAATCTTTGACAGGTACCTGAACTCTGAGCCACTCTTTACGATCAGAATCCCATTGACCTCCAGAACCCCGTACTCATGGTCATGTCCTCCCAGGATGAGATCCACACCGTTGGACTCGGATGCTAGCCTGATGTCATTACGCCACCTCATGTGTGTGACTGCGATGACCAGGTCAGCCCCTTTGTCCCTCAGCTCAGCAGAAAGGCGATCAGCTGTCTCCACATAGTCTGTGTAGTGGATGTTGTTCTTGTCCACAGTGCCCAGGGTATCCAGCCAGTCCTCCTCTACCAGGCCCATGACACCGATCTTTAGGCTGTTACACTCCAGGATGCTACTGACCATGCCATGGCCCAGCGTTTCATGAGTGAACCTTTGAGAGAACAAATTGAATTTGTTTGTTCACATTAAAATAATACACTAGAAGCAAAACAACATAGAACAAAAGTAGTGTTGCTTCTCATTGTCCTGCAAACCAATAGTCCTTTAGGTACAACAGAAGATGTATTGAAAATTGAGAAGTATAGTGCTCAGAACTGTGTTAACCCACCGTCATACAGTATTGCAAGGTGAAACTGACCTGTCGTACACATTGCTGAGGAACCATGGGAAGGTCATATTTTTTGTCTGCTCTTCCAAGTGGTCCACGCCGAAATCAAACTCATGATTTCCTTAGAAGAAGACAATGAAAATACATAAAGTTTTGAGGAAGGTGTGTGTGTGTGTGTGTGTGTGTGTGTGTGTGTGTGTGTGTGTGTGTGTGTGTGTGTGTGTGTGTGTGTGTGTGTGTGTGTGTGTGTGTGTGTGTGTGTGTGTGTGTGTGCATGTGTGAGAGAAAGAGAGAGAGAAAGAGAAGGTCATAAAAGAGAGAGTTCAGAGATGTTCTCTGGATTATTTGTGTGTATACAATGAAATAGTAACGCATGGTTGGAGAGATACACTTACCATACACCGCACAATGGACTCCTAATTTATTTAGAATATCTACCATGTGCTTTCCCTTGGTGACTGTGCTTAGCAAAGAAGGGCTCAAACAGTCACCACTGAAAACTACTAAAGGATTCAGCGACTGGAATACTTTTAGAGCAGTGGCAAACCTGGGGGGAGAAAACCACAGCCAACATTTCGTTTTGTGAAATTCTAATGTATCCCATACAAAGACTAGTTAGATTGCCCAAAGCTAGACAAAGTGACGTTTCCACAAGGCTGGATCAAGGCAACTGACGTTAAAGTTAATGTTGAGCCTACATTTCCTTTCGAGACTCGCTAACTAACGTTAGCTTGCTAGGATTAGCTAACCTTTACCTTGCAGCACCGCCAACGGGTTCTTCTGGTCTTGCTTCTATTTCGTACACATCATTGAAGTGTAAAATAGTGAGAACTACTTCTGGTTTGTTACAAGTTACATTTGTTTCCAAACTTAAAAGATATTCATCCATGTTTTATTAGGCTACTGTTAGTGATTGTTGCAGAACTTGCTGTCTTTCGCCTTTTTGCTCAGATGACACAGTTCAGCGAACTCGAACTCGAACGTATCTCCTTGGAGATTAACGGTCGCGCACCCTGAAGAGAAGAGCACGAACGCAATGAACAACTAACCTAGGGCATTTCTACCATCTGGTTAATTACTGCAGTGGGCTAAATCAGGGTCACATATAGTCATTATTGGAAGTCTTAAACAAATCTACTTCGAAACAAAAGTATACACCTCACACACATGGTTATTGGCTTAAAAAAGAACAACACTGTACCATGTCAGATATAGAGTTGAAATGTATTACATTTTGAGTTTGCTTCCCAATACTACATTTCAAATACATCACAGGAGACTGAAATATAACAAAACTCTTTGACATAGAAACACCGGATTTTCGAAGTAAAAAAAACTTTTTATTAATGATGAAATATATGAATAACATTCCACCCACGAGGCCAAAGAGGGCGCTTTTGGTCATTGACTGCAGGAAAGGGCTACAGCAGGCCTAGGTCATCCAATATCACAAAATAGCAAAGGTTTAGGCTATTGCGAGTCTTGTTTAAATTTGTTTAATTATATGTTACATAAGAAATTAGAACCGACTAATTATCCTACGAAAAACTGCGCGTGGGATTTCAGCAACTGGACAGCTCCACGTCCAAGCACTATTGTAGCGCTGTGGACACTGCAATTTTATCTAATACCTTTGACGACTTTTTGCAAATATAATTAATTGTTTCATAGTGTAACCATTTCCCATGGTAGTGCTAGACTAGGCTATGCCTAGGCTATTTAATGAGAATACATTTAATGAGAATTTTACCCGAGTCTAGGCTCTGGTTTGCTGGGTCCTATTAGTATTCCTGTCCTATGGGTGTGCAGTGTTGCCAGCCACGTCAGGCCTGTAGCAACTGCTTGTCTCCTGCCTCACCAAGGCAAGGTTAGATACACTCGGCTGGAGACACTCGAAGAAAAACACCTTGGGAACAAATTCAGCATCTTGGCAACCAGGAATTGCTTTCCTCTCTGTTTCTAGTAGGTCTAGTGATGAAGCAAGTGTTATCATTGCCTGAAGTGACATAGCTTTTTTTATTTGGACGTTTCCCAACATTTTTTTTCCAAAAGGGAATGTTTGCATAGCTACATTGCCGAAGACCCTCCTCAAGCCTTATTCTCCGTGTTTAATGGAAACGCACAATTATAAGAAATGGTTGCATTTTGTGAATACTAGTGATTGCTTTCTACGGCCCATCACAGCTACAGTGCGCGAGGAAGGACGCCTCAGCTTGCCGGACCCCGGGTCGCGTGTGTGTATAGGCTACGGTTACCGTATACCATCAATTGGACTGCTGGAGTGAAGGTGACTCGCGCCCCCTTTGCAGTCGAGGCAATGCGGAGAGAAGTCGCAAGCGCTCATCCGGTACTTCTGCGCTCTGACGGCTGCCTGCAAAAATATATTATTCTTCTTAGACGGTAGAGAGAGAGAGAGAGAGAGAGAGAGAGAGAGAGAGAGAGAGAGAGAGAGAGAGAGAGAGAGAGAGAGAGAGAGCAGTAATACACCACAGATAAACTATCTATCCTATCCGTTTTAGGATATATCCTACTGGAGAGGTTTCGACACCACAAACGACAGATAGAACAGGATATCGGCGAATAGGTGGTGGTGGAGTTCAGGGGGACGTAGATAAACAACGTTCTGTATTAGAGCTGTTTTATTAGTGGATGTGTATGCATGAGTTCTGCACCGAATGGGCGCAAGAACCGCCCCAGATCCGCCGGGAACATCTTCCAGATCGGCAAGGCTCCCTACCGAGACTCGGAGAGGAGGGAGAGCACGGAGAGCACCCGCAAAGCCCAGCGCGCCGTGGCGGACTGCAGAATGGTGGGTATGGAACTTGTGACATGTAGCCCACAGTGCGTATTTCCTCTGCAGGAAATGATGCGGCTAGTCGTGTATTCATTCACCCTTTCTTTCTTTCTTTATTTAACTAATTTCATAAAATTTGCACTGATGTAGGCTGCTTAAACGGTAACAAACGGACCCCCCCCCCCCCCCACCTTTCTATGTATTGTCTAGGGAAAGTGATATACATTTGCGTTGCTGTTGTCGCAAAGACAATTTGACCTGCTCATGTTTTTTTACCCGTTCTTTGTCACTGATTGCGATAGTGCGATTTGCATTTTGTAGCGTCACGTGTTGAAAGCCTGTCTGACGCTGATTTGGGATGATCTCCAGTATCGCCCACATTACAAAGTTGTCTAACGGCTCTGTTTGATGGACGGAGACGGACACTGATTTGACAGGTGCTGGCAGAAACGTCCATAATATATTCTCTCCCCTCACATACATCAGTAAACGTCACTAAGTCTCATCACGGGAAGAACAGCAGAACGTGTCTGAGTCTCGAGCGTTGTCCCATCCAAAAGATCCTATGCTCTAATTCGATGCACATAGCCGACTTTATCATACGGGGTTGTCGTCAATGACTAATTGATTCGTTTTGAAATAGACATTCTAGTTGTCATTTCATATCCTATGCATATCGTAATGTTTTTAGGCATCAATATTGATTAGCCTATCTTTTGTATCTTGGAGGTTAGAATAGCCTAATACCAATGTCCAGGGATAAATGCTTTTTTGGAAATGGCAGTCAATTTATTCAAGCTCTAGTATAGAGAAACGATCCACTGAAAGATGGTTGATGTCCATAAGCAGGATGGTGCTGAATGGCTAGGGTAGCCTAGTTCTTGAACTTGCAGTGCCGAAATATTAATTGTTTCACCAATGAAAAAAACTAAAGCTGCTAAATTGACAGCCTACCTGTGAATATAAGATGACAATTTATCTGATAACCTACGTTGTTCTGGCAACTGCTGTCACAAGTAGGCCTATATTGCAAATGTGTCTGCTTGTGAAATTCTAACAATACCCTATCAGAAAGGCACATATGTTTGCAATAGCCCGCATTAGTTAACCTATATGGAAGAACATTGCAAGGTCTCGCTGGGGCTCACGACAGAGTAAATTCTAGGTCCAGATCATTTTGGTTTCCTTTTTATTTCTCAGATTGTGCAGGAGTTTAACACGCTTGTGGCGCTGTATCGTGAGCTGGTCATCTCCATTGGCGAGATCTCTGTCGATTGCCCGTCGTTACGGGCCGAGATGCACAAGACCCGAACTAAAGGCTGCGAGATGGCGAGAGCCGCAAACCAGAGCCTGTCAGTCATTTCAGGGTAAGTAGCGGTCGCTGTCCTTGGTGCTGAAAGACAGCGTTGGGGCAATTTCACAGACATGGGCCACAGGCTTCTATAAAGACCTCCTTTTGGAAATGTAACTTAGGTTTCAGCCTCTGCTTTCAGTCTAGAGTGGCCTGTGTGAGCTTTGATCTCTTGGTCTGTACAGGGTTGTAATTTGCATGTCTTTTTCTGTCTTCTTATGAAAGATGAAGGATATAACAGAGAAACGTGGAGTAATAGGCTACAGAGAGAGAGAGAGAGAGAGAGAGAGAGAGACTGGTGAGAGCATTTGAGATCATGCACTTCTACAGTTTAGTGGGCTATCCTAGTCTCTGAGTGTGATATTGACCTGCTATACTTAATCCTGCTGCTTAGGAGTTGGACATTTGGCTACAGTATTGCAGAAGAGTTCCACTGAGCTTGGAGTTGATTCAGACAGTAATGGAGTTGGTCTGTGGATCTTGGGGCAATGCCAGACCAAGGACATTTTTGAGAGAAAGCAGTATTACCTCTTTGGAGGATTTAGCTTTAATTTGACTTTGTAAACCTGCTGCTAACAACATGACTTGTTACCATTACAGGTTATCGACCAGCTTTTCATATCTTTTCAGTGCCCGTTATATACTTCCTACTTCTGTTATACATAGATCTCTGTGGAAGGTTTCTAGTCTTCCTACAGATGTAAGATCTTAATTTGATTTGGATCACTCTATCGCAGGGGAACTGTGACAGAGTGATCAAATAAACTTGTAGTGTATTTGAGGTTTAAGGCTTCTGAAGTTTGTAATTTCCACTTTGAAATTTCAGACTTGATTTTCCCATACGGAAAATGTACTGTATGAACCCCTACATTTTTTTCCCATTAATTATAATCCACATCATTCACATTTACTTTTGCTGCAGGATTGTATTCCTGCTATAGCAAACTGGCTCAATTCTTATGTTAACCCGCATGAACTAGCTATAAATAAAGCATTGCCTCTTCAGTTTCCCCATAATTTTTTTACGATATGATAATATTGTGTGGTTAAATGTGGATGTTTGTACTCCCCCTTGCTTTAACCTATCCATTTAATAATGAATCCTCTTGCAGTGTCTTTTAAGTGATTTCAGAATGTGTATCTTTCATTGCGTGTCACACGCATGACAGGGCCTGTGCATCTTGGCTGGGGTAGTGAGCCACACCTGTGACAGCCTGGGCTCCTCTCAGAGCTCAGAGACACATGGAGACACTCAGAGACACTCTGATAACATGGCTGTGTTAGCATGAATCATACAGCATGACTGGACCCCTCCCCATAAAACTTGACCTTTTTAGAATCCCCCCCTCCCAAACTACAACCCTAGTCTCACCATTGTCTGTCTGTTTGTCTGTCTGTCTGAGTGATGCAGGACCTCTCCAATATGCCAGAGGAAATCCGATAAGCAGAAGGATGGTATTGATGACAGCAGTACTTTAGCCAGCTAGCAGCACTCTGGCAGGAAACACAAAGCTGATTGAGAGAGCAAATTTGCTTTTTGTGAGAAATGTAAGAAGCATTAAATGCATGAAAAATACAATTAACACACAAAAACATTATCTCAGCAGTTACAGATTAGTCTGGGTACCAGTTTGTTTGCGCCATCATGCCACTACTTTTCATGCTGAGTGGCAAGGAGTGGCATGAGATCTGGGACCATGCTAGTTACAGAGAGGAGTAGAAGGCTTTTGGAACAAAAAGTCAGCTTGATTGGAGAAGTCTCATGTGAAAAAGACTTAAAGGTCCAATGCAGCCTTTTTTTAAATCTCAATATCAAATCAATTCAGTACGTTACCGTAATCGTTTTCCATTAAAATGGTCAAAAATAAACAAAAATAGTTTTTTAGCCAAAAAATCTTTCTGAACAAAGAGTTTTGCTAGGACTGTCTGGGAGTGGACTGAGTGGGGTGGGGAAGGATACCAAAGCAGGGGAGGGGTCTAATGGGGAGAGATTATTGAAGAGGTTTGGAACTCTTTTTGTTGTTGGTCTATTACAATTCATACTGCCTGGAGATGTTACCAGGCAAGCCAAAACTTCACCCATGCAACACCTGCTGATTATAATGTCCTGAGTAGATTGTATTTTAAACCAGAAACTATCAGGAAATAACACTGATCAACATTTTCCACACTTTTACAGTGTTAGTTTCATCAGCTGTTGTACAATATGATACAAAACACAGGAAAACATAATTTTGACTGTGATGGGCCTTTGAAGCCTAAAAAACAAGAAAAAGAACTACGTCCCCACATTTCCCATGCTTAATCCAAGCAATTTTGAATCTTCATGTACAAAATGGACTGATGCTATGTGTGAAGAAGTGGAAATACTCTCTCTGTTCCCTCAGGTCTGTCGTTTTGGCTGAACCTTAGGAACTCAACATGGCTTCCCAGACGTTGTTTTTGTTGTACTGTCACCTTATTTCAATTGAAAAAATGTCATATAGTTCTTAATTGTGTAGGACTTTTATGTACATCCTTGTGGTAAAGGAACATTGTAGATGTAAAGGAAAGTTTTGTGCAAGCAGACAGAGTATTATGCCATCTTATGGGTAATCCCGATGTTGACTGGCATTTTTGTGTTGGCCCCACAGGCCTGAGGACGGAGAAATTCACCCAGAGATCTGCAGGCTCTTCATCCAGCTGCAGTGCTGTCTGGAGATGTACATCACAGAGATGCTCAAGTCTGTCTGTCTGCTGGGATCCCTGCAGCTCCACAGGAAAGGTAGGGAATGCCTGACATAAAATGACATAGCAACGTTATAACCTGAAATCACTATTATAGCCAGAGACATGAAGCCTGATGGGATCAAAAACAATCCTAACTGAGCTATTTTGAGCTACAATTCACTGTTTATTGTGTAAAACATGTAATGACTATTACATTACTATTATTAATAGTGTGTGTGTGTGTGTGTGTGTGTGTGTGTGTGTGTGTGTGTGTGTGTGTGTGTGTGTGTGTGTGTGTGTGTGTGTGTGTGTGTGTGTGTGTGTGTGTGTGTGTGTGTGTGTGTGTGTGTTCCAGGGAAGGATTGCTGTGGGCCTCCCAGGATTGACAGTAAGATGGATGAGAGCTCAGACATCCCCATTCTAGAAGACACCTCCTCCCCCATGGACTGTCATCAACTCTGCTGGCTGGTCACCACAGACATAGACAATACTGAGAGGTGGGCCCACTGTGTGTGTGTGTGTGAGTTCTTGAGTGTGCGCGTGTGTTATTATTATTATTCTGTGTGCATTAGCAAAACACACATGAACACTACGTGAATATGATTTCATAGGGACATGAGAGAGATGAAGAACCTTCTCAGTAAACTCAGGGAGGCGATGCCTTTACCACTGAAGAACCAAGGTAGGGCCTCCACAGGGGCGCTCACATGGTTTCTATGCTTGGATCTTATGTCAGTTAGATACACAGTTAAAATGACTTTGAGATTAGTTTGGACATGTAATGGGCTTATCTCTGTTTGTACCCAGATGACAGCAGCTTGCTGAACCTAACTCCCTACCCACTGGTCCGACAGAGGAAGAGATGGTTCTTTGGGCTCTGTTGCCTGGTAACCAGCTAAGGGGCCTGCCCTCCTGGGTTGAAGGCAGGAACGGTAATGCTTAAGTTGAAGTGTTGTTCATGGCACATCCATAAAAGTGTCCTATGCACATCATAATTCAAGTGTCATAAGACATGTAAAAAAAAGACAAAAGTTATAAAAGCTTTGTCAACTGGAATGACATACAGTATTTGCATGTCATGACCAATATATTTATTTGCATTATGACATGGTGTCATAAGATATTGACAGTTATCATAACAGTGCCCCATAAAGGAAAGAGCATAGAATGAAATCTTTTGTAATGTGTCATGGACAACACTGCACGTAAAGTGCTACTGCGGCAACAAAGACACCATTAACCACAATCCTTCACCACTTGTGTCTCCCACCACTATATTACTGCCATTTCCAATACAGTTCTCTCTTTGTTGAAAAGGCTACCCCATTTTATAATTTTATTTTGTAATACAAAGATAAATTGTAATTGCAATGTAATGAAACCAATAGTCAAAACATATATTTTAAATGTATTGCAACTGCTTTTCATTTGGTACAGAAGTCCAACCTTTTTGTTTGGTACAGAAGTTCAACCTTTTTGTTTGGTACTGTAACGGGTGTCGTCGGAAGGATGAGACCAAGGCGCAGCGTTCTTTGAGTTCCACATAATTTATTAACGAAGTGAAACTTTAGAAAAGAAAAAACAATAAAGAATACAACGACCGAACAGCTTCGTTGTGCAAACTACCTGCACACAAACAAAGAACAAGATCCCACACAGAAAGAGGGAAAAGGGCAGCCTAAGTATGATCCCCAATCAGAGACAACAATAGACAGCTGCCTCTGATTGGGAACCACACTCGGCCAGAAACAAAGAAATACAAAACATAGAAATACAGAACATAGAATGCCCACCCAAATCACACCCTGACCAAACCAAAATAGAGACATAAAAAGCTCTCTACGGTCAGGGCGTGACAGTACCCCCCCCCCCCCCCCCCCCCCCCCCCCCCCCCCAAAGGTGCGGACTCCGGCCGCAAAACCTGAACCTATAGGGGAGGGTCTGGGTGGGCATTTCTCCGCGGTGGCAGCTCTGGTGCGGGACGTACACCCCGCTCCACCTCTGGCTTGGCCCACTTAGGTGGCGCCTCTAGAGAGGGGACCCTCGCCGCCGACCCCGGACTGGGGACCCTCGTAGCGGGCCCCGGACTGGGGACCCTCGTTGGAAGCTCCGGACTGAAGGGCGCCTCTGGAAGCTCCGGACTGAAGGGCGCCTCTGGAAGCTCCGGACTGAAGGGCGCCTCTGGAAGCTCCGGACTGAAGGGCGCCTCTGGAAGCTCCGGACTGAAGGGCGCCTCTGGAAGCTCCGGACTGAAGGGCGCCTCTGGAAGCTCCGGACTGAAGGGCGCCTCTGGAAGCTCCGGACTGAAGGGCGCCTCTGGAAGCTCCGGACTGAAGGGCGCCTCTGGAAGCTCCGGACTGAAGGGCGTCGCATGAAGCTTCTGACTGGAGGGCGACGCTGGAGGCTCTAGACTGGAGGGCGTCGCTGGAAGCTCCTGACTGGAGGGCAACACTGGATGCTCCGGACTAGAGGGCGTCGCTGGAGGATCCGGACTGGAGGGCCACTCTGGAGGGAGGAGACGCAGAAACAGCCTGGTGCGTGGGGCTGCCACAGGGCCCACCAGGCTGGGGAGACCTACAGGAGGCCTGGTGCGTAGAGAAGGCACCGGATGAACCGGGCTGTGGGGGAGCACTGGAGCTCTGGTGCGCAGCCTTGGCACCACTCCTCCAGGCTGAATGCCCACTTTAGCCCGGCACCTCCCGAGCGCAGGCACAGGTCGAACCGGGCTGTGGGGGAGCACTGGAGATCTGGTGCTTACCACGTACACCTCTCTTTTTGGCTGCATGCCCACTTTAGCCCGGCACGTGCGGAAAGCTGGAACAGGCCGCACTGGGTTCTCCTGGCGAACTGGGGATACTGTGCGTAGAGATGGCGCAGGATAACCCGGGCCAAAGAGACGCACCGGAGACCAGGAGCGCTGAGCCGGCACAATCCCTCCTGGCTGAATGCCAACTCTAGCACGGCAACTGCGGGGAGCTTGCAGAGAGCGCACCGGGCTATGAGAGCGCACTGGAGACACACGGCGCAGAGCCGCATAACCTGGTGCCTGACTAGTCACTCTCTCCCCACGGTAAGCACGGGGAGTTGGCTCAGGTCTATAACCTGACTCCGCCAATCTCCCCGTGTGCCCCCCCAAAAAAACATTTGGGGGCTGCCTCTCGTGCACGCCTCATTGAGCCAACTCCTCGTAGCGTCACCGCTCCGCCATAGCTGCTTCCAGCTCATCCTTAGGACGACGATATTCTCCCGCCTGTGCCCAGGGTCCCTTGCCTTCCATTATCTCCTCCCATGTCCATTCCTCCAGGAAACGCTGCTTGGTCTTTTTGTGGTGGGATCTTCTGTAACGGGTGTCGTTGGAAGGATGAGACCAAGGCGCAGCGTTCTTTGAGTTCCACATAATTTATTAACGAATTGAAACTTTAGAAAAGAAAAAACAATAAAGAATACAACGACCGAACAGCTTCGTTGTGCAAACTACCTGCACACAAACAAAGAACAAGATCCCACACAGAAAGAGGGAAAAGGGCAGCCTAAGTATGATCCCCAATCAGAGACAACGATAGACAGCTGCCTCTGATTGGGAACCACACTCGGCCAGAAACAAAGAAATACAAAACCTAGAAATACAGAACATAGAATGCCCACCCAAATCACACCCTGACCAAACCAAAATAGAGACATAAAAAGCTCTCTACGGTCAGGGCGTGATAGGTACAGAAGTCCAACCTTTTCGTTTGGTACAGTAGTCCAACCTTTTCGTTTGTCATAGGTTTTCGGGAGAGAGAGACCATTTGAAACAATGTCAACATTTAGTTTCTTCCATAAAGCTGAATTGATGAATTAATTAATTGTGTGTAGGACACAATTTCATCTTTAAGTTTGTTTCAAAAACAATGTTACCAAGTACGACACTTGCCATGTGTGGCAATACTTTTCCAATATGACCGGTCATTGAAGTTAGACACTTGCAGTAAACAGATATGCTATTTTAGGGCTCCATTCAATCTGTATCGCTGAAGAGTTACAGATTGCACAATTTAAATGTAAAGGTAATTTCCGATTGAGCTGACATACACAGAGTTTACTGTAAATGCACTCTCCGCTAACATTGCCTTTGATTTTTCAATCACGCTTTATAGCTGAACTTCCGTGATACGCATTGAATAAAGCCCTTAATTTGATCACTCTGTTGTCACAGATAATGAAAACTTCTGGTGTATTCAATTTTTTAAAAGTATTCTAAAGTTTGTAATTTCCAGTTTAAAATGTCAGACTTGACTTACCCTAATGTAAAATGTATCAACCCCTACAAAAAATGTCCATTCATTATAATCCACATAATGATTCACATGACCTGTTGCTGCAGGATTATTTTCCTGCTGTGAAAAACTAGTCAAATTAAGATAGCAGATCTGTATATGTACACTACTAGATAAAAGGTATAGAGCTGTTTTTCCAGAGCAGAGAAAGTCTGTGCACTACGTCTGTTGTGTGTTTCGTTCTCTGTTTTCCATTTCTAGCTGACCCTGTACTTCCTGTACTGACCTTTATTTCGTCTTCCATGAACCAAACACCTGTACCCGACTTTTACTTTCCATCTTCAAGGAGGAATATACTATACAATACTAAAAATATATAAACGTCTTTGCACATACAATATCTATCTATAAGTTAAGACATTAGACATACTCTATGTATGTATATACACATACTCTCCAATCGATGAGCTCTGGAAAATCTTCAAAGTTGAGATAGATTGGTGAAGTCTTGGTTGGCATAAGCAGGTGACGTCTCCCTGTGTAAGGCACAGTCTGTGCGGGTAGTGGGGACTCAGCATGGGTCTTGCTTATTAGTAATAGTGATATATGTGTAGGGCATGGAGAAGGTACAATACTGTAGTCAAAGCTGAAATAAAAAGCTATATGTCATTTTACATTGTTAATAAACTTTTTTATTTTAACCGACTGATGTGTTTTTTTTGTCTCTGTCTTAATTCTTTATAGGCCCTACTCAGACTTGAGATAATTTGACTTAACATGAATTTAAGTAATAATAATATCCTAAATCTGAATCGGCCCTAGACAAATATTTTTTTGTAGACAGAATTCCTAGTAGTATAGTAGTATTCTTAAATGATACTAAAATGATCAACTGTTTTCATGCACATTTGAGCCAAATTTTCAGTCTAGTTCCATGTCTCAATGAGATTATTTACATCGTGATATTGTTTCCCTGTTGCCTAGAGCATTGTCCCATGATGCACCAATTCCCCCAAACGGTCTCGAAGCCCAAGTTCCTGTAAATTAGTGTTTTATCCACTGGGTGGAGACAGACTCATACAGCTAAGTATCAGCAAGATCATTCTCATCCATATTCAAAGGCTCAGTTGAGATTTAGCCAGCAGATGTGAAGATGCAATGCAATGTCATATTTGTAACGGTTTCTCTCCTCCTCTACGTCTGAAGAGGAGGAGTAGGGATCAGACCAAAATGCAGCGTGTTGTGAAGACATGATGAATATTTATTAAAGCAAAGACGAACACGAAAAAACACTTGGAAAATTACAAAACAACAAAACGACGTAGACAGACCTGAACATGTGAACTTACATAAACACGAAGAACGCACGAACAGGAACAGACTAACCAAACGAATGAAAACGAAACAGTCCCGTGTGGTGCGACAGACACAGACACAGACACAGGAACAATCACCCACAAACAAACAGTGAGAACAGCCTACCTTAATATGGTTCTCAATCAGAGGAAACGTAAAACACCTGTCCCTGATTGAGAACCATATAAGGCCAATAGACAAATAACCTAAACATAGAAACACATAACATAGAATGCCCACCCCAACTTACGCCCTGACCAACTAAACACATACAAAAACAAGGAAAACAGGCCAGGAACGTGACAGAACCCCTGTCACGTGAGGGGCAGCTCCGGACTGAGGGGCAGCTCCGGACTGAGGGGCAGCTCCGGACTGGCTGGCGGATCCTGGCTGGCTGGCTCTGGCGGATCCTGGCTGGCTGGCTCTGGCGGATCCTGGCTGGCTGGCTCTGGCGGATCCTGGCTGGCTGGCTCTGGCGGATCCTGGCTGGCTGGCTCTGGCTGCTCATGGCTGGCTGGCGGCTCTGGCTGCTCATGGCTGGCTGGCGGCTCTGGCTGCTCATGGCTGGCTGGCGGCTCTGGCTGCTCATGGCTGGCTGGCGGCTCTGGCTGCTCATGGCTGGCTGGCGGCTCTGGCTGCTCATGGCTGGCTGGCGGCTCTGGCTGCTCATGGCTGGCTGACGGCTCTGGCTGCTCATGGCTGGCTGACGGCTCTGGCTGCTCATGGCTGGCTGGCGGCTCTGGCTGCTCATGGCTGGCTGGCGGCTCTGGCTGCTCATGGCTGGCTGGCGGCTCTGGCTGCTCCTGTCTGGCGGAAGGCTCTGGCGGATCCTGGCTGGCTGGCTCTGGCTGCTCCTGTCTGGCGGAAGGCTCTGGCTGCTCCTGTCTGGCGGAAGGCTCTGGCTGCTCCTGTCTGGCGGAAGGCTCTAGCGGCTCCTGTCTGGCGGAAGGCTCTAGCGGCTCCTGTCTGGCGGACGGCTCTAGCGGCTCCTGTCTGGCAGACGGCTCTGAAGGCTCAGGACAGACGGGCGGCTTTGAAGGCTCAGTACAGACGGGCGGCTTTGAAGGCTCAGTACAGACGGGCGGCTTTGAAGGCTCAGGACAGACGGGCAGTTCAGGCGGCGCTTGGCAGACGGACAGTTCAGACGGCGTTGGGCAGACGGGCAGTTCAGGCGCCGCTGGGCAGACGGCAGACTCTGGCCGGCTGAGGCGCACTGTCGGCCTGGTGCGTGGTGCCGGAACTGGAGGTACCGGGCTAAGGACACGCACCTTCAGGCTAGTGCGGGGAGCAGCAACAGGACGCACAGGACTAAGGAGGCGGACAAAGACATTGTTAAGGTGGGTGAACAATCACCCACAAACAAACAGTGAGAACAGCCTACCTTAAAACTTCTTGCCACTAGGGGGGTGCCATTTCGACATAGTACAAATTCGTTTCCAAATTAAACTGCCTCGTACTCAATTCTTGCTCGTACAATATGCATATTATTATTACTATTGGATAGAAAACACTCTCTAGTTTCTAAAACCGTTTGAATTATGTCTGTAAGTGAAACAGAACTGGACTTAGAGCAATTCTCCTATGAGGATTTGAAAATGCTGAAATCTGCTCGCTGTTCCCAGACCTGTGGATAACTCTGACTGTCTTCTATTGGTTGAGATGCACTGCATACGCCTTCCCCTGGTTGTTAGCGAATAGGGAGACTTGAAATGGAGTTTCTACGTAGTTCCCAAAGTTTATAAATTGCTTGGGAAATAGGTGGCTCATTCTTTTCACCTTCGCTCTGGCGCACTAAGGACCTTGGGACGTTCTTTTGGAAACATCGGTTATAGATCTTTGACATTTCCGGCTGTGTTTTTATTCGATATAGGCTTTAAAGACATCATAATCTTGTTATTTTGAACCGAATTATATCAGTTTATGTCAGTATATTGCGATTTTCGGGTATTTATTTCCTTGGCGCTGTAGGAATTTGGGTATCTCTCTCTTTCGTACTTATGTTTACTGCTAATTGCAACTCTGAAGACGACGTTCTCCAACCTAGCAACGATTCTTTTGGACAAAGGACACCTATCCCAAGATTCTGATGAGAGTTCATCGAAAAGTAAGAACTATTTATGCTGATAATTCATTGTTCTGTTGAAAAATGTCAAATGCATAAGACGCCATTTCTTGCAGTGTAGCCTTGCGTTATCGCACGCTGTATTGAGAAGTAACGTTAATTTAAAAAATTTAACCCAGCGATTGCATTAAGAACTAATTTGTCTTTCAATTGCTGTCCAACCTGTATTTTTTTAGTCAAGTTTATGAATAGTTTTCGATAAAAATAGGTGCCGTTCCAAGATGGCGCCGGACAGATTGCTTGAGATTTTGGACACTATTCTCAATGTATAAGCACGATTTGTGCGGCTAAATATGCACATTTTCGAACAAACTCTATATGAATTGTGTAATATGATGTTACAGGACTGTCATCTGAAGAATTCTGAGAAGGTTAGTGAAAAAAATAATATATTTTGGTGGTTTATACGTTATAGCTATTTTTGCCTTGAATCAATGCTGGTGTGATGTTCGCTATTGTGCTAAGCTAATATAACGCTATATTGTGTTTTCGCTGTAAAACACTTAGAAAATCTGAAATATTGTCTTGATTCACAAGATCTGTGTCTTTCAATTGCTGCACGCTGTGTATTTTTAAGAAATGTTTTATGATGAGTAATTAGCTAATACACGATGGTCTCTGTAGTTATTCTAGTCGTTTTAGTGAGAGTTGTGATGGGGGCTGCAATGGTAAACTATGATTTATACCTGAAATATGCACATTTTTCTAACAAAACCTATGCTATACAATAAATATGTTATCAGGCTGTCATCTGATGAGGTTGTTTCTTGGTTAGTGGCTATTTATATCTTTATTTGGTCGAATTTGTGATAGCTGCTGATGGAGTAAAAAAAATGGTGGAGTATGGAAGTGGTGTCTTTTGCTAACGTGGTTAGCTAATAGATTTACATATTGTGTCTTCCCTGTAAAACATTTTAAAAATCAGAAATGATGGCTTTATTCACAAGATGTGTATCTTTCATTTGGTGTCTTGGACTTGTGATTTCATGAACATTTTATTATATGATATCCCTGTGGCTTTAGGCTAGGCTATGCTAGTCAGCTTTTGTGATGGGGGTGCTCCCGGATCCGGGTTTGGTAGGCGTTAGAGGTTAATATGGTTCTCAATCAGAGGAAACGTAAAACACCTGTCCCTGATTGAGAACCATATCAGGCCAATAGACAAATAACCTAAACATAGAAACACATAACATAGAATGCCCACCCCAACTCACGCCCTGACCAACTAAACACATACAAAAACAAGGAAAACAGGTCAGGAACGTGACAATATTAACATCTAGAGATGATCCATTTGAATAACAAATAAATGGATGTTATGAGAAAGAGTGCAAGTGGAGAGATGATGCAACTCCCCCCCCCCCCCCCCCCCCCACACACACACACACACACACACACACAGACACGCGCACGCATCTACAAACACACACTCATGCACACACACGCACATATCCATGCATACACGCATGCACGCATCCACACACACACACACACACACACACACACACACACACACACACACACACACACACACACACGCAACCACACGCACGCATCCACACACACACACACAAACACGCACATATCCACACACACATGCATACGCACGCGCACGTATCCACACACACACGAATCCACACACACACACACACACACACACACATGCATGCATCCACACACACACGCATCCACACACACCCGCATGCGCACACACACGCATGCGCACACACGCATCTACACGCACACACGCATGCACAGACACACGCACACATCCACACATACACACACGCACCAACACACGAACACACACACACACACGCACAATTCTGAGTGAGAGAAAGTGCTGCCCGAGGTCATCACAGCCAAGCCCCCTGAGAAGGACCATCTGGCTTGGTGAATTACAGGACAAAAATACACTGTATTTGGAGAAAAAAACATGGGACATCCAGTTCAAATGATACACTGGCAAACCTATTGGGAATACCCTAATTTAGCTACTACATCAATTAAAAGACTATTGTCATCTATTATTATGCATTTACAAACCTGCACCCAATGACTTCAGTATGAATAACTTTTTGTATCCAATCCTTTAGTATACAGTTCCTCCATTTTGCCATGCCAGTCTTGCAGTATAGAGACATTATATGTTTACAAGAAAACATCATGTTCACATTGCTTTGTAATAAATCCTGCGATGACATCTGCAATGTTGTGGACGATAACCATCTTATTACATTTATGCTAACTTGCATGAGCTGCATCTGAAGTCAGACGGGATTGTATTTATTTCGATGTTAACAAACCACTTTCTGATGCAAATCAAATACAATTTTGTGAAAGTATTCACCCCCCTAGGCATTTTTCCTATTTTGTTGCCTTACAACCTGGAATTAAAATATATTTTGGGGGGGTTTGTATCATTTGATTTACACAACATGCCTACCACTTTGAAGATGCAAAATATTTTTTACTGTGAAGCAAACAAGAAATAAGACAAAATAAACAGAAAACTTGACCATGCGTAACTATTCACCCCCCCCCCCCCCCCCCCCAAGTCAATACTTTGTAAAGCCACCTTTTGTAGCAATTACAGCTGCAACTCTCTTGGGGTATGTCTTTATAAGCTTGGCACATCTAGCCACAAAACTGCTCCAGCTCTTTCAAGTTGGATGCGTTCTGCTGGTGTACAGCAATCTTTAAAACTTCTTGAGGGCACGGGGCAGGTTTTTCACTTTCGGGAAAAATAGCATGCCAAAATTCAACTGCTTGCTACTCATCCCCAGAATATAAGATATGCATATTATTAGTAGATTTGGATAGAAAACACTCTGAAGTTTCTAAAACTGTTTGAATCATGTCTGTGAGCATAACAGAACTTATGTAGCAGGCAAAACCCTGAGGACAAACCATTCAGAATTTTTATTTTTTTGATGTCACTGTCTTTTCAATTAGTTTTTTAAGAGACACCAGATTTTTAAAGGACTTGCTTGCAGTTCCTACCGCTTCCACTGGATGTCACCAGTCCTTGGAAATCGGTTGAGGTTATTCCTTTGTGTACTGAAGAAGTATTGCTATTGTAAATGAGGGTCACATGAAGTAAATGTTTGGAGAGAGTCATGTTATGAAAAAAGTTGCGTCAGTTTGGTTTCGTTTTGTATTGAACACAGATCATCCCGTCTTCAAATTGATCGATTATTAACGTTTAAAAATACCTAACGTTGTATGACAAAAGTAGTTTGAAATGTTTTGGTAAATTTACATGTAACTTTTGATATATTTTGTAGTGACTTGGCGAAAGTTGGAAGCTGTGTTTTTCTGGATGAAACGGTCCAAATAAATTGACATTTTGGATATATATCGACGGAATTAATCGAACAAAAGGACCATTTGTGATGTTTATGGGACATATTGGAGTGCCAACAAAAGAATTTCGTCAAAGGTAAGGCATGATTTATATTTTATTTCTGCGTTTTGTGTCGTGCTTGCAGTGTTGAAATATGCTACTCTGTTTGTTTACTGATGTGCTGTCATCAGATAATAGCATCTTATGCTTTCGCCGAAAAGCTTTTTTGAAATCTGATATGTTGGCTGGATTCACAACGAGTGTAGAGCTTTAATTTGGTATCTTACATGTGTGATTTAATGAAAGTTTGATTTTTATATCATGTTATTTGAATATGGCTCGCTGTATTTTCCCTGGCTATTGGCCGGTGGGACGTTTGCGTCCCACCTGCCCCAGAGAAGTTAAGTCATAACACAGATTCTCAATTGGATTGAGGCCTGGGCTTTGATCAGGCCATTCCAAGACATTTCAATGTTTCCCCTTAAACCACTCAAGTGTTGCTTTAGCAGTGTGCTTATGGTCATTGTCCTGCTGGAAGGTGAACCTCCGTCCCAGTCTCAAATCTCTGGAAGAAGAGCAAAACAGATTTCCCTCAAGAATTTCCCTGTATTTAGCTCCATCATTCCTTCAATTCTGACAAGTTTTCCAGTCCCTGCTGATGTAAAACATCTCCACAGCATGATGCTGCCACCATGCTTCACTGTGGGGATGGTATTCTCGGGGTGATGAGAGGTGTTGGGTTTGTGCCAGACATTGCGTTTTCCTTGATGGTCATAAATCTCAATTTTAGTCTCATCTGACCAGACTACCTTCTTCCATATGTTTGGGGAGTCTCCTACATGCTTTTTGGCAAACACCAAATGTGTTTGCTTATTTTTTTCTTGAAGCATTGGCTTTTTTCTTGCCCCTTTTCTGTAAAGCCCAGCTGTGTGGAGTGTGCGGCTTAAAGTGGTCCTATGGACAGATACTCCAATCTCAGCTGTGGAGCTTTGCAGCTCCTTCGGGGTTATCTTTGGTCTCTTTGTTGCCTCTCTGATTAAAGCCCTTCTTGCCTGGTCCATGAGTTTTGGTGGGCGGCCCTCTCTTGGCAGGTTTGTTGTGGTGCCATATTCTTTCAATTTTTTAATAATGGATTTAATGGTGCTCCGTGGGATGTTCAAAGTTTCGGATATTTTCTATAACCCAACCCTGATCTGTACTTCCCCACAACGTTGTCCCTGACCTGTTTGGAGAGGTCTTCATAGTGCCGCTTGCTTGGTGGTGCACCTCGCTAAGTGGTGTTGCAGACCCTGGGGACTTTCAGAACAGATAGACTGAGATCATGTGACAGATCATGTGACACTTAGATTCCACACAGGTGGACTTTATTTAACTAATTATGTTACTTCTGAAGGTAATTGGTTGCAACAGATCTTATTTAGGGGCTTCATAGCAAAGGGGGTGAATACATATGCACGCAACACTTCTACAGGGTTTTTTTTGTAGAATTTTTTGAAACAATCAATTTCTTTCATTTCACTTCACCAATTTGGGCTATTTTGTGTATGTCCATTACATGAATTCCAAATAAAAATCCATTTAAATTACAGGTTGTAATGCAACAAAATAGGAAAAACACCAAGGGGGATGAATACTTTTGCAAGGCACTATAGGTAGGGGTGACGTGACTGTGCATAGATAACAAACATCGAGTAACAGCATTGTAAAGAAAAAAGGGGGGAGGTCAATGCCAATAGTCCAGGTGGCCATTTGATGAGTTGTTCAGCATTCTTATGGCCTGGCAGTTGAAGCTGTTAAGAAGCCTTTTGGACCTAGACTTGGCACTCCGGTACCACTTGCCGTGAGTTAGCAGAGAGAACAGTCTATGACTTGCGTCGCTGGAGTCTTTGATACTTTTTTGGACCTTCCTCTGACACTGTCAAGTATAGAGGTCCTGGATGGCAGGAAGCTTGGTCCCAGTGATGTACTGGGCCGTACGCACTACCCTCTGTAGCGCCTTATGGTCTGATGCCAGGCAGTTGCCATACCAGGTAGTGTTACAATCGGTCAGGATGCTCTCAGGGGTGCAGCTTCAGAACCTTTTGAGGATCTGGGGACTTTTCTAAATCTTTTCAGTCTCCTGAAGGAGAATATGTGTTGTCGTGCCGTCTTCACAATTGTCTTGGTGTGTTTGGACCATGATAGTTTGTTAGTGATGTGGACACCAAGGAAGCTTGAAGCTCTCGACCCGCTCCATTACAGCCCCGTCAGTTGGAATGGGGGCGTGTTTGTCCCTCCTTTTTCTATTGTTCATGATCAGCTCTGTCTTGCTCGCTTTGAGGGAGAGGTTGTTATCCTGGCAACAAACTGCCAGGTCTCTGACCTCCTCTCTATATGCTGTCTCATAGTTGTGATCAGGCCTACCACTGTTGTGTCGTCAGCAAACTTAATGACAGTGTTGGAGTCGTGCTTGGCCACGCAGTCGTTGGTGAACAGGGAGTACAGGAGGGGACTAAGCATGTACCCCTGAGGAGCCACCGTGTTGAGGATCAGCGTGGCAAATGTGTTGTTGCTTACCCTTACCACGTGGGGGCAGCCAGTCAGGAAGTCAGGGATCCAGCTGCAGAGGGAGTTGTTTAGTCCCAGGGTCCTTAGCTTAGTAACTGTGCACATAACTTTTCATGATTTAAAAGTATTTACCGATTGAGCCGACATATGCAGCGTTTACCATAAATGCAGTCTCTGTGAAAGCAGAAACATTGCTTTTAAATGTCAATCCTGCTATAACGCTGATCTCCTGATCTATAGTTGAATTGAGCCCTTTGTCGCTTTGAAAATAACATGATAGTTGAATTACTTAGAAAATCATCCCAAGCGTGTGTTTGGCTGCAGTCAAACTCTGATACATCTGTGTCTGCGTGCTGCTGAATGTAAAGGAGAGTTGTTATGTAACTGGTGATGGAGGTTGGAGTGTCATGGGTGTGTGTTCTGCAGCTTGTGTACACACACATACACACACACAAACAGGTCTGCCTTTCACAGAGCTAACAGGCAGCTAGCCAAGAGGAGGAATGGAGTGTCAATCACAGTCATATTATTGGCTGACTGAAAGGAGTTTGGTTAATTTGGAAAGGAAAGACATGTACAGTACAACCTCTACTGAACCAACAGCATGTAGAAATGTGTGGACAGAAGGTGTTTCTATTCTCTGAAAAGGTTGTTTATGTAGATTCTATTTCTGCCTGCAGTGACTTGTCAATCCTTTGCATGTTGCCTTAAGCAAACTATTCATGCATTGTACAGTGCATTCGGAAAGTATTCAGACCCCTTGACGTTTTCCAAATTTTGTTATGTTACAGCCTTATTCTAAAATTGATGAAATAGTTTTTTTATCCCCTCATCAATCTACACACAATACCTCATAATGACAAAGCAAAAACTGGTTTATGGAAATTTTGCAAATGTTAAAATAAACATATGAAAAATATTTAGATAAGGATTCAGACCCTTTACTCGGTAGTTTGTTGAAGCATCTTTGGCAGTGATTACAGCCTCAAGTATTCTTGGGTATGACGCTACAAGCTTAGCACACCTGTATTTGGGGAGTTTCTCCCATTCTTCTCTACAGTTCGTCTCAAGATCTGTCAGGTTGGATTTGGGAGCGTCGCTGCACAGCTATTTTCAGGTCTCTTCAGAGATGTTCATTCGGGTTCACTGGCCACTCTACCATAAAGGCCTGATTGGTGGAGTGCTGCAGACATGGTTGTCCTTCTGGAAGTTTCTCCCATCTCCACAGAGGAACTCTGGAGCTCTGTCAGAGTGACCATCAGGTTCTTGGTCACCTCCATGACCAAGGCCGTTTTCCTCCGTTTGGCCGGGCAGCCAGCTCTAGGAAGAGTCTTGGTGGTTCCAAACGTCTTCCATTTAAGAATGATGGAGGCCCCTGTGTTGCAGGGACCTTCAATGCTGCAGACATTTTTTGGTACCTTTCCCCAGATCTCGACATAATCCTGTCTCGGAGCTCTACGGACAATTCCTTCGACCTCATGACTTGGTTTTTGCTCTGACATGCACTGTCAACTCAACTGTGGGACCTTATATAGACAGATGTTTGCCTTTCCAAATCATGTCCAATCAATGGAATTTACCACATGTAGTCTCCAATCAAGTTGAAGAAACATCTCAAGGATGACCAATGGAAACAGGATGCACATGAGCATCATTTCGAGTCTCATAGCAATGGGTCTGAATACTTGTGTAAATAAGGTACTTCTGTTTTTTATTTTTAATACATTTGCAAAAATGTAGTTGCTTAGTTATTATGGGTTATTGTTTGTAGCTTGATGAGAATTTTTTTTTTAGAATAAGGCTGTAATGTAACAAAATGTGAAAAAGTCAATTGGTCTGAATACTTTCCGAATGCACTGTATGTAACTCTAAATTGGATGAGGTAATTTTATACATGGGTCAAGTAGAATTAGGGTTCTATTCAATCCGTATCACGGAAATTCAGCGTTACAGCGTGAATTAAATTTAAAGGCAATGTTCCTGCGTTAGCAGAGACTGCATTTACGGCAGACACTACCGATGTCGGTTCAATAGGAAACTACCATTTCATTTCTATCACGCAATCTGTAACGTTTCATCAATACAGACTGAATAGAGCCCTTAGTTCTTACTCTACTGTTGTGACTTTTTTTTGTTTATTGGAACAAAAATATGTATTATGAATTCCAAACTAATGGATGATTTATATTGCTTTAATGTCTTTGAAGCAGTGCGTTTGAAGAGTCATGTAAAATGAACAGAGATGAGACAAAATGAGTGGAGGGTATTTTCTGTCATTATCACAGACATGCTGAGTCGGAGGAGAGGAGACCATTCTCTTGTGTCCTTAGGCGCCACAGGGCAGTCTGCTGCCAACGGACACCTTCTCCCATTTACATCTCCTCAGTCCTGCCTCACACTCGCTCAGCGTCTGGGTAGCACTGTCAGCCTCAGTCCCTAGACGGACACACAGACTCAACCCTGGGTCTGAGCACTCAACCCTGTCCTCACAGCGACACCTGTTTGTTTGTCCTGTTGGAATGAGACAAGGAAAATAGGACAAGGAAAATGTCCTTGAGATCTGGTGCAGTTTGCACACACACACACACACACACACACACACGCGCGTAAGCACACACACAAAAAAACTGAAGTGTTGAGTTGTACCATCACAGGTCTCCCACAGCTGGCAGTCACTCAGTTTAGGGTGAAGTTGTGTGGGTTGGCCACTGGCAGGTGCTGTCCTCTGTCAAGTTGTAGCACACTGCAGGATGTGTATCTCGCACACGCTCAGTCTGTCTTTCCGACAACACTCTCAGAGTTGGTGGCACACACTTCTTGAGATGATCTGGACAAAAGAGCAACATGAAACCTTGAAACCGGTGAAATTAGGTCAGTTTTGTGTTTGCTCTCCTGATGATCAAGATTTGAACTTGTGGAGGCTGAGCTGATCTTATATCTGTGTCTAAGGGAATAT
Organism: Salvelinus namaycush; assembly: GCF_016432855.1. NCBI lineage: Eukaryota > Metazoa > Chordata > Actinopteri > Salmoniformes > Salmonidae > Salvelinus > Salvelinus namaycush. The sequence continues at coordinate 25,939,919 of NC_052324.1, forward strand.
TATAGAATTTATCATAGCTAAAGCATAGATCCTAGTTAGAATATGCAGTCAAAAGGTGCCACAAAGGTTAGTAAAACGTACGCGCAATCATAAGCCATTTTACAGATACATTCGTTTTCTGCGAGTTTCTCCCATGGTTTGCATTGCACTGCTGGGCCATCAAGGGGATTGAGCGTTTTTGGTGCTGGATTCATAAAGGAAAGAAGGAAAACAAAGACCATACATAATTTGAATTTCCGAGGGGAGAGAATACCAGAAGGTAAAAGTTGCAGAATGGATACATCTCCAGATTGGTGGAACTGGGTATGGTGTTTGTGAAATGCAGCTGAATCAAGGTAACCTACCCTGGTGATGGTATGTGATGGTATTGGGGTCCGGTGACCCAGAGGATCTCTATGTCTCCCACTATGTGTCTCCCCTCAGGGTAGGATAGAGGGATCATTTCTCCTATGTCATAAGTGGGCTCGCAGTGGGAGCCTGTGACATCATTTTGAAGGGATGGGACATGACACCTGGAGCATGGCAGAAGATGAGGGAACAATCTTAATGATGGGTGTGTGTGTGTGTGTGTGTGTGTGTGTGTGTGTGTGTGTGTGTGTGTGTGTGTGTGTGTGTGTGTGTACGTGCTTGTGTGTGTCGTCATTGAAGCACAACTTACTCTTGCACTCTTTTGGAGCTGTGCTCCATGTCTGATCACCAGTGCACTCTGCGGTTCTAATTCCAATCAGATGGCAGCCCTCCATGCAGGTGTATTAAATCTTACTGTTCACCATATACACATCTTTTGGATCCTGAGTTTAACAGCACAAATGATGGTCAAACACAGTCAAAACTTTCCAGATTGTGATCTCTACTAATGGAGGAACTTACAACAACTGCATTATAATAAACAGACTGAAACGACTACATGGTAGACTAGGGTGTTGTACAAGCTTTTGGAGCCAGCCCAGTGCAAATACATGGTGATTAGTTCATTCACAGTTGTGTTAGTGCGAGTTTAGAGCAAACGTCTATATGCCCTGTAGCTTTGCTTTATCTTGGCCAGGTCGCAGTTGTAAATGAGAACTTGTTCTCAACTAGCCTACCTGGTTAAATAAAGGTGAAATAAATAAAACATTTAAAAATGAAAAGCTCTCCAGCAGCAGCAGCACTGAAGGAAACAGGCAGTAGTATAGTGACTGTCTGTCCATCCATTCTTACCACGACATAGCCATTAGGGAGAGGTGTGCTTCCTCAGGTCTCTCGAGGTGAGAGGGTCAGGGCAAAGCACTGAGGCTCCATGGTCCTGGAAGTAAACAAACAAACAGGCGTACACCAAACGGACGTTCAGTAAGTTAACAGCAGGGTAATATGAAGGCTGAATTAATAGAAGACAGCAATGTGTTGCTCCTGCCATGCTTTTCCAACACTTTCTTTGTTAGCGCTTGCCTGATTAGCACTTTGGCCTGCAGAAGTACTTTGTGAAAGGTGCTATGTATACAGTCCATTTCATGTATTTGTTGTGTTGTGTTCATGTATAAAGTCTTATCACTAAAGTCAACAGAAGCTGCAATAATTCTGACAGGACGTATTGCATGTCTCGGTTGCTATGGCAGCCTGTCGTCACCCTGGCCTCCCCGTTGCAGTGATGGCAGCCTCTCTGAGGGGCATGAGTACTGCATGTGCGGGTTCGTGACCTCTGACTTACAGAGCAGGAAGTCCAGCCAGACCAGCAGGACCAGCTGCCATGGATCAGCCATTAGGGAGGGAGGGAAATAATGGTTGAATGTTGGGTTGTGGTGAACGAAACAAGGAGAGTGAAAGGAAGGATGGAGGGAGAGGTTATGCATATATCTGTATGTGAATGTACAGTATGTCTGCAAGCACCCAGAAATAAATACACAAATACCGTCATCTGGAGTATCCACACGACATGTAAAATGTTACCTACCCTCTACCTCCTTTCCCTTCTCACAGGCCAGTCTGTACCAGGTTTACAGATGTATTTACACTCATCCCCCTCTATCACCACCAGGCTGATGTTCCTGCAGGGCTTGCAGAAGCAAGGGTGCCTTTCATTCAGGTACTGCTCTATGGCCGTCTTCAGATGGAGCCTAGTCACGCCAGCACACTGCACCTCCTTTACCAGCTCATACAGAGGCCTCATCTGGAAACATGCTGTAACGGTCCTTTCCTCCTTCTTGCGCTGTCCCTTCCTCTGATTACACCGCTGCTTGATTCTGGATTGGTGGGTGGTTCTGTAACGGTTGTTCTCCTCCTTTTCATCCGAAAAGGAGGAGTAGTGAGGGAACCAAGGCGCAGCGGGTTGTGAACACAATTTATTTAAAGACAAGACGAAAAAACACGAACTTCACTATAACTAACAAAACAACAAACGGAGTAGACAGACCTGGACGACGAACTTACATAAACACGAAGAACGCACGAACAGAGAAAATAGACTACACAAAATGACGATGTACAAAAACAAACCGAACAGTCCCGTATGGTGCGACAAACACTGACACAGGAGACAACCACCCACAACGAACACTGTGAAACAACCTACCTAAATATGACTCTCAATTAGAGGAACGCAAAACACCTGCCTCTAATTAAGAGCCATACCAGGCAACCCTTAAACCAACATAGAAACAGAAAACATAGAATGCCCACCCAAACTCACGTCCTGACCAACTAACACATACAACAAACTAACAGAAATAGGTCAGGAACGTGACACATGCACACCACACACAACATGGGACGAATAATATAGCAAGCGTTTTCCACAGCTTTTTTTACTCTACCTTTGTATGTAATTAACAATTTTTCCTCAAGCAATGATGCCAATAATCTTCCCAACAAACCGAAAACATTCCCAGAACATTAGCTAAGATTCCCATTAAGTTCACTAAAATGTTGTGCACAACATCTGCAACAACCACCACAGAACATTCCACAAAAGTTCTTATTAGGTTTACAGGTAATAACACAATGTACCAGTAATGTTTTCCCAGCAAACCAAAATTGGTTCTGTGAAAGTTCCCAGAACATTTGTTAGGTTGTGGCAAATGTTCTCATAACACAAAAACTGTCCAGTAGTGCTGATGATTATACAAGGTTTGTATGAAACATTCTGCTGATGTTGCAAGACCGTTCCCAGAACACATTTAGTCTGTTCTTTTAAGGTTCACAGAATGTTTAATTAGGTTGTGAGCACAGTCTGGTGGGAACATTGTAGGGACATCACAAAAGGTGTTCTCAAAACACACAAAAAATGGTCCAGTTGTGCGGCTGATTATACAATGTTTCTTCTAGGGTGCAAAAAACATTCACTTGATGTTACAAGAATGCTCCCAGAACACATTTAGTCTGTACTTTAAAGGTTCGCAGGATGTTTACACTTTTTTGGTTACTACATGATTGCATAGGTGTTATTTCATAGTTTTGATGTCTTCGCTATTCTTCTACAATGTAGGTGAGTAGGTGTGTCCAAACTTTTTACTGGTACTGTAGGTAGGGATAAAGTCGCTAGTCCAACTGTGGTTAGTCCAACGTCATCATCCTGTTGCTCTCTGATAGCCATTGAACTCTACCGTGCAAATATACCATGTGTTATAGGGAAATAATTCACTCTCTAGAATCCCCTTCAAGCCAGTCAGAAACAAGTATTCAACCATGCCATGGTATAAATACAGGGATTCCAATGCAGTAGACACTTTAGCTGCAGCTCATACAGTTACACTACATGTAACTTTCACCATTACTTTGGTGTCCAGCCAAATGCTAGAATCAAACGATACTATATAAAGGTGGGTTCCAAGGACGTCAAAAAGCTCTGATGGCCATTATTAAACCATTATTATATACTTTGTTTTTTTAAAGTCTTGTACACCATCTGTTGTGGGGCACCATGCTCCAACCCACTGCCATTGGGGCCAGCAGTGTAACCAACAGAGATGACATGTTCTAGTCACGGCACTCTGTTACTCCCACTACTACTGTATGTCACTAGAATGATACGTCTGAGGTGTCTATATTAGGACAGCCTCGGTCTCAGCTGGAGCTGATCCAGTCTCAGCAGGAGTTGCCTGAGTTGTCTCACCCATCTGTTTCTGTCACGTTCTGACCTTAGTTCCTTTTTTATGTCTTTATTTTAGTTTGGTCAGGGTGTGAGTTGGGGTGGGCATTCTATGTTGTTTTCTATGTTTTGTTCTGTTGTTAGATTTCTATGTGTTGGGCCTAGTATGGTTCTCAATCAGAGGCAGGTGTCAGTCGTTGTCTCTGATTGGGAGCCATATTTAGGTAGCCTGTTTTTCATTGTGTGTTGTGGGTGATTGTTTCCTGTTGTAGTGTTTGTTTCACATTTCAGGACTGTTTCGGATTTCGGTATTATTCACTTTGTTATTTTGTATTTTTCAGTGTTCAGTTTTAATACATTAAAATGGACACTTACCACGCTGCGTATTGGTCCGATCCTTGCTATTCCTCAGACGAAGAGGACGAGAACCGTTACAGTTTCTCTGTTTCTTGTCGATGCTGAGTAAGGCGTGGAAGAGTTCGCCCAGAGTCCCCTCAGACAGGTAATGGGTTTCAAACCTTTTCACCACTGTCCTATAGCTGGCGTAGTCGTACATGGTGGGGAACGTGTCAGACATAGAACGGTATCCTCTGGCATTGTTATGGAACTGAGCCAACTCCACGTCGTTCTTCTATGCAGCAAAAAAACAAGTGTCACAATAGGCTACTTTTAACACTGTTTTCAAAAATGTAATTATCATATCTGGAAGAAGAGAGGTGTGAGAGGAGAAAACAATGAATATCAAGTAAATTGTGGAAAATTAAATCAAACGTAACCCTTGGTAGAAGTAGACCCCTATAATACAGGTCAGGTCACTCTTCACACCCCCCCTCCCCTCCACCTCGCTGAAAAACATTTTACCGTTAATTTCCTTCAATTCTACACATTTTGAGAGAAAATGTTGCAGTTTTAAAGCAAATCTAAACTAAACACATCACTGAGTACCGCTCTCCATATTTTTAAGAATGGTGGTGACTGCATGATGTTAGGGGTATGCTTGTCATCTTCAAGGACTAGGGAGTTTGTTAAGATACAAAGAAACGGAATAGAGCTAAGCGCAGGCAAAATCGTAGAGGAACACCTGATTCAGTCTGCTTTCCAAAAGTCATTGGAAGACAAATTCACCATTCAGCAGGACAATAACCTAAAAGATAAGGCCAAATATACACTTGAGTTGCTTACCGAGATGACATTGATGTTCCTGAGCGGCCTAATTATAGTTTTGACTTAAATCTGGTTGAAAAGCTATGACAAGATTTTAAAATGGTTGTCTACCAATAATCAACAGTCAACTTGACAGAGCTTGAAGAATTTTGTGCAAATATTGTACAATCCAGGTGTGCAAAGCTCTTAGAGACTTACTCAGAAATACTCACAGCTTAATCACGACCTAATGTTATTATAACATGTATTGACTCAGCCGTGTGAATACTTATGTACATGAGATATTTCTGTAATTGTAACGTCAGGAGAATGATGGGTGTGGAGTCAGGCGCAGAGAGCAGAAGTTTCACGGGAAAAAACGCTATAATGTCCACAGTAAACAGGAACAGGTACAAAAATGGGTGAAGCCAAAACACAGGCGCAAACACAACCCAAAGACCACTGTTACCAAAACCGGACAGCGAAAACCCAAAATCAACAATACGTACAATAACAACAAGCCCGCACAAACACAAGCGGGCTAAACGAACTTAAATAGTACCCACCCCAAAAACCCAACAAGGAACAGGTGAAACCAATTAGACAAAAACAAACGAAAAGGAAAAAGGGATCGGTGGCAGCTAGTAGACCGGCGACGACGACCGCCGAGCGCCACCCGAACAGGAAGGGGAGCCACCTTCGGTGATATTCGTGACAGTAATACATTTTCAATAAATGTGCAACAATTTATAAAAACATGTTTTCACTTTGATACTATGGGGTATTATGTGAGCTGATGAGGGGAAAAAAATATTTCATCCATTTTCAATTTAGGCTGTAACACAACAAAATGTTGTATGAATTCTTTCTGAAGGTACTGTATACCACAACATTGGTTGCCATTCATGAATCAAAGCATGAGTTTAGTGGAGCTCACGGTCAGGACTTCTGATGATTGGTTTGGTGCCTTACCTGTGTTTTAGTGCAGCCGTCACACTCTTACCACTTGCCATATGATCCCCAGTGGCAATGCACCGTTTCCACACAATTATTGGGTGAGGAGAGGAGAGGAGAGGAGAGGAGAGGAGAGGAGAGGAGAGGAGAGGAGAGGAGAGGAGAGGAGGAATGCTGCGGTTACATTCTATTTACTTAGTGTATTTTACAACTCTTTCAAATAGACTGAGTCTAAGGATTCTATCAGATCCATGCTAGCCGACATCCACATAGTGGTTGTTTTGGCTATGTCGGAGGAGCTCCTTGTGTTAGCTTATCACGGACACACCCGACTTTATAATCTGACAAATCCCATGCGGCCGCGTTAGAAGTTCAAACACTGGAATGCCTGTTGTAATTGTCTTCACCTTGATTAGACTGATCTGTTGCTGTGCAAAGCTATAAACCCCCCCATCCAAATTAACATCAAAACCTGCATTAGCCTACACTTTCCATCTCCGTTTTGATAATAATGAAGGGAGTGGTTTGTAACGTGAATAATATTGAAGGGAGTGGTTTGTAATGCGGATAATATTGAAGGGAGTGGTTTGTAACGTGGATAATATTGAAGGGAGCGGTTTGTAACGTGGATAATATTGAAGGGAGCGGTTTGTAACTCGGATAATATTGAAGGGAGTGGTTTGTAAAGCAGATAACATTGAAGGGAGTGGTTTGTAACGTGGATAATATTGAAGGGAGTGGTTTGTAACGTGAATAATATTGAAGGGAGTGGTTTGTAACGTGGATAATATTGAAGGGAGTGGTTTGTAACGTGGATAATATTGAAGGGAGTGGTTTGTAACGTGGATAATATTGAAGGGAGTGGTTTGTAACGTGGATAATATTGAAGGGAGTGGTTTGTAACGTGGATAATATTGAAGGGAGTGGTTTGTAACGTGGATAATATTGAAGGGAGTGGTTTGTAACGTGGATAATATTGAAGGGAGTGGTTTGTAACGTGGATAATATTGAAGGGAGTGGTTTGTAACGTGGATAATATTGAAGGGAGTGGTTTGTAACGTGGATAATATTGAAGGGAGTGGTTTGTAACGTGGATAATATTGAAGGGAGTGGTTTGTAACGTGGATAATATTGAAGGGAGTGGTTTGTAACGTGGATAATATTGAAGGGAGTGGTTTGTAACGTGGATAATATTGAAGGGAGTGGTTTGTAACGTGGATAATATTGAAGGGAGTGGTTTGTAATGCGGATAATAAGGACGGGAGTGGTTTGTAATGCGGATAATATTGAAGGGAGTGGTTTGTAATGCGGATAATAAGGAAGGGAGTGGTTTGTAATGCGGATAATAAGGAAGGGAGTGGTTTGTAATGTGGATTATAAGGACGGGAGTGGTTTGTAATGCGGATAATAAGGACGGGAGTGGTTTGTAATGCGGATAACAAGGAAGGGAGTGGTTTGTAATGTGGATTATAAGGACGGGAGTGGTTTGTAATGCGGATAATAAGGAAGGGAGTGGTTTGTAATGCGGATAATAAGGACGGGAGTGGTTTGTAATGCGGATAATAAGGAAGGGAGTGGTTTGTAATGCGGATAATAAGGAAGGGAGTGGTTTGTAATGCGGATAATAAGGACGGGAGTGGTTTGTAATGAGGATAATAAGGAAGGGAGTGGTTTGTAATGCGGATAATAAGGACGGGAGTGGTTTGTAATGCGGATAATAAGGACGGGAGTGGTTTGTAATGCGGATAATAAGGACGGGAGTGGTTTGTAATGCGGATTATAAGGACGGGAGTGGTTTGTAATGCGGATAATAAGGAAGGGAGTGGTTTGTAATGCGGATAATAAGGACGGGAGTGGTTTGTAATGCGGATAATAAGGAAGGGAGTGGTTTGTAATACGGATTATAAGGACGGGAGTGGTTTGTAATGCGGATAATAAGGACGGGAGTGGTTTGTAATGCGGATAATAAGGAAGGGAGTGGTTTGTAATGCGGATAATAAGGACGGGAGTGGTTTGTAATGCGGATTATAAGGACGGGAGTGGTTTGTAATGCGGATTATAAGGAAGGGAGTGGTTTGTAATGCGGATAACAAGGAAGGGAGTGGTTTGTAATGCGGATAATAAGGAAGGGAGTGGTTTGTAATGCGGATTATAAGGACGGGAGTGGTTTGTAATGCGGATAACAAGGACGGGAGTGGTTTGTAATGCGGATAACAAGGACGGGAGTGGTTTGTAATGCGGATAATAAGGAAGGGAGTGGTTTGTAATGCGGATTATAAGGACGGGAGTGGTTTGTAATGCGGATAATAAGGAAGGGAGTGGTTTGTAATGCGGATAACAAGGAAGGGAGTGGTTTGTAATGCGGATAACAAGGAAGGGAGTGGTTTGTAATGCGGATAATAAGGAAGGCAGTGGTTTGTAATGCGGATTATAAGGACGGGAGTGGTTTGTAATGCGGATAACAAGGACGGGAGTGGTTTGTAATGCGGATAACAAGGACGGGAGTGGTTTGTAATGCGGATAATAAGGAAGGGAGTGGTTTGTAATGCGGATTATAAGGACGGGAGTGGTTTGTAATGCGGATAACAAGGACGGGAGTGGTTTGTAATGCGGATAATAAGGACGGGAGTGGTTTGTAATGCGGATAACAAGGACGGGAGTGGTTTGTAATGCGGATAACAAGGACGGGAGTGGTTTGTAATGCGGATAATAAGGACGGGAGTGGTTTGTAATGCGGATAATAAGGACGGGAGTGGTTTGTAATGCGGATTATAAGGACGGGAGTGGTTTGTAATGCGGATTATAAGGAAGGGAGTGGTTTGTAATGCGGATTATAAGGATGGGAGTGGTTTGTAATGCGGATTATAAGGACGGGAGTGGTTTGTAATGCGGATAATAAGGACGGGTGTCACGATCGTCTTCTTGATAGTCAGTAGACCAAGGCGCAGCGTGTGGAAAATACATCTCTTTTTTGTTGAAGAGAGAAAAAACACGAAAACGAACACTATACACAAACTAACAAAACAACAAACGACCGTGAAGCTAAATAACGTAAGTGCACAGACAAGCAACAAACGTTCAACATAGACAATTACCCACAAACACATGATGCCCATGGCTGCCTTAAATATGGCTCCCAATTAGAGACAATAAACCACAGCTGTCTCTAATTGAGAACCAATCTAGGCAGCCATCGACATACAAACACCTAGACAAGACATTACCCCATTAAACCTACAAACCCCTAGACAAACCAAAACACATACTTCATCATGTCACACCCTGACCTAACTAAAATAATAATGAAAACAAAGATAACTAAGGCCAGGGTGTGACATAACCCCCCCCTTAAGGTGCGAACTCCGGGCGCACCAGCATAAAGTCTAGGGGAGGGTCTGGGTGGGCGTTTGTCCACGGTGGCGGCTCTGGCACTGGTCGTGGTCCCCACCCCACCATAGTCACTACCCGCTTTCGTAGCCTCCTCCAAATGACCACCCTCCAACTTAACCCCATTGGATTAAGGGGCAGCACCGGACTAAGTGGCAGCACCGGACTAAGGGGCAGCACCGGACTAAAGGGCAGCACCGGACTAAAGGGCAGCACCGGACTAAGGGGCAGCACCAGGATAAGGGGGAGCACCAGGATAAGGGGCAGCACCAGGATAAGAGGCAGCACCAGGCTAAGGGGCAGCACCGGACTAAGGGGCAGCACCGGACTAGATGGCGGATCCTGGCTGGCTGGCTCTGGCGGATCCTGGCTGGCTGGCTCTGGCGGATCCTGGCTGGACGGCTCTGGCGGATCCTGGCTGGACGGCTCATGGCTGACTGACGGATCTGGCTGCTCATGGCTGGCTGACGGATCTGGCTGCTCATGGCCGGCTGACGGATCTGGCTGCTCATGGCCGGCTGACGGATCTGGCTGCTCATGGCCGGCTGACGGATCTGGCTGCTCATGGCCGGCTGACGGACCCGGCTGCTCATGGCCGGCTGACGGACCCGGCTGCTCATGGCCGGCTGACGGACCCGGCTGCTCATGGCCGGCCGACGGATCCGGCTGCTCATGGCCGGCCGACGGATCCGGCTGCTCATGGCCGGCCGACGGATCCGGCTGCTCATGGCTGGCCGACGGATCCGGCTGCTCATGGCTGGCCGACGGATCCGGCTGCTCATGGCTGGCCGACGGATCCGGCTGCTCATGGCTGGCCGACGGATCCGGCTGCTCATGGCTGGCCGACGGATCCGGCTGCTCATGGCTGGCCGACGGATCCGGCTGCTCATGGCTGGCGGACGGATCCGGCTGCTCATGGCTGGCGGACGGATCTGGCTGATCCTGGCTGGCGGACGGCTCTGGCTGATCCTGTCTGGCGGAAGGCTCTGGCTGATCCTGTCTGGCGGAAGGCTCTGGCTGATCCTGTCTGGCGGAAGGCTCTGGCTGATCCTGTCTGGCGGAAGGCTCTGGCGGCTCCTGTCTGGCGGAAGGCTCTGGCGGCTCCTGTCTGGCGGACGGCTCTGAAGGCTCATGGCAGACGGAAGGCTCTGGCTGATCCTGTCTGGCGGAAGGCTCTGGCTGATCCTGTCTGGCGGAAGGCTCTGGCTGATCCTGTCTGGCGGAAGGCTCTGGCGGCTCCTGTCTGGCGGAAGGCTCTGGCGGCTCCTGTCTGGCTGACGGCTCTGAAGGCTCATGGCAGTACAGACGGGCGGCTTTGAAGACTCAGTACAGACGGGCAGTTCATACGGCGCTTGGCAGACGGACAGTTCAGACAGCGTTGGGCAGACGGGCAGTTCAGGCGCCGTTGGGCAGACGGGCAGTTCAGGCGCCGTTGGGCAGACGGGCAGTTCAGGCGCCGTTGGGCAGACGGGCAGTTCAGGCGCCGCTGGGCAGACGGGCAGTTCAGGCGCCGCTGGGCAGACGGGCAGTTCAGGCGCCGCTGGGCAGACGGCAGCCTCTGGCCGGCTGAGACGCACTGTAGGCCTGGTGCGTGGTACCGGAACTGGAGGTACCGGGCTAAAGTCACGCACCTTCAGGCTAGTGCGGGGAGCAGGAACAGGGCACACTGAGTTCTCGAAGCGCACTATAGGACTGGTGCGTGGTACCGGGACTGGTGGTACCGGGCTGAGGGCACGCACCTCAGGGCGAGTGCGGGGAGAAGGATCAGTGCGTACAGGGCTCTGGAGACGCACATGAGGCTTGATGCGTGGTGCCGGAACTGGTGGTACCGGGCTGGGGACACGCACCTGAAGGCTAGTGCGGGGAGAAGGAACAGGGCATACTGGACCCTGGAGACGCACATTAGGCCTAGTGCGTGGTGCCGGCACTGGTGGTACCGGGCTGGAGACACGCATCTCAGGACTAGTGCGGGGAGCAGCAACAGGGCACACTGGACTCTCAAGGCGTACTATAGGCCTGGTGCGTGGTACCGGCACTGGTGGTACCGGGCTGAGGGCACGCACATCAGGGCGAGTACGGGGAGAAGGAACAGTGCGTACAGGGCTCTGGAGACGCACAGGAGGCTTGATGCGTGGTGCCGGAACTGGAGGCACTGGACTGGAGACACGCACCACAGGGCTAGTGCGAGGAGCAGTAACAGGACGCACAGGACTCTGGAGACGCACAGGAGGCTTTGTGCGTGCTGTAGGCACTGTCTTAACCAGACGGCTAGCACGCACCTCAGGACTAGTATGGAGAGCTGTTCCCGGTGACATTAAGTCACCAACACGTTCATTCGGACGGATGCCGTGCCTCATGCACCAAACCAATACAAACCTCATAACTCTCTCCTCCAATTTCTCCATTAACTCCTTTACTGTCTCTGCGTCACTCTCCTCCAAATCCGCCCTCACCGGCTCCTTACGGTAAACAGGAGGAGTTGGCTCACGTCTCCTGACTGACCCAACTAAACTACCCGAGAGCCCCCCCCCCAAGAAATTTTTGGGTTTGACTTACAGGCTTCCAGCCTTGTTTCCGTGCTGCCTCCTCATATCGCCGCCTCTCTGCTTTCGCTGCCTCCAGCTCAGCTTTGGGGCGGCGATATTCTCCTGGTTGAGCCCAGGGTCCTTTTCCGTCCAATATTTCCTCCCATGTCCATGAGTCCTGGTTTCTTTGTTGCGCTCTCCCACGCCGCTTGGTCTTTGGTTGGTGGGTAATTCTGTCACGATCGTCTTCTTGATAGTCAGTAGACCAAGGCGCAGTGTGTGGAAAATACATCTCTTTATTGTTGAAGAGAGAAAAAACACGAAAACGAACACTATACACAAACTAACAAAACAACAAACGACCGTGAAGCTAAATAACGTAAGTGCACAGACGAGCAACAAACGTTCAACATAGACAATTACCCACAAACACATGATGCCCATGGCTGCCTTAAATATGGCTCCCAATTAGAGACAATAAACCACAGCTGTCTCTAATTGAGAACCAATCTAGGCAGCCATCGACATACAAACACCTAGACAAGACATTACCCCATTAAACCTACAAACCCCTAGACAAACCAAAACACATACTTCACCATGTCACACCCTGACCTAACTAAAATAATAATGAAAACAAAGATAACTAAGGCCAGGGTGTGACATAACCCCCCCTTAAGGTGCGAACTCCGGGCGCACCAGCATAAAGTCTAGGGGAGGGTCTGGGTGGGCGTTTGTCCACGGTGGCGGCTCTGGCACTGGTCGTGGTCCCCACCCCACCATAGTCACTACCCGCTTTCGTAGCCTCCTCCAAATGACCACCCTCCAACTTAACCCCATTGGATTAAGGGGCAGCACCGGACTAAGTGGCAGCACCGGACTAAGGGGCAGCACCGGACTAAGGGGCAGCACCGGACTAAAGGGCAGCACCGGACTAAAGGGCAGCACCGGACTAAGGGGCAGCACCAGGATAAGGGGGAGCACCAGGATAAGGGGCAGCACCAGGATAAGAGGCAGCACCAGGCTAAGGGGCAGCACCTGACTAAGGGGCAGCACCGGACTAGATGGCGGATCCTGGCTGGCTGGCTCTGGCGGATCCTGGCTGGCTGGCTCTGGCGGATCCTGGCTGGACGGCTCTGGCGGATCCTGGCTGGACGGCTCATGGCTGACTGACGGATCTGGCTGCTCATGGCCGGCTGACGGATCTGGCTGCTCATGGCCGGCTGACGGATCTGGCTGCTCATGGCTGGCTGACGGATCCGGCTGCTCATGGCTGGCTGACGGATCCGGCTGCTCATGGCTGGCTGACGGATCCGGCTGCTCATGGCTGGCTGACGGATCCGGCTGCTCATGGCTGGCTGACGGATCCGGCTGCTCATGGCTGGCCGACGGATCCGGCTGCTCATGGCTGGCCGACGGATCCGGCTGCTCATGGCTGGCCGACGGATCTGGCTGCTCATGGCTGGCGGACGGATCTGGCTGCTCATGGCTGGCGGACGGATCTGGCTGATCCTGGCTGGCGGACGGCTCTCGCTGATCCTGTCTGGCGGAAGGCTCTGGCTGATCCTGTCTGGCGGAAGGCTCTGGCTGATCCTGTCTGGCGGAAGGCTCTGGCTGATCCTGTCTGGCGGAAGGCTCTGGCGGCTCCTGTCTGGCGGAAGGCTCTGGCGGCTCCTGTCTGGCGGACGGCTCTGAAGGCTCATGGCAGACGGAAGGCTCTGGCTGATCCTGTCTGGCGGAAGGCTCTGGCGGCTCCTGTCTGGCGGAAGGCTCTGGCGGCTCCTGTCTGGCGGACGGCTCTGAAGGCTCATGGCAGACGGGCGGCTTTGCAGGCTCAGTACAGACGGGCGGCTTTGAAGACTCAGTACAGACGGGCAGTTCATACGGCGCTTGGCAGACGGACAGTTCAGACAGCGTTGGGCAGACGGGCAGTTCAGGCGCCGTTGGGCAGACGGGCAGTTCAGGCGCCGTTGGGCAGACGGGCAGTTCAGGCGCCGTTGGGCAGACGGGCAGTTCAGGCGCCGCTGGGCAGACGGGCAGTTCAGGCGCCGCTGGGCAGACGGGCAGTTCAGGCGCCGCTGGGCAGACGGCAGCCTCTGGCCGGCTGAGACGCACTGTAGGCCTGGTGCGTGGTACCGGAACTGGAGGTACCGGGCTAAAGACACGCACCTTCAGGCTAGTGCGGGGAGCAGGAACAGGGCACACTGAGTTCTCGAAGCGCACTATAGGACTGGTGCGTGGTACCGGGACTGGTGGTACCGGGCTGAGGGCACGCACCTCAGGGCGAGTGCGGGGAGAAGGATCAGTGCGTACAGGGCTCTGGAGACGCACATGAGGCTTGATGCGTGGTGCCGGAACTGGTGGTACCGGGCTGGGGACACGCACCTGAAGGCTAGTGCGGGGAGAAGGAACAGGGCATACTGGACCCTGGAGACGCACATTAGGCCTAGTGCGTGGTGCCGGCACTGGTGGTACCGGGCTGGAGACACGCATCTCAGGACTAGTGCGGGGAGCAGCAACAGGGCACACTGGACTCTCAAGGCGTACTATAGGCCTGGTGCGTGGTACCGGCACTGGTGGTACCGGGCTGAGGGCACGCACATCAGGGCGAGTACGGGGAGAAGGAACAGTGCGTACAGGGCTCTGGAGACGCACAGGAGGCTTGATGCGTGGTGCCGGAACTGGAGGCACTGGACTGGAGACACGCACCACAGGGCTAGTGCGAGGAGCAGTAACAGGACGCACAGGACTCTGGAGACGCACAGGAGGCTTTGTGCGTGCTGTAGGCACTGTCTTAACCAGACGGCTAGCACGCACCTCAGGACTAGTATGGAGAGCTGTTCCCGGTGACATTAAGTCACCAACACGTTCATTCGGACGGATGCCGTGCCTCATGCACCAAACCAATACAAACCTCATAACTCTCTCCTCCAATTTCTCCATTAACTCCTTTACTGTCTCTGCGTCACTCTCCTCCAAATCCGCCCTCACCGGCTCCTTACGGTAAACAGGAGGAGTTGGCTCACGTCTCCTGACTGACCCAACTAAACTACCCGAGAGCCCCCCCCCCAAGAAATTTTTGGGTTTGACTTACGGGCTTCCAGCCTTGTTTCCGTGCTGCCTCCTCATATCGCCGCCTCTCTGCTTTCGCTGCCTCCAGCTCAGCTTTGGGGCGGCGATATTCTCCTGGTTGAGCCCAGGGTCCTTTTCCGTCCAATATTTCCTCCCATGTCCATGAGTCCTGGTTTCTTTGTTGCGCTCTCCCACGCCGCTTGGTCTTTGGTTGGTGTGTCACGATCTTTCAAGATCGAACCCAGAAGCAGACCAGGACAAGGAGCGTAGGAAGAAGGTGAGTATTTATTTACAGTGAAATGTGAAAAGGTAGATATATCCAGATGGCGTAGCGGGCAGCGGTGGTGAGTAGATGAGAGGAAATAGGTGAATCCAATGTAGTAGCAGAATCCTCTGTCAACCAGGCGGGAATGGAGTGAATGATCCAGGTGAGTAACTGAAGACAAAACAAACGGAGGTAAGTTCAAGGCAAGCAATACGTAAATGAAAACAACAAAACAAATTCTATCCAACTGGAGTCTGGTACTCAGGCACAACATACTGTTCATGGCTAACGATCCGGCAGGGAATGGAAGTCAGGTCAGAGCTTTTGAAGGGTAGAGATGATGATCAGGACAGGTGTGCAGATTACTGACGGGAAACAGGTGCGGGTGAAATCAATCTCCCAATGAGCTAATTCGCCCGGCAACCAGACAGGGTGCGTTCCAGGACACCTGAAACACACTCCAGGACAGACACACAGGCAAACCCAGACTCAGGAAGCGGGATTCGTGACAGTACCCCCCCTCCGACGAACGCCACCGGGCGGACTACCTGGAGCGCCAGGATGGAGGCGGTAGAAGTCACGAATCAGGTCGTCATCCAGAATCTGTCGCCGAGGAATCCAACTCCTCTCCTCTGGACCATATCCTTCCCAGTCCACTAGAAACTGGTACCCTCGACCCCGCCGTCTGGAGTCCATGATGCGGCGCACCGTGTAGACAGGACCACCTCCGATCATCCGAGGAGGAGGAGGACGAGGAGGAGGAGGCAACAGAGGACTGAGGTGAACCGGCTTGAGACAGGAGACATGAAAAGTGGGATGCACTCTAAGTGTTGCAGGCAACTTGAGTCGAACCACCACAGGATTTATGATTCTCTCCACTACAAACGGACCAATGAACTTAGGTGACAACTTCCTTGACTCCGTCCGTAGAGGAAGATCCCGTGTAGCCAACCAAACCTTATCTCCAACCGTATAAGCTGGGGCAGGAATACGGCGACGGTTCGCCTGTATCTGATACCGGTCAGAAACTCTAAGGAGAGCCTTCCTGGCCCGATGCCAGGTCCGGTGGCAACGACGAATATGGGTCTGGACAGAGGGAACCGAGAGATCCCTCTCCTGAGAAGGAAACAAAGGAGGTTGGTATCCGTAAAGGCATTGGAAGGGGGACATCCCAGTGGCAGATGAAGGAAGGGTATTATGGGCATACTCAACCCAGGGTAATTGAGATGACCAAGAGGTGGGATCAGAGGAGACAAGACAACGCAGCGTGGACTCCATCTTCTGGTTGGCTCTCTCCGCTTGACCATTAGATTGTGGGTGAAATCCAGAAGTGAGACTGACTGTAGCTCCAATGGCCAAACAGAAGGATTTCCAGACAGCAGAGGTAAACTGAGGACCACGGTCAGACACAATGTCACTGGGCAATCCGTGAACCCTGAAAAACCTCCCTGACCAGGATCTCGGACGTCTCCGTAGCCGATGGAAGCTTGGAGAGAGGAACAAAATGAGCAAACTTGCTGAATCTGTCCACAATGGTCAGAATGACCGTGTTCCCAACAGAAGGGGGCAATCCCGTGACAAAATCCAGGGCCAGATGCGACCAAGGTCGCCGAGGAATAGGTAGGGGGTGAAGAAGCCCAGAGCTGGGCCGATTGGTACTCTTGTTCTGGGCACAAACAGGACATGCGGCAACAAACCTCCGGGTATCTTCTCCCATGGCAGGCCACCAAAAACGTCTGCGCAGTAGTGCCATAGTCCGAGCAACGCCAGGGTGACAAGCTATCTTGCTGGCGTGGGACCACTGAAGGACAGCAGAACGGACCGACTCGGGTACGAACAACCGACCGGGTGGACCGTTACCGGGGCCGGGCTGCGTCCGAAGGGCCGCCATCACATCCTCCTCTATCCTCCATGTAACGGCTCCCACGACAACATTCTGGGGAAGAATCGTCTCAGTCTTGACCCCACTCTCCTCCGTCTTAGAGAACATCCGGGACAGGGCGTCCGCCTTCCCGTTCTTAGACCCAGGTCGGAACGTCAGGGAAAAATTGAAACGTCCAAAAAACAAGGCCCACCTAGCCTGACGGGCGTTGAGACGTTTAGCCGATTGTACGTAAGCCAGATTCTTGTGGTCAGTCCAGACCACAAACGGTTGCTCCGCTCCCTCCAACCAGTGCCGCCACTCCTCCAAGGCAAGCTTCACAGCGAGAAGCTCCCGGTTACCCACATCGTAGTTTCTTTCAGCTGGAGAAAGACGACCAGAGTAGAAAGCGCAGGGATGGAGTTTACCGTCAGTGGAGCTACGCTGGGACAGGATGGCGCCCACACCCACATCAGAAGCATCCACTTCCACAACGAACTGACGGGAAGTGTCAGGTTGAGAGAGAATCGGGGCGTTGGTGAATCGGCTCTTCAAGTCCAGAAATGCTCGGTCTGCCTCAGGAGTCCAACAGAACTTTCTGGTGCAAGACGTCAGGGCAGTTAAAGGTGCAGCCACCCGGCTGTAGTCACGGATAAACCTCCGATAAAAATTCGCAAACCCCAGGAATCTCTGGAGCTGCAATCTTGTACCGGGCTGGACCCAATCCCGAACCGCCCGAACCTTCTCTTGGTCCATCTTGATCTCTCCCCTGGATATGATGTACCCGAGGAAGGACGTTGTATGGGCGTGAAAATCACACTTCTCCGCCTTCACGAACAGACGGTTCTCCAATAACCGCTGCAGGACCTGCTTGACATGCAGAACGTGGCTAGAAAGCTCCTTTGAGAAGATGAGGATATCATCCAGGTAAACGAACACAAAAATACCAATCATATCTCTCAAAACGTCATTCACCATACTTTGGAACACCGCCGGAGCGTTGGTCAGTCCAAACGGCATCACCTGGTACTCAAAATGTCCCATCGGAGTATTGAACCCAGTCAACCACTCGTCCCCCTCCTTGATCCGAACCAAATGATAAGCATTACGTAAATCAAGCTTCGTAAAAACCGTAGCACCCTGTAAGGAATCGAAAGCCGAGCTCATCAAGGGCAGGGGATACTTGTTCTTAACCGTAATCTCATTCAAACCCCGATAATCAATACACGGTCGAAGAGAACCATCCTTCTTGCTCACAAAAAAAAATCCTGCTCCCAAAGGTGATGACGATGGCCGAATGAGACCTGTAGCTAGAGACTCCTTGATGTAGGTCTCCAAGGCCTCACATTTCCGGTCGAGAGATACTGTATAACCGTCCCTTGGGAAAGGCAGATCCAGGAAACAGATTAATCGCACAATCATAAGGTCGGTGGGGAGGAAGAGACAGAGCCTTCTGTTTACTGAATACCTCACCCAACTCGTGATATGTTTCTGGAACCAGGGACAAATCAGGAGGAACAGAGTCACTGACCTGACTGGAAACAGCAGGAGAACAGGCAGTCCTAAGGCAGTTAGCATGACACTCAATGTTCCAACTAGTTACCTTCCCTGTCACCCAATCAAACGAGGGATTGTGTTCCTTCAGCCAGGGGTAACCAAGAACCAGAGGAACATGGGGCGAGGACAAAATGAAGAAAGAGATAAACTCTGAATGATTTCCCGACACCAACATCTTAACCGGTTCAGTCCTCATAGTGATCCGTGCCAGACTACTGCCGTTCAGAGTGGTTGCTTCAATGGCTTCCGGCAATTGCTCCTTGGAAAGCCCCAGCTGTTCCACCAAGTCGGCATCCATAAAGTTGCCATCGGCACCTGAATCGATAAAAGCGTTCAGGTCAAAACTCTGATCCTTATTCATAAGGGTCGCAGGAAAACGGGGTCTGACAAGATCCTTGAGAGATTGAAACTGGCTCGCTAAAATTCCTCCCAAATTTAGCGAGCCGGGCAGTTTAACGGGCGCTGTGGACAAGCGGAGTTGTAATGTCCCGATCTCCCACAGTAGAAAGAGCTATTGGTCTCACGTCTACGTTGGCGCTCCTCCTTAGTTAGCCCGTGTCGCCCCACTTGCATTGGTTCAGAATCTGGTGGCAAGACTCCTCCACTAATCCCGTGTGGAGAATAACGATCAATACGTCCTGGTTCACCTCCTGAACCGAATGGTAACCGAGTTACAGCTTGATTGGATAGACCCCACTGCTTCTCCCTCCTTCTCTCTCGGACTCTATTATCAACCCGAATAGATAAAGCGACCAAGCTGTCTAAGTCACTAGGCTCTGGATAAGAAATCAGCTCATCCTTAAGTTCATCTGACAACCCCTTGTAAAAAACCGCTTGTAGTGACTCCTCATTCCAACCACTCTCCACAGCCAATGTCCTGAACTCAATCATAAAATCTGCCACACTGCGATCTCCTTGGCGAAGAGAGAACAAACGTTTAGCTGCGTCCTTACCTCGGACTGGATGATCAAAAAGCTTCCTCATCTCTCCCGTGAACTCCTGATATGAAGCCGTGCAGGTTCCCTGTCGTTCCCAAACGGCTGAAGCCCATTCCAGAGCTCTTCCACGCAACAGTTCAATAACCAAGGCTATCCTAGCCTTGTCAGTGGCGTAAGAATGGGGCTGTAGATCAAACACTAACCCACACTGCATAAGAAACGAACGGCATTTTCCCAAATCCCCTTCATATTTATCAGGCGTCGGTACCTTGGGTTCACGAAATGGAACCGCTTCAGACACGGCAGGTGAGATGGGTGAAACCGGTGGTGAATGAATCACCTGCAAACTGAGCTGATCCTGGACTTGTGTCAAGCTAGCAGATAAATTCTGGATCGAACTCGCTATCTCCTGTAGCGCCGTATTGTGTTGTCCCAATTTCTTCTCCTGCAGGGTAATGGCATGGCAAACGGAGTCCAGGTCCGCTGGGTTCATTACTGGCCGGATCGTTCTGTCACGATCTTTCAAGATCGAACCCAGAAGCAGACCAGGACAAGGAGCGTAGGAAGAAGGTGAGTATTTATTTACAGTGAAATGTGAAAAGGTAGATATATCCAGATGGCGTAGCGGGCAGCGGTGGTGAGTAGATGAGAGGAAATAGGTGAATCCAATGTAGTAGCAGAATCCTCTGTCAACCAGGCGGGAATGGAGTGAATGATCCAGGTGAGTAACTGAAGACAAAACAAACGGAGGTAAGTTCAAGGCAAGCAATACGTAAATGAAAACAACAAAACAAATTCTATCCAACTGGAGTCTGGTACTCAGGCACAACATACTGTTCATGGCTAACGATCCGGCAGGGAATGGAAGTCAGGTCAGAGCTTTTGAAGGGTAGAGATGATGATCAGGACAGGTGTGCAGATTACTGACGGGAAACAGGTGCGGGTGAAATCAATCTCCCAATGAGCTAATTCGCCCGGCAACCAGACAGGGTGCGTTCCAGGACACCTGAAACACACTCCAGGACAGACACACAGGCAAACCCAGACTCAGGAAGCGGGATTCGTGACATGGTGGGTAATTCTGTCACGATCGTCTTCTTGATAGTCAGTAGACCAAGGCGCAGTGTGTGGAAAATACATCTCTTTATTGTTGAAGAGAGAAAAAACACGAAAACGAACACTATACACAAACTAACAAAACAACAAACGACCGTGAAGCTAAATAACGTAAGTGCACAGACAAGCAACAAACGTTCAACATAGACAATTACCCACAAACACATGATGCCCATGGCTGCCTTAAATATGGCTCCCAATTAGAGACAATAAACCACAGCTGTCTCTAATTGAGAACCAATCTAGGCAGCCATCGACATACAAACACCTAGACAAGACATTACCCCATTAAACCTACAAACCCCTAGACAAACCAAAACACATACTTCACCATGTCACACCCTGACCTAACTAAAATAATAATGAAAACAAAGATAACTAAGGCCAGGGTGTGACAACGGGAGTGGTTTGTAATGCGGATAATAAGGACGGGAGTGGTTTGTAATGCGGATTATAAGGACGGGAGTGGTTTGTAATGCGGATTATAAGGATGGGAGTGGTTTGTAATGCGGATTATAAGGACGGGAGTGGTTTGTAATGCGGATTATAAGGATGGGAGTGGTTTGTAATGCGGATAATAAGGACGGGAGTGGTTTGTAATGCGGATAACAAGGAAGGGAGTGGTTTGTAATGCGGATAACAATGACGGGAGTGGTTTGTAATGCGGATAATAAGGACGGGAGTGGTTTGTAATGCGGATAATAAGGACGGGAGTGGTTTGTAATGCGGATAATAAGGACGGGAGTGGTTTGTAATGCGGATTATAAGGACGGGAGTGGTTTGTAATGCGGATTATAAGGATGGGAGTGGTTTGTAATGCGGATAACAAGGAAGGGAGTGGTTTGTAATGCGGATTATAAGGAAGGGAGTGGTTTGTAATGCGGATTATAAGGACGGGAGTGGTTTGTAATGCGGATAATAAGGACGGGAGTGGTTTGTAATGCGGATAACAAGGAAGGGAGTGGTTTGTAATGCGGATTATAAGGAAGGGAGTGGTTTGTAATGCGGATTATAAGGACGGGAGTGGTTTGTAATGCGGATTATAAGGACGGGAGTGGTTTGTAATGCGGATTATAAGGACGGGAGTGGTTTGTAATGCGGATAACAATGAAGGGAGTGGTTTGTATTGCGGATAACAAGGAAGGGAGTGGTTTGTAATGCGGATAATAAGGAAGGGAGTGGTTTGTAATGCGGATTATAAGGACGGGAGTGGTTTGTAATGCGGATAACAAGGAAGGGAGTGGTTTGTAATGCGGATAATAAGGAAGGGAGTGGTTTGTAATGCGGATTATAAGGACGGGAGTGGTTTGTAATGCGGATAACAAGGACGGGAGTGGTTTGTAATGCGGATAACAAGGACGGGAGTGGTTTGTAATGCGGATAATAAGGAAGGGAGTGGTTTGTAATGCGGATTATAAGGAAGGGAGTGGTTTGTAATGCGGATTATAAGGAAGGGAGTGGTTTGTAATGCGGATTATAAGGAAGGGAGTGGTTTGTAATGCGGATTATAAGGAAGGGAGTGGTTTGTGATGCGGATTATAAGGACGGGAGTGGTTTGTAATGCGGATAACAAGGAAGGGAGTGGTTTGTAATGCGGATAATAAGGAAGGGAGTGGTTTGTAATGCGGATTATAAGGACGGGAGTGGTTTGTAATGCGGATAACAAGGACGGGAGTGGTTTGTAATGCGGATAACAAGGACGGGAGTGGTTTGTAATGCGGATAATAAGGAAGGGAGTGGTTTGTAATGCGGATTATAAGGACGGGAGTGGTTTGTAATGCGGATAACAAGGACGGGAGTGGTTTGTAATGCGGATAATAAGGACGGGAGTGGTTTGTAATGCGGATAACAAGGACGGGAGTGGTTTGTAATGCGGATAATAAGGACGGGAGTGGTTTGTAATGCGGATAATAAGGACGGGAGTGGTTTGTAATGCGGATTATAAGGACGGGAGTGGTTTGTAATGCGGATTATAAGGAAGGGAGTGGTTTGTAATGCGGATTATAAGGATGGGAGTGGTTTGTAATGCGGATTATAAGGATGGGAGTGGTTTGTAATGCGGATTATAAGGACGGGAGTGGTTTGTAATGCGGATAATAAGGACGGGTGTCACGATCGTCTTCTTGATAGTCAGTAGACCAAGGCGCAGCGTGTGGAAAATACATCTCTTTTTTGTTGAAGAGAGAAAAAACACGAAAACGAACACTATACACAAACTAACAAAACAACAAACGACCGTGAAGCTAAATAACGTAAGTGCACAGACGAGCAACAAACGTTCAACATAGACAATTACCCACAAACACATGATGCCCATGGCTGCCTTAAATATGGCTCCCAATTAGAGACAATAAACCACAGCTGTCTCTAATTGAGAACCAATCTAGGCAGCCATCGACATACAAACACCTAGACAAGACATTACCCCATTAAACCTACAAACCCCTAGACAAACCAAAACACATACTTCACCATGTCACACCCTGACCTAACTAAAATAATAATGAAAACAAAGATAACTAAGGCCAGGGTGTGACATAACCCCCCCCTTAAGGTGCGAACTCTGGGCGCACCAGCATAAAGTCTAGGGGAGGGTCTGGGTGGGCGTTTGTCCACGGTGGCGGCTCTGGCACTGGTCGTGGTCCCCACCCCACCATAGTCACTACCCGCTTTCGTAGCCTCCTCCAAATGATCACCCTCCAACTTAACCCCATTGGATTAAGGGGCAGCACCGGACTAAGTGGCAGCACCGGACTAAGGGGCAGCACCGGACTAAGGGGCAGCACCGGACTAAAGGGCAGCACCGGACTAAAGGGCAGCACCGGACTAAGGGGCAGCACCAGGATAAGGGGGAGCACCAGGATAAGGGGCAGCACCAGGATAAGAGGCAGCACCAGGCTAAGGGGCAGCACCGGACTAAGGGGCAGCACCGGACTAAGGGGCAGCACCGGACTAGATGGCGGATCCTGGCTGGCTGGCTCTGGCGGATCCTGGCTGGCTGGCTCTGGCGGATCCTGGCTGGACGGCTCTGGCGGATCCTGGCTGGACGGCTCATGGCTGACTGACGGATCTGGCTGCTCATGGCCGGCTGACGGATCTGGCTGCTCATGGCCGGCTGACGGATCTGGCTGCTCATGGCCGGCTGACGGATCTGGCTGCTCATGGCCGGCTGACGGATCTGGCTGCTCATGGCCGGCTGACGGATCTGGCTGCTCATGGCCGGCTGACGGATCTGGCTGCTCATGACTGGCTGACGGACCTGGCTGCTCATGGCTGGCTGACGGATCCGGCTGCTCATGGCTGGCTGACGGATCCGGCTGCTCATGGCTGGCTGACGGATCCGGCTGCTCATGGCTGGCTGACGGATCCGGCTGCTCATGGCTGGCCGACGGATCTGGCTGCTCATGGCTGGCCGACGGATCTGGCTGCTCATGGCTGGCCGACGGATCTGGCTGCTCATGGCTGGCCGACGGATCTGGCTGCTCATGGCTGGCCGACGGATCTGGCTGCTCATGGCTGGCCGACGGATCTGGCTGCTCATGGCTGGCGGACGGATCTGGCTGATCCTGGCTGGCGGACGGCTCTGGCTGATCCTGTCTGGCGGAAGGCTCTGGCTGATCCTGTCTGGCGGAAGGCTCTGGCTGATCCTGTCTGGCGGAAGGCTCTGGCTGATCCTGTCTGGCGGAAGGCTCTGGCGGCTCCTGTCTGGCGGAAGGCTCTGGCGGCTCCTGTCTGGCGGACGGCTCTGAAGGCTCATGGCAGACGGGCGGCTTTGCAGGCTCAGCACAGACGGGCGGCTTTGAAGACTCAGTACAGACGGGCAGTTCATACGGCGCTTGGCAGACGGACAGTTCAGACAGCGTTGGGCAGACGGGCAGTTCAGGCGCCGTTGGGCAGACGGGCAGTTCAGGCGCCGTTGGGCAGACGGGCAGTTCAGGCGCCGTTGGGCAGACGGGCAGTTCAGGCGCCGCTGGGCAGACGGGCAGTTCAGGCGCCGCTGGGCAGACGGGCAGTTCAGGCGCCGCTGGGCAGACGGCAGCCTCTGGCCGGCTGAGACGCACTGTAGGCCTGGTGCGTGGTACCGGAACTGGAGGTACCGGGCTAAAGACACGCACCTTCAGGCTAGTGCGGGGAGCAGGAACAGGGCACACTGAGTTCTCGAAGCGCACTATAGGACTGGTGCGTGGTACCGGGACTGGTGGTACCGGGCTGAGGGCACACACCTCAGGGCGAGTGCGGGGAGAAGGATCAGTGCGTACAGGGCTCTGGAGACGCACATGAGGCTTGATGCGTGGTGCCGGAACTGGTGGTACCGGGCTGGGGACACGCACCTGAAGGCTAGTGCGGGGAGAAGGAACAGGGCATACTGGAACCTGGAGACGCACATTAGGCCTAGTGCGTGGTGCCGGCACTGGTGGTACCGGGCTGGAGACACGCATCTCAGGACTAGTGCGGGGAGCAGCAACAGGGCACACTGGACTCTCAAGGCGTACTATAGGCCTGGTGCGTGGTACCGGCACTGGTGGTACCGGGCTGAGGGCACGCACATCAGGGCGAGTACGGGGAGAAGGAACAGTGCGTACAGGGCTCTGGAGACGCACAGGAGGCTTGATGCGTGGTGCCGGAACTGGAGGCACTGGACTGGAGACACGCACCACAGGGCTAGTGCTAGGAGCAGTAACAGGACGCACAGGACTCTGGAGACGCACAGGAGGCTTTGTGCGTGCTGTAGGCACTGTCTTAACCAGACGGCTAGCACGCACCTCAGGACTAGTATGGAGAGCTGTTCCCGGTGACATTAAGTCACCAACACGTTCATTCGGACGGATGCCGTGCCTCATGCACCAAACCAATACAAACCTCATAACTCTCTCCTCCAATTTCTCCATTAACTCCTTTACTGTCTCTGCGTCACTCTCCTCCAAATCCGCCCTCACCGGCTCCTTACGGTAAACAGGAGGAGTTGGCTCACGTCTCCTGACTGACCCAACTAAACTACCCGAGAGCCCCCCCCCAAGAAATTTTTGGGTTTGACTTACGGGCTTCCAGCCTTGTTTCCGTGCTGCCTCCTCATATCGCCGCCTCTCTGCTTTCGCTGCCTCCAGCTCAGCTTTGGGGCGGCGATATTCTCCTGGTTGAGCCCAGGGTCCTTTTCCGTCCAATATTTCCTCCCATGTCCATGAGTCCTGGTTTCTTTGTTGCGCTCTCCCACGCCGCTTGGTCTTTGGTTGGTGGGTAATTCTGTCACGATCGTCTTCTTGATAGTCAGTAGACCAAGGCGCAGTGTGTGGAAAATACATCTCTTTATTGTTGAAGAGAGAAAAAACACGAAAACGAACACTATACACAAACTAACAAAACAACAAACGACCGTGAAGCTAAATAACGTAAGTGCACAGACAAGCAACAAACGTTCAACATAGACAATTACCCACAAACACATGATGCCCATGGCTGCCTTAAATATGGCTCCCAATTAGAGACAATAAACCACAGCTGTCTCTAATTGAGAACCAATCTAGGCAGCCATCGACATACAAACACCTAGACAAGACATTACCCCATTAAACCTACAAACCCCTAGACAAACCAAAACACATACTTCACCATGTCACACCCTGACCTAACTAAAATAATAATGAAAACAAAGATAACTAAGGCCAGGGTGTGACAACGGGAGTGGTTTGTAATGCGGATAATAAGGACGGGAGTGGTTTGTAATGCGGATTATAAGGACGGGAGTGGTTTGTAATGCGGATTATAAGGATGGGAGTGGTTTGTAATGCGGATTATAAGGACGGGAGTGGTTCGTAATGCGGATTATAAGGATGGGAGTGGTTTGTAATGCGGATTATAAGGATGGGAGTGGTTTGTAATGCGGATAATAAGGACGGGAGTGGTTTGTAATGCGGATAACAAGGAAGGGAGTGGTTTGTAATGCGGATTATAAGGACGGGAGTGGTTTGTAATGCGGATAATAAGGACGGGAGTGGTTTGTAATGCGGATAATAAGGAAGGGAGTGGTTTGTAATGCGGATTATAAGGATGGGAGTGGTTTGTAATGCGGATAACAAGGAAGGGAGTGGTTTGTAATGCGGATTATAAGGAAGGGAGTGGTTTGTAATGCGGATTATAAGGACGGGAGTGGTTTGTAATGCGGATAATAAGGACGGGAGTGGTTTGTAATGCGGATAACAAGGAAGGGAGTGGTTTGTAATGCGGATTATAAGGAAGGGAGTGGTTTGTAATGCGGATTATAAGGAAGGGAGTGGTTTGTAATGCGGATAATAAGGACGGGAGTGGTTTGTAATGCGGATAACAATGAAGGGAGTGGTTTGTAATGCGGATAATAAGGAAGGGAGTGGTTTGTAATGCGGATAATAAGGAAGGGAGTGGTTTGTAATGCGGATTATAAGGACGGGAGTGGTTTGTAATGCGGATAATAAGGAAGGGAGTGGTTTGTAATGCGGATTATAAGGACGGGAGTGGTTTGTAATGCGGATAATAAGGACGGGAGTGGTTTGTAATGCGGATAATAAGGAAGGGAGTGGTTTGTAATGCGGATAATAAGGACGGGAGTGGTTTGTAATGCGGATTATAAGGACGGGAGTGGTTCGTAATGCGGATTATAAGGATGGGAGTGGTTTGTAATGCGGATTATAAGGATGGGAGTGGTTTGTAATGCGGATAATAAGGACGGGAGTGGTTTGTAATGCGGATAACAAGGAAGGGAGTGGTTTGTAATGCGGATTATAAGGACGGGAGTGGTTTGTAATGCGGATAATAAGGACGGGAGTGGTTTGTAATGCGGATAATAAGGAAGGGAGTGGTTTGTAATGCGGATTATAAGGATGGGAGTGGTTTGTAATGCGGATAACAAGGAAGGGAGTGGTTTGTAATGCGGATTATAAGGAAGGGAGTGGTTTGTAATGCGGATTATAAGGACGGGAGTGGTTTGTAATGCGGATAATAAGGACGGGAGTGGTTTGTAATGCGGATAACAAGGAAGGGAGTGGTTTGTAATGCGGATTATAAGGAAGGGAGTGGTTTGTAATGCGGATTATAAGGAAGGGAGTGGTTTGTAATGCGGATAATAAGGACGGGAGTGGTTTGTAATGCGGATAACAATGAAGGGAGTGGTTTGTAATGCGGATAATAAGGAAGGGAGTGGTTTGTAATGCGGATAATAAGGAAGGGAGTGGTTTGTAATGCGGATTATAAGGACGGGAGTGGTTTGTAATGCGGATAATAAGGAAGGGAGTGGTTTGTAATGCGGATTATAAGGACGGGAGTGGTTTGTAATGCGGATAATAAGGACGGGAGTGGTTTGTAATGCGGATAATAAGGAAGGGAGTGGTTTGTAATGCGGATAATAAGGACGGGAGTGGTTTGTAATGCGGATAATAAGGACGGGAGTGGTTTGTAATGCGGATAATAAGGACGGGAGTGGTTTGTAATGCGGATAATAAGGAAGGGAGTGGTTTGTAATGCGGATAATAAGGAAGGGAGTGGTTTGTAATGCGGATAATAAGGAAGGGAGTGGTTTGTAATGCGGATAATAAGGACGGGAGTGGTTTGTAATGCGGATAATAAGGAAGGGAGTGGTTTGTAATGCGGATAATAAGGACGGGAGTGGTTTGTAATGCGGATAATAAGGACGGGAGTGGTTTGTAATGCGGATAACAAGGAAGGGAGTGGTTTGTAATGCGGATTATAAGGACGGGAGTGGTTTGTAATGCGGATAATAAGGACGGGAGTGGTTTGTAATGCGGATAATAAGGAAGGGAGTGGTTTGTAATGCGGATTATAAGGATGGGAGTGGTTTGTAATGCGGATAACAAGGAAGGGAGTGGTTTGTAATACGGATTATAAGGAAGGGAGTGGTTTGTAATGCGGATTATAAGGACGGGAGTGGTTTGTAATGCGGATAATAAGGACGGGAGTGGTTTGTAATGCGGATAACAAGGAAGGGAGTGGTTTGTAATGCGGATTATAAGGAAGGGAGTGGTTTGTAATGCGGATTATAAGGACGGGAGTGGTTTGTAATGCGGATAATAAGGACGGGAGTGGTTTGTAATGCGGATAACAAGGAAGGGAGTGGTTTGTAATGCGGATTATAAGGAAGGGAGTGGTTTGTAATGCGGATTATAAGGACGGGAGTGGTTTGTAATGCGGATTATAAGGACGGGAGTGGTTTGTAATGCGGATTATAAGGACGGGAGTGGTTTGTAATGCGGATAACAATGAAGGGAGTGGTTTGTATTGCGGATAACAAGGAAGGGAGTGGTTTGTAATGCGGATAATAAGGAAGGGAGTGGTTTGTAATGCGGATTATAAGGACGGGAGTGGTTTGTAATGCGGATAACAAGGAAGGGAGTGGTTTGTAATGCGGATAATAAGGAAGGGAGTGGTTTGTAATGCGGATTATAAGGACGGGAGTGGTTTGTAATGCGGATAACAAGGACGGGAGTGGTTTGTAATGCGGATAACAAGGACGGGAGTGGTTTGTAATGCGGATAATAAGGAAGGGAGTGGTTTGTAATTTCGGATTATAAGGAAGGGAGTGGTTTGTAATGCGGATTATAAGGAAGGGAGTGGTTTGTAATGCGGATTATAAGGAAGGGAGTGGTTTGTAATGCGGATTATAAGGAAGGGAGTGGTTTGTAATGCGGATTATAAGGACGGGAGTGGTTTGTAATGCGGATAACAAGGAAGGGAGTGGTTTGTAATGCGGATAATAAGGAAGGGAGTGGTTTGTAATGCGGATTATAAGGACGGGAGTGGTTTGTAATGCGGATAACAAGGACGGGAGTGGTTTGTAATGCGGATAACAAGGACGGGAGTGGTTTGTAATGCGGATAATAAGGAAGGGA
Organism: Salvelinus namaycush; assembly: GCF_016432855.1. NCBI lineage: Eukaryota > Metazoa > Chordata > Actinopteri > Salmoniformes > Salmonidae > Salvelinus > Salvelinus namaycush. The sequence continues at coordinate 25,969,673 of NC_052324.1, forward strand.
GTGGTTTGTAATGCGGATTATAAGGACGGGAGTGGTTTGTAATGCGGATAACAAGGACGGGAGTGGTTTGTAATGCGGATAATAAGGACGGGAGTGGTTTGTAATGCGGATAACAAGGACGGGAGTGGTTTGTAATGCGGATAACAAGGACGGGAGTGGTTTGTAATGCGGATAATAAGGACGGGAGTGGTTTGTAATGCGGATAATAAGGACGGGAGTGGTTTGTAATGCGGATTATAAGGACGGGAGTGGTTTGTAATGCGGATTATAAGGAAGGGAGTGGTTTGTAATGCGGATTATAAGGATGGGAGTGGTTTGTAATGCGGATTATAAGGATGGGAGTGGTTTGTAATGCGGATTATAAGGACGGGAGTGGTTTGTAATGCGGATAATAAGGACGGGTGTCACGATCGTCTTCTTGATAGTCAGTAGACCAAGGCGCAGCGTGTGGAAAATACATCTCTTTTTTGTTGAAGAGAGAAAAAACACGAAAACGAACACTATACACAAACTAACAAAACAACAAACGACCGTGAAGCTAAATAACGTAAGTGCACAGACGAGCAACAAACGTTCAACATAGACAATTACCCACAAACACATGATGCCCATGGCTGCCTTAAATATGGCTCCCAATTAGAGACAATAAACCACAGCTGTCTCTAATTGAGAACCAATCTAGGCAGCCATCGACATACAAACACCTAGACAAGACATTACCCCATTAAACCTACAAACCCCTAGACAAACCAAAACACATACTTCACCATGTCACACCCTGACCTAACTAAAATAATAATGAAAACAAAGATAACTAAGGCCAGGGTGTGACATAACCCCCCCCTTAAGGTGCGAACTCTGGGCGCACCAGCATAAAGTCTAGGGGAGGGTCTGGGTGGGCGTTTGTCCACGGTGGCGGCTCTGGCACTGGTCGTGGTCCCCACCCCACCATAGTCACTACCCGCTTTCGTAGCCTCCTCCAAATGACCACCCTCCAACTTAACCCCATTGGATTAAGGGGCAGCACCGGACTAAGTGGCAGCACCGGACTAAGGGGCAGCACCGGACTAAGGGGCAGCACCGGACTAAAGGGCAGCACCGGACTAAAGGGCAGCACCGGACTAAGGGGCAGCACCAGGATAAGGGGGAGCACCAGGATAAGGGGCAGCACCAGGATAAGAGGCAGCACCAGGCTAAGGGGCAGCACCGGACTAAGGGGCAGCACCGGACTAAGGGGCAGCACCGGACTAGATGGCGGATCCTGGCTGGCTGGCTCTGGCGGATCCTGGCTGGCTGGCTCTGGCGGATCCTGGCTGGACGGCTCTGGCGGATCCTGGCTGGACGGCTCATGGCTGACTGACGGATCTGGCTGCTCATGGCCGGCTGACGGATCTGGCTGCTCATGGCCGGCTGACGGATCTGGCTGCTCATGGCCGGCTGACGGATCTGGCTGCTCATGGCCGGCTGACGGATCTGGCTGCTCATGGCCGGCTGACGGATCTGGCTGCTCATGGCCGGCTGACGGATCTGGCTGCTCATGACTGGCTGACGGACCTGGCTGCTCATGGCTGGCTGACGGATCCGGCTGCTCATGGCTGGCTGACGGATCCGGCTGCTCATGGCTGGCTGACGGATCCGGCTGCTCATGGCTGGCTGACGGATCCGGCTGCTCATGGCTGGCCGACGGATCTGGCTGCTCATGGCTGGCCGACGGATCTGGCTGCTCATGGCTGGCCGACGGATCTGGCTGCTCATGGCTGGCCGACGGATCTGGCTGCTCATGGCTGGCCGACGGATCTGGCTGCTCATGGCTGGCCGACGGATCTGGCTGCTCATGGCTGGCCGACGGATCTGGCTGCTCATGGCTGGCCGACGGATCTGGCTGCTCATGGCTGGCGGACGGATCTGGCTGATCCTGGCTGGCGGACGGCTCTGGCTGATCCTGTCTGGCGGAAGGCTCTGGCTGATCCTGTCTGGCGGAAGGCTCTGGCTGATCCTGTCTGGCGGAAGGCTCTGGCTGATCCTGTCTGGCGGAAGGCTCTGGCGGCTCCTGTCTGGCGGAAGGCTCTGGCGGCTCCTGTCTGGCGGACGGCTCTGAAGGCTCATGGCAGACGGGCGGCTTTGAAGACTCAGTACAGACGGGCAGTTCATACGGCGCTTGGCAGACGGACAGTTCAGACAGCGTTGGGCAGACGGGCAGTTCAGGCGCCGTTGGGCAGACGGGCAGTTCAGGCGCCGTTGGGCAGACGGGCAGTTCAGGCGCCGTTGGGCAGACGGGCAGTTCAGGCGCCGCTGGGCAGACGGGCAGTTCAGGCGCCGCTGGGCAGACGGGCAGTTCAGGCGCCGCTGGGCAGACGGCAGCCTCTGGCCGGCTGAGACGCACTGTAGGCCTGGTGCGTGGTACCGGAACTGGAGGTACCGGGCTAAAGACACGCACCTTCAGGCTAGTGCGGGGAGCAGGAACAGGGCACACTGAGTTCTCGAAGCGCACTATAGGACTGGTGCGTGGTACCGGGACTGGTGGTACCGGGCTGAGGGCACGCACCTCAGGGCGAGTGCGGGGAGAAGGATCAGTGCGTACAGGGCTCTGGAGACGCACATGAGGCTTGATGCGTGGTGCCGGAACTGGTGGTACCGGGCTGGGGACACGCACCTGAAGGCTAGTGCGGGGAGAAGGAACAGGGCATACTGGAACCTGGAGACGCACATTAGGCCTAGTGCGTGGTGCCGGCACTGGTGGTACCGGGCTGGAGACACGCATCTCAGGACTAGTGCGGGGAGCAGCAACAGGGCACACTGGACTCTCAAGGCGTACTATAGGCCTGGTGCGTGGTACCGGCACTGGTGGTACCGGGCTGAGGGCACGCACATCAGGGCGAGTACGGGGAGAAGGAACAGTGCGTACAGGGCTCTGGAGACGCACAGGAGGCTTGATGCGTGGTGCCGGAACTGGAGGCACTGGACTGGAGACACGCACCACAGGGCTAGTGCTAGGAGCAGTAACAGGACGCACAGGACTCTGGAGACGCACAGGAGGCTTTGTGCGTGCTGTAGGCACTGTCTTAACCAGACGGCTAGCACGCACCTCAGGACTAGTATGGAGAGCTGTTCCCGGTGACATTAAGTCACCAACACGTTCATTCGGACGGATGCCGTGCCTCATGCACCAAACCAATACAAACCTCATAACTCTCTCCTCCAATTTCTCCATTAACTCCTTTACTGTCTCTGCGTCACTCTCCTCCAAATCCGCCCTCACCGGCTCCTTACGGTAAACAGGAGGAGTTGGCTCACGTCTCCTGACTGACCCAACTAAACTACCCGAGAGCCCCCCCCCAAGAAATTTTTGGGTTTGACTTACGGGCTTCCAGCCTTGTTTCCGTGCTGCCTCCTCATATCGCCGCCTCTCTGCTTTCGCTGCCTCCAGCTCAGCTTTGGGGCGGCGATATTCTCCTGGTTGAGCCCAGGGTCCTTTTCCGTCCAATATTTCCTCCCATGTCCATGAGTCCTGGTTTCTTTGTTGCGCTCTCCCACGCCGCTTGGTCTTTGGTTGGTGGGTAATTCTGTCACGATCGTCTTCTTGATAGTCAGTAGACCAAGGCGCAGTGTGTGGAAAATACATCTCTTTATTGTTGAAGAGAGAAAAAACACGAAAACGAACACTATACACAAACTAACAAAACAACAAACGACCGTGAAGCTAAATAACGTAAGTGCACAGACAAGCAACAAACGTTCAACATAGACAATTACCCACAAACACATGATGCCCATGGCTGCCTTAAATATGGCTCCCAATTAGAGACAATAAACCACAGCTGTCTCTAATTGAGAACCAATCTAGGCAGCCATCGACATACAAACACCTAGACAAGACATTACCCCATTAAACCTACAAACCCCTAGACAAACCAAAACACATACTTCACCATGTCACACCCTGACCTAACTAAAATAATAATGAAAACAAAGATAACTAAGGCCAGGGTGTGACATAACCCCCCCCTTAAGGTGCGAACTCTGGGCGCACCAGCATAAAGTCTAGGGGAGGGTCTGGGTGGGCGTTTGTCCACGGTGGCGGCTCTGGCACTGGTCGTGGTCCCCACCCCACCATAGTCACTACCCGCTTTCGTAGCCTCCTCCAAATGACCACCCTCCAACTTAACCCCATTGGATTAAGGGGCAGCACCGGACTAAGTGGCAGCACCGGACTAAGGGGCAGCACCGGACTAAGGGGCAGCACCGGACTAAAGGGCAGCACCGGACTAAAGGGCAGCACCGGACTAAGGGGCAGCACCAGGATAAGGGGGAGCACCAGAATAAGGGGCAGCACCAGGATAAGAGGCAGCACCAGGCTAAGGGGCAGCACCGGACTAAGGGGCAGCACCGGACTAAGGGGCAGCACCGGACTAGATGGCGGATCCTGGCTGGCTGGCTCTGGCGGATCCTGGCTGGCTGGCTCTGGCGGATCCTGGCTGGACGGCTCTGGCGGATCCTGGCTGGACGGCTCATGGCTGACTGACGGATCTGGCTGCTCATGGCCGGCTGACGGATCTGGCTGCTCATGGCCGGCTGACGGATCTGGCTGCTCATGGCCGGCTGACGGATCTGGCTGCTCATGGCCGGCTGACGGATCTGGCTGCTCATGGCCGGCTGACGGATCTGGCTGCTCATGGCCGGCTGACGGATCTGGCTGCTCATGACTGGCTGACGGACCTGGCTGCTCATGGCTGGCTGACGGATCCGGCTGCTCATGGCTGGCTGACGGATCCGGCTGCTCATGGCTGGCTGACGGATCCGGCTGCTCATGGCTGGCTGACGGATCCGGCTGCTCATGGCTGGCCGACGGATCTGGCTGCTCATGGCTGGCCGACGGATCTGGCTGCTCATGGCTGGCCGACGGATCTGGCTGCTCATGGCTGGCCGACGGATCTGGCTGCTCATGGCTGGCCGACGGATCTGGCTGCTCATGGCTGGCCGACGGATCTGGCTGCTCATGGCTGGCCGACGGATCTGGCTGCTCATGGCTGGCGGACGGATCTGGCTGATCCTGGCTGGCGGACGGCTCTGGCTGATCCTGTCTGGCGGAAGGCTCTGGCTGATCCTGTCTGGCGGAAGGCTCTGGCTGATCCTGTCTGGCGGAAGGCTCTGGCTGATCCTGTCTGGCGGAAGGCTCTGGCGGCTCCTGTCTGGCGGAAGGCTCTGGCGGCTCCTGTCTGGCGGACGGCTCTGAAGGCTCATGGCAGACGGGCGGCTTTGCAGGCTCAGCACAGACGGGCGGCTTTGAAGACTCAGTACAGACGGGCAGTTCATACGGCGCTTGGCAGACGGACAGTTCAGACAGCGTTGGGCAGACGGGCAGTTCAGGCGCCGTTGGGCAGACGGGCAGTTCAGGCGCCGTTGGGCAGACGGGCAGTTCAGGCGCCGCTGGGCAGACGGGCAGTTCAGGCGCCGCTGGGCAGACGGGCAGTTCAGGCGCCGCTGGGCAGACGGCAGCCTCTGGCCGGCTGAGACGCACTGTAGGCCTGGTGCGTGGTACCGGAACTGGAGGTACCGGGCTAAAGACACGCACCTTCAGGCTAGTGCGGGGAGCAGGAACAGGGCACACTGAGTTCTCGAAGCGCACTATAGGACTGGTGCGTGGTACCGGGACTGGTGGTACCGGGCTGAGGGCACGCACCTCAGGGCGAGTGCGGGGAGAAGGATCAGTGCGTACAGGGCTCTGGAGACGCACATGAGGCTTGATGCGTGGTGCCGGAACTGGTGGTACCGGGCTGGGGACACGCACCTGAAGGCTAGTGTGGGGAGAAGGAACAGGGCATACTGGAACCTGGAGACGCACATTAGGCCTAGTGCGTGGTGCCGGCACTGGTGGTACCGGGCTGGAGACACGCATCTCAGGACTAGTGCGGGGAGCAGCAACAGGGCACACTGGACTCTCAAGGCGTACTATAGGCCTGGTGCGTGGTACCGGCACTGGTGGTACCGGGCTGAGGGCACGCACATCAGGGCGAGTACGGGGAGAAGGAACAGTGCGTACAGGGCTCTGGAGACGCACAGGAGGCTTGATGCGTGGTGCCGGAACTGGAGGCACTGGACTGGAGACACGCACCACAGGGCTAGTGCTAGGAGCAGTAACAGGACGCACAGGACTCTGGAGACGCACAGGAGGCTTTGTGCGTGCTGTAGGCACTGTCTTAACCAGACGGCTAGCACGCACCTCAGGACTAGTATGGAGAGCTGTTCCCGGTGACATTAAGTCACCAACACGTTCATTCGGACGGATGCCGTGCCTCATGCACCAAACCAATACAAACCTCATAACTCTCTCCTCCAATTTCTCCATTAACTCCTTTACTGTCTCTGCGTCACTCTCCTCCAAATCCGCCCTCACCGGCTCCTTACGGTAAACAGGAGGAGTTGGCTCACGTCTCCTGACTGACCCAACTAAACTACCCGAGAGCCCCCCCCCAAGAAATTTTTGGGTTTGACTTACGGGCTTCCAGCCTTGTTTCCGTGCTGCCTCCTCATATCGCCGCCTCTCTGCTTTCGCTGCCTCCAGCTCAGCTTTGGGGCGGCGATATTCTCCTGGTTGAGCCCAGGGTCCTTTTCCGTCCAATATTTCCTCCCATGTCCATGAGTCCTGGTTTCTTTGTTGCGCTCTCCCACGCCGCTTGGTCTTTGGTTGGTGGGTAATTCTGTCACGATCGTCTTCTTGATAGTCAGTAGACCAAGGCGCAGTGTGTGGAAAATACATCTCTTTATTGTTGAAGAGAGAAAAAACACGAAAACGAACACTATACACAAACTAACAAAACAACAAACGACCGTGAAGCTAAATAACGTAAGTGCACAGACAAGCAACAAACGTTCAACATAGACAATTACCCACAAACACATGATGCCCATGGCTGCCTTAAATATGGCTCCCAATTAGAGACAATAAACCACAGCTGTCTCTAATTGAGAACCAATCTAGGCAGCCATCGACATACAAACACCTAGACAAGACTTTACCCCATTAAACCTACAAACCCCTAGACAAACCAAAACACATACTTCACCATGTCACACCCTGACCTAACTAAAATAATAATGAAAACAAAGATAACTAAGGCCAGGGTGTGACAACGGGAGTGGTTTGTAATGCGGATAATAAGGACGGGAGTGGTTTGTAATGCGGATTATAAGGACGGGAGTGGTTTGTAATGCGGATTATAAGGATGGGAGTGGTTTGTAATGCGGATTATAAGGACGGGAGTGGTTTGTAATGCGGATTATAAGGATGGGAGTGGTTTGTAATGCGGATAATAAGGACTGGAGTGGTTTGTAATGCGGATAACAAGGAAGGGAGTGGTTTGTAATGCGGATAACAATGACGGGAGTGGTTTGTAATGCGGATAATAAGGACGGGAGTGGTTTGTAATGCGGATAATAAGGACGGAAGTGGTTTGTAATGCGGATTATAAGGACGGGAGTGGTTTGTAATGCGGATTATAAGGACGGGAGTGGTTTGTAATGCGGATAATAAGGACGGGAGTGGTTTGTAATGCGGATAATAAGGAAGGGAGTGGTTTGTAATGCGGATTATAAGGATGGGAGTGGTTTGTAATGCGGATAACAAGGAAGGGAGTGGTTTGTAATGCGGATTATAAGGAAGGGAGTGGTTTGTAATGCGGATTATAAGGACGGGAGTGGTTTGTAATGCGGATAATAAGGACGGGAGTGGTTTGTAATGCGGATAACAAGGAAGGGAGTGGTTTGTAATGCGGATTATAAGGAAGGGAGTGGTTTGTAATGCGGATTATAAGGAAGGGAGTGGTTTGTAATGCGGATAATAAGGACGGGAGTGGTTTGTAATGCGGATAACAATGAAGGGAGTGGTTTGTAATGCGGATAATAAGGAAGGGAGTGGTTTGTAATGCGGATAATAAGGAAGGGAGTGGTTTGTAATGCGGATTATAAGGACGGGAGTGGTTTGTAATGCGGATAATAAGGAAGGGAGTGGTTTGTAATGCGGATTATAAGGACGGGAGTGGTTTGTAATGCGGATAATAAGGACGGGAGTGGTTTGTAATGCGGATAATAAGGAAGGGAGTGGTTTGTAATGCGGATAATAAGGACGGGAGTGGTTTGTAATGCGGATAATAAGGACGGGAGTGGTTTGTAATGCGGATAATAAGGACGGGAGTGGTTTGTAATGCGGATAATAAGGAAGGGAGTGGTTTGTAATGCGGATAATAAGGAAGGGAGTGGTTTGTAATGCGGATAATAAGGAAGGGAGTGGTTTGTAATGCGGATAATAAGGACGGGAGTGGTTTGTAATGCGGATAATAAGGAAGGGAGTGGTTTGTAATGCGGATAATAAGGACGGGAGTGGTTTGTAATGCGGATAATAAGGAAGGGAGTGGTTTGTAATGCGGATAACAAGGAAGGGAGTGGTTTGTAATGCGGATAATAAGGACGGGAGTGGTTTGTAATGCGGATAATAAGGAAGGGAGTGGTTTGTAATGCGGATAACAAGGAAGGGAGTGGTTTGTAATGCGGATTATAAGGACGGGAGTGGTTTGTAATGCGGATAATAAGGACGGGAGTGGTTTGTAATGCGGATTATAAGGACGGGAGTGGTTTGTAATGCGGATAATAAGCATGGGAGTGGTTTGTAATGCGGATTATAAGGACGGGAGTGGTTTGTAATGCGGATAATAAGGACGGGAGTGGTTTGTAATGCGGATAATAAGGAAGGGAGTGGTTTGTAATGCGGATAATAAGGAAGGGAGTGGTTTGTAATGCGGATAATAAGGACGGGAGTGGTTTGTAATGCGGATTATAAGGACGGGAGTGGTTTGTAATGCGGATAATAAGGACGGGAGTGGTTTATAATGCGGATTATAAGGAAGGGAGTGGTTTGTAATGCGGATAATAAGGAAGGGAGTGGTTTGTAATGCGGATAACAAGGAAGGGAGTGGTTTGTAATGCGGATTATAAGGAAGGGAGTGGTTTGTAATGCGGATTATAAGGAAGGGAGTGGTTTGTAATGCGGATTATAAGGAAGGGAGTGGTTTGTAATGCGGATAACAAGGAAGGGAGTGGTTTGTGTCACACAATAGCAGCCGCCTCAATTTGACAGCTCCTGCCGCACATACTCTACCCCCTCCAAGACATCAGCTATGAGGATGTCTGCCAATGCGGGTTAACGCTCCATCTGATTGAATTGAAGTCTAAGACTATACAGCACAACTGTTTTGAACCACTTGATTAATAGTAGAAATCATCTGAGTATATTAAAAGAGGTAAGTAAGGAATGAATGTGAATCATCTTACCTTCATGGTGAGAGTGTACATGAGCTCTCTGTGGCTGTGGACATTTCAAAGTATTATATAGTTCAGTGTCTCTCTCCCGTTCACACACACACACACACACACACACACACACACACACACACACACACACACACACACACACACACACACACACACACACACACACACACACACACACACACACACACACACACACACACACACACACACACACACAAAAAGTAAGTAAGGAACCAGAATGTTTATTTTTACTGTGTGGGACAGAAAGAGAGAGATATATTACATTAGAGAAGGAGAACATACATTATTGTTTGATTGTTCTTCTGCCAAAACTACTCTCATTGTGACCCTACAATAATACAATTATTATTCTAAAACAGAAACAGTCAAAAAGGGATTTTCTCTCGTCTCCTCTTTTGCTCCCTATCTGCAGCGATCGTCTCCTCTTTTGCTCCCTATCTGCAGAGATCGTCTCCTCTTTTGCTCCCTATCTGCAGCGATCGTCTCCTCTTTTGCTCCCTATCTGCAGCGATCGTCTCCTCTTTTGCTCCCTATCTGCAGCGATCGTCTCCTCTTTTGCTCCCTATCTGCAGCGATCGTCTCCTCTTTTGCTCCCTATCTGCAGCGATCGTCTCCTCTTTTGCGCCCTATCTGCAGCGATCGTTTCCTCTTTTGCTCCCTATCTGCAGAGATCGTCTCCTCTTTTGCTCCCTATCTGCAGCGATCGTCTCCTCTTTTGCTCCCTATCTGCAGCGATCGTCTCCTCTTTTGCTCCCTATCTGCAGCGATCGTCTCCTCTTTTGCTCCCTATCTGCAGCGATCGTCTCCTCTTTTGCTCCCTATCTGCAGCGATCGTCTCCTCTTTTGCGCCCTATCTGCAGAGATCGTCTCCTCTTTTGCTCCCTATCTGCAGCGATCGTCTCCTCTTTTGCTCCCTATCTGCAGCGATCGTTTCCTCTTTTGCTCCCTATCTGCAGCGATCGTTTCCTCTTTTGCTCCCTATCTGCAGCGATCGTCTCCTCTTTTGCTCCCTATCTGCAGCGATCGTCTCCTCTTTTGCTCCCTATCTGCAGCGATCGTCTCCTCTTTTGCTCCCTATCTGCAGCGATCGTCTCCTCTTTTGCGCCCTATCTGCAGCGATCGTCTCCTCTTTTGCTCCCTATCTGCAGAGATCGTCTCCTCTTTTGCTCCCTATCTGCAGCGATCGTCTCCTCTTTTGCTCCCTATCTGCAGCGATCGTCTCCTCTTTTGCGCCCTATCTGCAGCGATCGTCTCCTCTTTTGCTCCCTATCTGCAGAGATCGTCTCCTCTTTTGCTCCCTATCTGCAGCGATCGTCTCCTCTTTTGCTCCCTATCTGCAGAGATCGTCTCCTCTTTTGCTCCCTATCTGCAGCGATCGTCTCCTCTTTTGCTCCCTATCTGCAGCGATCGTCTCCTCTTTTGCTCCCTATCAGCAGCGATCGTCTCCTCTTTTGCTCCCTATCTGCAGCGATCGTCTCCTCTTTTGCTTCCTATCTGCAGCGATCGTCTCCTCTTTTGCTCCCTATCAGCATTGATCGTCTCCTCTTTTGCTTCCTATCTGCACTGATCTGAAAATAGAGAATAAATTCAAGAGTAACTGAAAGGCCTATGTGGCATCGATATGAGTCAGAAACAGTTATTTTAGTGTCAAAATATACTACAAAGTGTAAATAGGTTAATTTTGGTCATAATGTCAGTATCGTCCACAACAGAGATTTGTAAGGAATCTAGGGTACATAACAGTTTTCCTGCCCACAGGTCCACAGCTGGCAGCACCCAAGAAATCATCAATTCGGAGTGCAGTTGCACGCGACCTTATTGTAATTACCAACATATGGGTGCGGAACACATACTGACCGTGGTAAATTTAGTTTGACTTTGGATATCCATGGGGTTAGTTAGACCATCAGTAAAGACTATTAGTAAATTACACAATGTACATGGGACAACATTTGTACATTTCAATAGCTCCCAATTTCAATGACTTAAAACCAAACCAACCAACTATAAATTGTATAAGTTCATATAAAAATAAGCATATAATGACAAAGTAAAACTGTTCAACATGAAAATATTGCCCCATTTTCATGGTGTAATTTATTCAGGGTCCCGAACTAGCCCTGGAGATAGGCTATCCAAAGTCAAACCAACTCTGTTTGCCACAGTCGCACACCAGCAGGCTGAAGCTAATTGGCGAAATGATGAGTGACTGTAACTGTGTACTGTTTTGGCAGAGTGAATGTACAAGAGCTTCCCATGTGCGAACAAACACTCAAGAGACACCCACATCAAAGCACGGCTCTAAGACCTAAATCTCATTCTCAGTAGCATTTCTTACTGAAGAGGACTGAAACTTAGACTACATCAGTCAGTTCAGCACCCCTTTAAAGCTGGAATCCATAGCGATGAAACTGCCACGTCCGTTTGCATTATTACATCAACAAAGACATTACTTCAAAACACAAACTTTGTTTTTTTTCTCTCTGACATAATTGCACATCGTTGGAAGTGCAATAGAACAGCAGAGTATAGAGTCCCACAGTGGAGGTGTCATAATACCCATAAAACCTAGCGGTCAAACAGGAAAATGGTTACAATAGTTTTTCCACCATTCATTTTTCCCAAAGGGGATTTTAGAAACACTTAAAATAAAGACTATGTTTCGTGTAGGCTTGCCCTGTCGTGACGTTTTGATAACCATCTAAATCTCTCTCGGACAAGGTGAATTTTATCCATATATTCGGCTCTATTTACTCTCAGATTAGAAAATGGTCATTACCGTCAAAGTAGATATCATTCAAAACTACAAATCCCTGCAAGCTCCTGCACGTCGTCTCTAGCTGAAACCTTTCCTAACAGGTATTGGGCAGACGGGCAGCTCAGACGGCGCTGGGCAGACGGGCAACTCAGACGGCGCTGGGCAGACGGGCAGCGGCGCTGGACAGACGGGAGACCCTGGCGGCGCTGGACAGATGGAAGACTCAGGTGGCGCTGGACAGATGGGAGCACCTGTAGTGAGGAGACAGAGAGACAGCCTGGTGCGTGGGGCTGCCACCGGAGGGCTGGTGCGTGGAGGTGGCACCGGATAGACCGGACCATGGAGGCGCACTGCAGGTCTTGAGCACCGAACCTGCCTAACCCTACCTGGCTGAATGCTCCCTGTAGCCAAGCCAGTGCGGCGAGGTGGAATAGGCCACACTGGGCTGTGCTGGCGAACCGGGGACACTATGCGTAGGGCCGGTGCCATGTACCCCAGCCCGAGGAGACGCACTGGAGACCAGATGCGTTGAGCCGGCTTCATGGCACCTGGCTCGATGCCCACTCTAGCCCGGTCGATACTAGGCGCTGCTACGTACCGCACCGGGCTATGCCTGCTCTCCGGGGACACCGTGCGCCTCACGGCATAACATGGTGCCTGCCCGGCCCCTCTCTCTCCAAGGTAAGCACGGGGAGTTGGCTCAGGTCTCCTACCTGGCTTAGCCACACTCCCCGTGTGCCCCCCCCAAGAATTTTTTGGGGCTGCCTCTCTGGCTTCCAACCGCGCCTACGTGCAGCCTCCTCATACCACCGCCTCTCCGCTTTCGCTGCCTCCAGCTCAGCTTTGGTGGGGCGATATTCACCAACCTGAGTCCAAGGTCCCTTGCCATCCAGAATCTCCTCCCAGGTCCAGGAGTCCTCTGATCGCTGCCCACCAAAAAAGGGCTCCAGGTCCCTTTTTTGGTGGGTGGTTCTGTAACGGCTTTCTTCTGTGGACGAAGGAGAGGACCAAAGCGTAGCGTGGTTAGTGTTCATCATGTTTAATAAAGACAATAAACGTGAACACTACAAAATACAAAACAACAAATGTGAAAAAAATGAAACAGTTCTGTCTGGTGCAGACACACGAGTTCACATTTATTGTCTTTATTAAACATGATGAACACTAACCACGCTGCGCTTTGGTCCTCTCCTTCGTCCACAGAAGAAAGCCGTTACAGAACCACCCACCAAACCCAACACAAAACAGGCTACCTAAATACGGTTCCCAATCAGAGACAATGACTAACACCTGCCTCTGATTGAGAACCATATCAGGCCAAACATAGAAATGGGAAAACTAGACACACAACATAGAATGCCCACTCAACTTACGTCCTGACCAACACTAAAACAAAGAAAACACACAAGAACTATGGTCAGAACGTGACAGATACCCCAAAAAACAACTTAACCTGTCTAGCCCCTGCGTTCCGCTAGCGGAACTCCTCCCACATTCCACTGAAAAGGCAGAGCACGAAATTCAAAAAATATTTTTTAGAAATATTTAACTTTCACACATTAACAAGTCCAATACGGCAAATGAAAGATAAACATCTTGTGAATCCAGTCAACATGTCCGATTTTTAAAATGTTTTACAGCGAAAACAGCACGTATATTTATGTTAGCTCACCACCAAATACAAAGAAGGACAGACATTTTTCACAGCACAGGTAGCATGCACAAAGCCAACCTAACTAACCAAGAACCAACCTAACTAACCAAGAAACAACTTCATCAGATGACAGTCTTATAACATGTTACACAATAAATCTATGTTTTGTTCAAAAAATTTGCATATTTGAGGTATAAATCAGTTTTACATTGCAGCTACCATCAGAGCTACCGTCAAAAATAGCACCGAAGCAGCCAGAGCAATTATAGAGACCAACGTGTATTACCTAATTACTCATCATAAAACATTTCTTAAAAATACACAGCGTACAGCAATTGAAAGACACAGATCTTGTGAATCCAGACAATATTTCAGATGTTCTAAGTGTTTTACAGCGAAAACACAATATAGCGTTATATTAGCTTAGCACAATAGCAAACATCACAATAGCTCACAATAGCATTGATTCAAGCCAAACATAGCGATGACGTATAAACCACCAAAAGATATTAATTTTTTCACTAACCTTCTCAGAATTATTCAGATGACAGTCCTATAACATCATATTACACAATGCATATAGAGTTTGTTCGAAAATGTGCATATTTAGCGCCGCAAATCGTGGTTATACAATGAGAAAAGTAGCAAAGCTGCCCAGAAAATGGCAGGAGAATACTTTGAAAAGGCACCTATTCTAATCAGTAACTATTCCAAAACTTGACTAAAAAATACAGGTTGGACAGCAATTGAAAGACAAATTAGTTCTTAATGCAATCGCTGGGTTACATTTTTAAAATTAACGTTACTTCAAGCATACAGCGTGCGCTAAAGCGAGACCGCACCATAATTCATGGCGGAATTATTATCTGACATTTGTCAACATAAGTACGAATTAACAGCATAAAGACTGCTTACTATTAGTTGAGCTTCCATCAGAATCTTGGGCAAGGTGTCCTTTCTCCAGAACAATCGTCTTTGGGTTGAAAGATGTCCTCTTGTCCGGTCGAAATAGCTGCTAATGTTAGCCACCAACTGGAGAGGTGTCCAACTCTTGAAAACGCATGAGAAAGAAATCCCAGAAAATCGCAATAAACTGCTATAAACTGCTAAGTCGGTTTAAATTAACTACCTTATGATGTCTTTAACACCTATAACGAATAAAAACATGACCGGAGATATAGAACTACTAAAACGAAAGCGTTTGCAGGACGCCATTGTGATGACTCCTTGCGCCAAGCGCACCGTTGAAAAGGACGGTCCTTCCGTTCCACGGTCTTATAAAAGGTCCCAGATTGCGCAATCCACTCCATTCAAAATCTCCCCGCTTACTGACATCTAGAGGAAGGCGTGTGCAGTGCATGTAGCCCGATGGCTTACATGGGGACTTATAAACTGAACCCAGAACAGGGACCTCGATTTCTGAAATCTCACTCCTTGACAGGAAATGTGCTGCAGAATGAGTTCTGTTTCACTCAGAGAAATAATTCAAACGGTTTTAGAAACTAGAGAGTGTTTTCTATCCAATAGTAATAATAATATGCATATTGTACGAGCAAGAATTGAGTATGAGGCCGTTTAAATTGTGAAAGATTTTCCCCCAAAGTGTAAATAGCGCCCCCTATCATCAACAGGTTTTAAGTAGTACTTTAAAGTATTTTTACTTAATGGGTATCATGACTCGTACTGTGGTACTCTATTCACTAAGAATAGTTTTTACCACGATGCAGGATGCTCCTTTACCCCATTTCATAAACAAAACAAAAACAATAAGAAATGTGCCTGCCTGGGGCAACCAGCTGGATCTCAGCTTTAAAGCAATATGAAGGATGTCTAGTAGGTGTTTCACCTTCCCAGTTCTCAGTTGTCAGTGCAGACAAGGGAAAGAACAAAGATAGGTAGCAGTTTTACACTTTTACTCGACAATAGTCCAACTGTACGTGCCTGGCTGAATGCATTTGCTGCCTGAGATAAGCAATGCACTCTGCAAAACACTAGGGGGCAACAGAGAGCTGTTTCACCCTTACGTGTCTGGCACTACTGGCATCTCCAACAATTACAGTAAACTGGATCAAGTATGTATGTGACAAAGAAGACTTTGCTGTGTAGACTTTGCTGTGTATGCTGTGTATGATGAAACACCAAGCTCTCTCTGGAGGGCTGTTATTAGTCTGCTGACCAAAAATATAATTTAGCAGATAATGGTGACAAGGTGGTGGCTAAGGAGACATAGACATACACATAGACACACACGTAGGCATGCAGGCACTCACTCACGCACACGCACACGCACACACACACACATAACATAGTTGCCAAATCCTACCCTCTATTTGAAAAACTGATATTTACTAATATTGAAGGAAGACATATCCTGACATAGTTTGGATTCACAGAGAAACCCAGGATGGATCCTCTGCTGTTTATGCAGGGAGCGTAATGTTCAAATGTGAGGAAACTACATCCACTTATAATTGTTGACATACATCAGCTGTCAGTGTGTCCCTGGATGCAGAGGGAGCTAACAGGTCTGTATGCATATCTAGCCCCTGCAGGCTGCCAGTGTAATGGATGGTCTGAATAAGCAGGTGGAAACTATGTAACCCTCCACTGGAATATGAAACTCCTCCAGTGAAATATGAAACTCCTCCACTAGAATATGAAAGTCATATTTGTCTGACTAGGGATGTGAATGTATCCCCTCTGGATGACCCCCTGTCTGTCTGTCTGTCTGTCTGTCTGTCTGTCTGTCTGTCTGTCTGTCTGTCTGTCTGTCTGTCTGTCTGTCTGTCTGTCTGTCTGTCTGTCTGTCTGTCTGTCATTACACTGTAACTGGTTCAGGGTTATTGCTAGGTTAGAGTTAGGGTTGTGGCTAGGGTTAGGATTGAGATGGGGAGTAGACATGAAGCTGTTCGGGTTAGCCCAAAAAATGAACTCTAACTCTCTGAATTCCCAATGCAACCCCAGAAAGTGTTGCGTGTAATGTGACTCAGCAAAGTACTCCAGGACCCATGCCTGAGCTAAGTAGAGAGTTTGCTACGCTGTCAGCCAGCAAACCATGTCTTCCATTAAAGCTGATCTCAGGGTTTGATTGCCCTTTTAAAGAGCAATCTAAGACTGCCATCTGGCCTGCGTAGGCCTGCTGAGGTAGAGGCAATTGCCTTCTGATTTGAGGATGTGATGAATAAAATGTAAAAGTGTTTCTCAGGCTTGAGCGTTTTTGTGTTTTATTATTTTTATTATATATTATATACAGTGCATTCGGAAACTATTCAGACCCCTTCCATTTTTTCACATGTTGTTACATTACAGACTTATTTAGGCTGTAACGTAACGTATTTTATTTTAAAATGTATCAATTTTTTCCCCCTCATCTGTCACGCCCTGGCCTTAGTTATCTTTGTTTTTGTTATTATTTTAGTTAGGTCAGGGTGTGACATGGGGAAGGTATGTGTTTTTGTAGTGTCTAGGGGTGTTGTATGTGTATGGGGCAGTGTCTAGTGTAGTTGTCTAGGTAAGTCTATGGTTGCCTGAAGGGTTCTCAATCAGAGACAGCTGTCATTCATTGTCTCTGATTGGGAGCCATATTTAAGGCAGCCATAGGCTTTAGGTTAATGTGGGTAATTGTCTATGTTGTACGTTTGTAGCTTGTGTTTGCACTTACGTCTATAGCTTCACGATCGTTTGTTGTTTTGTTTTGTAAAAGTGTTCGTTTCGTGTTTCGTCATCTTTAATAAAAAGAAGATGTCTTCATATCCCACTGCGCCTTGGTCCGCTTATTATGACGATCGTGACATCATCAGTCTACACGCAATACTCCATAATGACAAAGCGAAAACAGGTTTTTAGAAAATGTTGCTAATTTATTACAAATAAACAACAGAAATACCTTTATTTACATAAGTATTCAGATCCTTTGTATGAGACTCTAAATTGAGCTCAGGTGCATCCTGTTTCCATTGATCATCCTTGAGATGCTTCTACAACTTGATTGAAATCCACCTGTGGTGAATTCAATTGGTTGCACATGATTTGGAAAGGCACACACCTGTCTATATAAGGTCCCACAGTTGACAGTGCATGTCAGAACAAAAACCAAGCAATGAAGTCGAAGGAATTGTCCGTAGAGCTCCGAGACAGGATTGTGTCAAGGCACAGATCTGGAGAAGGGTACCAACAAATCTCTGCAGCGTTGAAGGTCCCCAAGAACACAATGGCCTCCATCATTCTTAAATGGAAGAAGTTTGGAATCACCAAGACTCTTCCTAGAACTGGCCGCCCGGCCAAACTGAGCAATCGGTGCAGAAGGGCCTTGGTCAGGGAGGTGGCAAAGAACCTGATGGTCACTCTAACAGAACTCCAGAGTGCCTCTGTCGAGATGCAAGTACCTTGCAGAAGGACAACCATCTCTGCAGCACTCGTAGGTTCACCTTCCAACAGGACAACGACCAAAAGCACAAAGCCAAGACAATGCAGGAGTGGCATCAGGACAAGTCTCCGATTGTCCTTGAGTGGCCCAGCCAGAGCCCGGACTTGAACCCGATCAAACATCTCTGGAAAAACCTGAAAATAGCTGTGCAGCTCCCCATCCAACCTGACAGAGCTTGAGAGGATCTCCCCAGAAGAATGGGTGAAACTCCCCAAATGCAGGTGTGACAACCTTGTAGCGTCATACCCAAGAAGACTCAAGGCCGTAATCGCTGCCAAAAGGTGCTTCAACAAATTACTGAGTAAAGGGTCTGAATACTTATGTAAATGTCATATTTCAGTGTTCTATTTATAATAAATTAGCAAAAATGTATCAAATCTGTTTTTGCTTTTTTCATTATGGGGTATTGTGTGTAGATTGATGAGGGGGAAAAACAATTTAATCAATTTTAGAATACGGCTGTAATCTAACAAAACGTGGAAAAAGTCAAGGGATCGGAATAATTGCGGCTCTATATTTACATGTATTATTATTATTATTATTAGTTTTATTATATATACAGTACGTGACAAAAGTTTTTGAACACCTACTCATTCAAGGGTTTTTATTTTTACTATTTTCTACATTGTAGAATAATAGTGAAGAAATCAAAACTATGAAAGAACACATATAAAATCATGTAGTAACCAAAAATGTGTTAAACAAATCAAAATATATTTTTGATTTGAGATTCTTCAAATATCCACCCTTTGCCTTGCTGACAGCTTTGCACACTCTTGGCATTCTCTATCCGCAATTTATTTATTTATTTACAAATAATTGAGTTTTCTTATTTTTCCAGATTTAGGCCTGAATTCAATTAGATCAGGCGTTATCTGGCGATAGCAGTCAGCCGAATAGCGGATGTTTTGGTGGTGTCATGTTGGAGCCATCAAATCGGTGAGCACCTGGGGACTGGGGACTTTACCTAGACCCTGCTAGGTAAAGTCCCCCCTTATCTCAGCTCGCTGGTCACTATAGCAGCACCCACCTGTAGCACGCGCTCCAGCAGGTATATCTCTCTGGTCACCCCCAAAACCAATTCTTCCTTTGGCCGCCACTCCTTCCAGTTCTCTGCTGCCAATGACTGGAATGAACAACAAAAATCTCTGAAACTGGAAACACTTATCTCCCTCACTTGCTTTAAGCAACAGCTGTCAGAGCAGCTCACAGATTACTGCACCTGTACATAGCCCATCTATAATTTAGCCCAAACAACTACCTCTCCCCCTACTGTATTTATTTATTTTGCTCCTTTGCACCCCATTATTTCTATCTCTATTTTGCACATTCTTCCACTGCAAATCTACCATTCCAGTGTTTTACTTGCTATATTGTATTTACTTCGCCACCATGGCCTTTTTTAGCCTTTACCTCCCTTATCTCACCTCATTTGCTCACATTGTATATAGACTTATTTTTCTACTGTATTATTGACTGTATGTTTTGTTTATTCCATGTGTAACTCTGTGTTGTTGTATGTGTCGAACTGCTTTGCTTTATCTTGGCCAGGTCGCAATTGTAAATGAGAACGTGTTCTCAACTTGCCTACCTGGTTAAATAAAGGTGAAATAAATAAATAAAAGTACACTATTAGAAAAAAGGGTTCCAGAATGTTTTTTTTAGCTGTCCTGTTGAATTCTCTTTGGAAAGGGTTCTACCTGGAACTGAAAAAAGGTTTTCCTATGGGGACAGCCAAAGAACCTTTTAAGGTTATAGATAACCTTTATTTCTAAGAGTGTATGGCTGCTGACAAGTGAAGGGACTGGATTGGTCCTCACTTCTGGTAACCCAGCATAACCCAGCACAGCTTCATTACTGAGAACAGGCTGTACTGAAAGGGCTATATTTAGAAGTAGAGAGATTAAGAAACACACACACATATACGCACAAACACATACACGTACATTTACATGCACACACACACATACACACACGACCAGTGCGGGTGCAATGGTAAAGAAACAAGACTGTCTGCTAGGAGTAAATATTCATTATTGCTTGATAAACATACCTGGATGCCATCGGTTGGGTACGGCGGAGTGAAGGTTAGAGGAAACACAACACAATAACAAGGGCACATAATGCACCTCTCCTGGTCACCAGCTAGGATGGTCCCTGGAGGCTCTTTTGAGTAGGTGGAAAGTCAAGGTAAATATGGAGACATGCATATGACGTGAACAATTTAATTGTAAGAAGTCAGAGTCAATCACTCAGCTCAGACGTCCACCACCAATGTGAAGTAGTGAAAATAGCACCATAGAGCAGTGGTAGTCATTGCGTATC
Organism: Salvelinus namaycush; assembly: GCF_016432855.1. Classification (NCBI taxonomy): domain Eukaryota; kingdom Metazoa; phylum Chordata; class Actinopteri; order Salmoniformes; family Salmonidae; genus Salvelinus; species Salvelinus namaycush. Next base: position 25,990,181 of record NC_052324.1, read on the forward strand.
TGGCCCGCGATCCCTTAATTTGCGGATCGTGGTAATTTTCCTATTCATAATACATGACAATGATACAATTTCAATTCAATGTTGAATTCAATTCAATGATACAATTTCAATTCAATATATGTATTCATGGAATACATATATTGTTCCCTAGACGGGAGATAGATGGCAGGATAGCGCAGCTGTTGAACAGAAAGACCGAAATAGAACGTTTGCCAAAATAGAACGCAACTGCTCAGCTACAGCAACCGACACATCAGTTGCTACTAGCTAATTTTGGATCGATTTATTGTAAAAAAGAAACGTATATCTATTGACAATGAAAATGAGGGGGAAGAACTAGAGAACAACGTGACAGCTATGAACGAACAACCACCTTTGCTCCGGTGGCAAAGAGAAAGATATGGTTGATTCAAGAAGAAGACAAAGTTTCAAGAGAAATGGACAGACAAGTATTTTTTTTGTACTGCATGATGGGACTAGCTCACTTATTTGCCAGAAGGCAGTCAGCTGTTTAAAACGAGCAAGTTTAGATAGACATTTCCAGTCACACTATGTCCACTTTGACAAAACATATCCGCCACAAAGCAACCTCAGAAACAATAAAATAGCGCAACTCAAAGGACAACAAAAAATGGACAGATATAGCACTGTTGCAGAGAAAACGACAGAAGCAACATATGAGATTGCTTGGATACTCGCAAAAACAAGGCCTCAGCCGAAATATTGTATGCTGATTTCACAAACAAGGAAGCTATTTTAAAGCAAATTAAGGGACTGCAACTCTCAGACGCAACCGTAAGACACGTAGAAGACATTGGCGAGGACATCGGTAAGCAACTGATTACTGACATATCCGGGGTGCTGTGTTTTAGTATTGCGCTTGACGAAAGCACTGATGTAAGTGACATTGCCCAATTATGTGTTTGGGTCATTCAGAGAGGAACTTTTTGCTGCTCCTTCAGGTATAAACACAAGGAGAGGATATTCTGAAAGTTGTTAGATTTTTTGCTGATAATAATATTGACTGGTAAAATCTGTCATCTGTCTGTACTGATGGTGCCCCAAACACGCGAGGGAAGGAGAAGGGACTAATAGGCCTGATGAGAAAGAGAGAGGATATTCCCGAATGTATTACGTTTCATTGTATCATTCATCAAGAAGCACTTGTGGCTAAACTCAAAGACTGTGACTTACAGAATGTGATGCAGGAAGTCGTGCGCATGGTGAACATTATTATTGTGAGGTCACTGAATCACCGGCAATTCCGCGAGTTGCTGGAGGAATACCAGACAGAATACGGCGACTTGATATTTCATAATGAGATGAGATGGCTGTCTCGTGGCTAAGTTTTGGAAAGATTTCTCTCTCTCCTCCCTCAAATCTGTCAATTTGTTGCAAGCAAGGGGAGAGAGGAGCCAGAGCTGGATGATCCACACTTGATATTTCAGTGCTGGCAACACTAGCTGCAGTAACCCATGGGGAGGGGGTCACACTCGGACATTCAGAGAGGGGGTATATTATTGTGGCCCTGGCGGCACAAAATCAAAGTCGGACTGCATGGAGATGCGTGGGGACATGGTCATGACGGGTGGCCGTATTGTGGGTGTTTCAGGAATAAGGTGTACATTTGACCTCCATTATCTAGGATATGACAATGGTAAATAAATCTCTCAATTTTTGCTAATTTTTTGTGCGGTCTTGCAGGCCTTCTCATGCAGCTGCAACTGCAAGTGCATTTGTAAATCATGACCCATCTTGAGTTGGGCTCTGGGATGGTGCAATTGTTGAGAAAGTGAGCTTATGGTTGTGTGGGGGTAAGGGCTGAGTGTGTGTGGGTGTATGTGTGTATCCCACAACTGTTGCGAAGGAAGAAGTAAAAGATGTTAGGGACAATAGAGGATGATCCACAGATATATATAATACAAATCGAGGTGAGGGCAATGGAAATGCATATGGTAATTGATCTTCTTCAATTCGGTAAATGGCACTGTATGCTCTTTTCAAAGAATGGATCCCAGTCAGTTCAGGGCTATGGGATACAGGGGGTCGAGGGTGGTCTACCGGGCATTGGGATGACAAGCCATCTCGAGATGAGGCCTTTTAGCGGGTGGAATAGTAGGGACCAATTGGAGGTTTACTTAATAGAAATGCAAATATCATGGTACAACTATATAGACACTCAATCATTATGTTACTTTTTAATAGTACGTTTACAAAAATATATTCTGATTAAAAGAATGAAAGGTGTGTCTCATTATGGTAAGTGGTGAAATAAGTATAGCCAGTTACAATTGTAATGGCTTAGCAGATAATAAGAAAAGACGATCAGTATTTACCTGGCTAAAAGAGAAGGATTATAATATCTATTGTTTACAGGAAACCCATTCAACAGTTTTAGATGAAGTTTTGTGGAAAAAGAACTGGGGGGGCAAAATATATTTCTCCCATGGGCAAAGAAATTCAAAAGGGGTGATGGTTTTAATTAACAATAATTTTGATCCAAATGTGCAAATTGTCCAAACAGATCCTCAAGGTAGATGGATTATTTTAAATATGTTATTGGACAATAAACAAATATGGCTTGTTAACCTATACGGTCCGAATAATGATGATCCAAGCTTCTTTGAAAATATATATAAGAATTTATCAACTCTACAAGCAACACTAGACTCTATTATTATAGTGGGAGATTTTAATACGGTCTTAAATACCTCTATAGACCGGAAAGGAAATCACACTACAAACTATCACCCTCAGGCACTTAAGGAAATCATGAATGTCATGGATATATTGGAATTAGTGGATATATGGAGACTTAAATACCCTGATTTAGTGAGATATACATGGCGGAGGCTGAATCAAGCTAGTCGTCTTGACTACTTTCTTATACCATTCTCTCTGGCACCAAAAGTTAAAAAAGTGTTGATAGGGGACAGAATGCGGTCGGATCATCACATAATTGGCATATATATTTCTCTTACAGAATTTCCACGTGGGCGAGGATATTGGAAATTTAATCAAAGTCTACTAGATGATAAATTGTTTAGAACTAGGACAGAAGATTTTATAACTGACTTTTTCAGACATAACATAGGTACAGCAGATCCCCTTATTGTATGGGACACTTTTAAGTGTGCCTTTAGAGGCCATGCAATTCAGTACTCATCTATAAAACAAAGGGAATTTAGATCAAAAGAGTCCATATTAACAAAGGAAATTGAAGGACTAACAGTACAGTTAGATAGCAATAAAAACGGTACCATAGAGGCACAGAATAAGTTAGAGGAAAAACAAAAAGAAATGGAGGAACTTATTCAAGAAAGATCCAGTGTAATATATTATAAAAATAAAGCGAACTGGATGGAATATGGGGAAAAATGCACCAAATTCTTTTTCAATCTTCAATATAGAAATGCTACCAAAAAAAATGTATTAAAACTTGTTACAAATGATGGAGTCACGCATGATTCACCAAATGATATTTTGAAAGAGGAAGTAAAGTACTATAAGAATATGTTTTCGTTTCAGGCTCCTCCATCTCCACTAACTGAAACTAATTGTATGGATTTTTTTCCTATTAATAATGTAAAATTAACATCTGTACAGAAAGACTCATGTGAAGGCCAAATTACAGAGGAGGAACTGCTTGATGCAATTGGGGCCTTTAAGGATGGGAAAACTCCAGGGCTGGATGGCATACCAGTGGAAGTATACAAAACTTTTTTTGATATACTCAAAGGACCATTATTAGCTTGTTTTAACCACTCCTATATAAATGGTAGATTATCAGACACGCAACAAGAAGGTCTGATATCGTTATTACTGAAACAGGACCCAAGTGGTATATATAAAGATCCAGTCCAATTAAAAAATTGGAGACCTCTTACACTTCAGTGTTGTGATGCAAAAATCCTAGCAAAATGCTTGGCGCATAGAATAAAAAAAGTTTTGTCAGATATTATTCATCCTAATCAGACAGGTTTTTTACATGGACGATACATTGGAGATAATATAAGGCAAGTACTGGAAACAATAGAACACTATGAAATATCGGGGACACCAGGTCTGGTTTTCATAGCTGATTTTGAAAAGGCTTTTGATAAAGTACGACTGGAGTTTATATATAAATGCCTAGAATATTTCAATTTTGGGGAATCTCTTATAAAATGGGTTAAAATTATGTATAGTAACCCTAGGTGTAAAATAGTAAATAATGGCTACATCTCAGAAAGTTTTAAACTATCTAGAGGAGTAAAACAAGGTTGTCCACTATCGGCATATCTATTTATTATTGCCATCGAAATGTTAGCTGTTAAAATTAGATCAAACATTAATATTAATGGATTAGAAATCCGTGGCTTAAAAACTAAGGTGTCATTGTACGCTGATGATTCATGTTTTCTTTTAAAACCACAACTAGAGTCTCTCCACGGCCTCATAGAGGATCTAGATACCTTTGCTATCCTCTCTGGATTAAAACCAAATTATGATAAATGTACCATATTACGTATTGGATCACTAAAAAATACACATTTTATATTGCCATGTAGTTTACCAATTAAATGGTCTGACGGAGATGTGGACATACTCGGTATAAAAATCCCAAAAGAAAGAAATGATCTCACTCCAATAAATTTTTATAGAAAGTTAGCAAAAATAGATAAGATCTTGCTACCATGGAAAGGAAAATACTTGTCTATTTGTGGAAAAATCACCCTGATTAACTCTTTAGTCATATCACAGTTTACCTATTTGCTTATGGTTTTGCCTACACCTAGTGACCTGCTTTTTAAATTATATGAACAAAAAATATTCCATTTTATTTGGAACGGCAAGCCAGATAAAATTAAAAGGGCCTATTTATATAACGAATATGAATTCGGAGGGCAGAAATTATTAAATATTAAAGCATTAGACCTCTCACTAAAGGCATCAGTCATACAAAAGTTATACTTAAATCCAAACTGGTTCTCTAGTAAATTGGTACGAATGTCTCATCCTATGTTCAAGAAGGGCCTTTTTCCCTTTATTCAGATTACACCTGCTCACTTTCGGTTGTTTGAAAAGGAAATAATCTCCAAAATATCCTTATTTTTTAAACAAGCCTTAGAAAGTTGGTTGCAATTTCAGTTTAATCCACCTGAAAGGACGGAACAAATAGTACAACAAATATTGTGGTTAAATTCAAATATAGTAATTGATAAAAAAACTGTATTTATCGAAGAAATGTTTAAAAAAGGTATAATTTTTGTGAATGATATCATAAATAGGACTGGTGGAGTTATGTCACACATGCAGCTAACACAGACATATGGAAATGTCTGCTCTACCCAAAATTACAACCAATTAATTGCAGCATTACCACAAAAATGGAAGAGGCAAGTAGAAGGGGAAAAAAGTAAGGAACTTGTATGTCGGCCCTGTATTAAAGAACATAAATGGTTAAAGAAAAGTGTGATAAATAAAAACATATACCAATTTCATTTAAGGACCAAAAAACTGACAGCTGTGCCATATAAATTGCAAAATAGTTGGGAAGAGATTTTCGATGTACCCATTCCATGGCACATGGTTTATGAATTGATACGCAAAACAACGCCGGATTCAAAACTTCGAATTTTTCAATTTAAATTACTGTACAAAATTCTTGCAACTAATAGAATGTTATATATATGGGGTATACAATCTTCCCAGCTCTGCAGATTCTGTTGTGAGGAGGCAGAGTCATTAGATCATTTATTTTGGTATTGTCCATATGTAGCTCGTTTTTGGTCACAGGTCCAGGAATGGCTGAAGAATTGCAACATTTGCCTAGAACTAACGCTACAGATAGCAATACTGGGGGATTTGAAAAGCCATAGTCAATCAATCAATAATATAATAATTATTTTAGCAAAAATGTTTATATTTAATTTACAATCTGTAGAAGCTATGAGAATAGGAAGGTTCAAATCTTTTGTGAAGCATCACAGCACAGTTGAAAAATATATGGCAAATAAAAATCCGAAATGGATGATGTTGGAAGATAGATGGGAAGGGTTGAGTGGAACTGAAGGGTGGGACTAATAACAAGATAAACAATGTAGGGCATACGGGATCTGTGAAATGTGTATAGGTGCGGAGCTTTTGTGAAATAGCACAGTTACAAGTGGAAATAAAATTGGATGGACAACAGAAATAGAGGAAGGACTAAGAACAAACAAGAGAGAACTATTATAAAGTAGTCTGTGTCTGTAAAATAGGTATAAGATGTATAAATTGAAGGTAAAAGCAGAAGTGTTTATTAGTTTACTCCAATTGGGGGAGCGGTGGTAGGGTTGCGGGGAATAATAATAAAGGTATATTCTTTAAAAAAGTATGTATGTCTATATAGGTATGTGTATGTATATATGTATATATGTATGCATGCGTGTATGGATATATATATTTACCCAAAAAAATATGGGGGATTGGAAATGATGCAGACAATTACATTGGAAGCAACATTCTTTCCGCAATATTAAGCTGATCCACCCCAAAAAAAAAAAAAAAAAAAAAAAAAAAAAAAAAGAAGCACTTGTGGCTAAACTCAAAGACTGTGACTTACAGAATGTGATGCAGGAAGTCGTGCGCATGGTGAACATTATTATTGTGAGGTCACTGAATCACCGGCAATTCCGCGAGTTGCTGGAGGAATACCAGACAGAATACGGCGACTTGATATTTCATAATGAGATGAGATGGCTGTCTCGTGGCTAAGTTTTGGAAAGATTTCTCTCTCTCCTCCCTCAAATCTGTCAATTTGTTGCAAGCAAGGGGAGAGAGGAGCCAGAGCTGGATGATCCACACTTGATATTTCATAATGAGATGAGATGGCTGTCTCGTGGCTAAGTTTTGGAAAGATTTCTCTCTCTCCTCCCTCAAATCTGTCAATTTGTTGCAAGCAAGGGGAGAGAGGAGCCAGAGCTGGATGATCCACAATAGATATTAAAGCTGGCTTTGTTATTAACTGACATCACCTGCCACCTGAACACTGTGAATCTCCAGCTCCAGGGGAAAGCTAAATCTCTGGGAAAAATTCTGCGTGTGGTCACAGCATTTCAAAATAAAATCACCACACTGTTCATACCTGACAAACAGTTTGTTCATTTCCCAAAACTCAGAGCAGTCACCACATCCAACCCAGACATACTGCAACATTTTAGATATGATGCATTTGTGCATGTGTTGGAAGAGTTGAAGTTGAAGTTTGAGTCAAGGTTCAAGGATATCATGGAGTACAAGGAGTTTTTCAACTTCATTGAGAACCCCTTTCATGTGCCAGTGTCATCTCTGACCCCAGTCATCACAGCCCTCTACTGACCGTAATGCAGAGCTGCTGGCAAATCACACCTTGCAAGGTGAACTAAGATCATGTGTTACTCATTTCTGGAGCCTTGTGTCAGACACAGAGTATCCAAGTCTGAAGCAGTGTGTGCAAAAGGTGACCATTTTTTGTCAGCACTTATGTGAAGCAACATTTTCAACAATGAGCATTGTGAAACAAAAACAGAGAAACAGACTGCCCAATGCACACTTGGATTGCCTCACAAGGATAGCAACAACAGACTCTACATTTAGAATGAATTCAGTCAAGGAGCAGAAGGGACATTTTCATTCATCCAACTACTGAGGTAACCCTTAATATGGGTCTTATACATGTGATGTAGCCTTTTTGACGTGTGCATGTATACATTTGTGATGTGCTGTACATCAAATCGATTGCATGTGCTCTATTGCTCTGAATGTGTTCTTAATTGCTAATATTGGAAGAAAAAGTACAACAAATTAAAGATCTGTGGGGCCCTCAATGATTGTCTCCAACCAAATTGGTCACCTTACAAAAAATAGTGAGTAACACTGCCATAGAGAGTCATATAGACATATAGCTTTATTTGATTGGGCATCACCCACTTAAAACAATCTGTCTCATTGTAACACACAAGGTTTGGTCTTTACAACAATTTTACAGCGATAGACTTATCACAAATAAAAGAACAGAAAGGCAATGACTGCAATATGGATGAAGTAGAATTATGTCAACACTGGATGACTTATAAAGTAAACTGATTTTTATACTGTGTATTTCAAGTGTATTACATGGGTATATAATAGTCTCTCAGAGTCGAAGTGAAACATATACTTAGTCCAAAAAAAATAGGTAAAATTGTTTTAGTTATTGAATGTCCTAAGTCTGGTTGTGTTTAACTGTTGCAGTGCAAACAACTCAAGTAGTTATAGTCAGGTCATCCAAAATCAATGAATCCACCGAGAGACAAGCAATATATTTACAAATATCTTTTGACTCATGCACAGTTAATTAGTTACAAAAAAATATAGTCTTACTGTCAGATCGACAAAACATGTTTTGGCCATATATTTGTTAAAACTGAGATATTTCTGTCGAAGCATTTCTTGTGGACAATTCTTGGCATTCATTTTCATTTACAATTAAATGGTGATAAATCCATTGCACTTACACTATATACAAGCTTTTCACATGATATAAAATATAATTTAAGATTAAATCATAATGAAGTCATTGGCGCATAGAAATATTATGAAAATGTTCACAACTCTTTGAACAATACACATAAAACCCACACACTTAAACAATCTCTCCCTCAGTCTGTCTGTCTGTCTTTCTCAAATAAAAACAGAACTGAAAAAAAAGTTGGAAATGATCCGTTTACGCACAAGACACACACATACAAAAAAAGGTAACATTTCCTTCTTTTTTTAGTTCACATTAATCATAATAGTTTACATAAATGTTTCCTCAAAGAATACATTCTCTGTAAAAGATGCAACAATAATCTTAATAGTTGTTTTTTGGAGAAATGAGGGAAAGCGTTTGATACATATGCAATTATGTTCTTGCTTGCATAATGTGTAATAGAAATTTAAGCAAAAACAAAGTGATACAGGTTTTATTCTATCATTCTTCACTATGCTGCAAGTGCCACTTCAAATATGATTTGCCTTCCTCGATGAGCATTTACAGTTTGTCCCAATAGGTGCAAAGCATGGGAAACATCTTTCTACTAGATGGAACGCAAAAAAAGCAGGCAAACACCTGAATAGAAGTAGAGCAACAGATAGTTAATCTATTCTAATATAATCAATTCTATATAAATGAACACAAGGATGAGATGAGCTCACAGTCTACACATCTTTCAAAACAGAAGAAAAGGTCAATCATTTACAAGAAGATTAACTAATGTGCAGGGAGAAGGCAACAATATATGTACTGTGATGACGGGAACGATTCTGAGACAAAATAGTCAGAATATCCAAGTTTTGACCTTCAAGACCTTCTCCTCCACCTCCCACATCTCTCCCTCCCTCCCCGCTCACTCGCTCCCTCCTTCCTCCCTCTCTGTCAACTATCGTAGCCCTAGAAAAGTCAGAGGACCGCCTCTCTTCCTAAAAATGAACACCAAAGAGAAAGGGCGAGAGAGCGAGCGTAGCCTCACATGGCTGAGGATTGAACTCTAAACCACCCCGTCGGTCAGTCTCAGGTGGCGTTTTCTTCCTCGTCTTCCATATGGTAGTTAAGAGTGATGACAGCACTGACGAAGTCTCCCAGCTCTACGAAGTCAGCTGTGATGATGTTGATGCCACTCTCCCCCGGCCTCTGGGCACGGATCCACAGCATCATACGTGGAAGAGCCCTGCAGGGGAAAACATGAATCACACACCTGCATCACTATCTTTTGTGAATTCTAAGTGTTATACTTAGCCACTGAAAAGGATGGGGGTAAGGAGAGAGAGAGAGAGACTTTCCTCAGGTGGGTTCAGAGGTGGCTGTTTTGTTTTGAGTGGTTTTGATGTGTCTAATGTCAGAGTCACAGTTTTTTGTTGGGGGGGGGGGGCATTACAGGTGCATTGTCCATACATTATCTACATTTGGACCATTGGGGAGGGATGCAAAAGGCTGCCCTCCAGATCTTTGTTATTGTGAAATATTGGAGTATGGGTATGCCATTTGGATTTCAAGTTACAGTGCATTCGGAAAGAATTCAGACCCCTTGAGTTTTTCCACATTTTGTTACGTTAGAGAAAACATATTGGGTGAAAAGCCAAAATGTGCAGTTTTGGCAGCCAGATATGTTTCCTCCTGCCACAACCTGAGGGACGGCCATTGAAAAGTGCAATGTAATGTCAATAATATTTGCCTTCATAACTTGCCATGTGGCTTCTCAGTCATGTTGAGACTGGCCTACTACTACTGATTTAATGTATTATTATTATTCTCATTAATATTGTTGTAGTTGTTGATGGTAATCCCATTTCCATTTCCACTACTACTATTATGATTCTTACAACCAAGAACTAACAAACCTGGAAAACCAACAACCAGCAGAAGAAGCACAGCAGAAACCTAAACATACCATCCAACCTGGAACTGAGTGAGTAACGTTCAATCTGAAACAATGTTTAGAGCCAATAACTAAACTGCATTACAATAACATCTAGATATTTTACTTTAAAGACAATGATTAGCAGTGGTGGAAAAAGTACGCAATAATCATACTTGAGGAAAAGTAAAGATGCCTTAAAGAAAATGACTTAAGTGAAAGTCACCCAGTAAAATACCACTTGAGTAAAAGTCTAAAAGTATTTGGTTTTAAATATACTTAAGTACCAAAAGTAAATGTACTTGCTAAAATATACTTAAGTATTGAAAGTAAAGGTAAAAGTATAAATAATTTAAAATTCCCTATATTAAAGCAAATCAGACGGCCACATTTTATTTTTATTTGCGGATAGCCAGGGGCACACTCCAACACTCAGACATAATTTATAAATGATGCATGTGTGTTTAGTGTGTCCACCAGATCAGAGGCAATAGGGATGACTAGGGATGTTCTCTTGATAAGTCAATGAATTTGTCTGCTTCCAACTCACACCCTCAAACACCTAGATCCCCCAAACGCAGCTCACTCTCCAGATCCCAATCACCTGAATTCTAATCATCTTTTCACACACCTGTATGTCATTATCACACAATATTTAGTTCAGTTCTAAGCACCCCGTCACTGTGAGGTATTGTTTGTTTTGTGTGACAGGTCTTTCAGATCTGACCTTTTCCCCGTGATTGTCTCCTCCCGTGTATGATAGTGAGGCAGGCAAAAACTAACGACACCTTTTGCCTATTCCCTGCCTATACTTTAGCCTATCGGATATCCTGTTGTCTACCTATTGCCTGATCTCCAAGACTATGTTACTAGCCTTTTCCCTGCCTGTACTGTTGCCCTTTTGGACCCCCTGTGTATGACCTTCTGCCTGCCCCTGGACCCAGCTACCTGCCTCCTCCTGTGGTCCTTTGCAATAAACACCTGCTGTGCCCTGCGCTTGAAACCAGCTCTTTGTCTCCCCTTGTGTTTATTACAATTTGACCATTTTCCTGTCCTGCTAGCCATTCAAAATGTAACGAGTACTTTTGGGTGTCAGAGTAAAAATTACAGAATTTTCTTTAGGAATGTAGTGAAGTAAAAGTTACATTTGTCAAAAATGTATATTGTAAAGTACAGATAACCCCAAAAACTACTTAAGTAGTACTTTAAAGTATTTTTACTTAAGTACTTTACACCACTGACAAGTTAAGGCTACAGCTCTTCCAAGCTTGCTAGGACAGATGTCCCAGCTGCAACTCCAATTTGCACTGAGCGGTGTGAAAGTCCTTGAACCCAACAATGGAAACAGAGAACCATAACCTCCCCCACTCAAATGGAGAGGCCTCTAAGGCCCTCTGCCCCATGGCTTCCTTACCTCCCAGTGCAGAGCCTATCATAGAACACTGCACAAAAATAGTACAAACAGAAGCTCCTCAGGGACAATCCAGAGACACTATTTGCAGACAGCTAAAATACTGGGAAGATTAATCAATAACATTTTCCACACAGACATTCCCCTGGCATGGCACACTGCTATATGAGCACACTACCCCTATTGGTGGGGGGGGGGGGGGGGGATTAGAATAACATCACGATGCCCAGACCCACCTGTTCTCACCCTTTCTCTGAGAGAAATGGTGCAATTAGCAGATGTGGCAGTCACCCATGCGCTTTCCATATTTAGATAATGAAGCGTACGATTTTTCCATTGTCTTAATGATGGAGGATTGTTTGATTTCCAGTTAAGTATACGTTTTTTTCAAGAGAATTAACAAGGAGAGTATCGCCCAACCCATCGGGTATCTCATAGCCCCCTCAGATAACGTCTTGAAATATGCAGACAGATTAAAAGTAAATTTACATCGTAATATTACAGACAGCCAACTTTCTAACTCCACCCAGAACTTTTGGGCTTTATAGCATTCCCTGAAGGCATGTCTTATGGAGTCATTGTTAGTTTTATACTTAAGACCGGACTCTGTCATTGTGCTGTATTTGAAAATATCTACATTGGACAGTCCAAAATTGCCTTTTAACTCTGTTATTAAAATAAATGTATGCCTTTAGTTTTCCCATGTGATCCAATGTATCAGTGCATTCTGAAAAGCTATCCAAGGATTGTTACATAGGGTTGTGTTTTATGGGACTCATATTGGTTCTTGTAGAATCCATTTAATTTTCTTCCATATTGATATAGTGTTCTTAACTAGGAAGTTGTTAATGTTCTTAACTTGATCCTTTGAAAACAGACACGTGAAAAGATTCTGGGAGGTGAGCATGTGCATCTTCATATGTACCCATTGTTCCTCTTAAGTGCATTTAACAATGTCTCAAGTAAAAGCCTTGGGTGGCAAGTGAAAGTTAAAAGCACCCTCTGACTTAGGAAGATGTTTTTATTCTGGTTTATTTGCCCATATAAAAGCATGTTATGACCAAGTATACTTTTTAAAAGAATGTCTTCAGTGGGGTAATTGGTATTACCGAGAATAAATATTTGGAAGAGGTTAACTTTATCTGTAAGATGTATGGTATTTGATATTTTATTATGATCCCCATTAGCTGTGAAAACAGCAGCACCTCCGCCTGAGGTCCATACAAAACATAATATATAACATTAAAAAGACAACAGCTCAAGGACAGAATTACATCGATTTAAAAACAGCACAACGCCCACATATCAATACATACAATATCTAGGTCAAATAGTGGAGAAGCGTTGTGCCGTGCTGTTTTGTTTTTTTAAACCGGGTTTACGGTTCATGTAGCATTATGAGATGAAAGGGAGTTCCATGCATAAATGGCTCTATATTATACTGTATGCTCACTTTAATTTGTTCTGGTTTGTGAAAAGGACTGTGAAAAGACCCCTGGTGGCATGTCTGGTGGGGTAAGTGTGTGTCAGAGCTGTGTGTAAGTTGACTATGCAAACCATTTGGACATTTCATCTCAATCTTTCTTATAAAAAGCAGTAGTGATGCAGTCAGTCTCTCCTCAACTGTTAGCCAAGAGAGACTGGCATGCATAGTATCTATGAACGATTACAATGAAGAGCAAGGCGTGCCGCTTTGTCCTGGGCCAGCTGCAGCTAACTAGGTCTTTCTTTGCAACACTTAACCACATGACTGGACAATAATCAAGATAAGACTAAACTATAGCCTGCAGGACTTGCTTTGTGGAGTGGTGTCAAAAAAAAAGCAGAGAATATTATGAAAAAACCCTCCACATCTTTTCAACTTTTGAATCTATATGTTTTGACCATGACAGTTTACAACCTAAGTAATTTAGTCTCAACGTCATCAGTCACACCACTCATTACCAGATTCATCCTATGTCTAGAGTTTAGGGAATGATTTGTACCAAATACAATGTTCTTAGTTTTAGAGATGTTCAGGACCAGTTTATTACTGGCCACCCATTCCAAAACTGACTGCAACTCCTTGTTAAGTGTTTAAGTGACTTCATTAGCTGTGTGTATATGTATGTATGTATGTGTATATATATATATATATATATATATATATATATATATATATATATATATATATATATATATATATATATATGACCCGTCTCTTTTCAGTCTTATGTTCCAACATCAAAAAAAAAAAAAAAAATCACATTGGATACAAGTATAGACTCCAGGCTTCAAAATGGTATTATCATACACATACAACTTTACAAAATAAAAACATACAATGCTTTCTTTCATTATTTGTTTTTTCATGCATGAATGCAATGGCTCACTGTTCGCCCAATTTGCCAATGAAGTAATAATTAAAATAATTGGCAACATCAAATGGTTTGGTGATGAGTTGAATGTCTTTATGCCCAAAAATTTCATTTAAAGTACTCCAAAGTGTTTTTCCATCAATCTTTATATCACCGATATTGGCTTCATAATACAGTTATTTTTGTTGAGTTTAATCACATAATTTCTCAACATGCAGTTAGTCGGCCACTCAGATGTGCAGCCAGACTTATTAGCCACTCCTTTTGCCCCATCTCTTGGAACTTTAACAGTTCTAACAGTCAGTTTCTTAACCGGTTAATTTTAATAAATAATTTGGTAGCAACTTAATAAATTCATCAAATGCTAATTCTGGATGCTCCTTATTTATCACATCAGACCAACAAATATTTTTTTACATCATGGACATCAGACACATTATTTTAGGCCCAGCTTTTTGGGACTTTGGCTCTCCTAGATATAGCCACATCCAATGGGCACAGATACAGTAGAACTTTGCACTAGCTGTATTAGTAAAAATGTGATCAACACGTGGATGATATTTTTCCTATAGTGTTTGTAAACACCCTGGCAAGTTGATTAAAACCCTGAACCAGATTATAGGCGCTGGTTACAGTGAGAAGCTTCTTCTTGAGCAGACCTCTGTTTACATCACATACACTGTCAACAATATGAAAGCAGATCTACAGTGGCTTTCCGAACACGTGGTATATTAATGTTCTGATGTTAGCAAGTTAATGATTTCTTGAACCTTATTTCTAAGGCTATATTAATATGAGCCATTGTCAGCCCTTTCCTGGGTAGTTTCTCAGAGATACAGTCGTGGCCAAAAGTTTTGAGAATGACACAAATGTTAATTTTCACAAAGTCTGCTGCCTCAGTGTCTTTAGATATTTTTGTCAGATGTTACTATGGAATACTGAAGTATAATTACAAGCATTTCATAAGTGTCAAAGGCTTTTATTGACAATTACATGAAGTTGATGCAAAGAGTCAATATTTGCAGTGTTGACCCTTCTTTTTCAAGACCTCTGCAATCTGCCCTGGCATGCTGTCAATTATTTTCTGGGCCACATCCTGACTGATGGCAGCCCATTATTGCATAATCAATGCTTGGAGTTTGTCAGAATTTGTGGGTTTTTGTTTGTCCACACGCTTCTTGAGGATTGACCACAAGTTCTCAATGGGATTAAGGTCTGGGGAGTTTCCTGGCCATGGACCCAAAATATCGATGTTTTGTTCCCCAAGCCACTTAGTTATCACTTTTGCCTTATGGCAAGGTGCTCCATCATGCTGGAAAGGGCATTGTTCTTCAAACTGTTCCTGGATGGTTGGGAGAAGTTGCTCTCGGAGGATGTGTTGGTACCATTCTTTATTCATGGCTGTGTTCTTAGGCAAAATTGTGAGAGAGCCCACTCCCTTGGCTGAGAAGCAACCCCACACATGAATGGTCTCAGGATGCTTTACTGTTGGCATGACACAGGACTGATGGTAGCGCTCACCTTGTCTTCTCCGGACAAGCTTTTTTCCGGACGCCCCAAACAATTGGAAAGGGGATTCAGAGAAAATGACTTTTCCCCAGTCCTCAGCAGTCCAATCCCTGTACCTTTTGCAGAATATCAGTCTGTCCCTGATGTTTTTCCTGGAGAGAAGTGGCTTCTTTGCTGCCCTTCTTTTGGAGGCCATCCTCCAAAAGTCTTCGCCTCACTGTGCGTGCAGATGCACTCACACCTGCCTGCTGCCATTCCTGAGCAAGCTCTGTACTGGTGGCTGCCCCGATCCCGCAGCTGAATCAACTTTAGGAGACGGTCCTGGCGCTTGCTGGACTTTCTTGGGTGCCCTGAAGCCTTCTTCACAACAATTGAACCGCTATCCTTGAAGTTCTTGATGATCCGATAAATGGTTGATTTAGGTGCAATCTTACTGGCAGCAATATCATTGCCTGTGAAACCTTTTTTTGTGCAAAGCAATGATGACGGCATGTGTTTCCTTGCAGGTAACCATAGTTGACAGAGGATGAACAATGATTCCAAGCACCACCCTCCTTTTGAAGCTTCCAGTCTGTTATTCGAACTCAATCAGCATGACAGTGTGATCTCCAGCCTTGTCCTCATCAACACTCACACCTGTGTTAACGAGAGAATCACTGACATGATGTCAGCTGGTCCTTTTGTGTCAGGGCTGAAATGCAGTGGAAATGTTTTTTGGGGATTCAGTTCATTTGCATGGCAAAGAGGGACTTTGCAATTAATTGCAATTCATCTGATCACTTTTCATAACATTCTGGAGTATATGCAAATTGCCATCATACAAACTGAGGCAGCAGACTGTGAAAATAAATATGTGTGTCATTCTCAAAACATTTGGCCACGACTGTAGACATAATATGGAAAAGAACAAACAAAGCAGGAGAAAAAAAAACATTCAGCAGCTGCAAGGTTTGAAGCTACGAACCCGTTGGCTGAAATATGGCAAGATTGTGGGAACATCGTTCCATTTAAATACATTGCCTTGCAAAAGTATTTCATCCCCCTTGGAGTTTCTTATTTTGTGGCATTACAACTTGTAATTTAAATGGATTTTTATTTGGATTTCAAATAATGGACATACACAAAATAGTCCAAATTGGTAAAGTGAAATATATATATATATGTATATACACACACACCCCTGTACTTAAAGGCCCCAGAGTCTGCAACACCACTAAGCAAGGGGCACCACCAAGCAAGTGACACCATGAAGACCAAGGAACTCTCCAAACAGGTCAGGGACAAAGTTGTGGAGAAGAACAGATCAGGGTTGGGTTATAAGAAAATATCAGAAACTTTGAACATCCCACGGAGCACCATTAAATCCATTATTTAAAAAATGGAAAGAATATGGCACCACAACAAACCTGCCAAAAGAGGGCCACCCACCAAAACTCACGGACCAGGCAAGGAGGGCATTAATCAGAGGCAACAAAGAGAACCCTGAAGGAGCTGCAAAGCGCCACAGCTGAGATTGGAGTATCTCTCCATAGGACCACTATAAGCTGTACACTCCACACAGCTGGGCTTTGCAGAAGAGTGGCCAGAAAAAAGACATTGCTTAAAGAAAAAAATTGGCAAACACGTTTGGTTTTCACAAAGGCATGTGGGAGACTCCCCAAACATATGGAAGAAGGTACTCTGGTCAGATGAGACTAAAATGTAGCTTTTTGGTCATCAAGGAAAATGCCATGTCTGGCACAAACCCAACACCTCATCACCCTGAGAACCCTATCCCCACAGTGAAGCATTGTGGTGGCACCATCAAGCTGTGGGGATATTTTTCATCGGCAGGGACTGGGAGACTGGTCAGAATTGAAGGGTGGCGCTAAATACAGGGAAATTCTTGAGGGAAACCTGTTTCAGTCATCCAGAGATTTGAGACTGGGATGGAGGTTCACCTTCCAGCAGGACAATAACCCTAAGCAAACTGCTAAAGCAACACTCAAGTGGTTTAAGAGGAAACATTTAAATGTCTTGCAATGGCCTACACCCATCCAACTTGAAGGAGCTGAAGCAGTTTGCCTTGAAGAATGGACAAAAATTCCAGTGGCTAGATGTACCAAGCTTATAAAGACATACCCCAAGAGACTTGTAGCTGTAACTTCTGCTCTACAAAGTATTGACTTTTTGAGGGGTAAATAGTTATGCACCCTCAAGTTCTGTTTTTTTGTCTTATTTCTTGTTTGTTTCACAAGAAAAAAAAATTGCATCTTCAAAGTGTTAGGCATGTTGTGTAAATCAAATGATACAAACCCCCCCAAAATTAATTTTAATTCCAGGTTGTAAGGCAACAAAACAGGAAAAATGCCAAGGGGGTGAATACTTTCACAAGCCACTGTAGATCTGCTTTCATATTGTTGAGTAACTGGATAAAGTTATCATTATACAGTTGAAGTCGGAAGTTTACATACACTAACACGGAACCCAAACCGGCTGCGCGCGTGGGCCATCGTGCATACATTTATTTTCTCCCCCTACACCAAACGCGATCACGACACGCAGGTTAAAATATCAAAACAAACTCTGAACCAATGACATTAATTTGGGGACAGGTCGAAAAGCATTAAAGATATATGGCAATTTAGCTAGTTAGCTTGCACTTGCTAGCTAATTTGTCCTATTTAGCTAGCTTGCTGTTGCTAGCTAATTTTAAACATTGAGTTGTTATTTTACCTGAAATGCCCAAGGTCTCCTACTCCGACAATTAATCCACACATAAAACGGCCAACCAAATCATTTCTAGTAATCTCTCCTCCTTCCAGGCTTATTCATCTTTGAAATTATATGGTGATTGGCATCTACACTTTTACCACAACAACCGGCAAAACATTTAGTCTTTCAAACACCCACGTGGGTATAACCAATGAGGAGACGGCACGTGGGTACCTGCTTCTATAAACCAATGAGGAGATGGGAGAGGCAGGTCTTTCAGCGCGATCTGCGTCAGAAATAGAAAGGAGTTCTATTTTAGCCCTTGGCATCGCAGACGCTCGTTGGCGCGCGCGAGCAGTGTGGGTGCAATAATTGAATAACATGGATTTCTAAATTTATTTTGCAACGCTCGCGCACGCAACGTGTCCTGTCTGGTCAGTATGTTAGGTTGGAGTCATTAAAACTCGTTTTTCAGCCACTCCACAAATTTCTTGTTAACAAACTATAGTTTTGGCAACTCAGTTGGGACATCTACTTTGTTCATGACACGTAATTTTTCCAAAAATTGTTTACAGAGATTATTTCACTGTATCACAATTCCAGTGGGTCAGAAGTTGACTGTGCCTTTAAACAGCTTCGAAAATTCCAGAAAATTATGTCATGGCTTTAGAAGCTTCTGATAGGCTAATTGACATCATTTGAGTCAATTGGAGGTGTACCTGTGGATGTATTTCAAGGCCAACCTTCAAACTCAATGCCTCTTTGCTTGACATCATGGGAAAATCAAAAGAAATCAG
Organism: Salvelinus namaycush; assembly: GCF_016432855.1. Classification (NCBI taxonomy): domain Eukaryota; kingdom Metazoa; phylum Chordata; class Actinopteri; order Salmoniformes; family Salmonidae; genus Salvelinus; species Salvelinus namaycush. The sequence goes on from NC_052324.1 coordinate 26,009,328, forward strand.
CCAAGACTTCAGAAAGTTCATCCTTGGGAGCAATTTCCAAATGCCTGAAGGTACCACGTTCATCTGTACAACCAATAGTACCCAAGTATAAACACCATTGGACCATGCAGCCGTCATACCGCTCAGGAAGGAGACACGTTCTGTCTCCTAGAGTTGAACGTACTTTGGTGCCTAAAGTGCAAATCAATCCCAGAACAACAGCAAAGGACCTTGTGAAGATGCTGGAGGAAACGGTACAAAAGTATCTATATCCACAGTAAAACTAATCCTATATCGACATAACCTGAAAGGCCGCTCAGCAAGGAAGAAGCCACTGCTCCAAAACCTCCATAAAAAAGCCATACTACGGTTTGCAACTGCACATGGGGACAAATATTGTACTTTTTGGAGAAATGTCCTCTGGTCTGATGAAATCAAAACAGAATTGTTTGGCCATACTGACCATCGTTATGTTTGGAGGAAAAAGGGGGAAGCTTGCAAGCTGAAGAACACCATCCCAACCATGAAGCACGTGGCAGCATCATGTTGTGGGGGTGCTTTGCTGCAGGAGGGACTGGTGCACTTCACAAAATAGATGGCATCACGAGGAAGGAAAACTTTGTGGATATATTGAAGCAACATCAATACATCAGTCAGGAAGTTAAAGCTTGGTCGCAAATGGGTCTTCCAAATGGACAATGAACCCAAGCATACTTCCAAATTTGTGGCAAAATGGCTACTCTACTATTATCCTGACATTTCACATTCTTAAAATAAAGCGGTGATCCTAACTGTGTTAATTATATATATAAGGTTTTAGAGTATTCCTAAAATATTTTTAGGAACGGAGGCATTGAGTTTTTAATATTGGTCAGGTATATCAGGAGACCATCAGCAAATAAGTTTAGTTTATATTAAAAGTTTACCAATACTGATATCCGTTACATTTGGGTCCAGTCGAATTCTTTCTGCAAGTGGTTCAAATGCCATTGCAAACAAAAGGGTAGAATCCCTGTCTAGTGCCCTTTTCTAAAGCAATTCCATCAGATAATGTATTATTTATATTTTTGCTTTAGGATATTTTTTATTATATTTGTATTAAATGTATTTCAGCTGGAAAGTTTTGAAATGAAGAGGCCATTCAAGATGGTCGAAAGCCTTTTCGGCATCTACAGCCATTATTGATGAATCTACATCTTGTTTTTTAGCGTATTGTATGATACTGAAACATGTTTTGTATTTGTACATTTTTATTTTTAAATTGGTGAGGGCACTAGAACAGTCTGCAGCACCCGGCCTCACCCTACTGGACTGTCTACTGTTTGCAGATTATCTGGTGCTTCTGTCCCCAACCAAGGAAGGTCAACAGCAGCACCTAGATCTTCTGCACAGATTCGGTCAGACGTGAACCCATTGCCCTCTATGGTTGTGTGGTCTGGGGTCCACTCACCAACCAATAATTCACAAAATGGGACAAACATATATTTTCTTCAACGTTTACCAGGCAAGTCAGTAATAAGAATAAATTCTTATTCATAATGACGGCCTACCCTGGCCAAACCCTAACCCAGACGACGCTGGGCGACGACGCTGTGCGCCGCCCTATGGGACTCCCAATCAAAGCCGGTGGCGATACAGGATCAAACCAGGGTCTGTAGTGACGCCTCTAGCACTGAGATGAAGTGCCTTAGACCGCTGCGCCACTTGGGAGCCCCAAAATTGAGACTGCATGCAGAATTCTGCAAAAATATACTGTGTACAACGCAAAACCCCAAACAATGCATGCAGAGCAGAATTAGGATTATACCTACTAGTTATCAACATCCTGAAAATAGTTGTTCAATTCTACAACCACCTAAAAGGAAGTGATGCCCACACATTCCACCACAAAGCCCTCACCTACAGAGAGATTAACCTAGAGAAGAGTCTCCAGAGCCAGCTGGTTCTGGAGCTCTGAAGGAAACACATTTGGACAAAACCAAATTATGAGAAAGTGAAAATAACTATTTGACATACTGGAAAGAATCAACCCCAACAACATTGCAAGTTGGAATGCTATCTGGCCCTAAACAGAGAGTACACAGTGGCAGAATACCTGACCACTGTGACTGACCACAAATTACAAAAATCCTTGACTATGTACAGACTGCTATTGAGAGAGGCCACCATAGGCAGACCTGGCTCTTGAGAGAAGACAGGATATGTGCCCACTGCCCACAAAATGAGATGTAAACTGAGCTACACTTCCTATCCTCCTGCCAAATGTATCACAATAGACACATACGTGACTCGTTTCAGGAAACTAGGTGTATGTCACGCGTCACTACTTCACAGGAGAGCCATTTGAACAAACTTTTTTTCATCAAAATGTGTTTTTATTTTGGCAGAGATGCATTCTGGAACATGCCAACTATCATGGGCTTTAATGACAAACTCGTATGCCATCTGTAAATACAAATAAAATGGTTCAATTACGAGCCTAGTTGGTTTAGCCACGGAGAAAGTCAGCAACCTTCCCGCTAGCCATGATTGGCTGAGATAAAGAGTGGGCTGGACATGCCGAGAGATGAGTTGGGATTGGTCTGCCATGTAGCACGCATCTGTCTACAATATTAGCTGGTCAGTATGTGTAAGTAATCCTTTCTAACGCTGCTTTTTTTAAAGATGTCACGTAGTACTGCATAAGTGTTTCTCTCCACTTTCTGGAGGACCGAGTTTTGAAATCAGTGGAATTAGAGTATGATAGCTAAGGAGAAAATTATGGCGTTTGATTGCAAAAATGCAGACGGAGTTGAAAAGGGAACACACAGAAGGCTGTTGTATAAATCACCTCTCTCCGGATTACATCTTCAAACTAAGGGCAACCATGGCATCTGTGACAGAGAGGGAGAAGCGTTCATCCATGTATACGGGTAAGAGTATAACTAGCTAGATTTTCAGATACTATAAGTTTCTAATTTTGTCAGAAAGTAATTTTCATTTCAAGTTAGTGTCCTGTTCGCTAGCTACAGTTACATGTATGATCTGTGTAGTAATATTATTCTTATCTCAGAGCCATTTGCATTGCTAATTATAACCTATTGTTAGCTAGCTAACATTGAACCTGGTTGGTTAGCTACCTGCTGATTCAGTAGTAGTAACGTTATGAGTTGGGATCATGGTTAATTGTCAGCTAGCGAGATATCTAAACAAAAGACTCCACTATGCAAGTAACTAATTCAATAGAATGTTTATGATGTCACTGCGACAACTGTCATTAGACGTAGCTCTGGCTATCTACTCTGATTTCAGAGCGCTCTCGTCTGACTGTGCCAGAGCGCAGAATAACTGACAAATTTATGAACGCTCAAAACCCGTTGAATATGGCGGGTGTCAGTAAATGTTGGTAAAAAAGTGTAATTAAATTGTTTCCAGTGGCACAGTTGCAGTCACCCAGGCTGTGGATAACATAAAAAAGAGCCTAACCAGCTTTGATAGCAGAAGTAAATGGTCAGAGTGAGCAAGCTAGCCAATGTTAGCCAGTTAGCTTGGGTGCTTGACTGCTGTTGTCCGGTCAGAACGTTCGGTTCAACCCTACACCGCGGCCAGAGCGTCCAGTGTGCACTCTGAATTTACAGACGGACAATCTGTTTAGGAAATCCCAGAGCACACTGGCACTCCAGATTAAATTTACGAACACACCCGTAGTGTAAGCCAGCCTTTAGTCTTGACATCTTTGGCTGTTCAGTACATACACTCACATGGGAATCCTTAAAGAGATGGGTGGGGCTAAAGCTTAAGAGGGTGTGAACGATGCTGAATGGGTGTTGACAAAGAGCTCTCCAGTAGACACCAAAACATTCAAGAGCCAACTCCTCAAAAGTGAGGCTACAAGTTTATCATCTTTCAAAGCAGAATTACTTTCCCATTGTTCCTCAACTGTAGTACATTATATACCATTCTCTAGCTCTCTACTTTTATCCAATGTAAAACTATTTTTTTTAACATTTCAAATTTTGCTACATAAGACCGAATTGAGCCTGTCATCATATATTTACATTTACATTTAAGTCATTTAGCAGACGCTCTTATCCAGAGCGACTTACAAATTGGTGCATTCACCTTATGATATCCAGTGGAACAACCACTTTACAATAGTGCATCTAACTCTTTTAAGGGGGGGGGGGGGGGGTTAGAAGTATACCGCAGTGTGCAATCACAGCAGCAAGATTTATGGCCCGTTGCCATGAGAAAAGGGCAACCGGTGGAGTAAAGACATTGTAAATAGAACATATATATCTGTTTATTTTCCCTTTCATACTTCAACTACTTGCACATTGTTACAACACTGTATATACCCAATAACATAACATTTGAAATGTCTATACTCGTTTAAAAACTTTGTGTTATGTTCCCTAATGTTTCACTTGTTTATTTCCCTTTTGTTTATTGTCTATTCCATTTGCTTGGCAATGTAAACATATGTTTCCCATAACAATAACGCCCTTTCATTGAATTGAGAGAGATAGAGAGAGAAACCGAGCTAGACAGAGACACGGAGAGACGCACACACACAGAGAGACGCACACACACAGAGAGACGCACAGAGAGACAGAGAGAGACACACAGAGAGAGACACAGAGACAGAGACACACAGCGAGAGAGACACAGAGACAGAGACACACAGAGACAGAGACACACACAGACACAGAGACAGAGACACACACAGACACAGAGACAGAGACACACACAGACACAGAGACACACACAGACACAGAGACAGAGACACACACAGAGACAGACACAGAGACAGAGACACACACAGACACAGACACAGAGACAGAGACACACACAGACACAGAGACAGAGACACACACAGACACAGAGACAGAGACACACACAGACACAGAGACACACACAGACACAGAGACAGAGACACACACAGAGACAGAGACAGAGACAGACACACACACAGAGACAGACACACACACAGAGACAGACACACACACAGAGACAGACACACACAGAGACAGAGACACACAGAGACACACACAGACACAGAGACAGAGACACACACAGACACAGACACAGAGACAGAGACAGAGACACACACAGACACAGAGACACACACAGACACAGAGACAGAGACACACACAGAGACAGAGACACACACAGAGACACACACAGAGACACACACAGAGACAGACACAGAGACAGACACAGAGACAGACACAGAGACAGACACAGAGACAGACACACACACAGAGACAGACACACACACACACACACACACACACACACACACACACACACACACACACAGAGACAGAGACAGACACACAGAGACAGAAACACAGAGACAGAGACACAGAGACAGAGACACACACAGAGACAGACACACACACACAGAGACAGACACACACACACACACACACACACACAGAGAGACACACACACACACAGAGAGAGACACACACACACACACACACACACAGAGACAGAGACAGAGACACACACCACACACAGAGACAGAGACACACACAGAGACAGGGACAGGGACACACACAGAGACAGAGACACACACACAGAGACAGAGACACACACACAGAGACACAAAGAGACAGGGACAGAGACAGAGACGACACACACACAGAGACAGGGACAGGGACACACACAGAGACAGGGACAGGGACACACAGAGACAGGGACAGGGACACACACAGATACAGGGACACACAGAGACAGACACACACAGAGACAGAGACTGAGACAGAGACACACACACAGAGACAGAGACACACAGAGACAGACACACACACACCCACACACACAGAGACAGAGACACACACACACAGAGACAGAGACACACACACACAGAGACACACACACACAGAGAGACAGAGACAGAGACAGAGACACACACACACCACACACAGAGACAGAGACACACACAGAGACAGGGACAGGGACACACACAGAGACAGAGACACACACACAGAGACAGAGACAGGGACACACACAGAGACAGAGACACACACACAGAGACAGAGACACACACACAGAGACACAAAGAGACAGGGACAGAGACAGAGACACACACAGACACAGAGACAGAGACACACACAGACACAGAGACAGAGACACACACAGACACAGAGACACACACAGACACAGAGACAGAGACACACACAGAGACAGAGACAGAGACAGACACACACACAGAGACAGACACACACACAGAGACAGACACACACAGAGACAGAGACACACAGAGACACACACAGACACAGAGACAGAGACACACACAGACACAGACACAGAGACAGAGACAGAGACACACACAGACACAGAGACACACACAGACACAGAGACAGAGACACACACAGAGACAGAGACACACACAGAGACACACACAGAGACAGACACAGAGACAGACACAGAGACAGACACAGAGACAGACACAGAGACAGACACAGAGACAGACACACACACAGAGACAGACACACACACAGAGACAGACACACACACACACACACACACACACACACACACACACACACACACACACAGAGACAGAGACAGACACACAGAGACACACAGAGACAGAGACACACACAGAGACAGAAACACAGAGACAGAGACACAGAGACAGAGACACACACAGAGACAGACACACACACACAGAGACAGACACACACACACACACACACACACACACAGAGAGACACACACACACACACACACACACAGAGAGAGACACACACACACACACACACACAGAGACAGAGACAGAGACACACACCACACACAGAGACAGAGACACACACAGAGACAGGGACAGGGACACACACAGAGACAGAGACACACACACAGAGACACAAAGAGACAGGGACAGAGACAGAGACGACACACACACACAGAGACAGGGACAGGGACACACACAGAGACAGGGACAGGGACACACACAGAGACAGGGACAGGGACACACACAGATACAGGGACACACAGAGACAGACACACACAGAGACAGAGACTGAGACAGAGACACACACACAGAGACAGAGACACACAGAGACAGACACACACACACCCACACACACAGAGACAGAGACACACACACACAGAGACAGAGACACACACACACAGAGACAGAGACACACACACACAGAGAGACAGAGACAGAGACAGAGACAGAGACACACACACACCACACACAGAGACAGAGACACACACAGAGACAGGGACAGGGACACACACAGAGACAGAGACACACACACAGAGACAGAGACAGGGACACACACAGAGACAGAGACACACACACAGAGACAGAGACACACACACAGAGACACAAAGAGACAGGGACAGAGACAGAGACAGAGACGACACACACACAGAGACAGGGACACACACACACAGAGACAGAGACAGAGACACACACACACACAGAGACAGAGACACACACACACAGAGACAGAGACACACACACACACAGAGAGACAGAGACAGAGACAGAGACAGAGACAGAGACACACACACACCACACACAGAGACAGAGACACACACAGAGACAGGGACACACACAGAGACAGACACACACACACAGAGACAGAGACACACACACAGAGACACAAAGAGACAGGGACAGAGACAGAGACGACACACACACAGAGACAGGGACACACACAGATACAGGGACAGGGACACACACAGAGACAGGGACACACAGACTCACCTTTCTGTAATGGTCTCCCTCAGTCCGCTAGCGACTCCTTTCATGACAGTGCTGGCCTTAGGTGTCAGGACCACTTGGGAGACAAAGAATGTTCCCTTCCTTCTGCAATCACACAAATCACATCAAACCTTACTATACAGCCACAATTAAAGACGCAATAAGTGCTTTTCCCTGTTTAAGTCACCACCCTGTCCAGGAAAAGACAGGGTGAAAGATAAAGGAACAGTCAGACCTGCGGTCAGCCACAGAGGCCTGGAGGAACTGGATCAGCTTGTCAGGGTCAGTGGTGTTGGCCCAGGGAGCCGGCATCATCTGACCCGGCCACAGGAAGGGCACCTCCAGGGCCATAGGACTATGATAGAACACCAATACCTGGTACTCATTCTCCCACAGGTACTGGAGACTCACCTAGAGGAAGGGAGAGAAGGAGAGAAACCTTTGTCTTTAGGAAACTTCCAGAGCCATAGTGGGAGCAGATACGCTCTGCAGAGTGATCAATAGCCGGCACAGCCACAAAGTAACTCTAACAACCACACTGGTAACACTAATGCTTCAGCAAATGTTGACTTTGCAGCTGGCTTATCTTAGGCGATTTCGCTCAGTGCCTCCAGGACAAGACTCATGACAATAAACATCAACCTGCATATTGGACAATATGCTCTTGAGGGAGCACAGAGATTGAAAGTGTTTGTTTGTACAGTAGAGCATTTTACCTCCTGAGCGAAGACGACAGGGCAGAGTTTCTCCCCGAACACATCCCTCAGCATTGAGACCAGCTTCTCATGGTGCAGGTTCTGAACCCCGTAGAAGTGGTTAAAGTCCAGGAACACCACCTCTCTGGCATGGGCCGACAGGAAGGAGCTGATCTGCTCCAGGCCTTCTCTCACCTGGAAGGACAACACACACCCCAAAGGAGAGCAGAGAGAGTGTCAGACCAGTCATACTCAGGAACGTCTGGTCAAATAAAGTTACAGGGATGCATTCTATTCACCGTGGCGCTGAAGAGACCGTGAGCGAAGAAGAGCTCGTTGTCTGGGTCTCGGGGCTTGGTGGAGATGCGCAGGTCAAAGAAGCGGACGCCGGCCTCCAGCTGGCTGGAGAAGTTCATGGTCTGAGTGGCGAGCCATTTGCGCATCAGCTTCTTGGCCACCGTGCCGAAGACGGACACAAAGTTCTGGACGGCATCAGTCTGCTCAGGACCAACCGGAGAGGACTCATCTATGTAGAAACTGAACGAATCATGTGAACCTGGGGGGAATATAGGCTACAGGTTATAGTGGAGGTGAGCAGAACAACCCAGTGGGTTGAGAGGACTGAGTGATGTCCTCGCTCTCCTGTCTAAATAGAAAAGTAATCTAACCAGAGAAGTGGTTCTCTGAGTGTAACTGCTCTAACTATAGAGTCAGCCCGAGACTTTTCTCCCCTCTCAACAATACATTCACAGCCAGCCCAGTGTGACCTTTTACCCTGAAAAACAAATAGATGAATAGAGAAACCCACAGTGGACCCCACAGGGTCAGGCTACAGTACACAGTCAGCCCTAGGCAACAGAGACAGTTATCCAAGAGGAGGGCTGGCTACACTTGGCCCAAAGAGTGAACCTTCTCCAGTCACAGCAATCACACAAGAACCACAGAAACACACAGACCAGAAAGTGACCTTAACCCAAAAGCACAGAGAAAACCTCACAGGCAACCACAAAACTAACAGCGCAATGAGAGCCACGTCACAACTTATGACCCGAAAGTGTGAGCAGAAGCATCACTCAACCAAACAGGACAGAGACATCTGTGGCTGAATTTACAGCAGAGAAAATGCCAGAGCAAATCTACCAATCACAAACACCACGTCTTTAACAGTCACAACAACACGGCAAGCCGTACAATGTCCTCAGCGTCACAGTCGAGATAGTGACCGTAACCAGAGCAGACAGCTCTAGGGGTCAACCAACAGCAGTACGGAGTTGTCCACACAGTCTCATAGCCCAGAGAGGGATCTTCAGTAACCTCAACAGAGATGACTGCAGACTCAACCGCACTACAGGGCTGACCCGCACTACAGGGCTGACCCGCACTACAGGGCTGACCAGCACCACAGGGCTGACCACACGGTCACAAAGCCCAAAGTTAACTCAACCACAACAGACGGTCACCGTAGCTCAAACATCAGTCAGTTGACCCTTAAAAAGTCACGAGAGATTACAACAATCAACCTCTCCACAGGCACTGAACACAGAGAGAGACCGTCATCCTACAGACAGACAGACACACACTTGCTTGACTGCACTATCTGTACATCAACCACACAGTCAGCATCCTTCTAAGTTCCCATTTAGCAATGTTCTGCCCAGGATTGTCTGCTCTTACACAAAACCTTGGAGTAGAATAGAGGCCGTGTTTTGCCTTATGGGTTTAATGGAGTAACTGTTATAGAAATGTTCGGACAATATTCCTCTGTTTCTCCAGTAGATACATGATTGGGTACAATAGAGCCAGCCCAGCTCCATGCCTTGAGACATGAAAGATCCCTAGTGTTTCTATCAAATATACCAATAGCATTTAATTAAGAGATAATCTAGCAACGTTCCTTTGGGCTTATCAAAGGTGTTTTATGCAGTGAGTCAGTTCACTGATGATGCGTGTAGTTGAAAAGGTGTGCAAAACAAAATGGTAGCTACACATCTTATATATATATATATATATATATACACACACACATATAAATTACTGTTCAAACCTCCATCAAGAAATGTCAGCTATACCTTGTATGACCAATCATTTCATGTATGTATCATTTGATGTACACAACATGCCTACCACTTTGAAGATGCAAAATATGTTTTATTGTGAAACAAACAAGAAATAAGACAAACTTGAGCATGCATAACTATTCACCCCCCCAAAGTCAATACTTTGTAGAGCCACCTATTTCAGCAATTACAGCTGCAAGTCTCTTGGGGTATGTCTCTATAAGCTTGGCACATTTAGCCACTGGGATTTTTGTACATTCTTCAAGGAAAAACTGCTCCAGCTCCAAGTTAGATAAAGATTGCTGTACACCAGCAGAACTTAAGTCATACCACAGATTCTCAATTGGAATGAGGTCTGGGCTTTGACTAGGCCATTCCAAGAAAAGTAAATGTTTCCCCTTAAACCACTCGAGTGTTGCTTTAGCAGCATGCTTAGGGTCATTGTCCTGCTGGAAGGTGAAGACTGGGATGGAGGTTCCACTTCCAGCAGGTGTAATTGCTAAAATAGGTGGCTCTACAAAGTATTGACTGACGGGTGAATAGTTATGCATGCTCAAATTTGTCTTATTTCTTGGCGGGAAGTTTGTCCCCGGTAATGCGTTGGGCAGACCGCACCACACTCTGGAGAGCTTTGCGGTTGTGGGTGGTGCAGTTGCCGTACCAGGCAGTGATATAGCTCGACAGGATGCTCTCAAATGTGCATTTGTAAAGGTTTGTGAGGGTTTTTGGTGTTAAGCCAAATTTCTTTAGCCTCCTGAGGTTGAAGAGGCGCTGTTGTGCCTTCTTCATCACACTGTCTGTATGGGTGGACCATTTCAGTTTGTCAGTGATGTGTACACCGAAGAAATTGAAGCTTTCCACCTTCTCCACTGCAGTTCCATCGATGTGGATGGGGGGGTGCTCCATCTGCTGTTTCCTGAAGTCCACAATCATCTTAGTTTTGTTGACGTTGGGTGAGAGGTTATTTTCCTGGCACCACACTCCCAGAGCATTCACCTCCTCCCTGTAGGCTGTCTCATCGTTGTTGGTAATCAAGCCTACTACTGTAGTGTCGTCTGCAAACTTGACGATTGTGTTGGAGGCGTGCTTGGCCACGCAGTCATGGGTGAACAGGGAGTACAGGAGGGGCCTGAGAAAGCACCCTTGTGGGGCCCCAGTGTTGAGTATCAGCAAAGAGGTGTTGTTTCCTACCTTCACCACCTGGGGGCGACCCGTCAGGAAGTCCAGGACACAGTTGCACAGGGCGGGGTTCAGACCCAGGGCCTCGAACTTGATGAGCTTGGAGGGTACTATGGTGTTGAATGCTGAGCTATAATCAATGAACAGCACACTTGTCCAGATGAGCCAGGGCAGTGTGCAGCTTGGCGGCGATTGCATCGTCTGTAGATCTTTTGGGGCGGTAAGCGAATTGGGTCTAGTTTGAGAGGTAAGGTGGAGCTGATATGATCCTTAACTAGTCTCTAAAAGCATTTCATGATGACAGAAGTGAGTGCTACGGGATGATAGCAGAGGTAATTGAACAAAATGACTTTAGGTACAGGGACAATGGTGGCCATCTTGAAGCATGTGGGGACAACAGACAGGGATAGGGAGAGATTGAATATATTTGTGAACACACCAGTCAGCTGGTCTGCGCATGAGGACGCGGACAGGGATGCTGGTAACCTTGCGAGGGTTAACACGCTTAAACGTCTTACTCACGTCGGCCACGGAGATGGAGAGCCCACAGTCTTTCGTAGCGGGCCGTGTCAATGGCACTGTATCATCCTCAAAGCAAGCGAAGGTGTTCAGCCTGTTCGGAAGCAAGACGGTGTCCGCGACGTGGCTGGTTTTCCTTTTATAATCCGTGCTTGTCTATAGCAGAAGACCGAGGTCATCATGTCCTGTGTATGGCTTCTGGTTGTGCCTTGTTTCACTAGTGTGGCTCAGGCCCCGTGTGGCTCAGTTGGTAGAGCATGGCGCTTGCAACGCCAGGGTTGTGGGTTCGATTCCCACGGGGGGACCAGGGTTCAATTCCCACGGGGGGCCAGTACAAAAAAACAACAAAAAAAGTATGAATGTATGTACTTGTAAGTCGCTCTGGATAAGAGCGTATGCTAAATGACTTAAATGTAAATGTAGTTCATCTGGAGCACAAATTAATGTTGAGACATAAGTACTTCCTGTAAGCCGTTGGTTAACATGTGATTAGCATAACCTTGAAGCCTTGGACTAATTCCTCTGAATTACAGGACGATGCAATTCCAGAAATAAACAAACAAATCCCTCGCTCTCACTACTTTATAGTGGCTTAATGAAGGAGATGAGTAACAGATGTTGTTCTATTAAATGTTTGCCACAGGTCAGTAGGTCTACCTGAACAATGTCAAATAAAGTGTCATTAAAGAGTTACATGTTATGGTTTATCTTATTTTTTTTCATGGTTTATGTTAGGTCCTGTGTGGCTCAGTTGGTAGAGCATGGCATTTGCAACACCAGGGTTGTGGGTTCAATTCCCATGGGGGACCAGTACAAAAACATATTAAAATGTATGCACTTATTGCTCTGGGTAAATGACTAAAATGTTATCTTTCCATTTTCTCTGAAAGGTAATATGATATACTGGATATGATACACTCAAACTCCGAGGTTATTCCACACCTACTTACAGATGCAGACGCTTACAAAAACCACAGGAAATTAAAGACCATTAGAAGGAATGAACAGATGACAGGATTATGTGGGTTAGAGGTACTGTCTCTTTCAGACAGAGAATATAGTGTGTTGAGCAGAGACACCACCATGCAGAAGGCGCAGCAGTGGTGTTTCACACACCATTACTGCTCAGCCCTCTCACTAACTCCTAACACCCTTTCAACTATTTGAGAACATTTCCAAAGTCAAACAAGTTGGATAAAGTTACTAGAACGTTACATTTTTTTTAAGGAATTGTAAACATGTTTGAACATTTAGGAAAAGTTATATTAAAGTAATAAAATACCAAGAAAGTAGTGTTTCTTAATTATATGCTGAGAAAGTTGATTGTTCCAAAGCCAATCTTGCACCATTCCCAGAAAGTTGTGGCAAGGTTGTATGCAAAATGACCATAGAGCTTGGTGAGAGTGTGGTTGTTCTAAGGAACATGTGGTTCTCAGAATGTTATGTTCTACCTGGGATTGGTCTCCCTGTATGTCATAATCTCCTGTCATAGAGAGAATTCTGCCATGCTGAAGCAAATAAACATTTGACATATGGAAAACTCAATTTACGTTAAGATTATCCAAATAGTGCTTGACAGTTTGATTATAGCTATGGATCTATGTGTATTTCACTCAAATTTACAGTAGTGTACTCTGCACACCTGGTTGCCAGTCTGACATCTGTCATTGTCTTACCGAATAAGGCCATATCGATACATCATTGTTGAATGCAAAACAAATCCGATAGCCACGCTAGTACTCTGCTGCACTACTGGCAGTTAATTGAGTTTACAGAGGGAAGAAGTTGATATTTTTTCCAAAAACAACAACAATAATTTGGTCTCACCAGTCTGTAACTGCACACTGTGTCCTCAATGACTCATACCAGAGGACAGAATGATACCATAGGAGGAGAGAGATGATTTGATAGAGGGAATGGATAGGAAGACCGAATGGAGAGGGTTGATGAGGGACCACTGTGGGAAGAGGAAAAGAGGGGGTTGGGAGAGAGACAGACAGAGGGAGGGGAAGGAGAGAAAGTAGGAGATGGACAGAGGGGATCAGACAGAAGCAGAGGAAAAGGGGTAGAAGATGAAGGGAATTCTCTCCTGCTCCTCTCCTGTGTCCTAAAGGACTCAAGGATAGCCCACTTTTTTTCAATTTTCACCTAAATGACATACCCAAATCTAACTGCCTGTAGCTCAGGCCCTGAAGCAAGGATATGCATATTCTTTGTACCATTTGAAAGGAAACACTTTGAAGTTTGTGGAAATGTGAATTGAATGTAGGAGAATATAGCACAATAGGTCTGGTAGAAGAAAATACATAGGAAAAAAAGTTTTCTACCACCATCTTTGAAAGGCAAGAGAAAGGTCCCAGTTACAGCCACCACTCTGGTTGTAATTCCGATGGCGTCCACAAGATGGCAGCAGTGTATGTGCAAAGTTTCAGACGGATAACTTGTAGTATGAGCGAGCTACATGACATTTAGTGTGAAGTCACCCAAATACATTTGGGCAAATCGTGAAGGAGATCCTTGCATTCATATAAAAAATTTCTGCAAGAATATCGTCAAATCTGTATACTTGGACTTTGATTTAGCTTTTCCAGTATTAGTAGCCATATTATAAGTTCAAAATTTGCAAAACAACCAGTTTTCATAACTTCATAACTCTCCATATTCTTCATTTTTGTCCAAAATGAAAAAGGTATGCTTTTTCATACAAGAATCACTGGTCTATGCTCTGTTCCTGTGCCAAAGCCTTGTCTAGAACCATACATTTTACAACATATACATGTTTTCCGGATACTCCCGTAAAGCCCAGCTCATTGGCTATCTAGCTAGCTTTGTTTGACCCCGATTGGTGCTTATTTGACAAAGTTAGAGTCGATCAAGTGAAGACTGCCCGTGTCATCGGCGTGCCATGAAGGCGTTGCTCTCTGACCAAATATGGTGTCCTATAGGATATACTACACCCCTAATTATATAGTGAATTCTCGTTACATTCTAGGATCTCTGAGGAATACATACGAACGTGATATGACTCGTTGAAACAACGTTTAGGGTGAGATTTTCACAGATTCCTTTCTTTGCAAATTGAACGAGTGGAAATACAAAATTGATTGTGCATGCTATATGGACCTTTTTAGGATTTGAAAAATGCTTTTATCTAACAAAACGACACTTCGTGTTATCTCTGGGACCCTTTGGATGATAAAGCAGAGCAAGATTTCAGAATATAAGTATACATTTCACCTTCAGAAGTGAATTTATAAAACCTATTGCGGTG
The DNA here is from genome assembly GCF_016432855.1 of Salvelinus namaycush. Taxonomy (NCBI): domain Eukaryota; kingdom Metazoa; phylum Chordata; class Actinopteri; order Salmoniformes; family Salmonidae; genus Salvelinus; species Salvelinus namaycush. The sequence goes on from NC_052324.1 coordinate 26,024,736, forward strand.
GGGAAAAAATGTGTTGTTAGGAGCTCTCAAACAACAGCATGGCATTTCTTCGCAGTAATAGCTACTGTAAATTGGACAGTGCAGTTATATTAACAAGAATTTAAGCTTTCAGCCGATATAAGACACTTATATGTACCGACATTTGTTGTTTCTCTAAAATCTGCGATGGTGACACGTAGTGCTGCATGATTTACAACTGTCCCGTTGACGGCACACCGATCCCTAAGAGGTTTTTTAAGAAACAACCTTCTCTGTGGGAATTTCAGTGCTTCAGCATAATGTTTCCTATAGGTTAACATCATGGTTCTATTTAAAGTAATGTTCTCAAATTGGTCTGAGAACATTACTAAAACTTTCCATGAAAACCTCAAGAAAAATGTACCGTTGAAAGAAGGTTCTAAGAATGATATTTAAAACATATACATTCTGTTCTCATCATCAACAAAACTTTGTCCCAGGAAAACTTTAAAAGGAACCAGAGTAAAACAAAACCTCCCTGAAACTTAAAAATAAGTTCACTTCTGTTCTCAGAAAGTAAAAAAATAATAATAATAATCAGTTTTACCGGTCAGGAAATGTATGGCTTCGTTCCCACAACCAAATTCAAACCAAAAACCGACGTTCCCACAAGGAATGAAAAGTGCTAGCTGGGATGTTTTTGCTAATGCCAAGCAAACAGCACATACAGTTTCTATTCAATCCTCACCAACCTAATCTTACCTCAAATCCAACACACCTATAGCTTTCAGTCATACAAGAATCACTGGTCTATGCTATGTTCCTGTGCCAAAGCCTTGTCTAGGACCATGGATGGACTGCCCACTTGAACAAAAAAAATACTGTAGAACTTACAAAAGATTTCTGTAATAAACTGTAGTACATCATACTGTAGAATACTATACTACACACTGTAGTATCCCTTGATCATATGTAGTACATACTACAGAGTGTTGTAGTATACCGTAGAATACTATAGTAAATACTACAGTATTGTCCACAAAAACACTAGTCTGCCAAAATGCTACAGTAAATTCTACAGTTTCATTTGCATAAACCCTGCCCAATCCCCTCCCCCATGTCCCAATTTGTGCCACCCATAAGTAAGAAACGTACATGCAAAGTATAAACCATATCGTGTTCCATACAAGTTATGGAGAGAAGCAGAAGCTCTGAACTATCCAGTCACACTCCAGTCTAAGCCAGTTATGGAAAAGGTGCTCTTTTAGAATTTCTCCAGTAGGTTTCCTCAAGGAGAAAATCTCCACTTTATGTCAAAGAAAATAATTCAGAAACACTACAGTAAAGTCTGCAAATTACTATATTATTTTACTACAGTATTACTATAGTTAACTGTAAATACTACAGTATAGCCCTGTTTTTGTCAGTGAATACGACAGTAAAGTTTGCAAAAACACTACAGTGAATACTATAGTATTAATGCCATAGTATACTAAAGTATTTTTTCCATGAGGGTGGGAGCAGAAATGGGGTGGCAGGGTAGCCTAGTGGTTAGAGCGTTGGACTAGTAACTGAAAGGTTGCACGATCGAATCCCTGAGCTGACAGGGTAAAAATCTGTCATTCTGCCCCTGAACAAGGCAGTAAACCCACTGTTCCTAGGCAGTCATTGAAAATAAGAATTTGTTCTTTACTGACTAACCTAGTTTAATAAAGGTAAAAAATGTAGAAATCAGCCAAGGCATGACCCCTCAATTTAGACCAGCCCACTATGCTAAAGATGGACAGGCCCACCTGGCATTTGTCCAAACTGCCCTTTGTCTAGTCCCTTTCTGTATAGAACCATAGCAGAGTGGCAGGCAGTGTGAATAATGTGCATGTGGTCAGGCACTTCAAGTCATAACTGCACTTAGCAAAGGCTGAGATTGACAGCAAGCTAGTTGGAGATGTGGCAACATGGAGCATGTCCATTATGTGAAAATCACTTCGCTCTCCGCTCCTCTCTTTAAGTTTCTATTTACCGCTTTCTCATTTTCCATTACCTCTCTCCCCCACACTTTCTGTATATTCCCTACCCCTCTCACCCTTTCCTTGCCCTTCTCTCAGTCCTTACATTTCCTCACCTTTCCAACTTTTCTTAGCTTAACCCCCTCTCTCCACATTTAACTTGAGTGCAATGTCATATCTTGAAATCTCATCCATGCCCACTTTAAAATCCTCTGGGAAAGTTTACCCTCCTCTATAGCTCAAGTGGTGAATAAGAGATTGGACAAAGGGATGGATGGACAAATACATGGCTGGATGGATAGATTAATCCTGTCCCAAGGCCCATTTGTATTTATTATGGATCCCCATCTACCCACTCTTCCTGGGGTCCAGCAATATTAAGGCAGCTTACATTTTACAATACATTCATAACAGATTTCACAACATATTGTGTGCCCTCAGGCCTCTACTCTAATACCGCTTATCTATAACACAAAATGAACGTGTACATGTGTGTGTAGTGCGTATGTTCTCGTGTGTTTGTATGCATGGGTCTAGGTTTGTGTTGCGTCACAGTCCCGTTGGTCCTGAAGGTGTTTTTTTTTAATCTGTTTTTTAAACCTAATTTTACTGCTGGCATGAGTTACTTTATGTGGAATAGAGTTGGCTCCATGTAGTCTTGGCTCTATGTAGTACCGTGCACCTCCCATAGTCTGTTCTGGACTTGGGGACTGTGAAGAGACCTCTGGTGGCATTTCTTGTGGGGTATGCATGGGTGTCCGAGCTGTGTGCCAGTAGTTCAAAACAGACAGCTCGGTGCATTCAATATGTCAATAACTCTCACAAATACAAGTAGTGAATATAGGACAAAACACACATCACAACAAGAGAGACAACACTACATAAAGAGAGACCTAAGACAACAACATAACAGCAAAGCATAACACAGCATGGTAGCAACAACATGACAACAACATGGTAGCAGCACAAAAACATGGTACAAACATTATTGGGCAAAATCAACAGCACAGAGGTCAAGAAGGTAAGAGATAACAATACATCACACCTGTCAGTGAGAGTGTTTGAATGAAGAGATTGAGATAAAACTGTCCAGTTTAAGTGTTTGTTGCAGCTCGTTCATGTCGCTAGCTGCAGCAAACTGAAAAGAGGACCGATTTAGGGATGTGTGTGCTTTGGGGAGCTTTAACAGAATGTGACTGGCAGAACGGGAGTTGTATGTGGAGGATGAGAGGGCTGCAGTAGATATCTCAGATAGGGGGGAGTGAGGCCTAAGAGGGTTTTATAAATAAGCATCAACCAGTGGGTCTTGCGACGGGTATACAGAGAAAAAATAAAATGACCAGTTACAGAAGAGTAGAGTGCAGTGGTGTGTCCTATAAGGAGCATTAGTGGCAAATCTGATGGCCGAATGGTAAAGAACATCTAGCCGCTCGAGAGCACCCTTACCTGCCGATCTATAAATTATGTCTCCGTAATCTAGCATGGGTAGGATGGTCATCTGAATCAGGGTTCATTTAGCAGCTGGGGTGAAAGAGGAGTGATTACGATAGAGGAAACCAAGTCTAGATTTAACTTTAGCCTGCAGCTTTGATATGTGCTGAGAGAAGGACAGTGCACCGTCTAGCCATACTCCCAAGTATTTGTATGAGGTGATGACCTCAAGCTCTAAACCCTCAGAGGTAGTAATAACACCTGTGGGAAGAGGGGCATTCTTCTTACCAAACCACATGACCTTCGTTTTGGAGGTGTTCAGAACAAGGTTAAGGGTAGAGAAAGCTTGTTGGACACTAAGAAAGCTTTGTTGTAGAGCATTTAACACAAAATCCAGGGAGGGGCCAGCTGAGTATAAGACTATCTGTATATAAATGGATGAGAGAGCTTCCTACTGCCTGAGCGTGGGGCCTAGAATTGAGCCTTGGGGTACTCCCTTGGTGACAGACAGTGGCTGAGACAGCAGATATTCTGATTTATACACTGCACTCTTTGAGAGAGGTAGTTAGCAAACCAGGCCAAAGACCCCTTAGAGACACCCATACTCCTTAGCCGGCCCACAAGAATGGAATGGCCTACCATAACAAAAGCTTTGGCCAAGTCAATAAAAATAGCAGCACAATATTGCTTAGAATCAAGGGCAATGGTGACGACATTGAGGACCTTTAAGGTTTCAGTGACAGATCCATAACCTGAGAAGAAACCAGATTGCATATCCGAGAGAATACTATAGACATCAAGAAAGCCAGTTAGTTGATTATTACGTTTTTCCAACACTTTTGATAAACAGGGCAAAATAGAAATAGGCCTATAACAGTTAGGATCAGGTTGATCTCCCACTTTAACTGAAGGATGAACTGTGGCTGCCTTCCAAGCAATGGAAACCTCCCCAGAAAGGAGAGACAGGTTAAAAAGATCAGAGATAGGCTTGGCGATGATAGGGGCAGCAACCTTAAAGAAGAAAGGGTCTAAACCATGTGACCCAGATGTTTTTTTGGGGTCAAGTTTAAGGAGCTCCTTTAGCACCTCGGACTCAGTGACTGCCTGCAGGGAGAAACGTTGTAGCGGGGCAGGGGAAAAAGAAAGAGAAGCATCAGGGATAGTCGCATTAGAAGGGGTGGGAGATGAGGAAATGTTGGATGGGCAAGGAGGCATGGCTGAGTCAAATAGGAATCCTGACTTAATGAAGTGGTGATTAAAGAGCTCAGCCATGTGCTTCTTGTCAGTAACAACCACATCATCAACTTTACAGGACATGGGCAGCTGTGAGGAGGAGGGTTTATTCTCCAGGTCTTTAACCATTTTACAGAACTTCTTGTGGTTAGACCCACAGAGAGAACTGCTCCTTGAAGTTTCTAATGTTGGCTTCCGGATAGCCTGCACTTATTTCTCATTTGCCTGAATGAGAGCCAGTCACCCTGAGTATGCCGAGCCTTTCGCCAAATGCAATTCTTGAGGGTTAGTAACTCTGAAAGATCACGGTCGAAACGGACTGAACTGGTTTTTAATTCTCATTTTCTATATAGGGGCATGTTTGTTAACAATACCACTGAAAATATAAAAAATACCACTGAAAATCCAAATGTCTTCAACAGCGGGGATCAAGCTGATTCAATACCATTTTAGAGGCCAGTTCATGAAGGAAGGCATGCTCATTAAAGTTTTTTAGCACGCGTATGACAAATCAGGACAGGTCGTTTCACTGAGCAGCCATTACGAACACAGAATGTAAAAGTGATCACTAAGGTCCTAATAGAAAACACCAGACTGATACCTATCAGGATTATTTGTGAGGATAACGTCAAGAAGAGTAGCCTTTTCTGGGTGTTTGGTGTTATACAAATCAAAATATTATTGGTCACATACACATGGTTAGGAGATGTTAATGCGAGTGTAGCGAAATGCTTGTGCTTATAGTTCCGACCATGCAGTAACATCTAACAAGTAATAACAATTTAACAACTACCTTTTACACATAAGTGTAAAGGAATGAATAAGAATATGTACATATAAAATATATGGATGAGCGATGGCCGAACGGCATAGGCAAGATGCAGTAGATGGTACAGTATATACATATGAGATGAGTAATGTAAGGTATGTAAACATTATATGAAGTGGCATTGTTTAAAGTGGCTAGAGATTTGAGTCAGTATGTTGGCAGCAGCCACTCAATGTTAGTGATGGCTGTTTAACAATCTGATGGCCTTGAGATAGAAGCTGTTTTTCAGTCTCTCGGTCCCAGCTTTGATGCACCTGTACTGACCTCGCCTTCTGGATGATAGCAGGGTGAACAGGCAGTTGCTCGGGTGGTTGTTGTCCTTGATGATCTTTTTGGCCTTCCTGTGACATCGGGTGGTGTAGGTGTCCTGGAGGGCAGGTAGTTTGCCCCCGGTAATGCGTTGTGCAGACCTCACTACCCTCTGGAGAGCCTTACGGTTGTGGGCGGAGCAGTTGCCGTACCAGGCGGTGATACAGCCCGACAGGATGCTCTCGATTGTAAATCTGTAAAAGTTTTGAGTATTTTTGGTGACAAGCCAAATTTCTCCAGCCTCCTGAGGTTGAAGAGGCGCTACTGCGCCTTCACCACGCTGTCTGTGTGGGTGGACCAATTCAGTTTGTCTGTGATGTGTACGCCGAGGAACTTAAAACTTTCCACCTTCTCCACTACTGTCCTGTCGATGTGGATAGGGGGTGCTCCCTCTGCTGTTTCCTGAAGTCCATCTCCTTTGTTTTGTTGACATTGAGTGTGAGGTTATTTTCCTGACACCACACTCCGAGGGCACTCACCTCCTCCCTGTAGGCCGTCTCTTCGTTGTTGGTAATCAAGCCTACCACTGTAGTGTCGTCTGCCTACTTGATGATTGAGTTGGAGGTGTGCATGGCCACGCAGTCGTGGGTGAACAGGGAGTACAGGAGAGGGCTGAGAATGCACCCTTGTGGGGCCCCAGTGTTGAGGATCAGCGGGGTGGAGATGTTGTTTCCTACCCTCACCACCTGGGGGCGTCCCGTCAGAAAGTCCAGGACCCAGTTGCACAGGGCGGGGTCGAGACCCAGGGTCTCGAGCTTAATGACGAGTTTGGAGGGTACGATGTTGTTAAATGCTTGTGGGATTGGTGATAATCTGAGAAAGTTTTAGGGAGTCCCATTGCTTTAGGACTTGGTCAGGTGGTTTAAGTATGTCCCAGTTTAGGTCACCTAGAAGGACAAATTCAGACTTAGTGTAAGGGTCCAGGAGAGAGCTTAAGGCAGGTAGGGTACAGGCCGGTGCGGATGGAGGACGATAGCACCCAGCAACAGTCAACAACGAGCTATTTGAAAGCTTAATGCTTAAAACCAGCAAATTAAATTGCATACATCATTAATGTTAGCTCTCTGTGTACATCCAAGGGCCAACTATGCTGCCCTGTTCTGAGCCAATTACAGTTTTCCTAAGTCCCTCTTTGTGGCACTTGACCACACAACTGAACAGTAGTCCAGGTGCAACAAAACTAGGTTCTGTATGACCTGCCTTGATGATAGTGGTGTTAAGAATGCAGACCAGTGCTTTATTATAGACAGACTTCTCCCCATCCTAGCTACTGTCTTATCAATATGTTTTGACCATGACAGTTTACAATACAGGGTTACTCCAAGCAGTTTAGTCATCTCAACTTGCTCAATTTCGACATTATTGATTACAAGATTTTGTTGAGGTTTAAGGCTTATTGAATGATTTGTCCCAAATACAATGCTTTTAGTTTTTAATATATTTAGGGCTAACGTATTCCTTACCAACTATTCTGAAACTAACTGCAGCTCTTTGTTAAGTGTTGCAGTCATTTCAGACGCTGTGGTAGATGACGTGTATAGTGTCGAGTCATCCGCATACAGTACATGGACACTGGCTTTACTCAAAGTACTTTGTTGAAGCACCTTTGGCAGTGATCACAGCCTCGAGTCTTCTTTGGTAGGACGCTACAAGCTCGGCACACCTATATTTGTGAAGTTTCTCCCATTCTTCTCTGCAGATCCTCTCAAGCCCTGTCAGGTTGGATGGGGAGTGTCGATGCGCAGATATTTTCAGGTCTCTCCAGAGATGTTCGATCGGTTTCAAGTCCGGGCTCTGCCTGGCCCACTCAGGGACAATCGGCGACTTGTCCTGAAGCCACTCCTGCGTTGTCTTGGCTGTGTGCTTAGAGTCGTTTTCCTGTTGGAAGGTGAACCTAATTTCTTTCTCAAACATCATAGGTTTGCTTTGAAATAACATAAATACATCCTGTAAATGTATCTAAATTAGACCAAATCATCCACTTACGAAAACACAACATCACTATCGGAAAAGATGGAGATATGGACTATCCCGCCCACTTCACTAAGAGTAGATTTAGCAGGCGGTAACTTGTGGAATAGACACCGGCTGGAATGTGGTTTTAACCAATCAGCATTAGAACCACCCGTTGTATAATACCACTCATTGGCTGCACTCAAATACAAAAGCTCTCTGTGTGGCAGAGCTAATAGTGACATAATTTGTATGTTCATTATATATGCATTAAGTCAATATTGTGTCTTCCTTCCTGCAAAAGGTGTGGGTCCTGAATAATGCAAACATGGTCATAATGATGTTAGCTACAGACTCAGACAAGTGTCAACTCATTTCAGGCTTGTTTGCCCTTAAGACACACACACACACTGTCTCAGTGATACAGAGAAAGACTGTTTTACGCTGATAAAACTGTCCACTCTTTTCTTCTAAAAACCCCTCTTCTGCTGTACTATAAACCCCTCTTCTGCTGTACTATAAACCCCTCTTCTGCTGTACTATAAACCCCTCTTCTGCTGTACTATAAACCCCTCTTCTGCTGTACTATAAACCCCTCTTCTGCTGTACTATAAACCCCTCTTCTGCTGTACTATAAACCCCTCAATCGCTTTTCTTTTTCCTCATCTGTTTAATTTGCTGCTTTTGTTCATGACCATGTCCTCTGTCGGTCAGAGGCTCGGCAGGTTAGAACAGAGCCAGAGCAGGGGGAAGCCAGTGTCACCTGCAGGGCAAACAGACGGCCTCACTAAGTCAGAAGTTATAGGCAAGGGTTGAAGTCATTGGAGAGCAGCTTTGCCAAGGTGAGGAGATGAGAGGGCAACACTGGGAAAGAGTACACAACCTTGTGTACAGGTTGTATTTAGGCTGTTCGAGCGAGCGAGCGTGAGCGAGGTGTTCACATTAAGGAGAAAGGGAGAGTGTGCGCACGTCGTCGCAGAGATATGGAATTATATATATATATCTCTCTTCAGCCAGAGATATGGAATTATATATATATATCTCTTCAGCCAGAGATATGGAATTATATCTCTTCAGCCAGAGATATGGAATTATATATATATCTCTTCAGCCAGAGATATGGAATTATATATATATATCTCTTCAGCCAGAGATATGGAATTATATCTCTTCAGCCAGAGATATGGAATTATATATATATCTCTTCAGCCAGAGATATGGAATTATCTCTCTTCAGCCAGAGATATGGAATTATCTCTCTTCAGCCAGAGATATGGAATTATATATATATATCTCTTCAGCCAGAGATATTGGCAGCCCCTACATACCCTGATCTGATAAGCCAGGCTACGTTGGACAGCTTTCAGAGTCTGGTCTCAAGATAGATAGATGCTATTAAAACGTCATTTCCAAGACATTAAACATCGATTGAAAACGGGGTTGGTCTGCGCTACAGACACAGTAAAAAAGATAATTATGCCATGTTAACTTTTTTTGAAGAAGAGGATCAGCTAGCACTCCATGTGATATCCATTCCCAGTAACGCTTACATAAACCTGCACTAACAGATAATACACCATACAGAAATGCAAATCAGGCCACTGTTGAACAGTGTCTACAAAAATGTGAATAGCAAAACGTCTACATCCTAGGCTGGGTTCCAGTCTGATTGTGCTGTAGCCAAGTACTTTGGCTGTGTTTTGGGGTAGGTAACTATGTAATGCCTCTGTTGAATGCAGAAACACCGAGTTGGACCCCCAGGCATTATAAAATGTAGAATCAAGGATAATTCTCTGGCTGGGAGGACTGATATGATCGGCACTCATCCTCCCATTCGTTCCTCTTTCACTGGTTCAGTGCTTCTCTCACTTTCACTGGGAACAGAAGCTCTAACCCTGCAGCAGTAACACATAGCTGCTGCCTCTGCAAAACATCCTCAACCAGATCAGCAGCCGCCAGGTTTGGCAGCTGAAACTGTAAGGGGAAATTGGCTTCTGGCAAGGAAAACACACGCACACACACACAAACATGTAAAAAAAAATGTTTTGTTGGTCTGATGTGAATGAGGAAGTGAATCCAGATGCAGCACTGGAAGTATTTGTAAAAGTACTGATGCCAATTGTTGACAAGCGTGCACCTGTTCAGAAAGGAACTGGGAGAACTGTTCCAGCCCTCTGGATTGATGATCAATTGAAAAATTGTATGGTTCAAATAAATTATGCAAAATATGTGTCAGGCTGCTAAGCTGATTGGTTGACATACTGTACATTGAGAAATATTGTAATTAAACTTATAATTTGTTATTTTTATTACCAAGATAAATTACATAAAAACACAATGGAAAAAGACTTGAGTACCTTATATGATATCATGGCCAAAAAAAAAAACTATTCATCTCCCTTGTTCATTGAAGTTGATGGGTCATTTATAACAAAACCTTGCAATGTTGCCAATTAGTTAAATGATTATTTCACTAGTAAAGTGGAAAAACTCAGAAGTGAAATGACAACATTGTGCCATTATATTTTTCTATTAAAGATCTAATAATGAAAGATAAGGATTGCTGCTTTGAATTTGGTCAAGTTAGTGTGGGAGAGGTAGAATAACTATTGTTATCCATCAATAATGATAAGCCACCAGCTATAGACAACCTTGATGGGAAACTATTGAGAATGGTAGCAGACTGTATTGCCACCCCTATTTCTTATATCTTTAACCAAAGCCTAAATGAGTGTGTCCACGGGCGTGGAAGGAAGTTAGTCATTCCACTGCCTAAAAATAGTCAAGCATCCATTTCTGGCTGTAACAGCCACCCAGTCACTTTGCTGCCTGTTCTTGGTAAACTGATGTAGAGAATTGTGTTTGACCAAATGTAATGCTATTTTTTCAGAGAGAAAGTAAACGACTGACTTTCAGCATGTACACATTCAAAAGTTTGGGGTCACTTAGAAATTCCCTTGTTTTTTGAAAGAAAAAATGTTTTTGTCCATTAAAATAACATCCAATTGATCGCAAATATAGTGTAGACATTGTTAATGTTGTAAATTACTATTGTAGCTGTAAACGGCTATCTACATAGGCGTACAAAGGCCCATTATCAGCAACCATCACTCCTGTGTTCCAATGGCACGTCGTGTTAGCTAATCCAAGTTTAGAATTTTAAAAGGCTAAGTGATCATTAGAAAACCCTTTTGCAATTATGTTAGCACAGCTGAAAACTGTTGTTCTGATTAAAGAAGCAATAAAACAGACCTTCTTTAGACTAGTTGAGTATCTGGAGCATCATAATTTGTGGGTTCGATTTACAGGCTTAAAATGGCCAGAAACAAAGCACTTTCTTCTGAAACTCGTCAGTCTATTCTTGTTCTGAGAAATGAAGTCTATTCCATGCGAGAAATTGCCAAGAAACTGAAGATCTCGTACAACACTGTGTACTACTCCCTTCACAGATCAGCGCAAACTATCTCTAACCAGAATAGAGAGAGTGGGAGTCCTCAGTGCACAACTGAGCAAGAGTACAACTACATTAGTGTCTATTTTGAGAAACAGACCTCTCACAAGTGGCACCTTCAACTGGCACCTTCATTAAATAGTACCTCAACGCCAGTCTCAATGTCAACATCTATTTTGAGAAACAGACCTCTCACAAGTGGCACCTTCAACTGGCACCTTCATTAAATAGTACCTCAACGCCAGTCTCAATGTCAACATCGGCATCCCGGTGACTCCGGGATGCTGGCCTTCTAGGCAGAGTTGCAAAGAAAAAGCCATAGAGTGGCTTGCGAAAGTATTCACGCCCCATGGCATTTTTCCTATTGTGTTGCCTTACAACCTGGAATTAAAATATATTTTGGGGGTGGTTGGTATCATTTGATTTACTTAACCTGCTTACCACTTTGAAGATGCAAAACACTTGTTGTGACACAAACAAGAAATAAAGACAAAACAGAAACCTGAACATGCATAAGTATTTAACCCCCCCCCCCCCCCCCCCCCCACACCCCCTCCCAAGAGTTAATACTTTGTAGAGCCACCTACTGCAGCAATTACAGCTGCAAGTCTCTTGGGGTATGTCTCTATAAGCTTGACACATCTAGCCACTGGCATTTTTGCCGATTCAAGGTAAGTTGAATGGCTTCCACTGGTGTACAGCAATAGTTAAGTCATACCACAGATTCTCAATTGGATTGAGGTCTGGGCTTTGACTAGGCCATTCCAGTACATTTAAATGTTTCCCCTTAAACCACTCGAGTGTTGCTTTAGCCGTATGCTTAGAGTCATTGTCCTGCTGGAAGTGGAACCTCCATCCCAGTCTCAAATCTCTGGAAGACCGAAACAGGTTTCCCTCAAGATTTCCCTGTATTTAGCATCATCCATCACTCCTTCAATTCTGACCAGTTTCCCAGTCCGCTCCGATGAAAAACATCCCCTTCACTGTGGGGATGGTGTTCTCGGGGTGATGGGAGGTGTTGGGTTTGTGCCAGACAGCGTTTTTCCTTGATGGCCAAAAAGTTTGACTTTAGTCTCATCTGACCAGAGTACCTTCTTCCATATGTTCTTCCATGTGTCTCCCATGCGCATTTTGGCGAACACCAAATGTGTTTGCTTATTTTTTTCTGGCCACCCTTCCGTAAAGCCCAGCTCTGTGGAGTGTACGGCTTAAAGTGGTCCTATCGACAGATACTCTAATCTCCACTGTGGAGTTCTGCAGCTCCTTCAGGGTCAGCTTTGTTGCCTCTGATTAATGCCTTCCTGGCCGTGAGTTTTGGTGGGCGGCCCTCTTTTGGCAGGTTTGTTGTGGTGCCATATTATTTAAATGTTTTAATAATGGATTTAAATGGTGCTTCATGGGATGTTCAAAGTTTCGGATATTTTCTTATAACCCAACCCTAATCTGTACTTCTCCACAACTTTGTCCCTGACCTGTTTGGAGAGCTCCTTGGTCTTCATGGTGCCGCTTGCTTGGTGGTGCTTGGTTGGTGTTGCAGACTCTGGGGCCTTTCAGAGCAGGTGTATATATATACACTGAGATTATGTGACACTTAGTTCATTAAAACTTCTTCAGGATCAGTGTCCCTTCCATGGGACAGTTGAGGTAATGTAGGCTAATGCGATTAGCATGAGGTTGTAAGTAACAAGAACATTTCCCCTGACAGACATATCTGATATTGGCAGAAAGCTTAAATTATTGTTAATCTAACTGCACTGTTAATGAAGCTTCCAGTTGAGGACTTGTGAGGCGTCTGTATCTCAAACTAGACACCAATGTACTTGTCCTCTTGCTAAGTTGTGCACCGGGGCCTCCCACTATTTCTATTCTGGTTAGAGACAGTTTGCTCTGTTCTGTGAAGGGAGTAGTACACAGGGTTGTACGAGATCTTCAGTTTCTTGGCAATTTCTCACATGGAATAGCCTTCATTTCTCAGAACAACTATAAACACTGACGAGTTTCAGAAGAAAGTGCTTTGTTTCTGGCCATTTTGAGCCTGTAATCGAACCCACAAATGCTTATGCTCCAGATACTCAACTAGTCTAAAGGCTGCCAGTTTTATTGCTTCTTTAAATCAGAACAGTTTTCAGCTGTGCTAACAATTGCAAAAGGGTTTTCTAATGATCAATTAGCCTTTTAAAATGACGTGCCATTAGAACACAGGAGTGATGGTTAATGATAAATGTAGATATTGCATTAATAAAATAAAAAGAATCTGCCGTTTCCAGCTACAATAGTCATTTACAACATTAACAATGTCTACACTGTATTTCTGATCATTTTGATGTTATTTTAAAATGGAAAGAAATATTTAAAAAAGTGTTTTTGTATCAAAAACAAGGGAATTTCTAAGTGACCCCAAACTTCTGAACGGTAGTTTATATGGACAAGGCCGCTCAACTTGTACTGCACTGATTCAGATGACAGATTATTGGTTAAAAGAAATGGATAATAAGACGATAGTTGGAGCTGTATGGTTAGATTTCAGTGCAGCCTTGAGGTTATTGATCATAAATTGATATATTTAAAAAATTGCTAGGGCTTTACATCGCTTGCCATCACATGGTTGGAGAGCGATTTATCCAATATAACCCAGAGAGTGTTAGTCAATGGAAGCTTTAACATCAGATAGTGGTTGCTCCTTTAAAATGTGAGTCAGTCTGCAGCACACCTTGCGGGCTGCTGCAACATTTTGTGGCACGTCATCTAATTGTCAGCCATTTTTTCTGTTAGTTGTAGTTTGACCACCAGAGGGCATCTATGAGAAGCATTTGAGAGTCTACCATATTGCAGTCACACATGAGACCGGGGTTCATTTCCCCGACGGGGAGGAAGGAGTTGGCTGTCTTTGTAAATAAGAATTTGTTTTTAACTGATTCCATGTGTTATTTCATAGTTGTGATGTCTTCATTATTATTCTACAATGTAGAAAATAGTACAAATAAATACAAATCCTGGAATGAGTAGGTGTGTCCAAACTTTTGACTGGTACTTGCTTAATAATTTGATGAATATTATGGTGTTTCTATTCCATGAAAAATGAAAAACCCTCTGGGTTTCCGTTAGGATGGAACAGAAATTATGGCACAGTACAACGTGACGCTCATAAATTCAGACCGTTTTGCTCTCGGAGCGCACACTGGACGTTCGGGCCAAGGAGTAGGGTTGATTTGAGCGTTCTGGCCTTACGTCAGTCAAGCACCCAAGCTACCTCCAGACACAAAATGTGACCACTGACCATTTTACTCGCCCTAGCAGAGCTGGTTAGGCAGGTTGTGTTATCCAGAGCGTTGGTGACTAACTGTGTTGCTGGAAACAATTTAATTACGCTTTTTCCGAAGTTTACTGACACCGGCCATATTCAACTGAAGTTGAGCGCTAGTAAATTCATTATTCTGCGCTCTGGTACACTCAGACGAGCGTGCACTGAAATCGCAGTAGATAGCCAGAGGGAATTTACGAAAGCACCCGAATGTCCATTGAGAACGCACAACGACTTGAATTTAGCTAAGCTAAGAATGACAGGAATAATCAAGTCAATGAATGTTGGGTAGTTAGATAGCCTATAGTTAATATACTGGCAAGTTTGATGTATAACTACTAATATTCGGTAGATAGCATATCATTACAGCAGTATGTACTGCTATGTGTTTCGTAAGGACAGCGTAGCTAACAAATTGTCAGCCATCATAACGTGTAAGGTAACTTATTTGAAAAGCCATTACTTTATTACATTGAGTAGCAAGCTACCACGAGGACGCGCTCTAGTGACTCAGCGGCTTGAGCATGCTTTTGGTGCAGAGTCGACAGCACGCTGGACTTAGGGCATGAAGTTTGAGGGTTCGAAACCTGCTCCCTGCATTTGAAGTCGTGCACAATTATCAGTTTATTATTTGGTTTATATTGCCCATTCATTGTCAATTACAGACACAGTAGTGCATTGGGACCGTAACTCCCCCTTGGTCGTTAGGTCAAATCTGGTCTGTGGTAGGACAGGGTTTTTCCCACACCTTTCTTTGCAAAAACGAGGCTTCAAAAGTAAAAACACTTTTACAATCAAATAATTTGTAATAGAGCGCAACACTTTATGCATTTTATTCCAAAGATATATTTTGAGAACAAAAAAAGTATGATAATAAAACTAATTTAGGCCATTTTTTGAGTGTCAGTTTGGCTACAACCAATACTGTTCAGCCTTTCTTTCCGACAAAGTTATAGCGGACACCTACGAAGGACTGTGTGATGATGGCATCTCAGGTAAGCAGCACAGGGCGTTCTTCCATCAAACTTCTCGTAGGAGATAACTACTAGCTATGTATTCAGTGTCGGTTCATAACCTTCTGCTATATTACATACATACCATAGAATCATAAATCATGCAGTTATTTTTCTCAAGCTAACCAAAAACACTTAGCTACGAACGCCTGTTCTTGCCATTTTCAGTTGAATTCATCTAACTTTCTTTCATGGCAACTCATAAGCAGGCCATGTCCTATTTGTTTCATAGTTAATATATAATCATATTTCATGAGTGTAACGGTTAGCTTTTTTACAGAAGGATGAAAGAACACAATATGTCTGTCAGGGAACACTATTCTGATATGTCAGATTAAGAGTTAGACCAGAAACTCAGGGCAATTAAGGCAAGGATGCCCCATGCGGGATTCAGAATGGTCAAAGGAAGTCTCCAAGCAATGGGCCATCGTGTACAATGGCGAAGAGTTAGGGAGTCTTTGCAGCGTGTAGATGTTGCAGGTATCATTGCCTGAATGATCCAGCTTCGTTGCATTGCTCTGCAAAAACACTCTTCCTGCTCCCCCGTCGCTCATCCACATCGACACATATCATAAATTGATGATATGTATAATGTCTCCACCCTCTCACCTTCCCCCCCTACTCACAAGGCAGGCAATACGCTTGACCTCATCTTTACTAGATGCTGTTCTTCCACTAACCTCATTGCAACTCCCCTCCAAGTCTCCGACCACTACCTTGTATCCTTTTCCCTCTCGCTCTCATCCAACACTTCCCACACTGCCCCTACTCGGATGGTATCGCGCCGTCCCAACCTCCGCTCTCTCTCCCCCGCTACTCTCTCCTCTTCCATCCTATCATCTCTTCCCTCTGCTCAAACCTTCTCCAACCTATCTCCTGATTCTGCCTCCTCAACCCTCCTCTCCTCCCTTTCTGCATCCTTTGACTCTCTATGTCCCCTATCCTCCAGGCCGGCTCGGTCCTCCCCTCCCGCTCCGTGGCTCGACGACTCATTGCGAGCTCACAGAACAGGGCTCCGGGCAGCCGAGCGGAAATGGAGGAAAACTCGCCTCCCTGCGG
The DNA here is from genome assembly GCF_016432855.1 of Salvelinus namaycush. NCBI lineage: Eukaryota > Metazoa > Chordata > Actinopteri > Salmoniformes > Salmonidae > Salvelinus > Salvelinus namaycush. The sequence continues at coordinate 26,041,279 of NC_052324.1, forward strand.
ACCTGGCATCCTTTCACTCCCTCCTCTCTACATTTTCCTCTTCTGTCTCTGCTGCTAAAGCCACTTTCTACCACTCTAAATTCCAAGCATCTGCCTCTAACCCTAGGAAGCTCTTTGCCACCTTCTCCTCCCTCCTGAATCCTCCTCCCCCTCCCCCCCCCCCTCCTCCCTCTCTGCAGATGACTTCGTCAACCATTTTGAAAAGAAGGTCGACGACATCCGATCCTCGTTTGCTAAGTCAAATGACACCGCTGGTTCTGCTCACACTGCCCTACCCTGTGCTCTGACCTCTTTCTCCCCTCTCTCTCCAGATGAAATCTCGCGTCTTGTGACGGCCGGCCGCCCAACAACCTGCCCGCTTGACCCTATCCCCTCCTCTCTTCTCCAGACCATTTCCGGAGACCTTCTCCCTTACCTCACCTCGCTCATCAACTCATCCTTGACCGCTGGCTACGTCCCTTCCGTCTTCAAGAGAGCGAGAGTTGCACCCCTTCTGAAAAAACCTACACTCGATCCCTCCGATGTCAACAACTACAGACCAGTATCCCTTCTTTCTTTTCTCTCCAAAACTCTTGAACGTGCCGTCCTTGGCCAGCTCTCCTGCTATCTCTCTCAGAATGACCTTCTTGATCCAAATCAGTCAGGTTTCAAGACTAGTCATTCAACTGAGACTGCTCTTCTCTGTATCACGGAGGCGCTCCGCACTGCTAAAGCTAACTCTCTCTCCTCTGCTCTCATCCTTCTAGACCTATCGGCTGCCTTCGATACTGTGAACCATCAGATCCTCCTCTCCACCCTCTCCGAGTTGGGCATCTCCGGCGCGGCCCACGCTTGGATTGCGTCCTACCTAACAGGTCGCTCCTACCAGGTGGCGTGGCGAGAATCTGTCTCCTCACCACGTGCTCTCACCACTGGTGTCCCCCAGGGCTCTGTTCTAGGCCCTCTCCTATTCTCGCTATACACCAAGTCACTTGGCTCTGTCATAACCTCACATGGTCTCTCCTATCATTGCTATGCAGACGACACACAATTAATCTTCTCCTTTCCCCCTTCTGATGACCAGGTGGCGAATCGCATCTCTGCATGTCTGGCAGACATATCAGTGTGGATGACGGATCACCACCTCAAGCTGAACCTCGGCAAGACGGAGCTGCTCTTCCTCCCGGGGAAGGACTGCCCGTTCCATGATCTCGCCATCACGGTTGACAACTCCATTGTGTCCTCCTCCCAGAGCGCTAAGAACCTTGGCGTGATCCTGGACAACACCCTGTCGTTCTCAACTAACATCAAGGCGGTGGCCCGTTCCTGTAGGTTCATGCTCTACAACATCCGCAGAGTACGACCCTGCCTCACACAGGAAGCGGCGCAGGTCCTAATCCAGGCACTTGTCATCTCCCGTCTGGACTACTGCAACTCGCTGTTGGCTGGGCTCCCTGCCTGTGCCATTAAACCCCTACAACTCATCCAGAACGCCGCAGCCCGTCTGGTGTTCAACCTTCCCAAGTTCTCTCACGTCACCCCGCTCCTCCGCTCTCTCCACTGGCTTCCAGTTGAAGCTCGCATCCGCTACAAGACCATGGTGCTTGCCTACGGAGCTGTGAGGGGAACGGCACCTCAGTACCTTCAGGCTCTGATCAGGCCCTACACCCAAACAAGGGCACTGCGTTCATCCACCTCTGGCCTGCTCGCCTCCCTACCACTGAGGAAGTACAGTTCCCGCTCAGCCCAGTCAAAACTGTTCGCTGCTCTGGCACCCCAATGGTGGAACAAACTCCCTCACGACGCCAGGACAGCGGAGTCAATCACCACCTTCCGGAGACACCTGAAACCCCACCTCTTTAAGGAATACCTAGGATAGGATAAAGCAATCCTTCTGACCCCCCCCCCCCCCCCCTTAAAAGATTTAGATGCACTATTGTAAAGTGGCTGTTCCACTGGATGTCATAAGGTGAATGCACCAATTTGTAAGTCGCTCTGGATAAGAGCGTCTGCTAAATGACTTAAATGTAAATGTAAATGTCCATCAAATCTAAGAAATTACTTTTTTATTCATAGACACATTTTCAATGATGTATGAGAGAGGAAGCCAGTCCCGTCATCGCCACCTCACCTGCTCTTTAGATAACCATCCTTGGCTCCCAGTCAGCCCGAAGGTTAGGAGACACTGCTAGAGACACTATGCAATTGTGATGAACTGAGAGGATATTAGGGTAGCACTGTAATCCATTAATCATATGCTGTCTTCCATGCTCCTCTGTTTTACCTCTTTCCTTTTCTGTCTTCTACTCCTCTCTCCCAACTCCTCTTTCTTCCTCTTTTCTTATAATGCACACCATATGTGCATTGAAGTACAGATTGGACTTGTATTCATAATATATTACAAGTATAATATTTATAACGCATGTATTATGTATTTATAACACCTGGATAATGAACTTTCAATAAAGCGTTACACATTCTCTACTGGTTGAAATTAAGTATCTCACTGAAATACTACACCTATCCTGTGTCCTCAGATTAATGCAGATGAAGGAGTTAGATATGCATAGGTGTATTTCTGTATGAATGAATTACAAATCAGTCTTTACTTAAATCCTGTTTCTAGTCTATTGCATAGTTACAATGTGTAATCATTGATGTCCCAGGTGCAGGAGTGGTAAACACTGTTGAAGTGTATAATTGTAATACATACATGCAGACACAGCGTCATTCAAATGGAGTTTGATACACCTGGTATTGGATATGACTGAAAAAGAACGTCACAGAGATTCATCGTTGGGCTGCGGGTGTGAAATAATCAGCAGACTTTTGGCATTACACATCTGGCTAAAAGACTACCGTAGCTCTGCTGGAGTCACTTTTATTGATAACTTTGACAAACAGAAGATACTCTACAGGAATGACAGAGTGCATCCAAATCATCTTGGCTCCTGGACTCTGTCCACGCATTTCAAGGCTGCGTTGAAACAATGACTGGTAAATGATCCAAGACCAGCTCAGTTAAACCCTACCATTGTGACAAAGTCGTCATAACGCTGCACCAAATGTACATCATCTTAGGGGCATTGACAAACCAATGTAAGTAATTTAATTTATGTACCCCTAATTGCACCGAATACTGTACATCTGTTTATCCTACAGCTTTTGTATGCAGTATTCATGAGCCTATAAACCAGAGCTACACTGTTAGCACTGAGGCGGTGTGCAATAGTAGGAAGACCACTTTATGCAGCTCACCCTGCACTATCAGCTCCAATGTAAATAACATGAGTAAGTCTACCTCTGATTTTAATGCTTTACTGTGAAGCTTATCAATCAAGCAACCCATAAAAGTGCTAAAAATAGGCCATATTAACTTATGTAGCCTAAGAAACAAGGTCCATGGAGTCAATAACTTGCTTGTAACAGATGACATTCATATTCTGACTATCTCTGAAACTCATTTAGATAATATCTTTGATGATACAGTGGTAGCAATATATATATATATTGTACCTTTAACTAGTCAAGTCAGTTAAGAAAATTCTTATTTTCAATGATGACCTAGGAACAGTGGGTTAACCGCCTTGTTCAAGGGCAGAACAACAGTTTACCTTGTCAGCTCAGGGATTTGATCCTACAAGCTTCCGGTTACTAATCCAACGCTCTAACCACTAAGCTACCTGCAGCCCATGGTTATAACATCTACCGAAAAGACAGAAATGCCAACGGAGACGGTGTTACGGTCTATATTCAGAACCACATTCTTGTAAAGCTTAGAGACGATCCAATGTTAAATACTGTTGAAGCAATATGGCTACAGGTTCATCTGCCTCATCTAAAGCCCATTCTTGTGAGAAGCTGCTATAGACCACCAAGTGCTAACAGTCAGTATCTGGATAATATGTGTGAAATGCATGTGATATACACAGAGAAGTATATTTTCTGGGTGATTTAAAATTGACTGGCTATCATCATGCTGCCCACTCAGGAAAAAAACTTCAAACTGTAACCAGTTATCAATCAACCTACCAGGGTAGTTAAACAGCACAGGAATTTTTTTATTTTACCTTTATTTAACTAGGCAAGTCAGTTAAGAACAAATTCTTATTTTCAATGACGGCCTAGGAACAGTGGGTTAACTGCCTGTTCAGGGGCAGAACGACAGATTTGTACCTTGTCAGCTCTGGGATTTGAACTTGCAACCTTTCGGTTACTAGTCCAACGCTCTAACCACTAGGATACCCTGCCGCCCCATGAATGAAGTCATCAACATGTATTGATCATGCAGATATTTGCTTTAAAGCAGTATCCAAATCCATAGGATGTAGTGATCACAATAGAATAGCCATATCTAGGAAAACCAAAGTTCCAAAGGCTGGGACAAATATAGTGTATAAGAGGTCATACAATAAGTTTTGTAGTGATTCATGTGTTGATGATGTAAAGAAGAGCAACCAGACGCTGCACTTGACACAATTATGAAACGACTTATTCCAGTTACTAATAAGCTCGCACCCATTAAGAAAATTACTAAAAACTGTTAAATCCCCTTGGATTGATGAGGAATTGAAAAATTGTATGGTTGAGAGGGATGAGGCAAAAAGCTATGGCAATTAAGTCTGGCAGCCTAACTGAATGGCAAACGTACTGCAAATTAAGAAATCATGTGACTAAACAAAAAAAAACTACACTATGAAACAAAGATAGATTACATAAAGAATGATAGTAAAAAGCTTTGGAGCACCTTAATTTTGGGGGAAAAAAGCCAAAATTGGCTTTTTCATTCATTGAATCAGATGGCTCGTTCATCACAAAGCCCACTGATATTGCAAACAACTTTAATGATTTATTCATTGGCAAGATTAGCAAACGTAACCATGACATGCCAGCAACAAAAGCTGACACTACACATCCAAGTATATCGGACCAAATTATGAAAGACAAACATTGTTTTGAATTCCGTAAAGTCAGTGTGGAAGAGGTGAAAAAATGATTGTCTGTCAACAATAACAAGTCAACGGGGTCTGACAATCTGGATGGAAAATTACTGAGGATAATAGCAGACGATGTTGCCACTCCTCTTTGCCACATCTTCAATGTAAGCCTACTAGAGAGAATGTGCCCTCAGGCCTGGAGGGAAGCTAAAGCCATTCCGCTACCCAAGAATAGTAAAACCCCCTTCACTGGCTCAAATAGCCGACCAATCAGCTGGTTACCAACCCTTTGTAAACTTCTGGGAAAAATTGTGTTTGACCAGATACAATGCTATTTCAGTGAACAAATTTACAGAATTTCAGCATGCTTATAGGGAAGTACACTCAACAAGCACAGCACTTACACACATTTGCTCATCTCCCGTCCTGCACACACGTTCACATTTTCTGTCTGTTGCCTGAATCGCAGTCATAGTTGTTTTCGTTACCAATAATAACTATGGAAATGTGTGCGTTTCTATCAAAGTATGTGCCTTATTACGTTATAATAGTTTCTGCATGTCGTGTTGTCGTTTCTACTGTAACATAATATTTGTGTATATTCCTTATAACCGCGGACACATGAGGTAATGTTACTCATTTCATAACCTTTATGGTGTTATACTCAATGATTAGGTAGCTAGCTACATTCTTCTATTAGCTCTGTAAAACAATGCTAATTGCGTCAGAGAAGTATTAGCTTGTGTTGTATTTTGAAGCTACCCTGGCCTTATGACTCCCAGGTGGCGTAGCTGTCTAAGGCACAATGTCTCAGTGCTAGAGGCGTCACTATAGACACCCAGGTTCAAATCCAGACTGCCTTTCTATCAAAGTAAGTGCCTTATTACGTTATAATAGTTTCTGTGTGTCGTGTTATACCGTTTCTACTGTAGCTCAGTGTGTGTATGGAGCATAATATATTTGTGTATTTTCCTTATAACCGTGGACACGCGAGGGGACGTTACTCATTTCATAACCTTTATGGTGTTATATTCAATCGTGCTTATATAGCTAGCTACATTCTTCTATTAGCTCTGTAAAACAATGCTATTTGCGTCAGAGAAGTATTGGCTTGTTGTATTTTGAAGCTACCCTGGAAAAATTGAACAATATACCACTTGGTCGTTTTCTGAGTGCATTCCACAAAACTGTTTATCATGTCCGCTGTATCCACTGCCCCATTGAGGTTATAGTCAAGCACGCAGTCTGGTTTGATTTTTCTCTCTCCCCTCAGTTGGTCCACTTTCCTGGTGGCCGACATGGTTGCTGTATGGACAGTGGAGAGGACATGGATGTTTCGTTTGTCATGCCACTTTACTGCCAGCTGTTGACATTTCTTATTTTGTATAACGGGTCATTTAGGATGGCAGTAGCATTGTTGATGAAATGCAGTCATCGCAGCAGAACTAGGAAGCAGTCTGGGAAAAGAGGGTGCCAAGAAAGGAGTTGCAAACATAGGAGCGCCAATATTCTCTTAGGGAGTTCTTTACTATCCCTATGAGAATGACTGTCACCAGGAAGGTATACATTTCACTAAATTGTGGTTGTACCCTCTCTTTCTAAAATTATCCAGTGCCATTGCTGCAACCCCTTTTACTAGTCTGTTCAACCTCTTTCGTATCGTCCGAGATTCCTAAAGATTGGAAAGCTGCTGCGGTCATCCCCCTCTTCAAAGGGGGAGACACTCTAGACCCAAACTGTTAGACCTAAATCCATCCTGCCCTGCCTTTCTAAAGTCTTCAAAAGCCAAGTTAACAAACAGATCACCGACCATTTTGAATCCCACCATACCTTCTCCACTATGCAATCTGATTTCTGAGGTGGTCACGGGCGCACCTCAGCCACGCTCAAGGTCCTAAACGATATCATAACCACCATCGATTATAGACAATACTGTGCTGCCGTATTCATCGACCTGGCCAAGGCTTTCGACTCTGTCAATCACTGCATTCTTATCGGCTGACTCAATAGCCTTGATTTCTCTAATGACTGCCTCGTCTGGTTCACCAACTACTTCTCTGATAGAGTTCAGTGTGTCAAATCGGAGGGCCTGTTGTCCGGACCTCTGGCAGTCTCTATGCGGGTGCCACAGGGTTCAAGTCTCGGGCCGACTCGTTTCTCTGTATATATCAATGATGTCTCTCTTGCTACCTTGTGATTCCTTGATCCACCTCTACGCAGACGACACCATTCTGTTTGCATCTGGCCCTTCTTTGGACACTGTGTTAACTAACCTCCAGACGAGCTTCAATGCCATACAACACTCCTTCCGTGGCCTACAACTGCTCTTAAATGCTAGTAAAACTAAATGCATGCTCTTCAACCGATCGCTGGCCGCACCCGCCCGACTAGCATCACTACTCTGGATGGTTTGGACTTAGAATATGTGGACAACTACAAATACCTAGGTGTCTGGCTAGACTAAACGCTCCTTCCAGACTCATATTAAGCATCTCCAATCCAAAATTACATCTAGAACTGGCTTGCTATTTCGCAACAAAGCCTCCACTCACGCTGCCAAACATACCTTCGTAAAACTGACCTTCCTGCCGATCATCGACTTCGGCGATGTCATTTACAAAATAACCTCCAACACGCTACTCAGCAAACTGGATGCAGTCTATCACAGTGCCATCCGCTTTGTCACCAAAGCACCATATACCACCCACCACTGCGCCCTGTATGCTCTTGTCGGCTGGCCCTCGCTACATATCCGTTGCCAGACCCACTGGCTCCAGGTCATCTATAAGTCCTTGCTAGGTAAAGCTTCGCCTTATCTCAGCTCACTGGTCACCATAACACCCACCCGTAGCACGCGCTCCAGCAGGTATATCTCACTGGTCATCCCCAAAGCCAACATCTTTTGGCCGCCTTTCCATATCTCTGCTGCCAATGACTAGAACGAATTGCAAGAAATTAAATTAAAATGTAAAAAATAATTAATAAATCGCTGAAGTTGGTTGACTTATCTCCCTCACTAACTTTAAACATCAGCTATCTGAGCTGCTTACCGATCGCTGCAGCTGTACACAGCCCATCTGTAAATAGACCATACAACTACCTACCTCATCCCCATATTTACTTTTTTTTGCACACCAGTATTTCTACTTGCACATCTATCACTCCAGTGTTAATTTGCTAAATTGTAATTACTTTGCTACTATGGTCTATTTATTGCCTTACAGCATTTGCACACACTGTATATAGATTTTTCTATTATTTTATTGACTGTACTTTTTTTTTTTTGTTGTTGTTTGTGTCCCACTGCTTTGCTTTATCTTGGCCAGGTCGCAGTTGTAAATGAGAACTTGTTCTCAACTAGCCTAACTGGTTAAATAAAGGTTAAATAAAAATAAAAAAAAGAGCTAAGCTAATTCCAGATATGTGTGGCGCCATGTTTGTTGACATACAATGCATTCTGTGTTCCACGTAATCGTCTGTCGGACCAAAGATGCTATAACAAAATGAGGTGAGTTAGGGTTCACTCATTTTTTTGAGAACTTCAGGAAGTGAATGGTGGAATGTGAACGATGGTAGACAACACACCCCATAACATGCATACTATAAACAGACCAAACGCATCTTGTCTTCTCTTAGGTTTCTGTGAGGAAAAAAAGCATGTCTGCGCACTGAAACTAATCGGATTACTTTCGATTTCTAGAAAGTGTTTTACTCAATTATTTCAATCAACACCCGTGATGTGATTAATTATAAATATTAATTGCTCTTAATTAATTCATATTGTATTTTATGTCAGCCGAGAGTTAGAAAATATGACCGCTTGTGTTGCGTCAATCTTTCCTCAGTTAGCACTCGGACAAATGTAGCCTACATTTTTCCGGTTTGGATGATTGTGTTATGCTATAGATACTTCTGTGAATATCTGAACATTGCATCCAAAAATAAACTGCTCACATTCTGGACAACTTTGTAAGGACAGTTTGTGTAAATAGTTTCTGAAAAAAAGTGGTGCCAGCTCAAATGCTGATTGTTGCCTCATTCGAAACTGGCCGTTCTAAATAAGCATTCTAAATCACACGGGTGTGATGTACGCTTCAGGGACCACTGTAGAACGATCACACCCTTGTGATGGTACGTGTGAAAGGGTTAACAACAGTTCCACAGGTACATGTTCATTAATTATTTATGGTTAATTGAACAAGCATGGGAAACAGTGTTTAAACCCTTTACAATGAAGATCTGTGAAGTTAATTCGTAAAAATCCAAATATCTTTGAAAGACAGGGTCCTGTAAAAGGACCATTTCTTTTTTTGCTGAGTTTAGTATGGCAACTTGGTATGAACTTTGAACTTATTCACTAAAGAAGTGATACATCCTAGACGTCGAGTTATCAGCAGCAGCTGTAAACATGCGTGGTCTAGGCAAGGACGGACAATCTCTTTAGAACGACAGGGTACTACAACGTATCCGTTCTACCACACGACGACAGGGTACTACAACGTATTCGTCTACCACATGACGACAGACTACAACGTATCCACCCAGAAATATTATTCAAAGGACAAGGGAGATCTCTGCTGGGCAACCCAGCCTTCCATCTTTGACCAATCTATCGAAGCGCAGCTCAGAGTCAATATATTTCTTGCATTTTCCTTTTCCGAATGAGCGGTTATTTAGAAGGCATAAGATTCTATTTTTGATGGCATAGCTTCATGAGGTCCGATTGAGACCCAATCATCTTGTTCCTCAGTCTTCTTTGTGTAACCAGCAATCATATCAGTTTTGTCCGCTAGGGAAGTTTCCTTGTATGACATAAGTAATCAATGTATGATCCATCCTGTGTATATGTAATTCTGTGTGATTATTTAGGTATTTAGTAAATAGATAAACCAAATTAGTGTATCGCTGACTTGTTAGCCAGGGTTCGTGAAGATATCTGAATGTTGTAAAATTCTTGGTTGAGACTGATTAAGGTGATGATTAATAATTGACTGCTTTTGATATAAAATATTACCAGGTCTTTAAGAGTTTATTCAGAAGACAACAGCTCTATAAACATTATTCCGTTGTGCCCTGACTTCCTAGTTAATTACATTTGCATGATTAGTTTAATCAGGTAATATTAATAACAGAGAATTGATTTTATAAAATAGCATGCATTATCATTTAATCCATAGTAAAGACATGACACACATCAGCTACTGCAGCAACACTCAACAAAGAGCAGCAGTTAGTTTCAGAGTGGGTGGCAAGGAATAATTAATCCCTGAATATTTCTAAAACTAAAAGCATTGTATTTGGAACAAAACACTCACTAAACCCTAAACCTGAACTAAGTCTTGTAATAAATCATGTGGAAATTGAGCAAGTTGAGATGATTAAACTGCTCTGAGTAACCATAGATTGTAAACTGTCATGGTCAAAATATATTGATGCAGTAGTAGCTAAGATGGGGAGAAGAAGTATGTATACAATAAAGCAATGCTCTGCACTATCAACAAGGCAGGTCCTACAGGCCCTAGTTGAGATGCACCTGGACTACTTTTCAGTCATGTGTTCAGGTGCCACAAAGAGGGACTTAGGAAAATTGCAATTGGCTCAGAACATGGCAGCCCAGCTGGCCCTTGGATGTACACAGAGAGCTAATATTAATAATATGCATGTCAATCTCTCCTGGCTGAAAGTGGAGGAGAGATTGACTTCATCTCTACTTTTATTTGTGAGAGGTATGGAGATGTTGAATGCACTGAGCTGTCTGTCTAAACTACTGGCACACAGCGCAGACACCCATGCATACCCCACAAGAGGTCTCTTCACAGTCCCCAAGTCCAGAACAGACTATGGGAGGCACACTGTACTACATAGATCCATGACTACAAGGAACTCTATTCCACATCAAGTGACTGATGCAAGCAGTAAAATTAGATTTTAAAAAAAAGATAACACATTTTTGAAAACACCTTATGGAACAGCGGGGACTGTGAAGCAACGCAAACATTGGCACAGACACATGCATACACACGGATTTAGTACTGCAGATATGTGGTAGTGGTGGAGTAGGGGCCTGAAGGCACACAGTGTGTTGAGTAATCTGTGAATGTATTGTAATGTTCTTTAAATTGTATAACTGCCTGAATTTTGCAGGACCCCAGGAAGAGTAGCTGCTGCTGCTGCTTTGGCAGCAGCTACTGGGGATCCATGATAAATACAAATAACTGAACCACACCTTTATTTGCCAAGGAAGAGTACATGATCAGTGAATATATTCAATGTACAGGCTACAATGTGGGGATCTCATGTACTGTAGTTATTACCACACATGTATATAGGACTTGCAACCTTGGCACAATAAAGTTATTATACTCAATCCATAGGCTTTATTAATGCCATTCAGACTTGTAGTCGATACAACAACTACGATAGCTGAGGTTCTGAACTAACATTCATAACAGACGTTTTAGGGTCCATACACAGATCGGCTACATACTGTAGCCAGCTACACATCCATAGGCATACAGTTATTTTTATCCTCCACTACACAATAAGCAAATAAATAGTTAGCTAGCTATGTTACTTCAGATGTATTGCATGGCAAATATAAGCAAGGCAAGCTAACACAATTGTACATTAAATTTGCAGTAAATGCTTTAGCTGGCTAGATTCTTTACATCCACTGTTTCACAAGACGACAGCCTGGTTTGCTGGTTCTCTAAGGAATTCCTAAAACATTAAACACGAATGACAAAGTCACTCATGTCATAACACCAGCTAGTTAGCTGGCTAATGTTAGTTAGTCAACTAACTTGCTAAATAGCGATTTTCATAAATATGCACAATCATTCGTCTCTACATTAACTAACATATTCCTCTCAATTGTAAATGTTTTGCTTGACTCGTTATGACGTTATAATGACTTACATTTGCCTCCACCGTAATGTTTTGTCAGCCATCTTTGCTGAAGAAAGTCACCAGGGACGGGTGGCTCGCATCAAATTCGTCATCGGACCCACTCGATATGATTGGTCATATAAAAATCTTGGGACCCAAATGTATGAGTGCTCTAACTTCCCCTTGCGGTGGTCTGGAGCAATGAAGCCGTGACGCTGGGTACCTCTAAGTCCCGCGGTGTTAGTGGTTCCTCTTTTAAAAGTTGTGCGCTATGTACAGTGCGGTGTCCCTCAGGGCAGTTGCCTTGGACCGTTGCTCTTCTCTATTTTTACAAATGATTTGCAACTGGTCTTACACAAAGCTAGAATGACTATGTATGTGGATGATTCGACACTACATGTCAGCACCCAAAGCCAGTGAGATCATTGAAATTCTTAATAAGGAGTTAGTCAGTATCAGAATGGGTGATTCGTAATAAAAACTGGTCTTTAATAAATCTAAAAGCATTGTATTTGGTTAAAAATGCTAAGATCTACACCTCAACTGGAGTTGTGTATAAAGGGTGACCATTGAGCAAGCTAAACGTCTAGATATAATATTGGATGATCAGTTATTATGGTCAAGTCTTTTTGACAAAGTTGTTTTTATTTTGTTGTATATCGTTTTATAAAAAAATGTGTGGGATTGTTCTTGTCTAGCAGTATTTTGTTATGTTTGGTGTTTTTTGTGGAGTACAGGAAGAATAGCTGCTGCCTCTGCAAAAGCTCATGGGGATCCAAATAAACAAATAACACAACAGCACCAGGAGAAATCAATAAGTGAATGGCTTATGGGGCTATTTCTGCTTTCAGGGATATTGATATATAAGCAGGTGGAATTGCAGTTGTGTTACATGATTTAACTAGACCTCTTGGCTGCAGGGCTATCTCTGGCAGTTCATTTCCCAGTCTTTTATGTTACGCAGTGATGCTCGAGTGCAAATCACATCGCAAAATACCCTGAAGATTTATGAAGTGTGTGTGTCCTCCATTGGGAGGAGTGGAGTATGTCATGCCACTCCTCTTTAGTCTCTGAGGATAGATCAGAGAAAACGAGATGTGCATCGTGTTCCCCTGCTCAAACGTTGCATGTATCAAACAATGGTTGCGTGCCACGTCATCGACTGTGCCGTCAGGCACCTGATTGCTATAGCAAATGATGTGGATAGGTGATACATAAACTTATGGTCATTTCCATGTAAAAGGCCCCATGAGCACCAACATGTTAAGTTCATAGGAGCATGTCAAATTGGGTATCCAACAAAAATATATATATATATATATATATATAATATGCCAAACTTCTTGTCAATATGGGGGCGCTGTTTCCACTTTGGAAAAAATCGTGCCCAAATTAAACTGCCTCGTACTCTATTCTAGATTGTACAATATGCATATTATTATTACTATTGGATAGAAAACACTCGCAAGTTTCTAAAACTGTTTGAAATATATCTGTGAGTAAAACAGAACTCATTTGGCAGCAAACTTCCAGACAGGAAGTGAAAAATCTGAAAACGAGGCTCTGTTTCAGGGCCTGCCTATTGAATTGCCTTATATTTATGGATATGCATGCACTGCATACGCCTTCCACTAGATGTCAACAGGCAGTGGAAGGTGGAATGAGGTGTCTAGCTTGATCTGAGGTCGAACAAGAGCTCTTGGAATGACGTGTCCAGAATTTCCTTTCTCTACCTAGGCGCGGGAAGCACCTCCATATTGTCTTATGATAAGCGTTCGGTATACACGGCTAATATCCCCGGCTCTGTTTTTATTTGATACATATTAGAAAAACATCATAAAGTAGGTTTTTTCAACCGAGTTTCATCAGTTTATTCAACGTTTAATGGGACTTTGAGTTTCCCGTTCTCTGCGTCGAGAGAAATTGGGAACGTCATCAACATTGGCTAGCCTTGTAGAGCGAATTCGACAGGAGAGAAGGACATTCTAAAACCAAACAACGATTTATTCTGGACCTAGGACTCCTTGTACAAGATTCTGATGGAAGCTCAGCAAAAGTAAGAACAATTTATGATGTTATTTCGTATTTCTTTGTAAAATGTTGAGTCCTATTATCTGCCGTTTTGGCGGGCGCTGTCTCGCTATAACGTAAGCTGTTTGTTATGGTAAAGTTAATTTTAAAAATCTAACACGGCGGTTGCATTAAAAACCAGTGTATCTTTCATTTGCTGTCCAACATGTATTTTTTAGTAAAGTTTATGATGAGTTCTTTGGTCAGATTAGGTGAGTGTCCAAACTAGCTCCGGACATTCTGGTGAATCGATGCTACATATTCACAATGTATAACCACGGTTTGCAGCTCTAAATATGCACATTTTCGAACAAAACATAAGTGTATTGTATAACCTGATGTTATAAGACTGTCATCTGATGAAATTGGTCAAGGTTAGTGATTAATTTTATATCTTTTGCTGGTTTTTGCGATCGCTACCTTTTGCTGCTAATAAATGCATTTGTGTGTTTGGCTATTGTGGTAAGCTAATATAATGCAATATTGTGTTTTCGCTGAAAAACACTTAAAAAAAATCGGAAATATTGGCTGGATTCACAAGATGTTTATCTTTCATTTGCTGTACACCATGTATTTTCCATAAATGTTTTATGATGAGTATTTAGGTATTTCACGTTGCTCTGTAATTATTCTGGCTGCTTTGGTGCTATTTTTGATGGTAGCTGCAATGTAAAACTATGATTTATACCTCAAATATGCACATTTTTGAACAAAACATAAATGTATTGTATAACATGTTATAAGACTGTCATCTGATGAAGTTGTTTCTTGGTTAGTGACTAATTATATCTCTATTTGGTCGGGTTGAGTCTTTTGCTATTGTGGTTAGCTAATAGAAATACATAGTGTTTTCGCTGTAAAACTTTTTAAAAATCGGAAATGATGGCTGGATTCACAAGATGTTTATCTTTCATTTGCTGTATTGGACTTGTGATTTCATGAAAATTATATTATATGATATCCCTGTCGCGTTAGGCTGATGAGGAGGATCCCGGATCCGGGAGAGAGAAGCGGTAGAGGTTAATTAAAAAAATATATATAATATCTTATTTTGTATACACGAACACATTTTACAACCATTTTCTATCCTAAAAATTAGGAAAAGGAAAGGCTTTGATTTCTGGTCAGACAGATAGACTTAGAAAACATCGACTAGAAAAAAAAGTCTTAAAAGTGATTAGAAATCAAAACACATTTATTCTGTATTAAAGACCCCTGCCAACTAACACCACTTATATTTCGTTTTGGATACATAGTAAAATTGTCAGAAAGTATATAGCTAGATATAAGGTAACATTTTATCAGAAATGGTAGGTAATCAAAATCAGGTAATTAGCTAGCTAACATTCAATATACAGTGCTTTCGGGAAGTATTCAGACCCTTGAATCTACACACAAAACCCCATAATGATGAAGCGAAAACATGTTTAGAAAATGTGACTAATTTATAGAAAATAAAACAGATACCTGATTTACATGTATCCAGACCCTTTGCTATGAGTCTCGAAATGTATCTAAGGTGCATCCTGTTTCCATTGATCATCCTTGAGAAGTTTTAATAACTTGGAGTCCACCTGTGGTAAATTCAATTGATTGGACATGATTTGGAAAGGCACACACCTGTCTTTATAAGGTCCCACAGTTGACAGTGCATGTCAGAGCACAAACCAAGCCATGAGGTCGAAGGAATTGTCCGTAGAGCTCCGAGACAGGATTGTGTCAAGGCACAGATCTGGGGAAGGGTACAAAAACCTTTCTGCAGCATTGAAGGGTTGCAAGAACAGTCACCTCAAATCATACTTAAATGGAAAAAGTTAGGAACCATCAAGACTCTTCCTAGAGCTGTCCACCCAGTCAAACTGAGCAATCGGGGGAGAAGGGACTTGGTCAGGGATGTGACCAACAACCTGATGGGCAATCTGACAGAACGGCAGAGCTCCGCTGTCGAGATGGGAGAACCTTCCAGAAGAACAACCATCTCTGCAGCACTCCACCAATGAGGCCTTTATGGTAGAGTGTCCAGACAGAAGCTGTCCTCAGTAAAAGGCACATGACAGCCAGCTTGGAGTTTGCCAAAAGGCACCTGAAGGACTCTGACCAGGAGAAACAAGATTCTCTGGTCTGATGAAACCAAAATTGAACACTTTGGCCTGAAAGCCAAACGTGATGTCTGGAGGAAACCTGGCACCATCCCTACGGTGAAACATGGTGGTGGTGGCAGTATCATGCTGTGGGAATGTTTTAAGTGGCAGGGACTGGGAGACTAGTCAGGATCGAGGCAAAGATGAACAGAGCAAAGTAAAGAGAGATCCTTGATGAAATCCTGAGCGCTGTGGAGCAGGTTCTCAGACTGTGGCGAAGGTTCACTTTCCAACAGGTTGATGACCCTAATCACACAGCCAAGACAATGGAGGAGTGGCTTCGGGACAAGTCTCTGAATGTCCTTGAGTGGCCCAGCCAAAGCCTGAACTTGAAACTGATCTAACATCTCTGGAAAGACCTGAAAAATAGCTGTGCAGCAGCTTCTGATCAAACCTGACAGAGCTTGAGAGGATCTGCAGAGAAGAATGGGAGAAACTCCCAAAATACAGGTGTGCCAAGCTTGTAGCATCATTCCTAAGAAGACTCGATGCTGTACTCGCTGCCAAAGGTGCTTCAACAAAGTACTGAGTGAAGGGTCTGAATACTTATGGAATTGTGATCTTTTTCTGCAAAAATGTATAAAAACCTGTTTTTACTGTGTCATTATGAGGTGTTTTGGGTAGATTTATGAGGGCTGAAAAAACAATATAATAAAATATTAGAAAAAGGCTGTAACGTAACAAAATGTGGAAGAAGGGGTCGGAAAACTTTCCGTAGGTACTGCGTTGTGTCATCCAAGAAGTCCTCTATAGGATCCGCACGTTTTTTTCCATTTTCACCTAAATGCAATTCTCAAATCTAACTGCCTGTAGCTCAGGCCCTGAAGGAAGGATATGCATATTCTTGGTACCATTGAAAGGAAGCTCTTTGAAGTTTGTGATAATGTGAATTGAATGTAGGAGAATAACACAATAGATCTGGTAAAAGATAAACAAACCGTTATTTTGTATTTTTTGTACCATCATCTTTGAAATGCAAGAGAAAGGCCATAATGTATTATTCCAGCCAAGGTGCAATTTATATTTTGGCCATTAGATGGCAGCAGTGTATGTACAAAGTTTTAGACTGATCCAATGAACCATTGCATTTCTGTTCAAACTTTTGTATCAAGAATGCCCAAATATGCCTAATTTGTTTAATAGTAATTTTTCATGTTGGACAGTGCAGTTATATTAACAAGAATTTAAGCTTTCTGACAATACCAGATATGTCTATGTCCTGGGAAATTCTCTTGTTACTTACAACCTCATGCTATTCGCATTAGCCTACGTTAGCTCAACCATCCCGTGGATGGGACACCGATCCCGAAGAAGTTTTAACCTCATCAAATTGATTGTGAATACACTGTCTGGCTATAGCTAACTACATCATCTCATTATCTGCATATGCAGTTGAAGTCGGAAGTTTACATACACTTAGGTTAAAGACATTAAAACTTGTTTTTCAACCACTCCACAAATTTCTTGTTGACAAACTATAGTTTTAGTAAGTCGGTTAGGACATCTACTTCGTGCATGACACAAGTCATTTTTCCAACAATTGTTAACAGACAGATTATTTCAATTATAATTCACTATCACAATTCCAGTGGATCAGACATTTACATACACTAAGTTGACTGTGCCTTCAAACAGCTTGGAAAATTCCAGAAATTATGGCATGGCTTTAGAAGCTTCTGATAGGCTAATTGACATCATTTGAGTCAATTGGAGGTGTACCTGTGGATGTATTTCAAGGCCTACCTTCAAACAGTGCCTCTTTGCTTGACATCACAGGAAAATCAAAAGAAATCAGCCAAGACTTCAGAAAATAAAATGTAGACCTCCACAAGTCTGGTTCATCCTTGGCAGCAATTTCCAAACACCTGAAGGTACCATCTGTACGCAAGTATAAACACCATGGGACCACGCAGCCGTCATACTGCTCAGGAAGGAGACACGTTCTGTCTCCTAGAGATCAACATACTTTGGTGCAAAAAGTGCAAATCAAATCCCAGAACACCAGCAAAGGACCTTGTGAAGATGCTGGAGGAAACAGGTACAAAAGTATCTATATTCACAGTAAAACGAGTCCTATATCAACGTAACCTGAAAGGCAAAACCTCCATAAAAAACCCAGACTACGGTTTGCAACAGCACATGTGGACAAAGATCGTACTTTTTGGAGAAATGTCCTCTGTTCTGATGAAACAAAAATAGAACTGTTTGGCAATAATGACCATCGTTATGTTTGGAGGGAAAAGGGGGAGGCTTGCAAGCCAAAGAACACCATCCCAACCGTGAAGCACAGGGGTGGCAGCATCATGTTGTGGGGGTGCTTTGCTGCAGGAGGGACTTGTGCACTTCACAAAATAGATGACATCGTGAGGCAGAAAAATTATGTGGATATATTGAAGCAACATCTAAAGACATCAGTCAAAGAAAAAGCTTGTTCGCAAATGGGTCTTCCAAATGGACAATGACTCCAAGCACACTTCCAAAGTTGTGGCAAAATGGCTTAAGGACAACAAAGTCAAGGTATTGGTGTGGCCATTACAACGCCCTGACCGCAATCCTATAGAAAATGTGTGGGCTGAACTGAAAAAGCGTGTGCGAGCAAGGAGGCCTACAAACCTGACTCAGTTACACCAGCTCTGTCAGGAGGAATGGGCCAAAATTCACCCAACTTATTGTGGGAAGCTTGTGGAAGGCTACCCGAAACGTTTGACCCAAGTTAAACAATTTAAAGGCAATGCTACTAAATACTAATTGAATGTATGTAAACAGATCTAAATGTGTTATATTCTTCTACATTTATGTCACATTTCCACAAACTTCAAAGTGTCTCCTTTCAAATGGTATCAAGAATATGCATATCCCTGCTTCAGGTCCTGAGCTACAAGCTGTTCGATTTGGGTATTTCATTTTAGGCGAAAATTGAAAAAAAGGGTACGATTCTTAAGAGGTTTTAACGGGTGTAAATCTACTTCACATTTTTGTATGTCAATGTGTCATATCATAGTTGACAACCCATTCTTTCTGCGGTCGTCGTTGACTCTTCATTCGGAGCAGATATTTATATTTCATTTTTGGAAAATGACAAAACTGAGCGAGATTTTCCAGAAATTCCAAACTTTGCATCTGCACACTTATTCCAGTAAATGTGTTTTTTTTCTACGTTCAGTGTACATTGTTAAAAGTAGTCCTTGTGCATAGAGTTTGTTAAACTTTGAAATCAATAGTTATTGTTTGGTATACATTTTAAGTGAGCACCAATACTCTCCGCCTGCCTGCATGTGTGTGTGCCAGTGTATGATAAGTGAAGCTAATCACTAGAATTTTCAGGATGTTAATTGGCCATTCCACAAAAGGAGTGTAATCAGTGACTGGGTCTTAATCCAGACAGCCAATCAGAGCTGCAGTCTCAGGAGACCTGCCGCATGATTGGTCGAAACCTCTAAACAGCTGGCAGCACTTTTGGATGCTAATGCCAAGACAATGGCCCATTACAACACTTGAAACATACTTCTTTCCTTCCATCTTGTTTCTATCCTGTCTTCCTAGAAGGGATCGCAGAGGAGCTGAGATACTTTTGTTTTATATAGTGTATGTGGACACCCTTCAAATTAGTGGATTCGGCTATTTCAGCCACACCCGTTACTGACAGATGTATAAAATCGAGCACACAGCCATGCAATCTCCATAGACAAACATTGGCAGTAGAATGGCCTTACTGAAGAGCTCAGTGACTTTCAACGTGGCACTTTCATAGGATGCCACCTTTCCAACAAGTCAGTTTGTCAAATTTCTGCCCTGCTAGAGCTGCCCCGGTCTGTTATTGTGCTGTTATTGTGAAGTAGAAACGTCTAGGAGCAACAACGGCTCAGCCGCAAAGTGGTAGGCCACACAAGCTCACAGAACAGGACCTCCTAGTGCTGAAGCGCTTAACGTGTAAAAATAGTCTATCCTCGGTTGCAACACTCAATACAGAGTGCATACGCATAGATAGTGATATTGAACTGCCTTGGCAGCAGCTAATGGGGATCCTAATAAATACAAATACAGAGTTCAAAACTGCCTCGAAGCAACATCAGCACAACAACTGTTCATCGGGAGCTTCATGAAATGGTTTTCCATGGCCGAGTAGCCGCACACAAGCCTAAGATCACCATGCGCAATGCCAAGCATTGGCTGGACTGGTGTAAAGCTTGCTGCCATTGGAGTCTGGAGCAGTGAAAATGCGTTCTCTGGAGTGATGAATCATGCTTCACCATCTGGCAGTCCGACAAACAAATCTGGGTTTGGTGGATGCTAGGAGAACGCTACCTGCCCAAATGCAAAGCGCCAAATGCTAGGTGGAGGAGGATAATGATTTGGGGCCGTTTTTCATGGTTCGGGCTAGGCCCCTTAGTTCAATAGAAGAGAAATCTTAATGCTACAGCATAAAATGACATTCTAGACAATTATGTGGTTCCAACTTTGTGGCAACAGTTTGGGAAAGGCCCTTCCCTGTTTCAGCATGTCAATGCCCCCGTGCACAAAGCAAGGTGCAAACAGAAATGGTTTGTCGAGATCATGTGGAAGAACTTGACTGGCCTGCAAAGAGCCCTGACTAACTCCATCAAACACCTTAGGGATGAATTGGAACGCCGACCTCACTAATGATCTTTTGACTGAATGGAAGCAAGTCCCTGCTGCAAAGCCTTCACAGATTAGTGGGCTGTTATAGCAGCGTAAGTGGGGAGCAACTCCATATTAATGGCCATGATTTTGGAATGAGATGTTTTTGACAAGCAGGTGTCCACATACTTTTGGTAATGTAGTCCATGAACTAGGCAGGGTGCAGGCATATGCAAGGTTTGCTTTTAACGTTTGACCATATGCAGTCTGATTATGTCAGATCACTGGTTTCCTCAAGGAAGGAAAGGACGAAGGTCTTTGAATGGGTCAAGGATGTCTACAGTCTGCAAAGACAGGAGATTGACCCGGCTACAAACCTTTTGAATGGGGATTTAGAGATCCCTACAAATCAATAAACCCACAAATTCAACACTTAAATAACACTATAACGTAATATGTGACCGTAGGCTACTCATGAGCAGCGCATAGGCTATCATGGTTGCAATGCAATGAACCCTGTTATGCCCCGTTTAGGCTAACAGCCTACGCACCGCCAAAGATCACATAATTAGCACATAACCTGCTATATCCTACAAAAAAGGGACAATTTCAGTTATACATTAAAACATATTTAAAAGGAGCACAACGGGCCACTAGTTGAAATGACATTTTAATGTATTAATTTGAGTTAGCAAGCTTTTAGTAAGATCATTCATACCCCTCCCTCAAGGACACATTTGATTTTAATCAAGCCGATAGACCTCGACACACGTCTCTTTGCCTTTGGCATAGCATATCGAGCCCTAGCAGCTCAACCTGTATCCTATTCGTTTGAAGATAATGTTGCACTTACACATAACTCTCGCCTTAACGCAACAAGTGCCATCTCTCCAGCGTGTTTTTGAGAGACTACTGTAGCCTATAGCCTACGACTTTAGTGAGAACGAAACAACCTTTTGCATGGAATTTGACAATTCTGTCTCGGTTATTCGTCTGAAGAGGTCATCGGCTAGATCACTGACTTCACCGTCAGTTCTACAACTCAATATTTCTGTCGTAGATAGACACATAACAACACAACAAGAAATATCTGGACGGGGGCGGCAGCGTTAACCGAACCAGTAACCGAAAGGTCGCTTGTTCGAATCCCGAGCGGACTAGGTGAAAACTCTGATGTGCCCTGAGCAAGGCACTTAACCTAATTGCTCCTGTAAAGCCGCTCTGGCTAAGAGAGTCTGCTAAATGACTAAAACGTAAAATGTCTATAATCTATGGAAGAAGCCTAAATGACTTCACTGCTAGATCAACAATACATATTTCCAACACTTCAATGCGCACCTTTACGCAGCCGTGAAAGCGCTTACCAGGAATGGCCAGGTTGGTGAGCGGGATGCTGTGCATGCTCTCCGGTAAATTTGCCATCCAGTCGGCGAACCTGGGTTCGCTTTTCCCGTGAGAGGAAGCCATGCCACCGCGCACTATATTCCCACTCTCTGCCTGCGCGAGCGTTGAGTGCTCTTTCTCTATGCAGCGCTCGCTCCCCTTACTACTCACCCACACGTACGCAACACACACACACCAGCGCGCCTGTGAGCGAGTTCACGCCACACCCCCTGAATGGCGCGAACATGTGGATATCGAACACGTTTCATAGGATATGTCGATAAAGAGTTGTGTTTTTGATAATTGTAATTTTAGGGTGATCTCATTGCGGGGGTGATCTCATTGCGGGCGAGTGATGTATTCCTGTGAAGTCATTGAATTGATGGTGGGCCCAGCCATCGTCAGTTGACTTAATTCAATAATCAGTTCTATGTCCCATTCTGGTTGAAACCGCGAATGGCTCTCCTGCTCTCCACTACAAGTACTGCATCCATGGCTTTGTGTTTGCCCGTCGGTGTATAGCACCGCTGTCCACTCCTGTGGTGCTGAATTGATCAAATCTGCCCTCCTCGACCCCAGCGCTTTCTGGAGAAGCGCCTTGGGAATAAGACACGTTAACCGATTGATGTTATCTTCTCGCTTGTCTGGATTTGTAGTTTTACTTGAATAAATGCAGTTTTTGACTTGGGGATGAGCTCACCTGAGCGGAGTACCGGCACCTCAACATGTCTACTGTTTGAGGTCTTTTAGAATATCAGCTCAAAAGTATTGTGGAGCTCCTGCACCTAAATGTAAACAGGACCGGTACCTAGAATGATACATATTTCAGTCCAAGTCAAGCACTGAATAAATTCATAACATTGGACATATTTTGACACCAGGCCAGAGTTTAAAAGAAACCTCACTCAAAAACATATGTTTTGTCTAAATAGGCTAAATTATACATCTACTTCGCCTTATATTTAAAAATGTGTACCCCTGATGTGCTACCGACTGTTTGACAACATATTCGCAACAATTATAATTTTTTTCCGGTTGCTGATACAACATCTATATTCTCTTTGAACCCCAAGAGTGAAGAAGAACCTCTGGTTGCAATCTACAATTATGTAAAATCCCTCAGGTAACTGGACCGCTCGCTCTTCTCAAGTGGACAAATCGATTCAAAAATGTCATTGCATGCCAATCATCCAAATAGCGACCGGGAACCTGCTGTGTTGACAAAGAAAGGAACGACTTAATTCCCTCTAGTTGCTCGGAGCTAAATGATGTGAAACGTGGCTAATGAAGGAGGAACTTTAGGGCAGAACATACAGTGCAGCGATATGATAGGATTGAGTCAGCCTTGCAGCTTCTCAGAGGAGAGATGGAGCATTCATTCAGTTTGTTCAATGAATTGTTGACAATGATACAGAGCTCAACTCACCAAGAGATCGCCCCATGTGTTCAATACTCTCAACATGCTTCATTCCTTCCTTCACTGTCACACAGAAATTATGAAGAAATATTTGAGGTGTCATAAATCAACAAAATTATTCAGGAAGTAGTGCTAAAGAATTTTGAGACTTATGTGCAACACGCAAAAGATGGGACAGCGAAAAGCAATACAACAGAAAATGGACATCAAGGTAACATACCTAGTTTAATATAATATACAAATACAGGGCAGGGAAACGTGTGGCTAGAAAATGTAAGGCCTCACATTGTAGTAGCTAAAATACCTGAAACCATGTAGCCTGTATTATTCAGTGTTTGTTTCCATGAGGCTGACCATTCAACTGAAGTACCAAACCAGGATGAAGTGGAGAGGCTCAAACGCAAATAAAAATCTAGATAATATCAGTTTGATGTCAGACCAGAGCTGTGCTTCCTCCCTTCTCCAATTCATTCCCATTTCACTGCATCAGTGAACACAGTGTCTGAAACTAGTTGGAGCTATTAATTACAGGGTATACCTATGAACACAGTATGTCTGAAACTAGTTGGAGCTGTTAATTACAGGGTATACCTATGAACACAGTATGTCTGAAACTAGTTGGAGCTATTAATTACAGGGTATACCTATGAACACAGTATGTCTGAAACTAGTAGGAGCTATTACTTACAGGGTATACCTATGAACACAGTATGTCTGAAACTAGTTGGAGCTATTACTTACAGGGTATACCTATGAACACAGTATGTCTGAAACTAGTTGGAGCTATTAATTACAGGGTATACCTATGAACACAGTATGTCTGAAACTAGTTGGAGCTATTAATTACAGGGTATACCTATGAACACAGTATGTCTGAAACTAGTTGGAGCTATTAATTACAGGGTATACCTATGAACACAGTATGTCTGAAACTAGTTGGAGCTATTAATTACAGGGTATACCTATGAACACAGTATGTCTGAAACTAGTTGGAGCTATTAATTACAGGGTATACCTATGAACACAGTATGTCTGAAACTAGTTGGAGCTATTAATTACAGGGTATACCTATGAACACAGTATGTCTGAAACTAGTTGGAGCTATTAATTACAAGGTATACCTATGAACACAGTATGTCTGAAACTAGTTGGAGCTATTACTTACAGGGTATACCTATGAACACAGTATGTCTGAAACTAGTTGGAGCTATTACTTACAGGGTATACCTATGAACACAGTATGTCTGAAACTAGTTGGAGCTATTAATTACAGGGTATACCTATCTACCGGAGTACCTGGCTGATGCACGTCTAAGGAGGGGAGTGAACAAGTGCAGAAGGGAGGGGACAACTGACTGGAATGAAGTCCATCATTGTTTGTGTTATACATTTTGGAGAGAATAGCCTCTGTGTTGATGTAGCATAAAACATCTAATTAAAACATGACGTTATTACTAAATACATATTACACAGTTCCTCTTCAGTTATGTCAGGGACAACAATTATTTTCAATTCAATTCATATAATATCTTCAACATCATCACGCTGTTGGTTTCTTAACAACCACAACCAAACTAAGCATGGCTTATTTATGCATCTCACATATGACTGTACATCAATGGATGTTACAGTAATGTTTCAGTGACGTTATGATTTAGTAGACGGAAGCCGTGTTCAGTAACATTAGGATGAACTTTGTTGATTAGTTCATAGTTTGTGTTCCTTCCTTCACACATACGGAGAGATTAACACAGCCTTCAAGCCATAGTTCCTCTCCTCAGACACTTCCCCCGCCTTCTAGACCTGCTGCATGGACCTCAAGTTTGGAGACACCTGTTGGACATCAGAGAGGGTGAGAGCGAGAGTGAGTGAGAGAGAGAGAGAGTTTTGAAAGGAGAGAAACCATCTGTTACTATTGATAGTATTTCACTAAGCAGGATCAATAATTTAGTCTGCTACCTTTCATAAACACTCTTGGTTTTCTGGGTTACGAAGACAATTCAAGTCAAATATGGATTTACTGAGGGTATCATGTAATTCCATTCCTGTTTCAAGTTTATTTTGTAACTAGTAAATATGCAACTTTCCTATGTGGAAAGTTGGCTGGCTAAAGCATTATTCTTGCTTTGGACAACACAACCCCGGAGTGACCAGACCGGCTGTCCTTGTATGACTCACCTCAAAGTGTGCTCCTGTGCATGCCTTAATGTCCTCTGGGGTCAGCCCCTCCCACACCTCAATCAGAGTCAGACCTTTAGTCTTGTCCACATCAAACACAGCCTGAGAGAGCACGAGAGAGAGAGACAGAGACACACAGAGACAGAGTGAGAGAGACAGAAACAGAGAGCCAGAGGGAGAGACAGACAGAGACAGAGACAGAGACAGAGACAGACAGACAGACAGACAGACAGACAGACAGACAGACAGACAGACAGACAGACAGACAGACAGACAGACAGACAGACAGACAGACAGACAGACAGACAGACAGACAGACAGACAGACAGAGACAGAGAGAGACACACAAAGAGAGAGAGAGACACACACAAAGAGAGAGAGAGACACACAAAGAGAGAGAGAGACACACAAAGAGAGAGAGAGAGACAGAGACAGACAGAGAGAGATGCATTTATTCAATAAGACAACATCTGAAATGCTGGGTGTCGGGCTAGAGGGTTGGACCGCTGCCTGTTGTTCTCTGACAGAGATCCACTTTACTTCAAACAAAACTCAAGGTCTGGCAATGCACTCTGCAGGGTCCTGCATTTCAGCTCAATAGGTTAATGTCTACAGACAAGAGAAAAGTGCTTATTTGTTCAAATCATCAGAAAATTAAGATTGAAATGTAATGTCACTATTCCCTCTAGAGAGAGGGATAAATATGTATATATATATATAGAGAGAGAGAGATAGAGAGAGAGAGGGAAGAGAGAGAGATATAGATATAGAGAGAGAGAAGAGAGAAAGGAAGAGATGGAGAGCGAGATAGAAAGAGCTACACTATCACTCTCAGGAAAGCTGTCAAAACCTACAGCTAACTGGTAGGATGGAGTGATAGGGAGAGGGAGAAGTATAAAAGAGTGAGGGAGAGCAGAAGGGAACGGAAGGAGAAAACATGAAAAGAACAATACAAAGTCAGAGTAAGAGGGGAGGGCAAAGGGAGGGAGAGACTTGTCTAGGACTTTCTGTGAAGTTAGTGACTGGACCACAGCTTAAAGCCATCATCACACTAACATCGATTAGTGTCCGAGCCGAAGCCAGTCCTGCTATTCACTAGGGCTGTCTTGTGGAATTAGCTGGTCTTCTGTGGTTTATTAATAGAAGGCAACATAAGAGGGGAATAACCAGAGAACATTACGTACAACTCTGAGAATAGACTGCCAACTGTTGCCAGTATAGTGGTTACTGCCAAAACCACAGGGAGCAGTTTACTGCTGCAGTTATCTAGAACCAGTGGAATGTCTGTTTCCACTGTGAATAAATAGGTCATTATTATGGGCTGTTTTCCTTTCCAAAGGGGAATGCTGTTTTAAAATGTACTGTTCACCAAACCAACCACATTCCACAGGGTTACTCTGGGGACCGCTGCTGCCATAGTGGCTAACTACATTCCACATGGTAACAGAGGGGACTGCTGCTGCCATGGTGACTAACCACATTCTACAGGGTTACTGTGGGGACCGCTGCTGCCATGGTGGCTAACTACATTCCACAGGGTTACTGTGGAGACCGCTGCTGCCATGGTGACTAACCACATTCCACATGGTTACTGTGGGGACCGCTGCTGCCATGGTGACTAACCACATTCCACATGGTTACTCTGGGGACCGTTGCTGCCATGGTGACTAACCACATTCCACATGGTTACTGTGGAGACCACTGCTGCCATGGTGACTAACCACATTCCACATGGTTACTCTGGGGACCGTTGCTGCCATGGTGACTAACCACATTCCACAGGGTTACTATGGGGACCGCTGCTGCCATGGTGACTAACCACATTCCACATGGTTACTGTGGAGACCGCTGCTGCCATGGTGGCTAACCACATTCCACATGGTTACTGTGGGGACCGCTGCTGCCATGGTGACTAACCACATTCCACATGGTTACTGTGGAGACCGCTGCTGCCATGGTGACGAACCACATTCCACAGAGTTACTGTGGGGAACGCTGCTGCCACGGTGGCTAACCACATTCCACATGGTTACTGTAGGAACCGCTGCTGCCATGGTGACGAACCACATTCCACATGGTTACTGTGGGGACCGCTGCTGCCATGGTGACTAACCACATTCAACAGGGTTACTGTGGGAACCGCTGCTGCCATGGTGACTAACCACATTCAACAGGGTTACTGTGGGGACCGCTGCTGCCATGGTGACTAACCACATTCAACAGGGTTACTGTGGGGACCGCTGCTGCCGTAGTGGCTAACCACATTCCACATGGTTACTGTAGGAACAGCTGCTGCCATGGTGGCTAACCACATTCCACATGGTTACTGTGGGGACCGCTGCTGCCATGGTGACTAACCACATTCAACAGGGTTACTGTGGGGACCGCTGCTGCCGTAGTGGCTAACCACATTCCACAGGGTTACTCTGGGGACCGCTGCTGCCATGGTGGCTAACCACATTACACATGGTTACTGTGGGGACCGCTGCTGCCATGGTGGCTAACCACATTCCACATGGCTACTGTAGGAACCGCTGCTGCCATGGTGGCTAACCACATTCCACATGGTTACTGTGGGAACCGCTGCTGCCATGGTGGCTAACCACATGGTTACTGTGGGGACCGCTGCTGCCATGGTGGCTAACCACAT